>NW_023494792.1:33487677-34235177 GCF_904425465.1 Colossoma macropomum | reverse complement strand
AGTTCAGCAACCTCACTGCTGGGCTTTAGTTACATTTAAGGAATCATATGCCTTCAAAGAGGGGGATATGATAATTATTTATTATCACCCACCCCTAATTCTTCAGTGATATGAAGCTAAAATCAGCTATTCACCAGCTTCTTGTTCAAATTTTCCTGTTCCATCTTAAATGGAGCAGGAGTTACGTTCTGGTGCTTCAGGCATCAGAACTGCTGGACTATTTAAGTTCAAATGGGAAATTTAGCTATCTACCGAAACATTAGCATACTATTATTGATTTTCTATGCTTGTTATGAAGAAAAAGACCAAAATACATTACAACAACATTAAACTAAGATAATACAACAGTTATTGTCATTTTATTTAAAATATTCACATTTGTGGCTTTTTGGCCACTTGCGCAGCTCCGTCTCTCTAGCTCAACAAAAATCAGGACACCCTACCCCTATACATGAACTCTCAAAACTGAGAGTTCTCCAGAATCATATACTGAGCATTTAAAAATACATCAGTGATTCCAAAGATTAGTGACTTGACAAAGTCAAATTTAAAAAAAATTTAATTTAACTCCATAATTCAAGTGAAAAACTCAGATTCAGTAGTGTAGCAATGGCAACATAAACCAAGTCCAAAACTTTTATTTTTTGGCAGGAAAAAAAACTTTTGTTAAGTATCAAATTAGAAAAGTCTGAAAACCTACAAGTCGAGCACGACTGCAGTTGTAACACACCAGTGTCACTTTGTTAGAAAATCTATGCTTCAGCTTTGCATTCTATATTTTGCACACTGCTTTTCTTGAGGCATATGACGTCTAGTTGTATAAAGCGTTATCGCCCCCTGCAGGGCTGGCATGCTGATGTGAGCATTTTCGAATCATATTTGTCTTCTCGTGTGGACAAAAAGATTTCAAAATTATTTTTGGTGTGGCGAACAATTTTTGTTTGAAAACAAAGAAGTTTTTGAAAATATCTCTATACATGTAGACAAGGCTTTAGACGAGGGGTGTGCAACTCCGGCCCTGGAGGGCCGGTGTCCAGCAGAGTTTGGTGATTTACCTGCTCAAACACACCTGATTACACTCATATGTTAATTGCCTGGTTTGGTGGGTGTTTCTGAGAAGGGGAACTACCCCTCTGCTAGACATTTTCCCCTCCAGAACCGGAGTTGTGCATCCCTGCTTTAGAGTAAGATAAAGCCACTGGCTTTGCATTTAAGGGCAATCTGTGTTTTCAAATATGGTAAGAAAATAAAATTTTTCTTGTGACTTTCTTCTTATGAGGTTTTGCTATGACAGCAATGAAAGTGATCCGATGCTTTTCCCCACAAATGTAGAGCCGTATAGGCTGCAAACAAATGACATCATGCACCTCACATTACCCATCCACATCAAACCTGTTTAGTTTTAACTTACAGTGAATCAGACGCATGTAATCCCAGTGAGCTTTTATGTGTTCATCAAAAGCATTCTGTGTCAAAGGAACATCAACGTCTCTTCCAGTTGATCTATACATGACGGCCGCGAGGCATTCACGTCCTGTTCACTGATCAAAGCATTATATGAGTAAAATCATTCATAAGAGCTGCTGATGTAAAGTAGGCCTGACATAAGTACAGCCTCAGAGAAACAGCAGCGCACAGCAAAATCTCCCTGTGCTTAATGAACTGAACAGTATGTTGTGTATCTCGTCATAGTTTAGGGTTATAATTAACCTCTCTGCCTCAATCAGACTGTACAGTATTCAGCGTGTCCGAACACCAGCGTGCCATTATCTTAATCAAATCAGCCCAAGGCTATGCAAAGGATTTTGTATATATGTAGCCTTACTGCTTTTTGGAACCAGCAGGAAAAGAAATGAGTGGCTGACATGAATGGATGAAAGGCAATAGCAGAATTTGTGTCCAGAGCAGATAAAAGACTTGTTTCAGACATCAGATGTGCCCATGATAACTCACTTCTTCAAAACCCTACAAATAAGGAATTACAAAAAAAGACTATCTGACGTAGCTTCATCATTCTGTGCCCAGCAGGAGGTTATGCCGTACGCTAAAACCTTGAAAGCAGAAAAGGACATGCAGATCTGCTGCTGCATGCTGAACAGTGCTTTCACAAAATGCTACTGTTAACTTTCCAGGTAACAGAACAAAACATATTACTTTAAGGTTTTTTCCCAGTTTACCCAAATTATTACATACTACACAATGTACTCTTCTGCAAGACTAGACAGAGCTCGAAAGACAAAGCGAATATTCTCTAAAAATAGCATAATACAAAATGTCTTGTTCTGAATTATTAATAAAGCTTATACAAACTCATTTTCAAAACAGTTGGGACGCTGTGCAAAATGTAAATGAAAACAGAATGCAATGATGTGCAAATCACTTAAAACACATATTTAATTGAAAATAGTATAAAGACAACATATCAAATGTTGGAACTGAAGCAATATAAAAATATATGCTTATTTTGAATTTGATGCCAGCAACACATTTAAAAACAGTTGGGACAGGGAAACAAAAGACTGGTAAAGTTGAATAATGCAAAAAAAGGATTGGGTATAAAAAAGAGCGTCCCAGAGAGGCTGAGTCTTTCAGAAGTAAGTATGATGAGGGGTTCACCACTCTGTGAAAGACTGTGTGGGCAAATAGTGCAACAATTCAAGAATAATGTATCTCAATGTAAATTAGCAAGAAACTTGGGGATTTTATCATCTACAGTACATAACATCATTACATCTTTGAGAGAATCCAGAGAAATCTCTATGCAAAGGACAAGACTGAAAATCAATATTGGCTCGTCATGATCTTTGGGCCCTCATTCAGCACTGCATTAAAAACACATGATTCTGTAGTGGAAATCACACAGGAACACTTCTGAAAACCAATGTCTGTGAACACAGTTCATCACTGCATCCACAAATGCAAGTTAAAAGAAGAAACCTTATATGAACAGGATCTAGGAACACTGCCACCTTCTCTGGGCCAGAGCTTATATAAGGTGGACTGAGGTAAAGTGGAAAAGTGTCCTGTGGTCCAACTAATCAAATTTTGAAGTTCTTTTTGGAGATCAGGGACACTGTATCATCTGGGCTAAAGACCACCTGGCTTGTTATCAGTTCAAAAGCCAGCATCCATGATGGTATGAGGGGTGCATTAGTGCACATGGTCACTTACGGTCCAAGTTAATGTTATTGAGAGAGTGGAAGGAACCGCCTTCGACCTTTGGCACAGTGATAACCTTAGCCTCGATTTAGCCTTTAGTATAGCAGCCTGCTTGCCGGGCCTGTGTGTCCACTAGCCCCGCTTGCGGTACGCCTTCATCGGTCAGCTGTATAACTCAGCAGCGGGGTCTCGTGGCCCATCGCTACAACCAAGCCGGAAAAAAACACTGAAAGTCGCTATTACTGACAGTGTCAATGTAATATTTACTGAACTGACGCTCAAAGACGCAGCACGAGCGAACAAGACGCACGTATGAGAAAAATTACTCGAGAAATTTGGATGTGAAACAACATTCAGTTCTGTTTTGAGCCAGAGACACAGATGTGTGCTGATGTGTATACACCATAAACTTATCTGTGTACTGTTCAGTTCTGTTTTTAACTGTTCTGCACAATAAAGATATTTTACATTTGCCTAAGTTGTTAAACATGGTTCTTACTCCTAATTATATAATAGTAAATACTAAATATATACAGTAAATAAAAAATAATCCAACAAGTAAATGCCATTAAGCTGAGTGTGTTTTATTTGCGATGCAGAACATAGATTTTACAAAAATAAAATATTAAAAAAACGTTTGCTGTATAAATATCAGGACTTATAGGTGAGTTAGGGTAGATAGTGTTAGTATTGATATAGTTACTCAGTATTGGCTGATACTAAAGGATCTTGAATACTTCAATAAAAAGCTAACCTTTCATATGTACGTATGTAGGATAAGTAGGTTATAGCAGCATTTCAATAGAGGTCAGCCAATTAGAACAGAGATCGTTTACATATATCCGTCCTAAAAGTACAATAAAATTTAATTCTAAAGAATAAAGGATAAAGAGGGAATTGGTCATGTACGATGAATTATAACTGTTTTTTAGTAAATAAAACCCCAGAAATGCCCTTTGTGGACCTGAGTGTAGGATATGGGCCCTTTAAGAGTAAAGTCAGCTTTTGGTTAATGTAAAAAACAATCCCAATACAGGAGTTCAGAGGTTTCTCTCACCACTCTGAGGCTCTCACAGCTCTCTCAATGTGAACTCATGCCCTGCACTACACCAGCACTTTCCTACTCCACATATTAACATCCATTCAGCAGCAGGCAAAGTGCATGCTGGGAGTGATTTAGTTTCATTCATAAGAACAGCAAAACCATTCATTCATACATGAAATGTGGTTCATTCATTCATGAAGTGCACTGTTTGCGCCGCGCAGTTCATTGATTCTCTGGGTGGATGTGTTTATGAGACAGATACATAATGGAGATGATTAGTATGTGTTGTCCTGCATGTGTTACGTATTGTGTTGTGCTGTAGTCTGTGTATTTGCCCCCGTTGTGTTTCTGTGTGTGACAGGTTGGGGGTAATTGGTCTGTATTGTTGAGGGTAAGGCTGATCCGCTATATGTCAGAGTGCAGCTTCATATCCCGCCATTACTGATAAAGCACCACTGTTGAGTGAACACTCAGAAACGAGTGGATAATGGCAGCGTCTGCCAGTTGGCCGCTCTCTGAGCGCTGGGAAAAGAGTGGATATGGAGAGAAGCAAGTATAAGAGCGGTGTGTCTCGACAGTGCTGGGTAAAAGTCTGAAACCACCCTTCATTTATTTCATTCCCAGTCAAAATGGCCTTTAAGTTATTTATTTATTTTTTAGGAGATCTTTTTGAGAAGCTTATAAAATACCCCACTTAAGGAAGGGAAAAGTCAAAGGACGATTACTGAGTTTTCAAAACTGGAGTTCAAAATAATTAGAAGATACAGAAAAAATGGGACTTCTAGCAACCATACAAGACCTGTAGACCACCAAAATGTCACATCAGTAGCGGCAAGTCCACTTTTCGAGAGGAAGTCCCAGCGAGGCACAACATCAACCTTTTGGGAATTGGGAGGAATAATAAAAAATAAGAAAAAAAATACAAAAAGGTTTATAGTATTTATAAGAAATAGTGCACTCTTAAAAAGATGGTTCTTCAAGGGTTCTTTAGTGAAGGTAATGGTTCTGTTTAGGACCATAAGCTCTATATAAAACCATTTCATGCTAAAATGGTTTTGGCATGTTGAAATAGTTCTTCAAATTCGTGAATAATGGGTTGTATATGGTTCTATAGAGAACTTGGTTCTATATTTCACCAAAAAAGGGTTCTGTCATTGCTACGATGTCAAGCTTATAACAACAGTAGAACTCTTTTTGGTGTGATACAGAACCATATCCAGTGTCAATCTGAAGAACCATTTCACCATGCAAAGTACCATTTGAGCATGCAAACGGTTCTATATACAACTCATGGTTCTAAATCATACCATTCCCTTTACTAAAAACCCTTGAAGAACCATTTTTAGGGTGTATTTTACTTGAAACAGTGTATAATATCATTTAAAAATCACGTCCTGTGGTCTTGCCTGCATTGAAGCACCTTGGCTGAAGAAGTCTTCCACCTAAAGCTATGGGCTCTATATTTTATTTATTAGATACAGATTAGATGTGATATTTATTTAGTAAAACAACAAAATGACATTTTAAGTTAGCCAGCTACACTGTAGGACTTATAGTCTGATTGCAGTGAATGTAATACTTTATTCCAGCCACGCGAGTCTGTTTTCACGCTTGTCGCGAGCATTGTTCATTAAAAGCAACACACTCCTGGAGCGTTTTCATTCATAAAACAGTGCTGTGAAATTGGAGGCCAGGTCTTTACACTTTAGGGAGTTGTTAGTAGTTTAAAGCTCAGCGCATGTAGAGAATTGAAATTAGGGATTGTCAGAGGAATAAAACCACAGACTACCAGCTTTCATCTTTGAGAGAGAGGAGAAAATCAAGCTGCTTCAGATCTGAAACAATCCACAGGTGTTTCTGTCCATCCTTCCGCTGTGAGAAGACAACTCAGCACTATGTAAAGTAAATAGACACAAAAATAAGAAAATCCGCAAATTAAAGAAGCTGCTGGTGGTCTCAGAATAATGGACTGACCAGTCCAGACCTCAACATCACTGATTGTGTTTGGGATTACTTGGGTGAGAAGTAGGAAATGCAACCAACTTCTAAGACTGAACTTTAGAGGTGTGGAAGAAATATCCTGATATCAGATTTCTTCAAAGGCTGAAAGTGAGTCTTCTGCAAAGACAGTAAGCTGTAAAAAAAAAAGGAAAGAGTGGATACAGTAAATACTGATAATTATATATTTATAAAAAAGTTATATTTGTATTTAAGTATATATTTGCATTATATACACTATATGTCCAAAAGTTTGTGGACATCCTTTCTTGTTAGTGAATTCAGATGCAACACACTGCTGACAGAGGAGTTCAAATGCACAGAAAATTGAATACACCTGTATAATCTCCATAGAAAAAACACTGAAAATAGAAGAGGTCACTCTAGCAGCTGGACATGAGCCCTGTCACCATAACCAATAGTAAGCATCAGCTAAAAGAGGTAAACCCTCCCCCGGTATTGCGCTGTGGAGCAGTAGAACTATGTCCTCTGGAGTGATTGAGCTCAATACCTTTGGGATGAGTTGGAGTGATCCAGAACTAATCATCTAACACCAGTACCTGACCTCACTAATGCTCTTGTGGCTGAATGCAATCAAATCCTCACAGCAATGTTCCATCATCTAGTGTAAAGCCTTCCTGCAAGAGTAGAGGCTGTTTTTGCAGCAAAGGGGGACAAACGCCTTTTCAATACTCTTAATTTTGGAAGAAACACTGGATGAGCAGGCATCCTCAAATTCTGGCCATATTGTGTTCGTTTTATGACACTGAAAAATGAACCATTTGATCTTAATGGCCATTTTGACTAGAAATGAAATTAATATAAGGTGGTCTCTGACTTTTGCACAGCATGGTGTGGTGTATGTCTCAGCAGGGTATGTTTGCCTTTTAGTGAAAGTCTAGATTTGTAACTGCACTGAAATCCTTATTTAAACCTAACAAGTTTATTTTTTATTTCTCTGTTTTTTACACCATTTGAAAATGGCAGCTGCTGTTTAGATTATATGAACATTTCGGCAAAAATGGATCAAAATGACTTGGAATAAAGTCACATCAACCCATTTAATGCCACTAATCACAGCTGTGACCAAAATTCATTTGGTGTATATTCATAAAGGTCTAAAAAGTTTTTAATATGTTTTCTACTAAACAGTAGACAAATTGAAATAATACGGTGTCTTGATTTCATCTGCACATTTTTATGTGGGTGGTGTAATTGGCCACATGACCAGCTCCCAATTGTCTTTCTTAGGTCATTTAAGCATGACCTAAGAAAGACAATGTCTGCATCAGTGCTTAAAAAAAAAGTTAGTAAAGATATAACTACCATATTTGGTACACGGGTCTATTGTTGATATTTTAAAAGACTGTGTTGCCACATTTTTTCACACTCACAGAAGATATTTCTGGAGGTGTTTTTGACAGTCTACAGTGCTTTTTACAATAGACTTAGTTTGCAGCCCAAGCAAATGTAAAAATGGTTGTGTCAGTGGTGAGAACAGTGCTCTGAGTGAGTCTCTGAATAGAAAACAGTCAGGATACTGTAGAACTCAAACCCAATTTGTGTTCTGTTTGAGTCTTTGTTGAAGATTGCATGTCCATATAACCGTGAATGGTAGGAAAAATATGTATTTCTCTTTTTAGACTTCAATGTCAGTCTCTAAAGCTGCATTTAAGCAGTTAGCCTCGATCCAGTCTTCAGCAACAACAAACCTTTCTTCTGAGAAACTGACAAAGTGAGCCGAAATGAGCCGGAGAAGCATGAGAAGATAGTATAATGGTTCCGGGAATGCAGTGACAGAGAGGAAATCTATAAGTAAAGTCTAAAAGCAGCTTAACAGCTGTAGTCATCTCTTGAGTGTGTAGAATGAGTCTTATAAAGACAGAGAAAGAGAAGACTGGGGGTAAGTGTGTGCATGAAAGTCCAAGGGCATAGTTAAGATAGAACCTTCCTATGAACCCTGAGAACCTTCTTCCAAAGGTAGTTGAGGATTTGTTTATTATTGAAGGACATATATTTTTACAACCATGAGGCGTCTAGGAACCAATCACATACCAATTGAAAGAGGGGGTCATAGAGTTTCTGACTGTCACCAGAGGATAGCTCCCTTCAGCCTGTGAGGAGATGCGGTCCCTGAGCAGAAAGCGTTTTGTGTTCTCCACTTCCATAAGAGTGATTCAAAAAGTGACACACAGAGTAACGCACAGAGCTTTAAGCACATAAAATGTGGCCAGTCATTTCAAAGCAATGTATTTATTTTTGCTTAGCAAGGGCCACTTCATTGGCTAATGGCGTTTTTTTCAGCACCTAGTCCGTGGTTTTCTGTGCTGATGGCTAATAGCAGTGCACTGAACCTGATGGAGAGCTTGGAATCCACAGAGGCTGTTATGACTGCCCAACGGCACAAACCACCATGACAGCCCTTAGCTGCTGTAAATATAATTTATAATTTTTTTAAGCTCCAGCCAGTTTTACTGAAATATTTCAAAACAAAAACTCAAATATTTCATAAAAAGAATTGCAACATATTTCAATATGGTTAAACTTCTTTTTTCAGTTGTGGTAACCAGTAATGCAGCACTCAGGCACCTGTGATGCATAAAAACACCCCTGTTCAGTTGTTCGAATACAGTCGTATACAAATACAATCACCATCAAATTACGTTTAGTTGATTTTGTTAGTGAAAATATGTTAGTATAACTTCTAAACAAGAACAAACTTAAATATGGTATTTTCTGTAAATTTTAAAAGAATAAAACATTAAATATAAAATGTTCCTCAACTTTTGCACAACCCACACTGTATCTTTTCTTATGTTAAATTCAGCAAATAAACACTGATTGTGCATTAAAATGTGCAGAAGTGTGTTCTCTGCATAGGATCTGTAACTTATTTCCACTTAGAAAAATGAGCAAGTAATTTGACCAGGGATGCCCAAACTTTTGCATATTACTGTGTTATAAAGAGAAATTCACCCTGTTGTCAGTCTGACCTGAGACTCCTTCACTCAGACAGACCATCTACAGTTATACTGAGTGAAATAAAACAGTTTACAGACAACAATAGTGACATGCAGTACAGCAGAACCTGAAACATGTCCAGAAGCTGAAACATTTCCAGGGCCTGAACGCTTTTGTTTCTGTGAAACACAGTGTTTCTGATTGTTGATGTTATTTTTGAATGTAGAGTCTCTTTCTCTCCCGAAATGGAAACTGTACAGGTGTGTGCATCTTCCAAAGCTTACTTACTCTTCCAAGCTAAATATAACCACTGCATGTGTGCGCTGCATGTACACTGCGGGTTTGACTCTTTTGTCTCGAAGATTGCAGGTTTGTATCGCCGCTATCATCTCTGTTATTTATCATTGTCAGTGGTAACATCTCACAAAGTGATCTCACATCAACACAGATCTCGCAATTATCCAGATGTGAGTGTTTATGATTCAGAATAGCATCAAAGATCTGGCCATGGCCATATTAAGAAAGAAAGAAAGAAAGAAAGAAAGAAAGAAAGAAAGAAAGAAAATGAATGGTAACACTTCAGTGTAGGTGGATATCGTAGCACTTTCCTTAAACACTGCTGCATAACATTGACATAATTGGGCCATAAACATTTCATATGCCGTTGTCTGCATTTCACATTCTGTTAAATTATCATTTGAAGGTCAATGAACAGAAACACCTGTGGATGTTTTCAGCTCTGAAGCAGCTTGATTTTCTCCTCTCTCTCAAAGATGCAAGCTTTAAGTGCTGTTTATCTGATGGGGACAGTGCTGGTGGTCTACCAGGTCTTACAGGTGGTTGTTAGGAGTTCCATCTTCTCTGTATCTTTTAACCATTTTTTAAACTTCAGTTTTGAAAACTCATGTTTTGTCACTCATTTCCCTTTCTTCTTCCTTATGAAAGAGGAAATACACTGAAACTATAGGTAGTATTTGACTGACATGAATACTTGTCTCTGCTGCCATATTTTGAAATACCAGTGGTCAAAGAGGTGCTCAAAGAAAGCAGACCCCGCCCAGTATGAGGTCATCAAGTTGTGACATCACACATTACATCAGTGAGTAATCCGGCTCAAAAAATCACCCGGAATCAGCACTCAGTATGAATCCCAGAGGACAGAAAATCTTATACTATTTATCTATTTTTACTTTATTTTTAATAATAAACAATAGCATGAACCACCATCAAAATTCTTGCATTTTCATCTCTGAGACAGTCTAGACAAATTCTGAAAAGGTATCTGAGTTGACACTTGCTTCCAGATTCAGTATAAGCAAAGATTTACAAACAAAGCAAATTTTTGATTAAAACTCTGCAAAATTATGAAGATATCAAAATACTGTTAGCATTTATATGTCAAATAATGGGCAGAAACTGGGTAGCAGAGGTTCATAGAACAGATGAGTCCATGATGGAACAAAACAGAACTAAACTAGAACCAAAACCTATCAACAAGACCAGTGTACGACCAGGGTAACATGCAAGACAAAGGGACTGGGCAAAAACAGGAGTATAAATAAATGCACTGGGGTGAAACAAGAAACACCTGGGACTAATGAGAAGGCGGGCTACAGACAACAGGCAGGTGGAGCAGATGACAAAGGGGCAGGACCAGGGAGGAGACCAAAACAACAACAAAGGCACATGGCAGATGTAAACAAAAATACATGGTACTGGGAAACAAGAAAACCAAGGCAAACAGAGAAGGATAGATTGAGATTACGTCAGTCTGCCCTAATCAGTCTGTCACAGGTAGACAGCTAGATGAAGGATAACTTCTGTAATTTTGCCCTCGGTCATTTTTGAGTGTTGATACTGATCGATGATTGACTTTTGGAATCTATTTATGTCTCTTATGCTTTAGCTTGACAATGAATGCAGTTTAGAGAACTCCAAAATGTTACTCAAGCTAACATAAAGGTAACACTGTTTAACCCCACCAAACATAGACACACAGGTATTACTCACCTTCATGATCACAATAACGTTTGATAGCGTAGGCTGATAGAATATGGCTGACCCTTCCACAGACCAAATAAATATATGATTCTAGTGATTTGTATGCATGTAGCTCTTGTGGTTTGTGCAGTGATGCAGCATTTACATGATAATTGTAGATGTCTGGATAGTTATCGTTATACTCGAAGATAGCTTACCGATTTGGTACGGGTCAGCACCTCAGATCAAACTGACTTTTTCTTGATATTTTGATCTGTAAACCATGGATGCATTTTCCATTGCGCAAAGAACCATGAATGTAAACATGTACCAACGTCATATCAGTGCCCTCCAGTCCAAAGGCCATAGTTTGCTGAATATTAATCTCTAGTTTAGTGAATGTAGTGTTGTGACTTCAAGCGACTAGAAAAGTGTTAATGCATTTTTATTTTGTCTGATTTTACTGAAGAAAAGGCTCAATTTCAGGCCTTCAGGGCTGCCACAATCAAAAAGAGCAAAAGAGAATGAGAGAGGGGGAAAAAAAAGGAATAAAGAAAGCGCTCTCAAAAGGGAATGATTTGAATCTAATGAATCTTATTATATGAGATACAATGGCCTGCAGACACACAAGAGACTTCTAACAGTTTCACGCTGCGGAGTGTTTATCTCAATCCACAAAGCTCATTTGCCTATTCCGCTGCTAAACTTTGTTTTATTTGCATCACTCCCTTTGAAAGGATTTTTTTTCTTTGCAAAAGAATTAAACGTTTTTTTTTTTTCTATCAAATAAAAAAAAGAGTAAACGTTCCCAAGATCCTATAAAGGAATCATGCACATTTCTTCAGAGAATAGAAGCGAAGTCCACCTGGTTTGTTTATGTAAGGTGAATGATTCATAACCTTTTACTGCATCTCAATATTAACACCTTAAAATCCCAGGCTTGTTACACCATGAGGCTTATTATTCAGAAATACACTGAAAGTGATGCAAAATGACTAAGGTATTCATAAGTTATAGGAGTGAGGAAAGGAGTTCTGGACCCGCAGGAGGGTCCTGGCCACTTAAGGGGTTAGCTTTCTCGAAAAATAATGAAATAGCTCATCTGAAAAAATTAGCATTCCAGTGCCAGGCTGCCCTTAACTCCCTCCCTGCAGCCTTTTAAACCTGTAATTATTAATACGCTCATTATCTGCTGATGAATATGTAGAGAGTGTTGTTGGGGAAAGCCGGTGCGTCATGGCAGTGTACAGAACGGAGAGGCCACAGGGAGAGAGAGAGCGAGAGGCTGACGCCCACCAGCAGCACCTGACCCTGCGGCTAACGTCACTGTTTCACCAGCATTGATAAACATCAGACACCACAGTGTGATCAAAAACCAGAATGGGCAACGCACTCACACGCACACAAGGAGGTGACCTGTTTCTTAGGACACTTGATAATGAAGATCTTAGTGTCCGGCAGCCGTAAACGCTCCTTTAGTACACAGTGGTGCATAACAACTTTGTAAGTAATTGATGCTATTAAGCAGTAAACATGACACCTGGGGAGTGTTTTACAAAGCAGTTTCTAAAAGCAATTTCTAAATGAATCTCTTTATATTCACAGACCCTCAGCCCAGGCTGCAATTCATATAACTTAATAATCGCTCGGTTGTTTTTCATGGAGTTACTGAATAATTAGCCTTAGATTGTCGACACAAAGAGTTTAAGGGGTTATCCAGTTATAAATATCCAGTAATCTTTCCAGATTAGCAAAAAAATCAATTAAAATAAATAAACACCTCGTTAGCTTGTCTTATATCCTTCAGCCAGATGTGAACTCATAAGAAGAACGTCTAAGGACAACCATGAGTAATTCTGGGCTAAATGTGGGTGGGAATGTAGACTTATTTGAGGTGGAACCAAAAGTAAGTGTACGATTTCTAAACAAAACCAACGTCTTGTGAAAGTGGAGCTCAAAGTAGAGGGTGATGGTGTGTACCCTGGATGTTAAAAAAGCATGGACTACTGGAACTTGGAAGGAGGGTTTAGCCACAGTCTCATCACAGCAAAGCACCAAAAATGTGTATTTTCTTATAAGAGCACACATGGCCTCGTAAGACTACCATCACCTAATACCTATATCCCCCATTGTCTCTTACTGCCTATTCAGTTCAGTTCAGTTTTATTTGTGTTTTATTGTGGGATTATGGGGACATTGGCCCAAAGCAGCCTGTCCAGAAATGCGGAATTAGATCAACAAGGAGAGACTGTCAGGACAAACCTGCTAAGAGCATGAGGAAGAAACACTAAGAACAACCTAGGCTCAAAAGAGAAGACGGCCTAAACGCAGGATGAAGAACTACTAAAAGGAACCGATACGCAAAATGTGAAACTTCCTAAGAGCATGCAGCAGAACCACTGAGGAACAAAGACTCAAAAGGAGAAACTCTCTAAGAGCAAAAAGAAGAAACACTGAGAGGAACCAAGACTCTAAAGGAGAAACACTGAGAGGAACCAAGACTCAAAAGGAAAATCTCTCTAAAATCATGAAGAGGAATCACTGAAGAACCAAGACTCAAAAGAAGAAACTCCCTAAAAGAATGAAGAAGAACCACTGAGAGAAACCAAGACTCAAAGGAAGAAACTCTTTAAGAGCATGAAAAAGAACCACTGAGGAACCAAAACTCAAAAGGAGAAACTCCTTAAGAGCATGAAGAAGAACCACTAAGAGAAACCAATAATAAACATTCCCACCCACATTTACCCCAGAATTACTAATGGTTGTCCTTCAGCCATATGTATCTTGTGATTATGTGAAATAAAATGGTGTTCTAATGCTAGTTATAGTCATGAGTGTAATGCCTTCTTATAAATAATGATATACATGTTTATAATGTCTTATTATGCATTATAATGTGTTTTGACTATGTTTCTTATAGACATGGCATTCATAAATATTGTTATTGGTAAGGTTCTTTGAGACTTGTTTCATTGGTGGGCAGTTTGCATGTGACACTGTTTCAGATGAAATGAAGGAAAATAATACAGGGGGGATCTGCTAAAGTTTCTGATAGGACCACCTGCTGTTGTCTCCTCATGTTTCAATTAGGCTCAGACTGCAGTGCCACAAAGGCCTTCTCTCTTGAGCCTCCTCCTCTGAACCTGCCCTGATCCCAGCAGCTGCACACAATGCACCACCGCCAGAAAATTACCTTTTACGACAGGAAGTGCTTCATCAAAGACGCCCACTGGGCCTACTGAATGTGTGTGCGTCTATGTCACCTGCTAACAAACTGTGGAAGCTGTGAAGGGAGTGACCGACTCCCTGGGGTTTGGAAAACGTGAGCAATATTTGTACACATGCTTTGCTGCCCTGCTGTTCCTCTGTCTGCTGTTAGCTGGCATCCTCTTTCAGACACATATACAATCAATGGAAGCTAAAATAACAAGCTATAAACAGAAAGAATTGGTCTATAATATTGAATATCTTTTCCTGACACTTCCTTTCTGAATGTTCTGTTCTTTCCGTGCATCTATTTTGAGAAGATCAATATTCTGAGACAATTTCTGATAGTACTCTTGCACGTTAAGTGTGTAGTACATATTCAATATGCGCACTTTTAAGGCGCCATTATATTTTTGGACAGGACAGATTCTATATAGGAAAGGGACCAATATTAGAATTTAGAAGTTAATATTTAAATATTTAAATATTTTCCAGTGCCCTTTACCTATGTTATATACAATGATCAGGCATAACATTATGACCACCTCCTTGTTTCTACGCTCATTGTCCATTTTATCAGCTCCACTTACTGTATAGGTGCACTTTGTAGTTCTACAGTTACAGACTGTAGTCCATCTGTTTCTCTGCATACTTTGTCAGCCCCCTTTTACCCTGTTCTTCAGTGGTCAGGACCCCCATGGACCCTCACAGAGCAGGTACTATTTGGGTGGTGGGTCATTCTCAGCACTGCAGTGGCACTGACGTGGTGGTCGTGTGTTAGTGTGTGTTGTGCTGGTCTGAGTGGATCAGACACAGCAGTGCTGATGGAGTTTTTAAACACCTCAGTGTCAATGCTGGACTGAGTATAGTCCACCAACCAAAAATATCCAGCCAACAGCGTCCTGTGGGCAGCGTCCTGTGACCACTGATGAAGGACTAGAGGATGACCAACACAAACTGTGCAGCAGCAGATGAGCTATCGTCTCTGACTTTACATCTACAAGGTGGACTGACCAGGTAGGAGTGTCTAATAGAGTGGACAGTGAGTGGACACAGCGTTTAAAAACATTAGCAGCACTGCTGTGTTTGATCCACTCGTACCAGCACAACACACACTAACACACCACCACCACGTCAGTGTTACTGCAGTGCTGAGAATGATTTTGTTTTTCTTTTTGTTTTTTTTTTGTATTTGTAGTATTTAAAGTGCAACAAATGTATACTGACTACAAAGGCAAAGTACCTTCAAAGATTAATGAAGTTACTATGTTCAAAGGTGGTTCAGTTTCAAACCATCTCTTAAGAACTGTGAGAGTTCTTTCTAATTAAATCTGTGCTTTAACCCCTTAAAATCTCAGGCTTATTACATACTAAGTTTTATTATTCAGTAACTACAGGAACTTCAGTGCAAACTGGTTGAGCTATTCTTCAGTTATAGAAGTGTATAATAAAACTTTGGCCCTGGTCGTTTAAGGGGTTAACCCCTATTGTCATGTGCCAATATAAAGCCAACCTGCCAGATCAGAATGACAAAATGAACTCCCAGCATGCATCACTCTGAAGAGTTAAGCTGCAAAACCTTTTCCAAAGTCTTTTTCTGCTGCCTCTACTCTTCAGTGATTATGAAGACACTGACTTAGATCAAATTTGAAACTCCACATGATGCCAAGTCTGAAAGTTTGAACACCTGTTCATCCAGCGTTTCTTCTGAAATCAAGGTATTAATAAGGAGTTTGTTCACCCTTTGCTGTAATAACAGCCTCTACTCTTCTGGGAAGGCTTTACAGTAGATGTTGGAACATTGCTGTGAGGATTTGATTGCATTTAGTCACAAGAGCATTAGTGAGGTTGGGTACTGATGTTGGTTGATCAAGTCTGGATCAGTCCAACTCAGCCCCAAAGGTATTAGATGGAGCTCCAACACTCCAGAAATTGCAGTTCCACTTCTTCACTACCCAGTGCTGGGGGGGCTTTATACCCCTCTGGCTGATGCTTAACATCAGGCAAGGTGACCTCAGGCTTTCAAAAATAAGGGTTCTAAAATGGTTCTTGGCTTGGACATACAGTAAAAACCTTGCAGAACCTTTACAATATGTGGATAGTTCTTCACAAAGGTTCTTCACACCTGCACATACCATTTATAAAAACAGTCCTTTGAAGAATTGATTTAAAGATACTTAAGTGAACCAAAAGTGGTTGTTATACGACAGACTGCCCAAACGTTTGGTCTTAGAGGGCCAAACTGTGATATATGCAGTGGTCTGAGGGCCAAAAAGATATGATTTTAGCAAAAAAATGCATATAGCATAGGTTCCAAATACTGAAACAGAGGAACCCTATTTAATGGTTGTTTAAAGAACCATATACAATAGATTTTCCATCATACACTCTTGAAAAAGATGGTTCTTCACAATGTTTCGATACAGAACCTTGAAGACTTAGAGAACCATTTTGCATGGTGAAATGGTTCTTCAGATTGATAAAGAATTTGTTGCATATGGTTAAATATAAAATCTTTTTGAAAAGGGTTCTATACTGCACCAAAAAGGGTTCTGCTGTCGTTACAATATCAAGCTTGTAACTATAGCAGAACCCTTTTTGGTGCTAAAAAGAATCATTTTCAAAAACCAGAGAACCATTTATGCATTAAGGTGGGACAATTCTGACATCCTGAAGGGGCAACTGACCATATTTTTGGCAACCTTGTTCTACACCATTGCTTCAGCAACTCTTTTAGCACCCTGTTTTGAGATTATAGGCTTGTGTGCTGCTTCTCCAAAGCCTCCCATTCTACCACCAATGCATTTCTACAGAAATATCAAGGAACTGACCACCTGTGTTAGCAAGTGGTGAACCTTAAAGAACCAAATTTACTATTTAGAAGAGGAGTCTGGACATCTAGTGTAGCTCTGCTTGAGCAGGGCTGACCGAACAGCTAAACATTGCAGGCCACAAGGTCTTCAAGAGAACTGTTAGTGATGGAACTGAGCTTTGCAGTTTGTTAGAGATCCAGTATAAACACTGGATGCCAAATTTCTGGAATATAACGGTCCACCAAAAATATCGCTACTATACAAACTGTTCTGGAACCCTATGAACAATTTTGCCAGTTGAGAAATCAGTTTGAACCATCTTCTCCTCTGAGAATCCCAATGAGATCATTCCGAAAATCACACACAATCACAGACTGAACTGTTTCGTGAGCACATTAACTGCATATGTGCTTTATTTTCTCTCACTGAGTCAAACTGTGATCTGCCTGCTTTTGTTAGGCTGTCAATTGTTCTTTCCACAGAATCTTCTTAGAACTTTAAAAATCAAAACTTTGAGAGAATGTAAGTAGAGCTGGGGTACATGAGTTCATTTCATTTCGAACGCTTTGCCATTTTGAGCAGCGTAAACTAAGATTATCCCTGGTGGAGCTGCTTCACCGACTCGCACTCTTCCACTGCCACCACAGCCAGTTCACAGGCATTTACTTTCTCACTAGAACATATTAACTTCCACTTACATGAGAAAAGCTTATGTTTTATAAGATGTTACTCAAAGACACAGTCAGGAATAAGTGAGGCAGTGAGCCAGGTTTGGGAAACAATGAAGGCCTCCAAACAACACTATTTCAGTATTCAGTATACAGTTTAATATCACATGTCATGGCTGTCATAACAAAACATTGCATTTCCAAACCTGTAGCTTTACAGAAGGGAAAAACTTTCAAAAAGTAAGTAAGGAGTTCATCAAATCCGTAATACAGGGGTGGGGAACTGAGGACCAGAGTCCTTCGCTGTTTGGTGACCTCCACTTCAACACTCCAACTGACCCTGATAAATAACTGATGAGCTGAATAAGGTGTTCTTGAGCCAACCACCAAACTGTGTAGGCATCTGGCCCTCCAGCACTGAAGTTCCATCCCCACTCCTGCTGAAAATAGGATGTTAACAGAGCAAAAATCTGTCTTATATTCTGTCACCATCTTTGACTTTTTTACATTTGTTTTTACTTTGAATGTCAGTTAAAAACATGAATAATCCTGGATATTTTAAGTTGACCCATTCATCAGGAAAAAATAACAACCAATTAAAAAACTACCATCAAAAATATGGAGAAGGTTTCGATATAACAGTAACATTATCCCACGCTGCTGGCCAATCAACTAATATATGGTCAGTTAAGTTAGAGCTTAAAATGCTACCAAATGTCTTAAAAATTCTGAATAACTCAGGTATTACAATGTAAATAAAGTCATTCAAAGTGGTTTGATGTGAAATGGTGCATTGTAGAGAAACTTACTGACTGAAACCAGAGGTCACAATGTCTACAACACAACACATAGCCATTTCGTTTCCTATCCAAACTGACCAGTAAACCTACACATGCCATCTGTGATTGTATATGTACAGTTAGTAATGATATAACTGTGATAAATTAAAACAAATAAGTTTCCTGACAACATCCTGCATGTACCTCCCTGCCATGAAAATATTTTAAGAAACTATGTTTTAGGCCAAAATCTTTTCTAGAAACTACTGCAAAGCAGTGTCTCAGGCATCAGGCAGCATTTTTATACCCACTTCATGTAGTAACTTTCCGTGAGGGAGATTTCAGAGGCGTAAATGCTCTGGATGTCTGGTTTCTATCACAACCACTGTGAATAATTCTGACTGTAAATTTCTTTAGAGCAAAGCATTCACATCAAACTACTCTGAATGCCTTTGTTTACATCTTAACCATTTAATTATGCAGAACTTTTGAAATAGTTATGGAATCCCTCCTTAATCTGTTTCTTTTCTTTATTTGGGTACCAAGCAATGCCATTTTTAAAATTCTTTTAGCGTTTAGCACTTTTACTATGCACTTTAGACTGTAAACACTGCTGATATTCATAATTATGCTTATATTTATGGTGTTGTAACTACATCATACCACTTAGTGCAATACTTGCTCTCATGTAAATTCAACAAATCGTCAAAAAGTCTTATATGCTATGTAAATATTCAATAGATATACTGTTATTTCTACCCTTTCATACTTTAATTTATGTCTATTTTTCTATTTCTGCCTAATTTATGCCTGTTTTTATTTCTATTTTATTTCTGCCTCATATATGTCAAATCAAATCAAATCACGTTTATTGTCACATCACATTTACACAGGTGCAAGGTGAGTGAAAATCTTAGATGCTTAGCCCCAAAGTAGAATTTAAATACAAATATATATATATAAGAAGAAAAAATATATTAAATATATAAACACTGACTAAAAATATAGATATACAAAATATATATATATATATATATATATATATATATATATATATATATATATATATATATATATACATAACATACACTAGTATTGCACTATTCCATTGTACAGGCCTACAGACCAATACACAAGCACTACTGGCTGTTCAGCAGTCTGATGGCCCGGGGGAAGAAACTGTCTCGGAATTGGCTGGTTCTGGACTTTATGTAAGTTTATGTGCAATTATATGTCTTGCTACTGTAACACTGCAATTTCCCTTTGGGATCAATAAAGTTCTTTCTATCAATCTATCTATCTATCTATCTATCTATCTATCTATCTATCTATCTGTCTGTCTGTCTGTCTGTCTGTCTATCTATCTACCTATCTATCTATTATATTCTTTTGTTAGCCCTTTTGTTAGGTAATGATTTTCATCATTAGAGCTGAAATTCAGCTAAATTACTGCTGTTGAACAGAATCCTTTCCTACATAGGGTCTGTGTTTATAACAGATCTCTGAACTGTAATGAATACATTCCATTACTTCAACCTAAAGCAGACGCTTTTGTAAAATGTTGGCATTCATTTAACAGTGTAATTAATGATAGTTGTCGCATTGTTTGGCTACCAATCTTCAAATTTTTCAGCATTAACTTAGTCTTCTGACATTATTAAGCTAAAGCAGCTACCAAGCACAGTTATGAACTGCAGAATTCCTCAGCTAGTTCAAAAATGACTCTATTAACAAAGTAATTATTAATTTGCAGTCATTGTAATGGGCTGCGATGGTTGGTTGTTTAAAAGCACTTCAAACAAAATGTAAAACAAATTTTACTCTGTGTGTGGAGCTTGTTTGCAGTTAGCTGATGAGAGAACACTGAAGACACGTGGAGATATCTGGAAGATTGTATGACCTCTGCTCATTTTCAGCTGCCTTCCTTCAGCAAATAATGCAGCGTGGGCTCCAGTATGTTGCCTTTGAACAGTGGCCGGCCAGCTGTGGGTATCATGCTGCACATCGTTCTCTCACTGTGCTCTAGCACACCTGATTCAAGCAGCGTTTGGTAATTAGCTGTGGAGAAACAGAGTCTGATATATAAGAACAGAAAAACAACAAAGTGCAAAGAGGGCAGAGGAATGACGGTATTCAGCAATTGCACAGCAGAAGTTAAAGCAGTCATACAAAACTTTTCAAAAGAGAAGAAGATCTTTACTGTGATTCATTCTATAAACAAGTAGTGTCGCAGTCAAGACCACCAGAGGCGAGCCTGAGTCAAGACCGAGACCTGGGCACAGGTCGAGTCCGAATCAAGAACAAGACTTTGTAGTAGTGAAGCCCGAGTGAAGGCCAAGACCAGACTTTTTAGAAAAATGCAAAGAAGAAAGGGGTGAAAAACTGAAATTCATGTGTGATTCTTTGTAAATCCATCATGCATTACATGATGTATACTTATAAATGGTATTATGTTTTGTATATATTTTGTAAAACAAAAATCAGTAATATATATAGCCTGTTAAATATTGTTATGTTGTAATCGTAGTCCAACTTTGCATTGTAACTTTAGGAAGCAAATAATAATGAGGTTATTCACTGCCCCTTTCCTAAAACTTATTCAGAATCACCATCAAAAGTCTTATGTGAGTGAAGTGCTGGGAGTACAGAGCAGTTAATTCTGTGTTCTCAGTGGATTTGTTTGATAACTCTGCTCATTATTTAGTTCTGATACACTGTATCTACTGCTGTGGACATGGCACATGGCAGACCTGCAGGCAGGTACTTTGAGACCCCTGATGTGGAGAAAGGACTGTTTTATTCTGTTTGTAGATTTTGTTAATATTTAGTAATGATAGAAATAAAGTTCTGTATCTAATTTCCTCAGACGGAGGTTTTGCACTTGTTGGTCTCAAAACCAGTTTCCAAGCCAACTTCACTCTGAGATCATGAAAAGACCTAATGATGCTGAGTCAGAGACAAGGCAGAGTCCCGAAGATGTTGAGATGGTGACAAGATCGATTCCTAAGGAGGTCAAGATAGAGACAAGATTGAGTCCTAAAGATGATAAGACCAAGTCAAGATCGAGACCTAATCATGTTGAAACAGAGACGAGACTGAGTCTTAATGATTTTGAGGCCAAGACAAGACCAAGACCTAATGATGTTGAAACAGAGACAAGACTGAGTCCTAATGATGTTGAGACCAAGACAAGACTGAGTCTTAATGATGTTGAGACAGAGACAAGACTAAGCCCTAATGATGCAGAGACCGTGACAAGCCTGAATCATAAAAATGTTGAGACAGAGACAAGACTGAGTCCTAAAGATGTCAAGACCGAGACAAGGCTAAGTCCTAATGATGTCAAAACTGAGACAAGACTGAGTCCTAATGATTTCGAGACCAAGACAAGACAGAGTCCTATTAAAGTCAAAACTGAGACAAGACTGAGTTGTAACGATGTCGGGACAGAGACAAGACTGAGTCCTAATGATGTCGAGATCAAGACAAAACTATGACCTATTGATGCCGAGACAGAAACTAGACAAATCCTAATGATGTTGAGACCGAGACAAGACAGAGATCATTCATTTATGGTCTTGAGACTAGACTTGAGTACTACAACAACACCATATACAAGCGTAAGAATGAAATTAAATAACAGTATGAAATAACATAAACTGATTTAACTTCAGTTACCCAGGCCTGGACCATGGCATAGGTTTTATGCCCAGGATCCCAAACCATTAGTGGCCTGCGTGAGCAATTATGGCAGCGTTTACACAGCTGTTTTGACTCACAGTGGCAACTTTACTAGCAACACTGCAATTTTTTTTTTAAATTTAACCGTTCTTCCGATTATAATCTTGACACTCTCCACAAAATTGGTAAATGTCAGCTTCATTTTCTCCTCTAATCACTGCAACCATTACATTTTCCTCCATTACCTCGGTCAAGCTTTCAGTATCTTTCTTTTTTTACATCAAGCTAGTGTTTTCGTGCATGTACTTTGAATTTAAATCAATAGGTATACAAAAGATGTGCCAGAGGGAACTGAAAAAGCAAGAACTGGAACTGTGACGGAGTAGAGGATGCCCATTTTCAAAGGCAAACAGCCCGGGGTGAAGAAGAATTGCAGCCTTGTTGTTGGCAGTGATCTGTGAACTGTCTACATAAAAGGTTAGATATCAGTGAAAAATTATATTTTTCACGTCTGCCGTGACAGGACGCTTTAGTGCAGGATCCTTGAAGGTTTTAGTTTTAAAGTTTGCTGGTGTTGTTTTCTTTTATTATGTACTTAGTTGATGTCACCTTCATTGGGGTGACCTTTGTGCTTGTGTTGTATTTGTGGCTGGGTTGATGTTAAGCTATGTTCTCCTGAATGTGACTTTAATCTTGTTATGATTTTGTTTTTACCACAATAGCCTATTAGAATGTATTGCATGATTATGGCTGTACTGCTTTTAGCAATTGGCTATAACTTCATTGTTCACCGTTCACCGTTCATGTCATGCCATGCAGAACTCATTTGGAACATGTATTGCTGGGTCAGTTTACTACTGAAAACCTAAATTTAGTTTTGTATACTACAAAGATTGGAATATGCAGTTTGGTTGGAACATTCAAAAACGTGCTTTCAAAAGCAAACAATTAAAAAAATGTGTGTTTACGGTGGTAATGTGACCACCAAAAAGGTAACCAGGTGGAAGCCCACCAAACATCTATGCCCAGGGGCCAATAACTTGATGATCTGCAGTTACTCTGCAGTGTAAGTTTTTCCTGTGTAAGTTTTTTTGATTAATCACTTTTTATTTACATGTTTATTTCAGCTGAAAATACTCACTGAAACTAAATCAGGTGTTAGTTTCACATTGATTTCATTTCATCTCTCTCTCTCTCTCTCTCTCTCTCTCTCTCTCTCTCTCTCTCTCTCTCTCTATCTATCTATCTCTCTCTACCCCTCTTTTGCATCTCTGTCCATATAGATTACTTAAAAATTCATTAAATACACATGATAAAATTGTGTATCTAGCAAACCCCAGCTAATAGGAAAGTTAGGCTATTCATACAGTTAATGAGACAAGATATACCTGCTGATTTCTTAATTATGTTACATAACCCTATATTATCAATATGCAACTTAACTGAACTTTCTCCCGGTGGTTGTAGTATTTTATGAGTAGGTAACATGGCAAGTTTAATTTCTCATCCAATCGCTAATATAGTCTGATTAGGCACTTCTGTGATAACCATGGCTGCACCCCAGAGTTGCTATTGCATTATCAGACTGGTGCTGTTTCTATTTGCAATCTCATGAATGGAGATCTGTGACAATAATATTCAGTAAACATACTTACCCAATACCTGCCCACATGCACACAGAAAATGAGCAAAAGCCATTTTTTCTTTTGGTAAACACTGAAAATGGGTCCCACAGACCCCAACACCACACGAGGGTTAAATGTAAATGTAAACATTTCAGTACTTGTAATTGTCAGCACTAACTGAATCTCCAACCAAGGTATTTGTGAGAAGACAGAAAACACAGCCTTTAGGCGTCTCGTTTGTCGAGCGTTAGTTTCCAAGCGATCGCTCGACAAACGAGACCACAGATCCATCTTGCGTGAATGCAATGTGGACGCCTTGCAGGAGGACGTATCACCCACTTCAGCTAAAGCTATCCTTGCTGTAATTGATAATCAAGGGAAAAAAGTGATTAACAAGACAAAATCTAACATTAGCGGCCTGCTTGAGTCTCCGGAAGCTGTGCTGACCAATCTACAGACAGACCAGACAAGTGTGAAAAAGAAGGTCCCTGATCTTGAAGTGGCTGCCAATGAGCATGACGCTCGCCTGACTCTGCTGGAGAAAGCCTTGAGGACCAACAAGGCTACAATAAGCAATCTTGTGGGACGTTTTATGCAGGCTGAATCTAAAAATAATCATGGGTGTAAAAGAAAGCATTGAGAAGGGTCGCCTACGAGCTTGTGTCCAAGCTTCTCGGCCAAGTTAGCTTCTCAAAACCTATGAAGATTGACAGAGTGCACAGAGTACCGAAGCCAAAGCCTGCGGCTGGGGAGAAGCCGCACACTATTATAGAAAAATTGCACCGCAATATTGACAATATAGGATATTTTGAGACATTTTCAGCAGAACTCACATTACTCTATTTACTCGTTTCCCACCGACATACAGTCATATATTAGAAGCAGTGACTCTAAATGAATTCCCTGTGTGCTTCATGTACCATAGTATTTTGATTTCAGATTATAATCCTTTTACAATGAAATTTAAACTTTCCACACATCACCCACACTATAGATGGCACTTTAATCCCCTGTTATTACAGGACAAAAGTTTTTCTGCTAACATCACTGAAGCCATGAGCGATTTTTTTAAGCCCTAATGACAATGGAGACGTTTCTGATTCCACATTATAGGAAGCATGTAGAGCTGCATTAAGGGGTTGTATTATTTCATTTGAATCATCCAGAAAAAAAGAAAGGTGGAAGCGCGTGGCTGAGACTGAAGTTAAATTACCGGAGCTGGAGTGCACATTTAGAGAGACATTATCTGATGATGATCTGACCCAGATTTCAGAATCAAAATATGAATATAACGTCATAATGAGCCACCCTGTTAGTAACCTGTGACTCAAGTTGAACCAAAAACATTTCAAGCTTGGTGATGAGCCTCATAAATTGCTGACTAAGAGTACATCCACTTCAGGTGCACTCCTAACCAATCCTGAAGACGCCAACTCTCGTTTCAAAGATTTTTATATCAACTTGTATACCTACAAATGTCAGCTGCCTGATTCTCTTAAGACCATTAATATTCCTAAACTGACTAAGTTAACTGAACTAGAATAGTATTAACTATTAGAATTAGAATTAGAATCAACTGAGGCAGTCAAATCACGACCCAGTGCTAAGGCTCCAGGGCCTGATGGTTTTGGCATAGCATTTTATAAAGCATATGCAGAGCTCATCGCACCCCTGCTGCTCAAAATGTACAAACATTTGAGAACCTGTAATGCAGACCTTTTGCTGTCTGCATTACAATTGTCTGTCTGATTTTAAAGAAGGGGAAAGATGCAACTGATCCTGCGGGGTACAGACCCATAAGTCTGCTCAATTATTTTCAAGAAGTAATTGCTTTTGGCTGAGAGGCTGGGTGAACATGTCTCTCATTCATTCTGACCAAACAGGCTTTGTCGCAGGCAGATATTATTTTGCAAATGTTCGCCGCTTGCTTAATATTATGTAAAGCAATCACAATGAAGGATCGGAACCCTCTGTTACATCTTAAGACCCCAAGAAGGCTTTTGACCAGATTGAAAGGAGATACATGCATTTAGTCTTCTTTTGTTCAGTTTGGCATTGGAACCTTTGGCTGCATCTGCTTTGGCAGAGACCATTGCAGTAATAAGGGAATTAGAATGTGGGGAGCAAATTCATACACTGTGAGAAATAAAGGTTCTGTGCAGGTACATTTTTCGTTCATCAAGGTACAAACAATGTAAATGCGCCCTCAAAGGCACCACAGTGGTTTTAAGGTCTGATTGTGTACCTTAAAGTTTTTTTTTCCAGGTGAAAAGTATATTTTTGTATCTTTTCATAATCTAATGCTTTAAAACAGAACAGTAAAATAGCCTGGAGACGAGACGGGGTGTGTGGAGTCAGTACAACTACCAAACTAACAAATATAATTTAAATGGATTATGATACAGTTATGTTCCCTAACTGAGATGTACCCTTGAGGGTACCACCCCAGTGACAAGAGGGGTACTGCCCCAGAGACAGTTTAGTATATTTTTTTCTGATGGTGCATGCAGTTGTGATTGTGCATGTTTCACACACCTTTTTGACAGATATACCAGATACTCAATTAACTGGGAAAATGTGTATTCTCGACATTCAGGTCAAGTCAAAGCTTATTTATATAGCGCTTTTTACAACAGGTGTTGTCACAAAGCAGCTTTACAGAAAAATCCAGGACCAAGCCCCCATGAGCGTCGCCAGTGATGACAGTGGCAAGGAAAAACTCCCTAAGAGCAAGAGGAAGAAACCTTGAGAGGAACCTTGCTTAGGGGCTCAGAGTGAGAGAATGAGGGAAAAAGAGAGAGAGAGAGAGAGAGATTAACAGGACAGGTCAGTTTATGGAGAGATATTAGTGAGTAATAGTGCAACAACTGATATTAGCAAAATGCTTGTGCAAACAGAAAAGTTCTGAGTCTAGTTTTAAATGTAGAGAGTGTGTCTGAGTCCCGAACAGAGGTCGGGGAGATAATTTCACGATTTTGGGGCTATGTAGGAAAATGCTCGACCCCCTGCTGTGGTTTGTCTAATTCTAGGAACTGTCAGCAGGCCGTTATTTTGTGAGCGGAGCGTATGTGTGGGTTCATATAACTGAATTAATTTACTAAGATACTGTGGAGCCATTTAATGATTTATACGTTAAGAGAAGGATCTTATACTCTACATGGAATTTAACAGGTAGCCAGTGTAATGACGACAGGATTGGGGATATATGGTCAAACTTTTTGGTCCTTGAAAAGACTCTAGCAGCTGCTTTCTGGACCAGTTGGAGCTTATTTAATAATGTATTGGAGCATCCAGCTAAAATGGTGTTACAGTAGTCCAGCCTGGAGGTTATAAAGGCACCAGCATCATTTATGGTTAGAATATTACATAGTTTAGCGATGTTACACAAATGAAAGAATGCGGTTCTAACGATGTTGCAAACGTGTATCAAAAGAGAGACTGGAATCAAAGATGACACCTAGATTTTTTACAGTAGTGCTTGGAATGACCGTATGGCCTCTAAATTTAGTTCAAAATTGGAGAGATTAGATCTCTCTGCTTTGGGTCCGAGTAGTAGGACCTCAGTTTTGTTAGGATTAAGAAGAAGGAAATTGTTTGTCATCCAGCTTTTGATATTTTTAACACATTCTTCAAGTTTATTTAGATTCAGATCCTCATTTGGTTTAGCAGATATGTAGAGCTGCGTGTCGTCCTCATAGCAGTGATAATGACCTCGATGAGGAGTCTCTCAGTGCACTTTCTTTTAAAGTAAATCATGTTAGTTTCATTTATTTAGCAGTGAATGTTCCCAGAAACTCCAGATACATATTTAAACTTAATTGTGCCAAAGCACTCAATAAATTAAAGGAAGAAATTGAAGGCTGGAGATCTTTGCCGTGGTCTCTGGCGGGACACGTTAATGCGGTGAAAATGGACTCTATTTCAGAATCTGCCAATATTTTTAACCTCCACTATTTTTGGGACACTAGATTGAATAATAATGCCTTTTATTCACGGTTTCAAAGCACACCATATATCCAAGGCACACCTACAAAAACACAAGGACTCCGGGGCGGGAGGGGGGCTAAGTGTGCCTGTCTTTCAGCATTTCTTTTGGGCAGCTAATGCTCAAGCAATGATCTGCTGGCAGGACAGTTTGTTTTCCTAGACGAGTGGTCATGGAAGCACATGCAGCTACTAAAGCATCCCTGTCTGCCATGCTGTTTTCAAAAGCAGTCTATCAACCAGTTACTAGGTGATAATATTGTTCTAAAAAAAAAAAAAAATCCTAAAAGAGTTTTAAAACAAATGAAAAGAGTGCTTAAAATGTCTCAGTCTACTCATCAGTCTGTTTCAATCACGATTTCCCACCAGACCAAATTGACAAGACATTTTTAGCTTGGAAAGAAAAGAGAGTTATATATAAATTAATCCTTTTCAACATTCGATCAGCTGAAGTCAATTTATAATCTAGCCAATTCACACTTTTTCATTACTTACAGGTCCAGCACTTTGTGGAAAGATGGTTGGCAAAAGCTTGAGGCATTCCCCATGGATTCAAAACATGTATTTACATTGTTCTGTAAGCATGTGGATGTTTTCTCAAGTAATCTTAAAGCAGCATGGGAGACAGATCTCAATACAAGGGTTTGCATAAAATGCATACATGTTCTATCGATGCAAGGCTTCTTAACTCAAAATCTTTCACAGACTACATTATTCAAAAGTAATATAATTACTATTATATTATTAATATAATATCTATCCCTCGGTCTCTTCAATTTGTGACAGATATGGGCACACTGGCACACATGCTCTGGCTCTGTTCTCATTTATATAGATTTTAGAAAAACATTTAAATTTTATTTTAAAACTGTGTGATAGGCAGATCTCCCCTGATGTGAAACTGGCTGTTTTCGGTTGTTCAGATGCTTTCCTCATGTTGCCAAGTGGTGAACAACAGGCTTTTGGCCTATATCTAATCAATAATTGTTAAAAGAGTAATATTAAGAGAGTGGAAATCTGTCTCCCCACCCAATTTCTAAAGATGGTTACAGGAAATAGTTTCTGTTTTATGATAGAGAGGATAAGTTACTTTAGAACTGGACTGCAGAGCAAATTTGAGAGTTTGGGGCCCTTCCCTCAACAATCTCAGCTAGGTATGTTCCTGATTTAGCAAGTACTGTTGATCACAGAGCTCTTATAATTTGTAACTCAGTGAAAGTGTAAATGCTTCAATGTAATCTGGATGTTTTCCCCTTTTTTGTGTGTCCAGTTTCTTTTGGAAGTGTGTATATTTAAATATCATAAAAAGTATTAAAAAAGAAAGATACTTACCTAATAGTAATAGTCATACCTAATAAATGCTGCTGTCTTTTCCCTAACCTAAATGGAATAGGCAAAAAATCTAATGTACACAATGTTCCAATCACCACAGATGTAGCTGATCAACCTAGACTTGTTTGGTGTCCAATATTTGCTTCTTTCATATAGAACTGAAGCTACGAACCTAACATTTCTACCAAATAAACTCAATGAACATCCAAATCTTTTCTGTAAGTACATCTCCAAAACATCTACCCACCTATTCACACTGCATCCAGGTCTTCATTAAGGTCATGCAGACTGGTCAGTGTGGTTTAGGAGACAGTGAGACTTATTGTGACCTATGAAAATGAACAAAACTTCACTGTGTAGCTGAACACAGTGTCTGCAGGACCTTAATGAAGACCTGGAAGTGATTTTAGCAGGTTGAGAGAAGTTTTGGGTAAGTATGTACTTAAAAGATTTTGATGATTATTAGCAACAGTTAGCCTTGTGGCTCCAGTGCTAAAGAAAGAAAGAAAAAAGATTGTACTCTACACATGTCTTGGTGGATCAAATACTCCTGACGTAAGTGGAAAATTGTGTATGTTTCAGTCAAACCTTTTCTTTACCCTCAGCAGCCAAAAGTAAATTTTTCAGTTCTTTTACTTTTCAATTAAAAGTTTTTCCCTCATCTGGATCAGCCGTTCCCTACAGCATCTTGATTATGTTTTTCCCATAATTACGATCCCATCAGTTTGGTCTCATAAACACAGGGTCTCCGATGACGCCAGACACGAATCCAGTAGGGAACCGTATCACTAATTGCGTGAGCCCATATGTAGCTGCTAGTCATCGTGTATTCTGAATGGAGATCTATGCGCAGGTCTGCGTGCATAAAGCACCCACACATTTACGCATGGCCATCATACACGATTACTCCTGACCCACGCAAAACATCTCCATCTGTGAAACAGGTACAATGGCACCTAAGAGTGCAGGAAATCAGCACTGATGCATCTTTAAGATGGCTCAGCCGCTGTACGGCAAAGCCTCCTGGAGCAGTGACAGTGGGTTTGAATCATCAGAGGGGGAAATCTGTTTTCAGATGAGTCCCTACAGGTGTATTAAATTGTATATAAGCCTGTGAGACACATATTCCAAAAGTAAGATATACAGTGACTCATAAGGGAGCCAGCATGGATCAGATATTGATCTAGAGTGATTAGTTATGGGGAGTCGATTCCAGAACAGTTGATTCTTCGACCCCAGCATGTCTGGGAGTCAGGGCTGGCCTTTGGCCAGTGACTCTGAGGGTCGAAATGCTTGGAATTGACTGTTCTGTTTTTCTTTTTTTCCATTATAATTGGCTCAAGGGACATTCTTACAGAAATGTGTGTTAAGTTTGGGTAGCACGAGTTTATTTACCAATCTAGTTTCTTTACTAATCCAACACTGCCCACCAGTCACAGATAAAAAAAACGTGGTCAGTATGTCCACCTCTACAAAAACTTGAACTTGAATTTTCTTCATGATTAAGGCTGCAACGAATACAGATTTAAAACTGTACAAAAGGAAAATAAAACTTAAAACAATACTAACCGGTATTGTTCTAACAAAATTGGGAAAAATAAACTGAAGAAGCTGAAGTGTTTTTGCCTACTTTATATTCACATTTTTTCATTCCACCTTAAGTGGTGCTGCAGTTACAGTCCTGTGCCTGCACACTATTTAGCTAACTACTGCATCATTTAAGGTGGAATGGAAAATTTAAATAAGAAACTACCTAATAAGCCAAATTCAGCCTTGTGGAAAGAGGAACAGAGTAACATTCAGCTGCTCTGGAATGAAAACTTTACTTTAAATCTGGTTAACTGGCTGAAAACGATTTATTTTCATTCAAATTATGGCTACAGAGTTTCCTGTTGAAGTTCAGGCTCTCATCAGCAGCCTCAGTATGTGAAATAATATAAATTATGATGGTAAGATGTGTTGAAACATGAATCAGCTGTCCATATTTTTCAAACTACTCTGATATTACTTGGTATAATTATGAATTTTCATCATTTCATTATAATCTGTTGCTAATCAAAAAGAGGTAAACCGTGTTTAAGATGGTTTAATCTCTGCCGTATCCCTTTATCACTGACTCTGGTGATGTCTTGGATTTAAGTGGAAGTTGAGGAGGCGACTCCACCGATTTCAGTGACAGCAGTTGAGAATGTTGGCGTGCCAGATGGTTACTCAAACCACCCTCTCACACAATAACAGACTAACTTTTTTATACTGTATTTAACCGATCACTTAGCAATTTTCTTTTCAAATTTTGATTGTTTTTAAATGTAGTAATAAAATATAGTGTAGTATTATAAAATGCATCTTTAAAACTTGATTTAAAAGCCAGTTGTCTTCCTTATTTGTGTATTAGTTTGTCTTTTTTGCTCTTGGCCCACTACATACACTGCACCCTGATCTCCAGCCAAAGGGTCACAGCCATTCTGCTCTAAAATAAAGGCGCAGTCACACTTGTGTCTGCCAGTAAATTTTTATTTATGAAATTACATTAACATCAGTGGAATTTGTGTTGCAAACTTCCAGGATGAATAAAAACAACATACAAAATTTCAAACTGAGTTTACAACATGCAAAATGGCATTCTGTGCCATTAGCTCTACTGCACTGGCTGTGATGACCTATGAAGGGGTAGCCATTCACGTAGCAGCACTGAACCTCTAAAAACTATTTTTAGCAGTGTTTAAGCACAAACCTTTTACTATTTCCTCCCCACTGGCTATAAATACACACATAAAAAGGGAGATGGGTGGTATTCAGTCAGTCAAGAGACTATATAATTAGCCTATGTGGTTTTACTGTTATCTTCAGGAAAGTTAGCCAATTTCCTAATGGCTTTGTTACCTGCTTGGCTAACTGCAGCTGCACACACATGACCTCACTGCCATTGACCATACTTGTTTGGCACGACTCAGTGTGTGGCACTGTACTGTTGTGAGTATATAATTATCTGATATAATTTTTTTCATCGCCAATCTTCCAGACCAGACTCAGCCATGCTTGTTTCACAAGATGACGTAAACTGCAAAAATTCGAATGTGACTGCGGCTGAGAAGTGGGATCCCCCCAATACCCCGTACCCCAACACAAATACTAAGAAAAAAACATTAGTAAAGAATATTTAAGTGTAAAATGAAATTTATAGTTCCTACCTTATTATAAATGCATTAATTCAGCCAGTATTTATTTGGCTCCAAAGCTTGCTGCTTTAGTTTTACACTGAAGCCATGAGGCTAATGTAGTAATGGGGGCTTAAAGCCACGTCTGTGGCTTATTGAGTAATCTCAAGTAGACGGTTGCTTATGACACTGTATGAAATACTGTTCTATAAATACGGACAAAAGTATATTTCATAACTAAAAACAGTAGCAGCAGCCAGGGATGGAGTACTGACCAGTGCCCTGGGGCCTCTGAGGCATCCAGAGGCCTCAGACTATAAGGCTTAAAGTGGCTCAAATACTTAAAGTCTGAATTTTATCCATACTTTTGTCCATTGTGCAAGTGTGCAAGTGATTTAAGTATGATTCTGGTTGGCTATAACCTTCCATTACTACTTCTGTTAGCTACATTAGCCTTATAGCTGTAATTTTATAACGTTAATAACTAAACACTTTTGTCTTATTAGCATTAGCTTAGCTAGTAAGCTGTCATCATGCTGGTTTTTACCTCATTATAGCTGTTCCTTTCCTAAATCGTTGCATGTGAAATAAAAATATGATACGCAAGAGTTGATAATCTGTTGATAAACGTAAGTCTTTATTACGTAAAGCTTACATATCATTAAATCAAACCAAATTATGTAGAAAGTAGTTTTTATGCTGAGCTTAGTAGCGAGCGCAACAAGCTGCGTCAGTTAGGAAAGGTTAACTAACACTACATTGTCTGTCTCATAGTTTCTGCAAGTTTTATAGAAGTTTGATAACTGGCAGGTTTAACAGGGCCTATACTTCTCCATCCTGTCATATAGAGCTTAATTTAAAATTATAATGTTTAAAGATTAAATTTATTTTGGGGTTTTTTGAGAAAAATAGATTGAATATAAATGAATTTTCAAAAGGATATCTTCTTTTTTTTGCTTTAAAAAAAGTGTGTTATTTATACATTTAGGAGTGGGCATATCTAGATATGTGTGGATTAACCTACAAAACCTTGCATCTCCATTTTTGTAGTTTATCAGTTTTTAAAAATTTGTAAATGCCTGTTGCACTTTAGACTGTGTAAAAATTGCATGATGAATGGACCAAAACAAATTTTTCCATGTAAAAACTTTTTTAAATGGAAAAAAGTCTGGTTACATTCACTTCCATTAAGAGTAAAGCATGTTTTTTTCCTTCTCTTGTACAGTTATTATTTTGGAGATATGAGATTTTGTTCCAACAGCCATGATATTTAAACAGTACTTTTACAGGAATTACCGTAAGGAATCAGTATGATAACATTAACCCAGCGTTCTAATTAATATGAACCAAATATGACAGTAAATATGTATCAGTAGTTCAGGAGCAGATGCTTCCTGTGCCCTTCTACTGACTTTTCTCTTGTTGCCCAGGGCAACCAATATGAGCCTGCATATCAGCCCTGGACTGTCTGAGGTTTGAGCTTCACTGAGCGCAGATCTGCTTCAGTTTAACACGTGCAGCCACTGCTCATGTTGCTTCTCCAGCCTTTTCCTGACGAATGGACTCTTAATATATCTCAACCCTAAAATCAATGAGTTAAATCCTCCCACACGTCTTTAAACAGGAGAGGACTGTAAATAAGTATGTTGGAAACATGATAATGAAACTGTAATGGACCTCTTATGTACTGTATGATTCAAATCAGGACCTCCTGTGTTGGGCCCTGAGTAAGAGTAGCCCCTATGAGTGCAGTCAGTAGATGGGTCAGATAAGGATACATCACTTATGCTAATCTCAATGCTAATAAGAGCAACAATAGCACAATTTCTCCCACGTCACTCCCACAGTCAGCTCTGGCTCTCTCTGCTGCAGCATTCATCCAGCATTCCGTCAAACACCATCTGTTTCTGTACTATAGAATACAGTTTAATAATTCATTGAATTGAACTTGAAGTGAATAGCCTTCTTCTTAGGTCCTTTTGTTAGCTTTAGGTTCTCTACTGAAGCTGGTTTGCTCCATAGCCGATTTCCCAGTGCTCCACTCAGCCAGTCTCCACTGCTAGGTAAGCTCTCCAAGTCTCAAACTTTAACCAAGCTAGGTCCTGAAGCCATTCTAGGATCTGTCCCTGGCCCTTGCCCTAACCAGGGCTCCCTCCCTGGGTCTAAAACTGACCCATGCTACTCCTCTGGTCCTTACCCTGACCCAGGCCTCTGCTTGCCCTCACCCCGTCCCGGGCTCCCTCCCTATTACTTGCTCAAATCCGGGCACCCTCCCTGGCCCTCACCTGGCCCCAGTTCCTCCCCTAGCCCTTGCCCTGACCCAGGCTCCTCCTCTGGCCCTTATCTTGACCCTAGCTCCCTCCTTGGCCCCTTTACCCTGACCTGGGCTCTGTCCCTGTCCCTTGCTCTGACCCAGGCTTCATTGCCTGCATTGATAATCAATAGCAATATGAATTACACATGCACACATCATCTAAGCTGCCTATCTTCCTTGGATGTGGGGGGTGCTGGAGCCTATCCCAGTGCCCATTGAGCAGAAGGTAGGACACACCCTGGACAGGTCATCAGTCCATCACAGGGCGTAATATGGACTAGTTCATATTAATATGGATTAACAGCAAGTTAAGCTAATAGCTCCACACACAAAACACAGGTTTATCTGCTCAGATTTGATTTTTATTCTCCAAACCTCAGTCAGTGAGGCTTCATTGAGTCAGAACGAACCTTCATGATTGTAATGCTTAGTCCTTCTTGCTCAGCTAAGGCTAACTTCTGGCAGATGAGGAGCAACAGTAGCTTATGCTAGCAGCTCCACACAGAAATACAGAGGTTTACCCACTCAGATTTGAGTCTTTATTCTCAGTGAGGCTTCAGTGAACTGGTGAAACTGTAGCATGCTAAGCTACTGCAGCAGCACGATACCTGGCTGCCTTAACAGTCTGGCTGCCTCACACACACACGCAGTCAGTGCCAGGTTCCAGTGAGAGGTGGCATGAAGTGGGAAGCAGCATGAGTCCTACGATCACTTTCCTGATACTGGTTTGGCATCAGGCTCATGCCGCTTCCTGTGGCTCTCGGTGGTGCTTGGGGCTCTGGCGCTGGCCTCACGCTGCCTCGTATGGCTCTCGTCAGTGCGTGGCACAAGTTCTCATTAGCATATTTAGTATATTTTACCATGATAGGGTCAAGCTCATTCGTGACATACAAACCTAAGCTGCTACATAGCACCACACACTTTTTTCAGACGTACTGAGAAATCCTGTGTTTTGAATGGGAAAGTGTGAACTCTGCACTAAGGTAACACATTTGATAGAAATTTCAGTCTATATAACCATCACAAACCTACCAAGAGGAGTTAACCATTTAAAAAACACATTTTTGAATGCAGGCGTTTTTTAAAGTGTAGACGCCAGTATCTACACCACTAGGGGGCCTGTATGAAGGTGCAACTGAATAAATGAATAATAGCTGGAGGGCCTGGATGAGACAGTTAACTGAGGCATTACGAGAGAACGACTGTGACTAAACAGCTGAATGCGTTTCGGAGAGGAAAATTCCTGATTTAAAATCATTTTGTCTCGCACTCAGCGTGGTGTACCCTAGCACCGCCGGTGACGTGATCACTGCGCTCTCCTGGGGGTGCCGATACGTCGTTGCTGACAGGAAGTCGATGGTGATTCAGAGGAAAGAAAACAGCATCTGAGTGTACCTGATTGTCTTGGTTATTGCAGTTATTGCTGTTATTGCTTGGGAGGACATCTGTGTGAGTGAGTGAGAGTTTTGACAGGGACAGCCTGGTGTTCCCCGCATGTTCTTTCTCAGGTGGTCCAGTGTGACACAGGTGTTTTCTGGAGGCTCACAGTTGTTAGATTAACATTAAGCCCCTCAGCAGTGTGTTCTCTATGAGTCATAGCTCAAACTCATGGCCTTGGGGCCTCACACACACACACACACACACACACACACACGCACACACACATCCACAGAGATCTCCCCTTTAAACCGAAGCATTTCCGGTAGTTTCCACTGAAAAGAGGCTATCAAGGGTATTTCCTGCTGTGTCCTTATCTCTCTCTTCCTTTCTCTCTCTAAGAAGACCATCATATAGGAAAAGTATTTGAAAAGAGCATTTGTCAAATACAATTTGCAATATATTAAAGTAGCCAAAAATGTCTGCTGTGCAATGTATTTTAGTGTTTGGGACGCTTTTTGGAGTAAAACAACATATGTCTTTGTAATAAAACAACTTATTTGAAATCTATTATTATTAAATTTCCTAATGGCTAAGTAAAATAGCTTAGAACTATAAAATGACATATCATTCCTATCCAAAAAAAAAAACCTAAGTATCTCCTTTTTTTGTGTTTTTTTTATTTGTCTACCTCATTTTGGCACAGCAGCTGCCCTTTACATTATGTGCACATCATGACGAATGGACCAACAGAAATGCTTCAGAACTGCATAGAATAAAAACTACTTACATTAACATGCATTGAAGGTAAATAGCATTTTTACTTTTATTATTATGCACAGAATTATGTGCAGGCAAGGTTATTAAACATATATACACTATTCTGCTGAAATCAGAGACCACCCTTCATTTATTTATTTCCAGTCAATGAGTAGGCTGAAAAGTACAAGTTCTTCATTTTACAGGAGATATTTCAGAGGAGATTAGCTGTAAAATAATCCTCTTGTATAAGAAAGGCAAATGTCAAAGGAAAACAGATGAAAAAACAAGAGTTTCTAAAACTGGAGTTCATAAAATGATTAAAAGATACAGAGAAAACAGGACTCCTACCAACTGTGCACCAACCACCAAAACTCAGACCAAACAACACAATAATTAAGTGATTAGGAACAGTCACAGTCAGGGGGAGGTCTCAAACCAACAACACAGTGACTAGGAGCAATCACAGTAAGGGGGGAAGTTTTAGAACAAACAACGCAGTGATTTATACCAATCACAGTCAGGGGGAGGAGGTCTCAGAACAAACAACGCAGTGATTTAGACCAATCACAGTCAGGGGGAGGAGGTCTCAGAACAAACAACGCAGTGATTTAGACCAATCACAGTTTTGAGAGGTCTCAGAATAAACAACGCAGTGATATAGACCAATCATAGTCAGGGGGAGGTCTCAGAACAAACAACACAGTGATTTCGACCAATCACGGTTTTGGGGAGGTCTCAGAACAAACAACACAGTGATATAGACCAATCACGGTTTTGGGGAGGTCTCAGAACAAACAACGCAGTGATTTAGACCAATCACAGTTTTGAGAGGTCTCAGAATAAACAACGCAGTGATATAGACCAATCATAGTCAGGGGGAGGTCTCAGAACAAACAACACAGTGATTTCGACCAATCACGGTTTTGGGGAGGTCTCAGAACAAACAACACAGTGATATAGACCAATCACAGTTTTGGGGAGGTCTCAGAACAAACATCATAGTGATTTAGACCAAAATCGTTAGAGGGAGCAAAGTGCATGCCATTACATAGCACTGTTTAACTGTGTTTTATTTTTTTTGCCCTTTTTAACTGAACATTTCTGCCATGATCTCAAAATCAAACGGCCTTTTCGAATAACGTGAATACTGCTTGCTCTAAGCAGAGAAGGACAGACAGAAAGAAAAGGAAGAGAGACAGACACACAGAAAGAAAGACTGTCTGAATCTCAGTCAGTGAGTGTAAGTACAGTTTAAGAGTGTAGAAGCATTGTGTACATTTACCAGCAGCCAGATTGATTTTGTATTAGTGATAACATCAGCCCTTATTTACAAAGCATCTGAGAGGAAGAACACTGATCTAAGATCAGGCCTCATGTAATCCCACTCATCCATGTGTTTAAGGCATAAAATAACCCCACATCAAAATTCTTACTGAGAAATTTAATAAATGTGGACTATTGATTTCAGACATTTTTAAGCAATGTATGATCAGGAAGAAACAAAACGAGACAAAGTGAGATGAGAAAAAAGGCTGGGGGTGCCATTGTGTGGGCAGTGGTCGAGGATTGACCGTCTAAACCCTGTGGGGGCCGTTAGCCTGCAGCCCTGCCATGAGTGCCATGTAATGATGGAGTAATCGATGTTGGAGTCTGTAAAGGCAGAGCAGTTATCTTTTGTTCAGGGATCATGGAGAGGGACTGTAGTGCATGAGCAGAAGCTCAGCTGTTGCTCCAGCGCTGTTAGTGGAGGATAGGCTGGATGTGGGTAAATTAAAGCAGGCGTGCTCAATGCTGGTCCTGGAGATCTACCATCCTGGAGAGTTCATATCCGACACACCTGGCTCATATAGTCAGATGCCCCTGAAGGCCTTGATTACCTGGATCAGGTGTGTTAGATTAAGGTTGGATCTAAACTCAGCAGGGTGGTAGATCTCCAGGACCAGGGTTGGGCACCTCTTGACCTCCTCATTTGGGCCTTGAACCTAGACAAATCTCCTTTGTAAAAACGGCCGCTGTAAAAAGTGCTGCATAAATAAATCTGGACAAGTCATTACGATTAACAATAATGATAACATGACATATATTACTGGACATGACACGACAACTCATGACAGCACATGACCTGCCTTGACATGTTTATGGTATGGATATGTCACGGCCATGTAGCATAAACAGTAAAAGTGTTTAGTGTAAAATCTCTACACTGATGCTGCACTGAATTACTACACTTGTATATCAGTAAAGCACATCTGTGTCTATCTGATCAAGCTGAAGTGAAGTGGACTGAATTGAGCTGGCTCCCTCTAGAGGCAGACTGTGTACATGCACTAAGCTGCAGAGCAGGAAAGCAACAAGCTAAAGTTTCAGCTCTGCCTCAGCAGCAGAGCACGTTCACTCCCTGCAGGCTCTCTTCTGTTCCGACAGACCTCATGCTGAGAGCAAATCTGCGATCGAGACATTTGTGTGTCCTGGGAGAGAGAGAAGGAGAGAGAGAGGAGCAGAAACTTCACCATTCAGCAACTGCCAGCTCCTCTATTAATACTCTGGCTAAAGACATTTATAGATAATGACATAAACAAGAAGTCTCTGAAGTTTCAGAGCACCTGCGGCTCATTAAGTTCTGAACACTTTTCCATCACACATCTGAATCCGCTACTGATCCAGTGCTAATCATACACTGATCCAGACGTTACCTGATGATATGTGTGTTTCAGTCAGGATGTAATTAAAAGAATTACCTGCGGAAGGACACTTTTGATAAGAGTTCTTTCCTCCTTAGGCTTTTTATTTAATGCTTTCTAAAAGATCTCTGCACAATGCCTGACCCAGACAATAACGCTGATGTTTTGAACTGTCATCAGGTGTTTTGGGGAAACTGCACTAAAGGAGCATTGTGTAGAGCACCTCTGCATTGGGCAGAATGGGCACTTTTCATGAACTGCACCAATCACAGGACAGCCGGAAGGGGTGAGAGGTCACACTCCAGGCATTTCTCGAAAGAAAGGGATAGTGGGACAGACTGAAAAGCTGAATGGTGCAGAAAAAGAGAAAGAGAGAGAGAGATTTTTCTCTTCTGTATTGTCATTGCTATTAGCAATAAATACTCCTTTCATTGACAACAGCTCTTTACTCCAGTACAGACAAATAAGGCCATTCCCATATGGAGAGACAGAGAGAGAGAGAGAGAGAGAGAGAGAGAGAGAGAGAGAGAATGAAGAGAACAGAGAGACAGGAAAAGAGTGAGAGATAGAAGGAGGGAGAAAACAGAGAGAGGGGGGATGACAGAAAGAGAGTGTTAAAGATAAAGAGAAAGAGACAGTAAGAGAGGAAAAGAGAGAGAGAAAGGGAAAGAGAGAAAAGAGTGTAAGAACAAGAGACAGGGAGGGAGAGAAAGAGAGCAAGAGAAAGAGAAAGAGAGACAAAGAAAAAGAAAAAGAAAAAGAAGGAAAGAGAGAAAGAGAAAGGGAGACAGTAATAGAAGAGAAAAAGAAAGACAGAAAAAAGTGAGAGAGAAAGAAAAGGAAGGCGAGAAGACAGAGAGAGAGCATGACAGAAAAGAGATAGAAACAGTAAGAGAGGAAAAGAGAGAGAGAAAGAGAGAAAAGAGTGTAAGAGAAGGAGAAAACGAGAGACAGAGAGAGAGAAAGGGAGAGTGAGACAGAGAAAGAGAGACAGAAAATGAGTGAGAGAGAGAGAGAGACTATGACAGTGCTAGACTGTTGAATGCAGTCTGTCCTTGCTAACAGGAACTCCATATATGGGCATTGAGCCACAACTTCCGGAGGAGATCGCGTGAAAAATCTCTAATGGGAGGGGCTAAAACGCAGAAAGGAGGAATGAAAAGAAAAAGAAAAGAAAGGAAAAAAGAGTTGCCTTGAGAGGTCTGGCCACTCAGTACTTGACTCTAATTGCAGCAGTGAGCCTGTGCTCTGTGCTTAAGCGATTGCGGTGGGTGTTAATTTTCTCTCATATTTCCCCTCCGCCGTCCTTTCTGCAGACCCCACTGACGTCAGAGCTCTGCAAAAAAATAATAAAATAAAATAAAAGACGAAGTCCATCACACACTGAGAGCAGCTCGGAGCAGCTCACACACACACACACACACACACACACAGACACACACCGGAACACGCAGGCTTACACTCACACACACACACAGCAGTAAACACGCAAACACACAGGGTTTTGCAATGGATGCACACACACATGCACACCCACAGACACATTTGCATGCACACACACATGCACACACTCTCATGCATGCACACACACACACACACACTCCAGGTGAGTGGGCTGATCATGGTTATCAAGGACGCTGTCTGTATGAATGACAGCACACTAACAGAGCTGGAGACACAGACGTCATCAGAGGGAGAGAGAGAGAGAGAGAGAGAGATACATAAAGAGACACAGAGGTAATAGTACAGAATAAGTGAATGAAAGAGAGTGAGACTGAGGTAGAAAAAAAGGAAAAAGAAGCTGAAAGAAACTATAGGAGGAAGGGAGGGAGGGAGAGAGAGAGAAAAGGAGGGAGGGAGAGAGAGAGATACAGAAAGAGACAGAGAGAGGTAATACTGGAGAATAGGTGAATGAAAGAGTGAGACTGAGGTAGAAAAAAGGAAAAAGAAGCTGAAAGAAACTAAAGGAGGGAGGGAGAGAGGGGAGAGAGAGAGATAGGGTGAGGGAGGGAGAGAGAGAGAGATACAGAAAGAGACAGACAGAGGTAATAGTGGAGAATAAGTGAATGAAAGAGAGTGAGACTGAGGTGGAAAAAAGGAAAAATAAGCTGAAAGAAACTATAGGAGGAAGGGAGAGAGGGAGAGAGAGAGGTAGTGATAGAGAATAATTGAATGAAAGGGAGAGAGACTAAGGAAACAAGAAGGTGAAGTTGCAGCAGCAGCGGATAGAAGATATAAGATAGAAAGAGGGAGAGAGAGAGAGAGAGAGAGAGAGAGAGAGAGAGAGAGAGAGGGAGAGAGAGAGATGTACTAATAAAAAGCTAATGAATGAAGGGGTGTAAGACTAAGGGAACAAGAAAGAGAAGAAGCAGAAACAATGAGTCTGTTTACATGCACTCAATAATCCGATCATAATCAGATTTCTGCAATTATCTGATTGTTCAAGTGGTCATGTAAACAGCATGCTAACCATACCAACACCAAACTAGAAATCAGATTAAGAAATCCGATAAAGAGAGCTGGATTTTAGCTACATTACATTTACATCATGTCTTCCTCTGTGAGTTTATTGGCTGGTTGCAAAGCAGAAATCCGATTGCTGCCTGACTCATGTAGACCCAGAGTTTTCCTATTGTCTGATTGCTCAAGTGTATGTAAATGTGTTGATTTGATTACTGGCAAAATCTGATTTTCTGCAGTTATCAGAAAGTTAGGTGTATGTAAACACTCTGAATGAAGAGTAATGAATAAGCTAATGAATGCAAGTGAGACTGAAGGAACAAGATGGAAAAGAAAGGAAAGAAGCTATAGTGAGGGGTAGTGAAAAAGAGTGTAAATGAAACGTTAAAAAAGAAGGAAAAATAAACACAAAGAACAAAGAGCAGTAGAGAAAAGGGTGGAGACACATAAAAACAATGTGAGAGAATGCAAAAGAGAGGATTTAAAAAACTGGAAATATGGACACAGAATGATGGGGTGAGAGAGGGAGAGAAAGGGAGAGAGAGAAACAGAGAGAGAAAGAGTCAAACAGAGAGAAAGTGTGTGCAAAAAGTGGACATGCAGACCCTGAATGACAGTGAGAGAGAGAGAGAGAGAGAGAGAGAGAGAGAGAGAGAGAGAGAGAAAGAGATAGAGACCTATAGAGACCTATAAAAATGTCCTACACAGTTAATAATGGACAGAGCAGCTCAGTGTAATGAGGGTCAAAGCAAAGCAACTTTCTAACAAAGTTAAAGTCGGTGTGTGTGTGTGTGTGTGTGTGTGTGTGTGTGTGTGTGTGTGTGTGTGAGTGGTCTCATCATCACTGAAGTTGGGAGGGGGGTAGTTTGACGTCAGTATCTGATCACACACACACCTGTCCAGACATTCCACTCAGCCTGTCGCCATGGGGATCGATAGCATTGCCACCAGTGATCAGTCTGTTCTGATTCCAGTCAGTGTGTGTGTGTGTGTGTGTGTGTGTGTGTGTGTGTGTGTGTTGTAGGGATTTACGGGTGACTCAGGAACATGCCAGGTGGCGACTTTGGGCTGAACGTTCCCAACAAAGATGAAAGATGACCAGTGTCTCACAGTGTGCACAGTGAAATCCTCACCACACTGTGAACGCCACAGTGGTCATTTGTGTCCAGCTGATCTGAAATGAGCACTGCAGGTGGTAATACAACAGCTGTGTGTGATCAATCAGCTGCAGTTTATTCCTCTAGCTCCCTGCCTGTCTGTCTGTCTGTCAGGTGCATCTCTCTACCTGTCTGTTATCTACCATTGTAAATATTGTGGGCTCACAGTTCTAGTGGAGTTATTAGATTTTGGCTTTTGTGTGAATCCAAAATCCTTTCACATGTACCTCTGACTCCATCCTGAGATTTCCAGAACAGTTCTTTTATAAGACACGGTAATGAGATGGATCGTTCTGATCAAAGATGTCCTGTGTGCAAACATATCATACAGTTAAACTATGTAAGAGTTTTTAATCATAAAACAGTAACATTACTGAGTCAGAGGGGTCAGCACACTACAATATGGTGCAGGTCCCCGTAAAGCCTGAAATAAGGAAAGTCAGAGGTGTCGGGTTGAGTTTGTCAGCCCTCTTTACATTCATACGTCTTTACATATTAATATCTCAGACTCAAAAAGAAAGCCTGGCTCAATGTTTTGGTCTCAAATACAATGTCAATGAGTTCATTTAGATGCACCTAATTATCCGATAACTACAGAAAATCAGATTTTGTCAGTAATCCGATCGACGTGTTTACATGCACTTGAGTAATCAGATGATGGGAAACTCCTGGTCTACATGAGTCAGACAGTAATCAGATTTCTGCTTTTCAACCAGCCAATAAACTCACAGAAGAAGGCGTTAAAATAAATGTAATATAAAACTCAAACTTCATGCTGCAGCCTTTTAAAAAAACATTGCACCACTTTACCTGAAAATATGAACTTACATCATCTAGAAGATGAAGAATATTTAAATCCTTCATTTCATCAAACATGTAGTTGGTTTCAGCATCACTCCAAAAGTCTGTTTTCACACATGCACAGACTGAGATAATCCAAAAGAAATCAGAGTAAGAGTACACATGCACTGAGAAATTCAGTTATTGAGCTAAAGTCCAGCTCTTTTTATCAGATTTCTTAAACTAGATTTCTAGATCAGCATATGCTGTTATCATGACCATTTGAATAATCAGATAACTGCAGAAATCTGATTATGATCAAATTATTCAGTGCATGTAAACACACTCAATGTTGTACTGATAAAGACATGCTGACAATAGTAGATAACTGACTTACATCTTTAGGAGAATTTTCTTTTAAGAATTCTTTAATTAAGAAAATGGTTCTACATAGAACCATAAACGCTCTAAGAACACTTTGCATGATTAAAGGGTTCTTTGCATCATGAAATTGTTCTTCAGATTGATGGAGAATGTGCCATCAGTGGTTTTATATAGAACCTTTTTGAAAAGGGTTCTTCTGTTATTACAAGATTGACATCCTAACAATAGAAGAACACTTTTGATGCTGTTTAGAACCAGAACCTTTCAAACTTTTAAAAAAGAACCTTTTATGATGCAAAGAACCCTTTAATCATGCAAAGGGTTTGCAGAGTGTTAAAAGTTCTCCATATTATTCTACATAACTAAAGAGCCCTTGAAGAACCATCATTTTAAGAATGTAGGCCATCAAAATTCTGCCTGAATCTGACTGTAGGCTGACAAAATGCTGACTGTAGTCATAAAAGGAAGAGTATAGTAGGGTAAATCCATTAAGTTGGAAGTGGGAGAAACCCAAATGTGAATATTTGAAATATGAGCCCAAAATCTTTACCTTAATAGATAGAAACCTGAACAAATCCAGCTTTGGTCAGATATTTAAATCTCTAGTTGTTATTGTTATGGAGTGTCTTCTAGCACATAACACTGGCTGTGTTTACATGCAAAGACTTTTGCCAATCTGACTGATCACATTCCGATTACAGATTAAGACTGGGGTGTTTATATTCTCACTCTACTCAACAATCTGATTGAACAACTCAGTTTACATGCACACTACAAGTAATCAGATCCAAAATGACGTGCACGTGTAGAGAACCACTTAGTGTAGACGTAACCATGACAACGAGCATCCAGTCAGAGTAAGACATGCTGCAGTGTGTTACTGAGTTTACACTTGTGTTTTTAATCACTTTAAAATGATGTCAGACTCAGGAAAACGTCCTTCACATGTCCTTATGAAAGAAGGAAGAGAGGAAGACATCGTGTTCTGAGACACATAAGCTGGACGCCCGTCCAACCAGCGTCTTTTAAAGCTCAGAGCATAAACTTCGTCTCCTCTGCAGACCAGTTTCCGCTCCGCCATGTTGAACGTTATAAACTTTCACTATCACGCGACGCACATGATCGGAACTTAAACTTTCTGATTGGGAATTTAATTGGATACAGGCGTTTACACGGCTATTCTTCTACTTAATAGATTATTTACAGGATTACCCACCTCGTTCAGTCGGATAGAAATTGTTTGCCGAATGGCCTCAATCAGACTAGTCTATTCTGATAGAGGTGTTTACATGGATGTGTTCTATTCCAATTGAGCTATTAGTCTGATTATTAAAGGATTATCAGGCTGCATGTAAATGTGGCTACTGATGAATCCTGACTATCTGTGGGAATTTGGGGAAATTATACCAATACTATATCTCATATGAATCACCAGTCAAATTTAATACAAATTATAGAACCTTCCTTGGTAAATGAATCCAGCTCCAGTAGTTGCTTTTGACACTTTCCCCCTCATTTATGCACTTTTATAACTGTAACTGGGATTTCAGTGAGTACACATACTGGTGTGTGTTCTGTGAGTGGGAATGAGAATTTTTGTCCTTGGAACTGCTTGTTTGTGTGTTTTAGAGTGAGTGTGTGTGTGAGTGTGTGAGAACTAGCTGTACGCTGAACCCCAGCAGTAGAGGTGCTTTGCTTTTTGCTGTATTTGCGTCATCGTGTGTGTATATGGAATCGACCCGTTTGGCCCCAGCACCACTCCAAACCCCTGTGTGTGTGAAAGAGATTGTCTGTGACTGGGTACGTGTGTATGTGTGTATGCCAGCGTGTGTGCAGCCAGTATGGTGTGTGTTAGGCTGGTTCCTGTTCACTGTGAAGCAATCGGAAGACCCCTCTGTCTCTGCTCACGTCAGAAACACTAACTGAGTCTGGAAAATGCCTTGATTTCTTACAGTAACTACAGTCACTGAGTTCACCCCAGTGACCCTACAGACAGATGAGTGAGCGCTGTTGCTCATAGATCCAAAGATGTAAACCAAATGAGGCTTAGTGAAAATGAAACACAATTTTCTAGTTACCCCTGATGTACTCCATCAGTCAGGACATGTTTGGTGTTTGGTGACATGGGTTTGGTAGCAATCAACATTACTAGCAAACACTAGGAGTCAATAGTCACCCAAGTCTTTTCCGTAAATACATCCCCAAAGCTTCTCTCAATCCACATCCAGGTCTTTATTAATGTTGTGCAGACTTGTGGTTTAAGACACAGTATGTCTTGCTGTGAGCTTTAAAAATGAGCTATACTTCACTGTGCTGCTGAACGCCAGGAGCATCCACTTTAGACAACAGCTGTTGTGCCGAATTCAGACTCAGAATCCAACTCCCCTTTACATTCTCATGCACATCACGCAGGCATACGGATGATGGATGACATTCACGCTTTTTTGCTCATTCTATTCACAAACATATACACTGTATGGACAAAAGTATTGGGACACCCCTCCTAATTACTGAGTTCAGGTTTTTTAGCCATACTGATTATTAACAAGTGGATAAAATTAAGCACATAGCCTGGCAGTCTCGATAGACAAACACTGACAATAGAATAGGTCATACCGATGAACTCAGTGACTTTAAACATGGCACTGTCTTAAGATGGCACCTCTGCCACAAAGTCAGCTTGTGAAATTTCTGTCCTGCTAGATCTGCCCCGGTCAACTGTAAGTGCTACTATTGCGAAATGGAAGGAACATCAGCAAAAGAACTGCGCTTTAGGAGCTTCACGAAATAGGTTTTCATGGCCGAGCAGCTACACACAAGCCTGAGATCAAAATGGACAATGCCAAACAGGGGAGTGATGTAAAGCACGCCACCACTGGACTCTGGAGCAGTGGAAATGTTTACTGTGTAGTGATGAATCACGCTTCTCTGTCTGGCAGTCTGACAGGCGAGTCTGGGTTTGGTGAATGTCAGGAGAACATTACCTGCTTCACCGCATTTTGCCAACTGTTTGGTGGAGGGGGGATAATGCTATGGGGTTGTTTTTCAGGGGTTGGCCTAGGACCCCTTAGCTCCAGTGAAGGGAAATCTTAATGCTTCAGCTGACCAAGACATTTTGGACAACGGTACGCTTCCAACTTTGCGGGAACAGTTTTGGGGAAGAACCTTTTCATGACTGAGCCCCAGTGCAAAAAGCAAGGGCCATAAAGTCATGGCTGGGTGAGTTTGGTGTGGAAGAACCTGACTGGCCCACACAGAGCCCTGACCTCAACCCCATCCAACATCTTTGGAATGAGCTAGAACAGATATTGCGAGCCAGGCCCTCTCATCCAACATCAGTGTATGAATTCACACATGCTCTTCTGAATGAATGGCCAAGAATTTCCACTGACACACTCCAAAATCTTGTAGAAAGCTTCCCAGAAGAGTGGAAGCTGTTATAGCTGCAAAGGGGGACCAACTCCATATTAATGACTATGGATTTAGAATGGAATGTCATGAAAGCACCTGTAGGTGTAATGTATAAGTGTCCCAAAACTTTTGTCCATATAGTGTAACAGTTATTTATTAATAGAAACAATAGAACATCTGTAGCATCCATATGCCTGGGTGACATGCAGGCAAAGGGGAGTTGAATTTCAGCACAACACCTGTTGTCCAAAATAGCTGCCATGCAGTTCATCTACACAGTTTTATTGTGCCACTGTCTCTCAGACATTACACACAGGCTGTCTCACTGAACCCAAAAACGAAGCTATTAAAATAGAACTGGCAAAAGCAGGCTAATGTTACTAGCCAATGCTGCATCTGAACTTGGACCACACAGCTGACTGGGAAGCGGCAACAGACACTTTTCAGGCTCATTTCCTTCTTGTAATTTCTGTTTTTTTTCCAATAAATCCCCTCTTTTTATTTACCTCGACAGCTGCCTTCCTCAACTCTCGCTCACTTCCCCTACGAACTTCAGCTCACAGCTGATCAGGGGTCGGGTGTTATGACCCTGCTGCAGCTGTAAATCCTTGATAGACTGTATCATTTGGTGCTGAATGCAGAGAAAGGCTCTTCCACAGACCGCTGCTGCAAAAGACTCGCTCCTCTTAGCATTGATGCTTTAATTAAGATAGACTGATAGACTCACATACATACTAACACATATATGTACACATATGTTAGTAACCACCTGGGATACCCTAGCAGTGGCCTAACAATACCTTAGCAACCACCTGATATTGCATCACAATACCCTAGCAACAACCTAGCTAACTACCTGGGACACCTTAGCAATGCCCTAGCAACACCATAGCAAATGCAAAAAAACACAGAAAAACATTAAAACATCATTTGAAAACATTATTGGGAGAAACTGGCTTGCAAAGACATATTTTTCTGGTTTGAGTCCAAGCTGTGCCACATGTTCTTCTCACTGGGAGAGAGGAACACTGAGGGTTCTCTTTGTCATTACTTAATCAGACTACACATGTTGGGCTTCACTTTGCAGACAGGCAGTACTATGGAAGATGAATAATCAATACAATATTTTTTAAATAAATGTTAAAGAGGTCTAAATAAGGTCTGAACATGTTAATATCTGATGTACAGACATAAAATTGTGCAGTCATTTGCTTCCTTTTCGGGCAGTTGGGAGCTCCTGATGAAGCCTGGTTCCTCCATCTTGAGGCCAGAGAGGCAGAAATCAGCACTGAAGTGCTGTTTACAGTCAGCAGGAAATGGAAGGGCTGACGCTGGAGGAGGAAGAATAATCAGACCCTCGCTGCCACCTCCTGCGGAGGTCTAGGCCCAGAGTCGCAATCAGACAAACTCTCCACTCACGATTCATTCCAGAACTGCTTGTTTTCCACTATTTATAGTACATGCTGCTAGCATGTGTGCTTATCAATGGGCTATTGGGGCAAAGCCCAGTCTAAGAAAAGAAGCCTTAAAATGAGTGCTGTTATGGTCACTTGCATGACGTTGAGGTTTCCTTCTCAAGCAGACCGTTCTCTGCCTTTTCAGCAGACAAAAAGTTATTGCTGTCATATGAAAATGCCCTTTATAAAGTGATGAATGGACTAAAAGAGATGATCTAAAATGATTTAGAATAAAATGATGCTACATTAACATACATTAAAGTTAAGAGCTTTTTTTTGCCTCATATAAAGTTTCCATACAAGTTAATGTCATGACTGGCGACAAGTAGTATTTCTAGTATGTCCAGTAAATGGTGGTAAAGTAGCATAATTATGGTTGGTAGTGAAAAGTTGTGGTAACACGTTATTTTGAGTAGTCCTTTGTAGAGTATCAGAGTATCAGTAATATGTCAATAACATAAAAGTAGCAGTAGTGCGGCATCTGAATACATTGAGGTAAATATCATGTAGATGTGATGAATATATCACTTTTCATTACACAAAACCTAACCTTACCCAACCTTACCCAAAACCCTAATCCCAACCCTAACATTAATCTCAACCCAAAACCTAATCCCAACTCATTACCATTGTTACAATTGTAACCCTCACCCTGGCCCTAATCCTAACCCTAAATTAACCAAACCCTAATCCAGTTAAACTCCTGTTACAGGATGGTGTCAGTGTGTCTATAACAGCTTGTTGAGGATGTTGAGATGGTCTGTATTAAACCTGTTTCCTGTTCAGTTCCTCTCAGGTTAAACATCTACAGATCTGAACTTGGTCACCAAATGAAATGAAAAACAACTGAATTTGTCAGATTATGAATAAATTTTATTCACACAGTTAATTAAGAGTCTCTTCATGATCTACTGAATGTATTCACTGTTGCTGCATCATAGATCATAGACAGATATGTTGTTCATATGTTAGTGTTTATTTCGTCTAAAAAGGACCACTCAAACTGAAGTGTCGCCAAAGTTTTATTCATTGCTTAAAATGTGAATTCTAACAAAACAAAATTTCTTCATAATCAAATTGTTAAAATGTGAACAAAGTCATTCAGAGCGGTTTGATGCGAAATGTTCCATTTTAGAGAAACTTATCGAGTCAAAATTGTTCAGCATTCTGATTAGAACCAGACGTCTCCAGACGTCTCTACACACATATAGCCATTTTATTTTTGCTGTTCAAAATGATCAGTGAACCTACACGTCTTCTGAGTTAAACTCTTCAGACGTCTGGTTCCTATCACCACTACTGTGAACAATTCTGTTTCTCTTCAATGCTACTTTTTACCTCAAACCACTCTGAATGATTATGACGTCTTAATGATTTTGTTTTGGAGACATTATAGCAAATGTTGAGTGAGTCAACATGCGACTCAGGTTTGAGTCACTAACTTAAGTTCCCGTCTCTGCACTCTACAATGGACTGTAAGTTAAGATTCTGAAGTGCACAGAGATTTAGGACTTTTAACAATGCACATTGCAATAGCCATCAGAAGCCCTCCAGGAATCTTAAAGCAGATAAGAAATGAGATGACTCATAGAATTCATATCATATAGATTCCTCTGGGACCAGCCCAGCTTTAGCGGCAGAGCTTTTCTGTCAATATCAACAGCGTTAAAGCAAAGTAAGAGATGACTCACAGAACTCATATAACATACAACCCACGGGGACAACTCCAGCTCTAACAGCGGTGAACCTTCGTCAGCATCAATGATGTTAAAGCAGACAAAAAAACTCATCCGGCCAGTGCATGGCATCTGCTGAGTCCCTGAGGCATGGATCAGACTGAGCTCCGATGTCAAAGTGGCAATCAGGAGAGCCAGGGCCATTTTCACTTTTGGCTTGACCGTGCAGTTGCTCAAAACAATACACTTGCTGTGCAGTGCCAGTTGAGCAGCCTGAGCCATTTTTCCTCTTTCCCTGTTGTTGTTATACAAGCTGAACTTATTTGAGTACAGCTATGCCATATGGCATCAACAGTACCATCAACCAGGCCCAAAAAACTGAATGGGCCAATTCGCTAGGCCAAGACCTGAACAGGCCAATTTGACAGGCCATGTTTCAGTGAACCTGACCTAATAACAATGAGCCTATTGTGCACTCATATACTGTCATATAGCCAAAGACTTTGCATGGATTTGGCATGCCTGTTTGGCATGTCTGTTGTCTTTAGCATGTTTGCGCTACAAGTTTTTCAACTATAAAGTGCAGAGTGCTTCGGCACTCACTATGAAGGTTGTACAGTACAGGTAGGAAATGCCAGAGTATCAGTAGTACACCTTCTGGTGGTAGATTTCTTTTTTAAAAGAAAAACCCATAATCCATATTTAATAGAGTTTGCAAACAGTGGCATAGTTGTAGCTAAAGGATAGCAGAGGGTGGGATCAGTACTGCAGAGAAAGAAATGAGAGCAGAGAAAGATGCACATGGACAAACACTAAGTGAAGTAATATAACACAAGAGCATGATCGAATTTCTTAGTGCACTGCTAGATGCATATTGAAACACCTGAAGATCCATTCAGGATCAAACCATTGTGTGCTTGGGAAATAACCGTGAGAGTTAGAGCATCCTTCAGAGCGTGGCCTTATCTGACTTTTTGAACAGCCAGAAAATGACACTTCCTATACCGGCATGGACTGGGGTTTTGGCTCTGCATCAGAAATCAGTCATTTTAGTCTCTTAGTGTTCCATCTTATCAAACGAAATTAAAGAAATTTAAGTACAATAAAAGTACTTATATAGAAGCAAAGCCTCCATCTGGGTGCTAAAAATTACAGATATATGAAATTAATATACATATATGGAACATTTGCATAATGTGGAGCTTCTTTAACCTTTAAAAAAGTTCTTCACACTCTCAGAACAAAGTTTACAAAACTTATTTTTGTATGAGTGTATGTAGTATTAATGGGGGAACATTCTAGAACAGTGTGAATCGGGTGAACATCCTAGAAATGTGTGAATGGGGAGAACATTCTAGAACAATATGAATGGGGGAACATTCTCGATCAGTATGAATGGAGAACTTTTTAGAACAGTATGAATAGTGGGACAGTCTAGAGCAGCCTAAATGGGGAGAACATCCTAGAATAGCATGAAAGGGGAGAACATTCTAGAAAAAGTGAATGGGAGAGTACATTTTAGAATAGAGTGAATAGTGGAGAACACTCTAATACAGAGTGAATAGGGGAGAATATTCTAGAACAGAGTGATTAGGGGAGAACATTCTAGAACAGAGTGAATAGGGGAGAACATTCTAGAACAGAGTGAATAGGGGAGAACATTCTAGAACAGAGTGAGTGGGAGAGAATATTCTAGAACAGAGTGAATAGGGGAGAATATTCCAGAGAACAGTGAATGGGAGAGAACATTCTAGAACAGTGAATAGGGGAGAATTGGTCAGAAAGTGTGAAATAATTTGGTTGAAGAGAAGGTGCTGTTTTGGTGGTCACTGACTTGGACTTGACCTTGTCCCTGAAAAACCTGACCACCCTCAGATGCTACACCCACACACATCTGATTCACTCTGACATCTGTCCATCGCTTCCCTCCATTTACTCAGAGTGTTTTCCATGAACAGACTGTCATGTCTATTTCTCTCTCTCTCTCTATCTCTCTAAAGAATGTATAAAGCCATATACATTTAAGTGGTTTTCACTCAGCACTCAGGCCCCATGCTGTAGATGTCCCATCTTTCTCTACATTTACTCTTTATTTATTTTTTATCTTCATCCTCGTGAAGTGGAGGTTCCTCCATAGTCATTTTCAAAAGTGAGTCACCCTTTTCCTTCATCTCCCGCTCTCTCTCTCTCTCACAGTACCTTGTTGGCCTTTGATAAATATGCAGTAGACATTCAGAAAGACCCTCAGGCTGGACATTTGGAGATGCCATCTGGGCTGGTGTATGTTATATTTGATGCCAGTTGTCTGACTGTTAAAAGAAACACCCATAGCCACAACCTCAGTCATTGCAGTGTAACACAGCCAGTGTTAGCTACATCACACATCCATAGTTAAGTGAAAGGAAAACAGTGACAGTGTCAAAGTAGAATGATGATGTAGAACAGTGTATTTACAGACTACATGGAATGGTACTCAGAATGGTAAAGGTATTTTTACTGGAATGGATTTTTCCACTGCCGGAACATGCACAAAACAGCAGCACAAGGCAGCTGAAGAGAAAGACTGAGGGTCGGAACACCCATCCTTAAGAATTAACATCACAAATGTTTATACAACCCCAATTCCAAAAAAGTTGGGATGCTGTGTAAGTTGTAAGCAAATGTAAGTAAAAACAGAATGCGATGATTTGCAAATCTCATAGACCCATATTTTAGTCACAATAGAACATAGAACACATATCAGATGTTGAAAGTGAGAAATTTTACCATTTTATGAAAAACATTAACTCATTTAGAACAATTTGCAACTAACTCACATGACTGGGTATAAAAAGAGCATTTTAGAGAGGCAAAGTCTCTCAGAAGCAAAGCTGGGCAGAGGTTCACCAATCTGCAAAAAACTGCGCCTAAAAATTGTGGAAAAATTTCAGAAAAATGTTCCTCAACATGAAATTGCGAAGACTTTAGATATTCCACCATCTACTGTACATAATATCATCAAAAGATTCAGAGAATCTGGAGAAATCCCTGTACGGAAGGGACAAGGCCGATGGTCAATATTGGATGCTTGTGATCTTTGGGCCCTCATGCGGCACTGCATTAAAAACAGGCATGATTCTGTACTGGAAATCACTGCATGGGCTCCAGAACACTTCCAGAAATCACTGTCTGTGAACACAGTTCGCCATGTAATCCACAAACACAAGTTACACATGTCAACATGATCCAGAAACACCACCGTCTTCTCTGGGCCAAAGCACATTTAAAATGGACTGAGGCAAAATGGAAAACTGTTCTGTGGTCAGATGAATAAAAATTGGAAATTCTTTTTGGAAACCACAGACGCCATGTCTTGCAGACTTAAGAGGAGAGGGATCATCCAGCCTGTTATCAGCGCACAGTTCAAAAGCCAGCATCTCTGATGGTATGGGGTTGCATTAGTGCCTATGGCATGGGCAGCTTACACATCTGGAAAGGCACTATCAATACTGAACAGTATATAGAGGTTTTAGAACAACACCTGCTCCCATACAGACAACATCTCTTTCAGGGAAGGCCTTTCATATTTCAGCAAGACATTGCTAAACCACATACTGCATCCATCATAACAGCATGGCTTTGCAGAAGAAGAGTCCAGGTGCTGAACAGTCCAGACCTCTCACCAATAAAAAACATTTGGTGCATTATGAAATGAAAAAGAAGACCCAGGACTGTTGAGCAGCTAGAATCCTACATCAGACAAGAATGGGACAACATTCCTCTCCCAAAACTCCAGCAACTGCTCTCCTCACTTCCCAGACATTTACAGACTGCTGTTAAAAGAAGAGCGGATGCTACACAATGGTAGACACGGCCCTGTCCCAACTTTTTTGAGAGGCTTAGGGCTTTCAGTAACTGGCTGAGCCAAAACACTAACCTAATGAGCCACAAAGTTAAAACACACAACAAAGTTATCAAAGCTGCCCGTAACTACTGCACCTTTTAAGGTGGAACGGGAAATTTAGCTAGATAGCTATCGAGACATTAGCATAGGACTAGCAATTTTTAAGATTGTTATGAAGGAAAGGATCATAATACATAATACATCATTTTTAATGGAGAAAATACTCACATCTTGCCTTTTTTTCTCATAACGCTCCGTTTGGAGTGTGCCTCTGAAAAGCCTCTGTTTGGAGGGCCATGTAGCCCTAACACTTCGCCCTACCCTTCTATCTCTACAAAATCGGGACACCTACCCCTGTGCGTGAATGTGCAAAATGGAGGGGTAAGGACTCCGTGGTGAGGCGAAATGGGATTGGGCCTTACTTTCACATGTACAAAGGGTGATTTTGCCCAAGATCAAATTCTTATTTTTTTTTTAAATTAACTAAGGTACTCAAAAGTGGTCACTCAATCAAATTACCGATGTTTGACTGACAGTTTTCAGAATAGTTCAAAAATGTTTGACAATATACTCCAAATGCTAATTCATAATTTCTAAACAGAAGGTTCTATGGTGTCACAGTCCAGACTTCACTCAGCAACAAACACAACTAATCAACGAGGAGCTAAAATAGGTCTGCGTAAAACAAAGTGACTGGCACACAGTAGCAGACACACTCAAATCTGACAGCAACTTGAGGGTGCGATTGCGCAACAACGGTGATGCAAGCTCTGGCTGCCACACAGCCAAGTCAAAGGCCTCTTTTAAAAGCTTTTGCCAGACGCAAGCCCACTGCATTTGAAGGCCCCCAGCAGAGAAGAAACAGGATCTATTTGTCGGGCAGTCCGCTCCACTGCCATTGGTCTCCGCCCCTGGAAAAAAGAGCAGACTCATCCGAAGCAACACCAGTCTGCTCCACATCCGGGCATGCAGGACTCACTTTTGAATGAATTTCTGAAACACAGCCTTCTTAATGAAAGATATATTCTTTCTGAAAACACAACTAATCTGTAACACAGTCTAATTTCAGTCTAATAAAGGGAGGACAATAAAATCACCAAGATCAAAGTTCACAATAACAACATCCAGTTACTCACATACACACCTTCCCCACCAAAAGAAAACTGCCAGCAGACGTTTAAAACACAAATACTCACTGGACAAAATCAGAAACGGGCGAGCCCCCATAATACAGCCCGTAACAGAAAATGAGACGTTCAGGGCTCTTCAGTCCACTCCACTCTTCACTTTGGTTTGAAATTGTGAAAGCTTAGTTGGATTTTGGGAAACTTTGTGAACTTTGTGATATCTAGGAAGGGTAGGAGATGAGCACCATTTGTTTTCTGTAACCTGCGTTAAAACCAGGAGATAGGTCCGATTTTGTGACTTTGTTTCATTTTGTTTTCAGGTTTAGTTCATTTTTAAAACCTTTAATTGTTTTGTTTGTCGTTTTGGCATATGCTCGTCCCAGAACTCCCCATCCCTACTTGCTATTGAGCCTTTGAAGAAAAGAAACCTGCAGTTTTCTGGTTTAAATGGTTTAAATTTTCCACCTGCTTGAGAGACAGCTGGAACCATCATAATAACCGCAATCAACAATACCTTTTTTTGATAGTTATTTCATGGCCTTCTAAACCAGGACCCCTAACGATGAACACTGTTGGTCTATCCCTGTGTGTTGGGAGTTAGCCTGGAGCAAAATATGAATCACACCCTCTGGGGTCACTGAGGACTGATTTGAGAACCTCTGGTCTAATCTAATCTGGCTAAATTAGCTACCTTGCTTACTAGTTATATTAAACTTACTGGCTGGAATGAAATGATACACTGCACTGTTCTACACACACTGTCACAAAATTGTTTACATTTACACAGATTCACATGTACAGTTGAGAAAAGCTCAAGTTTTATGTAAACAGACATATTAGCTAGCTTGCTTAATAATGAGCTTAGCTTAACATTAGTTGTGCTGACATGAAGTGAAATGGTGTGCTTTTCTTTGCTTGCACACTCATACAGATGTCCTCAGTTACACAGAATCATGTGGAGAGTCAAATAAAGCTGTTATTTTTTTCTGTCGAGTGTGAAAATATGAGCAAAACACTACATTTGAGGCTAGCATACATGCTAATTCTGTTCCTAACTAGCTTAGGCCACTTTTAATAAACTACACATCACCATACAGTTCTAGTTTACATTCTGGTCATCATGTAGTAGTGCTTGGTGACTTTATCTTCACCTGGAAGAACATTATCAAGTATCATTAAGGTTCTACTGGTGGCCCTTTTGGACAGGTACTAAAATAACATAAAACCTTAACTTTCTGTACCAGACTGATGGCCAGTGGTACATGTTTTACATTTTGCTAGAGCCAAAGGCAAGAATAAAAAAAAACAAGAATTTAAAAAAAGCAATAATTAAAAAAACAGTGTCGGATGATGCCTGAAAGCGTTTGAAGATAACAGATACTATGCAGAAGTGTGGATGGGCATTAATGTGGAGTTGGTCCCCCTTTCCAGCTATAACAGTTTCCACTCTTCTGGAATGCTTTCCAAGATTTTGGAGTGTGTCTGTGGGAATTTGTGCCTATTCAGTCAAAAGAGCATTTGTGAGGTCAGATACTGATGTTGGACAAGAGGGCCTGGCTTGCTTTCAACATTCCAAGTCATCCCAAAGGGGTTCAGTGGGGCTAAAGTCAGGGATCTGTTCAGGCCACTGTTTCTCTAGTGGCATGCTTTACACTTCAGCCAACTTCAGCCAATGCTTGGTATTGCGCATAGTGATCTTAGGGTTGTTTACAGGTGCTTGTCAATGGAAATCCATTTCTTGAAGTTCCTGATGGCGGTTCTTGTGCTGTTGTTGCTCCCAGAGGCAGTTTGGAACTCTGTAGTGGGAGATGCAACAGAGATTTTTTACTCACTACGTGTCTCAGAACTTGATGGCCCCGCTTTGTGATTTTTTTCCTGGTCTACCACTTTAAGGCTGAGCTGTTGTTGCTCCTGGATGCTTCGATTTCAGAATAATAGCACTTACAGTTGACTGGGGCAGATCTAGCAGAGATGAAATTTCACAAACCAACTTTTGGCATAAGTAGCATCCTATAAAAGTGCCACTTTATAGTCACTGAGCTCTTTTGGCCATGTAGTGTAAGTTAACACATCCTCTACAGAGAGCACACTTCTGCACATTTAAATTCACACTTACGGTTTATGTGCTGAATTTAACATATTGGAGAAAAATAACACATAAATAGTGGCCCGTGCAAAAGTCATGTCACAGTTTATATTTTATTTTGTATTTTTTTCCAATATGTTAATCTCAGCAAATCTACATAAAGATTGTGCACTAATAATTGCAAGTGTGCCCCCTGTAGAGAATGTGTTAATACATTTTCAGAAAATCAATTTCAGAAAATCAGCAAAACATATAATTTGACTGGAAGCATTTAAATTTGCATAGCACTGTATTTTCAACAAGGACAATGAATTGAATTTTCAAGATTCAAATCACTTTCACAAACATAATATGTTATATCAACAAGTTTTGATTTACTTTTGGAGTGATTGAGTTGTAATGTATTACAGTCATGATGAAATCAAGTAAATTCAGTGCAGCGCTTTTCTTTCAGCACTGAATTTAATGTTTACTTCCCACAAGGTATCAGCTAGTGTACCAGTGTACAGACTATGAGCACATCAGTAAGAACACAGCCTGAATGATGTGTCTGCATGATCTTGTGTTGAGCACCTCATGTTCTCAGAACATGTTTACACTTTCTACAGTGCACCATGGTCAGTTTTGTGGCTGTAGCAGTGGTGGATGAAGTACACAAACCATGTACTCGAGTGAAAGTACAGATATCCAAGGTAAAATATTACTCCAGTCCTCCACTTGAGTAAAAGTACAAAAGTATTTGCCTTCAAATGTACTTAACTATTGAAAGTGAAAGTATTAACGATTAATTATGACTCTAATGTCCTATTACCGTTTTTGTAACAAGACTCTTGCTTTATCAACTCATTTTAGGTGAAAATACTCTGGTGTCACAAGAGACTAATTGACACCAATATTTTAATAGAATGTCATTAATTAGTCTGACACTGATGTCTATTAAAATTATATATTAAGCACAAAACACTAAAGGATAACAGTTTCCACTAGGTAGAATGAAATGACTATTGAAATAACTTTTTGTGAATAAGTTTCAGTTTAAGATTTATTTGCAACTTAGTTTAAATAAAAATTAGTTTAAATTTAAACAAGTTTAAATTTAACAAAAACTTGCTTTAAACACAGGTTCACAAATGTGTTTTCCTTTACTATGTTGCATCTGTAGGTCTCTGTTCATAAACATAAACTAGCCAAAATGAATTTATTATAAAATGAAACGTCAGTCACAACTGCATATGTGTACATATTTCTATATTGTGGTCTATTTACACAAAATTAGGTTAAATTAAGGAGTTTCTTCCATCATTTATTTATGAATAGACACTCCCAAACGTTGAACCATGTGGTTGCAGTGGGTCGGTATGTCCAACAGGTCAAAACAAAGTGCGCGCTGTGCCCTGATTGTTGTGCTTGTTTTTCGCTTCTTTTTATTTTGACATGTTATGTTTTTATGCACACATAAGCCAAAAGGAACGACAGATTTCGCATCATGTAGTGGAGTAAAAAGTAAGACATTTGACTTTGAAATGTAGTGGAGTGAAAGTAAAAAGTCACCAAAAATGGAAATACTTCAGTAAAGTACAGATACACAAAAAAAGTACCTAAGTACAGTAATGAATTACATTTACTTCGTTACTGTCCACCACTGGGGTGTAGTGTAGCTGACCACACACACAGTACAAAGCAAAAGTTACATGTCTGTCTTCAGAAACTGCATTACCCACAATGCTGCACAACCCTCTACCCTGCTAGCTGGCCTTCTACCAGCTTTTTAATCTCTAGTCATCATTCGTTGTTTAGGGACAGATTTCAGTGATGCAGATAAACATATCGAAGTTGTTATGTCAAAATTAACTGAAGAACCCTTGTTTAAAACATCTCTGAAGGCTTTCCTCCCTTACAAAAAGCTGAGAGATATGCAGGCACTTTGTAAAAGGGGTCAGAGATAAATGACTTTGCTGAGCATGATGCGAAAACAATGCAATGGAAATGTGTCAATTTGTTTGTCAATTTGCTTAATGGCGAAATGATGTTTGTTACACCTCTCTCTCTCTTGCTCTCCCTCTCTCTCCATTACTCTTTTTCCTTTTTTCCAGCCTGTTTTGTTGTTTTTGCAGTGCTGTTTGCTGCTGCTGGTGGTAATTGTTAAATTTGATCTGGTCTTAGTGGATGCAGTACGGCTCAGTGTGACCGCAGGGATTGAACTCACTGCGCCTAAGTGTATTACCCAGCTCCTGGACAAACACACACTTATTACCACAGTCCAGACCAGGTTAATTGGTTTGTAAACAGAATTCTGGACTAACGGTTGATCCAGGTGATCAGAAAGCCCAGCAGTGTGAACGCGTTCATGAACATATAGGTGGGTGCCGCCGTTATATATTCCCAGATAGCAGTCACCGAATCCATGTTAAAGCAGCACTAAAGCGTCCCCGTTAACTTCGCTGAATCAATGTTCTAATCTAGTGTTGATTCTTAATCAGTTTTGCACCCTGAAGTGATATTAAGCAATGCTACTCCAATCATCTGCAACCTTTAGAAAACCTCACTGCTGCAGTAAAACACTGTCAAAGCCATCTTGATTCATCTACAGCCGAATCGCTTCTTAACGGGCCAGCTGGCCTAAAACTGACAAACAACAAAGCGTTTGCATTGGTTCCTTAATTCAGATTCACTGAATAACAAGATAACAAGAAAATGCTTTAAAAAAACTTTAATAATAATCACATAATCCAACTGTGAGTGATTCAGGAAGACCAGATGACTGGCTTGCTTCACAAAATCTCCTTTCTCCTTCAAAAAGCAAGAAATCAAGCTGTGTTTTTAATCAGCTGCTGTACAAGAAGCATAACAGTAAGAATATCTCTCTCTCTCTCTCGCGCGCGCTCTCTCTCTCTCTCTCTCTGTTAAAAGCGGACAGTCACATTTCGCAGCTCAATGAATGACTGTTCATTTTCGCTAGTTAGCATAGCTGACATGAACAACAGTGAGTGGGGATTTTCCCACCGTAACGTAATGAAAAATCAGGTAATGTGTTAAAAGGATTGACACAACAAAGTGTTGCCATTCACTCAGAAGCCAGGGGTGTCTTTGCACTTGGCAAAGGCACACTTTTAAAAAAAGATGGTTCTTTAATAAAGAAAATGGTTCCATATAGAACTATAAACATTCTAAGAACCCTTTGCATGATTAAAGTGTTCTCTGCGTCATGAAATTGTTCGTCAGATTGATAGAGAATTTCTTGTGTAGGGTTCTATATGGAATCACTTTGAAAATGGTTCTATATAGCAACAAAAATGGTTCTGCTATCGTTACGATGCTAAACAAGAAATCTTTCTTTGTGAGAGAGGCCCTAGGGAATGTGTAATCGCAGTCAGGCTGCAGTCGTGCTCAGACTGAATTTTGTCAGGATACAGACAGAATTTTTTTTAGCCTACATTCAAGTTCAGACAGAATTTTGTTGGGCTACAGTTGGTTGAAATCACAGATAATCACCAAACACTTAAATTACAGTATCTCCCCGGGTAAAACGAATTCAGCTGTAATAAGAATACAGATAGTAGCCTTGGTGCACTAATATCTGGACAGTAATTAAATTCCTAATATCTTTCAACAGCTTTAATGTTTTAATCATTTAACTAAGAACTCTTTATTCTGAGAGCTGTATTAGACGCAGTCCTTCCAACCCATCAGAATCTATCACTTATGTTGGCTAAAAGTCAGAGTGAGTGAGTTCTAAGCAAGGTTCATGAGGCACTTTGCCTGTGATAAACACACCAGCTAACAGGGCACTTTAGCTGAGCAGGAACACGTTTCGGCGTATATCTGTGTGTTTAACAGTCTCACACACTCACAAACAAGCACACACATACTCTCATTTAAACACCAGGCCAGATACACTCTATACACCCACACTTTATTCTACTTAGAAACAGCATAACAGCAAAGCATATTGTCTTTTCACAGCAAACTTATAACTTGTAAAAGTGCTTATAACCTGCTACCTGCCATAAAACTGTTTTCATCCATTATTCCGTCCATTTTAAAGATTTGCTATGAAACTGTCAGAATAGCCATACTGCCTACCAAAAACACTGGAACACACTCTGAATCCACATAAATATATATTATATATAAACTGTGTTATAACCCCTTAAATTGTTTATTACACACGTTACACTATGACCACAGCTGCTTTGTAAGAGCTCCACTATCAGTAGCCTATGGACAAATGCTTAGTTCAGTTCTAAATTTATTACAACGCTTTCTACAACCCCAATCGTGCAAGGATGAACTGATGAGGAAGAGCATGAGGAAGAGCATGAGGAAGAGCATGAGGAAGAAACACAGAGAGGAACCAAGTCCCAATCCCATTTTACCCTTACACTCTCACGTATAAAGGTACTGTACTGCCACTGGGGCAGTACCCCTCTTGTCACTGGGGTGGTCCCCTCAAGGGTACATCTCAGTACCTTTAGTCATTTAATCCATTGAAATTATATTTTCTAAGCTGTACTGACTCCACACACCCCGTCTCGTCTCCAGGCTTTTATTTTATTTTTGTGTTTTAAAACATTAAATTATGAAAAGGTCCAGATATGTACTTTTCACCTGGGAAAAACTTATTTAAGGTACACAACTGGACCTTAAAACCACTGATGTACCTTTGAGTGTACATTTACATTATTTGTACCTTGATGAACAAAAGATGTACCTGCACAGACCCTTTAATTCTAACAGTGTAGCCCCTACCACTTAGCTCTTAGCCCTCTGTTTCAAGCCTAGAGGTAGGGTGTCCTGATTTTTGTATAGATGGGTACATTAGGGCTACATAACCCTCCAAATGGAGATTTTTGAGAGGCACACTCCAATGAGTGTTATGAGAAAAACAAAACAAAACAAAAAAAAACGGCATGATGGCCACATAACCAATCAAATAAACCCACAAATGTGAATATTTTCTCTGCTAAAAATTATGACATCCATTGTATTATCTTAGTTTAATGTTGTTTCAATGCAGCAGTGTGCTAATAACTTGGTGGCTAACTAGCTAAATGGTGTAGCAGTTACATTCTGGCACCTCAGGTGTCAGAACTGCTGCACCATTTAAGGTGGAGTGGGAAAATTCGAACAAGAAGCTGGCGGATAGCTGATTTCAGCTTCATATCACCATAGAATTAGGAGTGGGGGGTGGTAATAAATACTTGTCACTGCAGACTGGCAGGGTCATGGTTTATAGGGGAAGATTTAAACCACTACCCCTTGTAACTCAGATTCAAGAGGCAAGGTGACACTCAAAAACAAGGGGCAGGGGTAAAAATAAGAAATGCGATTGGGCCCAAGATTCAGAATGAAAAACCCTCATGAGGTAGAAACACTGAGAGGAACCCAGACTCAAAATGAGAAACTCACTAAGGGCATAAAGAACAGAGGATAGAGGATCCAAGACTTAGAAGCAAAAACTCCAAGAAAGCAGTAGGAAGATATACTGACACGTACCAAGACTCCAAGGAGAAACTATCTAAGATGATGAGGAAGAACCACAGAAATGAACAAGACTCAAAAACAGAAATTCCTTATGAGCATGAGAACTGGGATTAGAATACAACTGGACAAGCTTACGTCATACAGAGGAAATATCCATATACATGTTCCTGATTTGTGAGACTTGCACTAATATTCTTTGATGTTTCTTTTATTAGAGAATCTATTAAAGAAGCGCTACAGGGCGTCCATTGCAAAGGACAACTAAAACAAATGGAAAATTAATGGTGTAAAACAAACACCTTTTCGCAGCATGAGCAGAGTTTGAAGGACAGTCCAGATACATCTGCCTCCGCCCACCCCCAAAAACGAATAAATAAAGAAATAAATAAGTAATGCACTGACTCATCCCGTGTTATTTGGGTATGGATTATTTATAGAGGCACGGCGGACAAATATATCATAGGTTGTGTTCAAACATTTAACCTAATCGCCTGCGGCCAAGATCAAATTGTCTGGAATGAGTCACATGACCTGCTATTGGGGCTACCTCACTGTCTTACACACTTTTGAGCCATCATAGATCATACGAGAGGCGGGGAGAGAGAAAGGTAGAAGTGGTGAGTCACTCCACATATCTGCTCCAGTGTTCCGTCCTTCACCAAAACATAATGAAGAAAAATGACAGAAAAAAGGAAGGAATAAAGGAACATTTCTCTCCTCACAGAGGCTGTAACAAGACTTCAGTATGACATCATTAGTGTCTTCTGGGTGCTGTTCAAATAACCACATCGACGTTAACACACACACACACGCGCGCGCGCGCGCACACACACTCGCTGGATAAACAACCTCGATCAGATTTTGTCCTGAGGAGGAAGAAAAGGGGGCTTTCTAGGCAAAAAAATAAAGAAAGAGCCATAAAGGTGAGTCATCAAGGAAATGTGAAATGATGGAGAGATCTGTTCAGAGTGAGAGAGAGAGAGAGAGAGAGAGAGAGAGAGAGAGAGGTAGAAGAGTGGGATTAAGTTAATCTCTTGGGTCATAGTATCAGCACACGCACGCAGACTTTACCTCACTGCTGACGTCCAAACCCAACTTTCTCTCTTTTACTGCTCTACTACACGCCTTCTCTCTCTCTCTCTCACTCTCTCACTGCGTCTCTCTCTCTGTTTCACCTCTGTACCTGAAGGCTGTAATGTGTGTTTGTGGAGCATGAAATCTCTGTCTGTCTGAGATAAAACTCTTGCGTAGAAAGGAGACGTTTGTGTGTTTTGGTGAATTGCTTTGCTTGAAAACACTCGCTGATTGTTCATCTTGTGTTAAACTGAGGTGAGGAGGTCTTTGCTTGCCCTTGGCTCTTTCAAACACACACACACACACACACACACACACACACACACACACACACACAAATAAACAAACAAATAAACAAAAGCATACACACAGTCAAGGTGATTCATGTCCTCCACTATAAACATGTAGTTTGGTGTGTGCTGTAGGTTCTGAATGTAAAAACCCATTGAGTGTGTTTACGTGCACTCAATAATCTGATCATGATAACGTTTACATGCACTCAGTAATCTGATCAGAATCACATTTACATGCGCTCAATAATCTGATCATGATAACGTTTACATGCACTCAGTAATCTGATCAGAATCACATTTACATGCGCTCAATAATCTGATCATGATAACGTTTACATGCACTCAATAATCTCATCATAATCACGTTTACATGCACTCAATAATCTCATCATAATCACGTTTACATGCACTCAATAATTTGATCATAATCACGTTTACATGCACTCAATAATCTGATCATAATCACGTTTACATGCACTCAATAATTTGATCATAATCATGTTTACATGCACTGAATAATCCAATCATAATCGCTTTTAGATGCACCCAATAATCCGATCATAATCGGATTTCTGCAGTTATCTGATTATTCAAATGGTCATGTAAACAGCATCCTCCAGTTTCTTAGATTGGAGAGAGGTCTTGAAATCTGATTAAGAAATCTGATAGAGCTGGATTTTAGCTCAGTAATCAGATTTCTTGGCGCATGTAAACTCTTACTCAGATTTCTTTCAGATCTCTCAGTGTGCACATGCGTGAAAACAGACTGTGTTATCAAAAATAAGTAAGCAGCGTTGTCACGAGATGGCAGGAAAACACTTTTGGAGCGAAGCTGAAACCAAATACATGCTTGACGAAATGAAGCATTTGAATATTTAGCATTAAAAAACAGAATTTAGATTACTGTCTGACTCGTGTAGACCAAGAGTTTTCCCATTATCTGATTACTCAAGTGCATGTAAACACGTTGATTGTATTACTAACTAAATCTGATTTTCTGCAGTTATCAGGTTATGGAGTGCATGTAAACACACTTATTGTCTGGGCAAGCATTTACTATCTTAATGGTGAGTATTAGGAAACAGTCTTGAAGTGAAGGATCGGTTATGTGTACAGATTGTGTAAGGCTCATTGTGCTTCTGCTTTCTGAATCCGGTGCAGTGGTCTACTAGCACACACAGAAAGTCCAGCCAAGAGCGAGTGGCACTTGTCCAGTCTTGAGTTAACAAGGCACTGAACCAGCACCTGGGGGCCTTCCCAGGAGAGAATGAACCAAATCCTCTGGATGTTGTGGAGGAGAAACCTGCATAACAGAATCAGGTTTGTTTGCATCATGTGCCGAGAATGATATCTGGTCTGTAACATTTAGGCTGTAACATTTTTAGAGTGGAATCAGCAAGGAATTCTTGAAGCAAATGATAAGTTCATAGTGAGGACCTGTAGTTCCAGGGCTGTATAGCAATGTGGTCTTAAGATGGTGGGTTGCCATCCATGATGAGATTTCAGCCAGGCATGCCAAGATACAAGTTGAGAGGATGATTCGTCATCAGAATTTCTATTGTTGAAAAAGGCACAAGAAGACTAAGAAATCTGATAAAGAGAACTGGATTTTAGCTCAGTAACCAGATGTGCATGTAAACTCTTACTCTGATTTCTTTCGGATTTCTCAGTTTGCGCATGTGCAGTCTTAAGATGGTGGGCTGCCATCCATGATGAGATGTCAGCCAGGCATGCCAAGGTACAAGTTGAGAGGATGATTTGTCATCAGAATTTCTATCACTGAAAAAAGCACGAGAAGATATTACAGCACAAAGGAAATGGGTACTGATGAAAAAGAGAAAAGGACCAACCTCTGAATTTTGTGGGACACCGATGGAAAGTCTGAATGGAAAGGATGTGAATCTGCTTAATGTAACCTAATAAGAGCGCCTGGGAGGACTCACTGCCACACAGAGCCTGAAAGGAGTATCATGTGTTCAACTCTGTCACATATTGCAGAGAGGTCAAGATGAATCAGGACAAGTGACAGTTGGGCTGATCTTGTAGTAAGGAGCTTATTGGGTAACTGCCACAAGGTAACTGCAGTTTCTATAGAGTGCATCAGTTTGAAGCCCAAGTGACAGGGATCTGGAGACCACCGTGCACAATGCCAAGCGTCAGCTAGATAGATGTAAAGCTATTTGCCGCTGAATTTTAAACACGTTAAGGATGAATCCCATTTACAAGCAGGGCCTGAAACAATCAATAGTGAAGTTGATTCTTATGTTTATCAAACAAAAATAAGAAATAAAGTTTAAATAACCTCAAGAAGTAGTTTTGAGCAGCCAACAACATGTCAACCTACATGTACACTATATGACCAAAAATATTATATATAGATCATACCCATATGATCTTGTTGGACATCTTATTCCAAAACCATGGGGATTAACATGGATTGTCCTCCTTTGCGGCTATAACAGCCTCTGCTCTTCCGGGAAGGCTTTCTGCAACATGTTGGAGTGTGTTTCTGGGAATTTGTGCTCATTCAGTCAAAAGAGCATTTGTGAGGTCAGACACTGATGTTGGACGAGAGGTTCTGGCTTGCAATCGACTTTCCACTTCATCCCAAAGGTGTTCATTGGGGTTGAGGTCAGGGCTCTGTGCAGACCACCAGAGTTCCTCCACACCAAACTCACCAAAGCATGTCTGTATAGAGTTACCTTTGTGCACAGGGGTACAGTCATGCTAGCTGCCACGAAGTTGGAAGTAAATAATTATCTAAAATGTCTTTTAATGCTGTAGCATTAACATTACCCTTCACTGGAACTAAGGGGCCCAAACCCTGAAAAACCAAAGAAAGACCAAAGACCCTGAAAGACCATTATCCCCCCTCCACCAAACTTTACAGTGGCACCATGCATTCTTATAGAAATTGTTTTCCTGGCATCTACCAGATCTACCGCTTTGTGGCTGGGCTGTTGTTGCTCCTAGACGTTTCCATTTCACAATAATAGCACTTACAGTTGATCAGGGCAGATCTAGCAGGACAGAAATTTCACAAACTGACTTGTGGCAAAGGTGGCCACGTTTAAAGTCACTGAGCTCTTCAGTACGCCCCATTCTACTGCCAGTGTTTGTCTATGGAGCTTTGTTTGTCTAGCTTTGTGCTTCATTTTATCCACCTGTTCGTAATGGGTGTTAGTTGGATGTTAGTTGTGTGCATAAGTTTTTTGTTCCCGCTGCACATTTTAATGCATAATTACTGTTCATTTGCTCAATGTAACACATTGGGGGAAAACTGAGATATAAAATGAAAAAAAAAAGCTTTTGATTAGTGCTGGATACACACAAGTGAGCTTTTTTGGTTCTTCTTTCCACGTAAAACTCATATTTCACCTATTATTATAAATTACTGCACAGCGCTCTGCTGTGTTTAGAGCTTGTCTGTAAAAATCAGATTTTGTTCTACGACGTCAGTGTAGAAAATTAGGCGCTCGCTCCGGGAGAACAGGTCAGAACGCTGCTCATTTATTTTTCAGTGTGGTGAAGCCGCTCCTCCTCTCGCAGGCTTGAGAACATTTCGTGTTCACCTGGAGATGCAGACAAACGAGCGGAGCGAGGGAGCCACAGAGGGAAAAGGATTTAAAGCCATTTAGAGGTGTGCACAGGTAGCAGCGGGGAGCTGCTCACATACAGCGGGCAAAGTGATTTACTACGCAAGCAACGAGAGAGAGAGAGAGAGAGAGAGAGAGAGAGAGAGAGAGAGAGAGAGAGAGAGAGACTACCTGACAGACAGACAGAGAGGATGCTGAGAGAGTTCAGAAGTTCACAAGCTCTGGCTCTTTCTGCCCATGCAATTATGTGTCTGTGTGTGAGTGCGCGCGCGTGTGTGTGCATTAGTAAGCAGCACGCGCTCCTGTCTGTCTCCAAGCACATCCGGTTATGTCCCCCTGAATACCAATGCCAACATTATGAAAACATTTCACAGCCTCGCCAAACCATGCCAACCGGAAACGCCGTGGCCTCTGGAGCAAACCACCGTGAGCGTGCATTATTCAGTTAAGTGTGTGTGTTTAGCTCTGTATTGGTAGGGGACAATGCTGAGATTAAGGTTAGGCTTGTGCATCCACTTATGTGTGTGTGCATGTGTGTTCTTGCTATACTTGTGAGAACTGCATGTGTTCACAATGATAAGACACACACACATACACACACATAAACACACACTTATATATGTGTGTGTGTGTGTGTGCCCACGCGTGTGTGTGTGTGTGTGTGTGTGTAACTTTACAGGAGAAGGAAAAAACCCTCTTTACTTTTAATGAAAGTCATAGGAACCAGACTTTTTTCCAAGTCATTTTGGGCCGTTTCTTTTGGTCCATTCTACATTAAATTTACATACAACGTAAAGAGCAACAGGCATTTTCAAATTATATCAAAACTGAAAAATGACAAAAATTTAGATACAAGGTTTTGTTCCAACAGCAGTGATATACATATATATATATATATATATATATATATATATATATATATATATATATATATATATATTTGCAGATATTTACCTCTTTATGGGGACCAAATGTCTACAAGATGATGGAAAACTCAATTTTATCTTTGCTCCCTAAAGGGATAACTGCTTATATAGTGGGACTGACATTTTGTTGTACTTTGTTTACTTACTTCTTTTTTTGCTGTGCATCAATCACACACCATAATTAATTGCAGTATGCAATGATGAGTAACAAACATCAGGAATAGATTGCTTTTAGTGCAGCCAAGGGGTCCTGTACAGTCGAATGCATTGTAAGAGCTGTGTGTACAGCCACACTTTCAGATCTGACGAAATGTGCACAGGTGAGCAGAACTGCGTGAGCAATAATGAATGCTGATAGGAAATGACTGTGCATGACAGCAAACGTGAGTCATATACTGGTTTTGGAAGTGAATACTTGTAAGCGGAGGAATTAGTATCGATTAGCGCAGCTGCGAAAGTGTTCACCTGTTATGAGCTTCACATGTGTAGCCTACAAAATCTATGAGTTTTCTGAGTTACTTTAGCCATACTGAGCTGTATTTTACTCTTTGAGAATATTAAAGTAGCCCTAGTGCAGGCAGTTCTGTACAATCAAGTGCATTGCAAGATTTGTGTGTACAGTTATGTTTTCAGAGCAAAGGAAATATGCACTGTTTTCAGCTCATGAAGAACACAAGCAAACCCTTTTAAAAGTTATGCACATATGAAGGCTCTTCATTCCTCACTGCATGTGTAACTGTATATATGGCCTTTTTTTCCAACATGTGAAACAAATAAGCAGGAACTGAACACTAAACCTCTAAAAATTTCCCCATTGTGGGACTTTCTTATCTTTAATTTTACAGAAAAATGCTATACTTAAGTTTATTTTAAAGAGGATACCTTTATCGCAATAATCTTGCATAGCTTTTGCATCCGACTCTATATAGGCAAATAAGCATTCATACCTTAGATATGTACAAGGCATTAATGGGATAGTAATAAGCTTAATATATACTAATATATACAAAATCATCTTTAAAGCGTACTTTCTATTGTGAAGTGGCTGAACCAAACCTTAACCCCTACATTTCCACTTGTGAATCTAATTTTTTCAAAGGTCTTGCTGACTTCTTTGTGAGTAATGTTGAAAGATTTGGATTTGTCACTACAGAACGGGCTTGAGTTTGGTTTGGGTGGTGTTATGATTGTTTTGTTAGAGACAGAGAGGTATGTTCAAGAATTTATTTGAATAAAATAAACATAATTAAAGTATAAGGTCACTCAAAGCAAAGCGATTTTAGCCTAAAGTCTAAGTCAGTCAAAAGTCTGAAATGTGTTTACAACTCTGACTTTAAACCAAAGGTCGAATATATATACAAAGTTGTATATGTATGCCCATTTTTTTGTCATTTTTAAACTTTTTTACAGAATTTGAAAAGTGAAATTACGATGTGTTGTAATTTATTGTTCTGTTAACTTCCACAGACTCAGTACTGTGCTCTAGTCATAGGTATACATACTACATATATATATATATATATATATATATATATATATATATATATATATATATATATATATATATACACACACAAGTATTCACATATATATACAAACATAGGGGAATTAATTCTCTGTCTAAGAAATTCATTTAAACCAAGATTTATTAAGGACTGTTACAGCTCATGGAATTCAAAAATTTTATACCTATTTTTCCTAGCAAGTTATAAATTATGTATACTACATCTAAGTTAATTAGGTGAAACATTAAATATGTCATCCTTGTACTGTTTTCAATTGAATACAGGTCAAAAAGGATTTGCAAACCACTGCTTTCTGTTTTTATTTACATTTTTCTTACTGCTTCAACCTTTTTTGGAATCAGGGTTTGTACAGATGTTGCAGCTGGGGGGTGACACCAGGAGTTAAAAAGGGAAACACTTAAGAGAAAATTCAGTATATTTACATTGCTACATTGTTTCCTATGACTTGCTTTTTCTCCACTTGTATATAAGGGGAAAATGCGTAAATTTGGCAGAACCAATGCTTTAAATTCCTCTGTGTGTTTTCCTGTAGACCGCTAGTAACAATACCAGCTTGATTAGTGTGTGTCCTGTTCAGGGATTTGAGCTGCTGACGTCCTTTAAAGATCATCTGAATTGTTTGTTTTTGACTGAGGAAAGTAATTTAAACTTCATCATTTGACAAGAATTAGCTGGCAGAGATTTAATGCACCTGTCCTGAGTGTTTTGGTTCAGCTAGTGAAACTCCTAAACCCTGCTGTCCCCTGGAACTGAGTGCAGTGAACTGAGCGCATTTGGCATAATTAGCTGTCTAATTGTTCAGTGTTTTTTTTCTGCTGTGAAATCCCTGCAGTCACTCTTGGCTGTGCTGATTTTCAGTATGACGTCTGAACAGCAAACCCCTGATACACATAGTGCTAGCCCCTAATGTATCACACACACACACACACATACTTTTCACAATGTTCATGGCCGCCTTCGACTTTTGTACAGGACTGTGTGTATCTAAAGTAACATAACAATGTGCCATAACTCTTACACAGGCCATAATTTATGTTTTATGTTTTTGACTGGCCACTTCATTAAGTACATCTCCTTGTTTCTACACTCATTGTCTATTTTATCAGCTCCACTAACCATATTTGACCACTTTGCAGGTCTACAATTACAGACTGTAGTCCGTCTGTTCCTCTGCATACTTCGTTAGCCCCCTTTCACTGTGCTCTTCAGTGGTCAGGACCCCCACAGGACCACCACAGAGCAGGAATTATTTGGGTGGTAGATCATTCTCAGCACTGCAGTGACACTAATGTGGTGGTGGCACTTTAGTGTGTGCTGCCCCTGATGCAACGGTTCCACCTGGCCTGGCGTGGTCTGCAGTTCATGAGGCTGGCACGGGGCAATTTTGTCCCTATGAAATAACACAGTCCACCTGGACCTGACACACCATCTCGTCCAGATGTTATTTTACCACATATGGGCCCTCTCAGGATGAACGCAGCTTGAAGCAGCCCCACTTTTTGTGGTGTGAGTTGTACAGCCGCTGGTCTCACTCTGATGGCCCCTGGCAGGCTGGTGCACAGCATGGATATACACCCCCTAATAATAGAGAGCACGAGTGATGTCACGGCTCCCATCATGCACCACTGCCCTCTCTCCCAGTGGTTTGGTGATCAAAGTTGTGTTTATTGTTGTTGTTGACTGCTGTTGAGGTTTATCTCCCCTATTATCTTTGGGGTCAAACTGCCCCCATTCAATATTTAACGTCTCTATATAAATGACTGACGTCTTTTAGCTTCATATTAAATTACTTTTCCTAATTTATTGGGAACACCAGGGTAAACATAAACTTAAGATCATATGTTTTCAATGTTCTGTACCCATTCTGTACACACCAGTGTTCTTTGGGGTCAGCTTGACCCCAGGCTGTTTTAGCTGTACAAAGCATAAGAAATATCAACATTTTACACACATTTATTTTGGATGATATTAAAGTCACTGTAACATGTAATTTTATCATTTTCAAACAACTTCCTCTGCTTTAGGGCTCTAACCTAACATAATCATACCTGTAGTAGTATTTTTCTTTTAGGATATAAACTGCTGATCAGATTGGCCGCCAAGGATAACAAGAGGATTATTATATAAATATTGGTCTTTTAGTCATTGTGTTTAAGCTGTTTTTTTTTTTTTCCTTACTTTTGTTGTCTCTTCCATAATTATTGACATGCCTGGTAAAGATGAGTAAAAAGGGTCATAGAAGTTCACCTTTTGGTGAATTAGCTTAATCTCATTGAAAAAAATGAGAAAAATCCAACCTTTAATTGAAGTAAATTTATTCCAAGAACTCATTAAGAAATATGTTTAACAAAACCATTGGGACCCCTGCATTTAATACTTTGTACAACCTACCTTTGCCAGTAAAATAGCACTTAGTCTTCCTCTGTAACATCTTATACTGTTGTAGAATACAGAGCAGGGAATTTCAGACCATATCTTTTTACTGAATCTCTCTGGATCATCCAGGATGCTACGTCTTCTTTTATACACCCTCCTTTTTGGCTCAGCCTATAGGTTTTTTATTGGGTTTACATCAGGGGACTGAGATGGCTAAGGCAAAAGCTTGATTTTGTGTGCAGTACACCATTTTGTGTTAATCTGGACACGTTTTGAACCACTGTCCTATTGGAAGATCCAATAAAGACCCATTTTTAGTTTCTTTGGTGAGGCAGACACATGATATAAATTGTACCGGTATTTCATGGATTCCATGATGCCAGGTACACTAACAAGGTTCCCTGGGCCTTTGGAGGAAAAATACCCCCACAACATCACAGACCCTCCACCATACTTAATGGTGGGCATCAAGTTCTTTTCAGTATTATCATCCTTCATTTTACGCCAAACCCATCTTGAGCGTTTGTTGCCGAAAACCTTTTCATTTCAGCTGACCACAGAACACGGTTCCAGTCAAAGTCCTAGCTGTGTTTAGTAAACTCCAGGTGCTTACGTTTGTGGTTAGATGACAGGAAAAGCTTTTTCCCAACATGCCTTCCAAATTCCTGTTGGCATGGAGGTGGTATCTGATGGTCGTTTCAGAGACTTGGTGACCCAAGATGCTAGTTTTTTTGTAACTCTCCAGCAGTGATTCCAGGGGATTTTTTGCCCCTCTTTGCATCTTCCTCACTCCCTCACTGTTTGTGGGGGCAAAATAAACTTGAACTTAGTTGATTGGACTTGAACCTGAACTTGAAATTATTGCTCTAACTGTAGATCTGGGCATTTACAGACAAGTAGCTATTTTTATAGCTGTCCTGTTGAAGGTCAACACACTTTTCCCTTATTTGAATTGTGTCTTCTCTCATCATTCCAATATTGAAGAATGACTGAGGCAATTTGACCAGTCACCTCATGTATATACCCCTGTGAAACAGGAAGTCGTGGATTACCCGTTTTAAAGTTCCTAGCCACTCTCCTCAACTTAAACAAGGTAAAATAAAAATGGGAAAAAAAATGCTTCAGTTATGTTTTGTTTCTAAGAATTTCTAAGGGTCTCAGAATAAATTTGCTTAAATTAAAGGTTGGATTTTTCTCATTTTGTCAGTGTCAGATTTAGCTAAATTACTAAAGGTGAATTTACCAGGATTGCCAATAATTGTGGAAGGCACTGCGTGTGCATAACATTTAACCTACAAAAATTAGCATCCAGACTGCCTTAGACTTTGAATTATTCACACTTCAAATAATTAGCTGATGAAGCTTAAAACACAGATTCCTGTTTCATTAACTTACTATTTGAAATTCAATTAAGCCAAAATGTTAAGGCAATTTCTTTTACAGTGATTGGGCAGGGGCATGTCTACCATTGTGTTACTGTCCTTTTAAAAACATTCAGTAATCATGTGGGAACTGAGGACACCAACTGATGTAGTTGTGAAAGTAGAATTTTCTCCCATTCTTCATGATATAACACTTTAACTGCTCAACAGTCTGGGTTCTCTATTGTCATGTCCTAATGCACTACATGTTTTCAAAGGGAGACATGTCTGGACTGCAGACAGGCTAGTCTAGCACCTGCAATCTTTTACTACGAAGCCACACTGTTGTAATACATGCAGAATGTGGCTTGGTATTGTCTTAAAACAAACAGAGACGTCTCAGAAAAAGACGTCATCTAGACGGCAGCATATGTTGCTTCAAAATGTACATAAATGGTGCCCTCACAGGTGTGCAAGATAAACACGCTACTGGCCCTTACACACACTCATACCATTAAACATGCTGGCTTTTAAACTTTGCCCTGGTAACAGTCTGGAAGGTTCTTTTCCTCTTTTGCACATTAAACATCATGTCTATTTTTTCCAAAAAACAGTGTGACAGGTGGGCTCATCAGACCACAGCACACTTTTCCACTCTGCATCAGTCCATCTCAGATGAACTTTAGCTGTTTACTGACAAGGGTGTTCCAAAGTATATCTGAGCCCATGTGTTTATATTTATTATAAAAGCATGTCGGCTTTTAATGCAGTGCCATCTGAGGGACCAAAGGTCATGGGCATTCAGTACTGGTTTTCGGCCTTGCCCTTTATGCACAGAGGGTTCTATAAATCTTTTAATAATGTAATGGACTGTAGATGAGGAAATCCCTAAATTCCTTGCAATCGTGCATTGAGAAAAAATGTTCTTAAACTGTTAAACTATTCCCTCTCACACTTTTCGACTGTGTAAAAAGTGCTAAATTTGACTTAAAAATTTGACTTGAAATTCAAGTCAGTTAACAAATAACTGCTTTCTGTTTTTAGCTGCTTTTTACCTACTGTCCCAACTTTCTTGGAACTGGGTTTGTATAATCTAATGTTCTGAGTTTGGTAACTGAGACTTTAATGTCAGGGAACCTTTAAGTGCTGATGTATTACGTCCACAGCACACCACATAAATGCATGTGTCATGCTTAATGACTTGTTCTGAGAACGGGGAGCTAATATGAACGAACCCAATGCACTTTGAATGTATGAAACCGCTACGAGAAATTTCCTCCCAGACCAAAAACATGAATCACTCAGATGTGAGAGGGCAGGACGGAGGAGGAGAGTGTGAAAAATTGAGGAAGCCATTTTCCAATTATCACTCCAGGAGTGCGAGAACAATGAAATCACCTGAATTACTCATTGAGTACATTAAATGGAATCAGAACATCATATAAAATATATGACACACTCCCACTGAGCAGTGTACTGGGGTCAAAGGAGACCAAACAAAGCGTTCAAATGCAGTGTATAAACATGCTCATTGAATGAGAAGTGATTCTTACTGCATTCACTGGCTGAGAATGTGGACTAATTACATTCTCTTCTACAGTCTCTTTTTCCCATATGGCCTCCATATGACCACCCAGAATATCACACTTATATTAACGCCTCCTTTCTTTTACGCAGAAAATCTGTCTTTTAAAGGAAATCCTGACTGTTAAAACATGTATGCCTCATAATAGTGGACTATTAAATCTGATGTACAAACCAAATAGAAATGTTTTGTGTATTATTAAAAAAATGAATAATAGGTCAAATCTCTCTACTAGTAGATCACCATTGTCACACTGAGATGATGTAATGTCACACTTTAGCTGAAGGTGGAAAAGCTGAATTCTATATTTGTATTAAATTAGACACTTAGCTCACTGTTTCTCGATAGACAAGAGACAGAAACTATTTGATCCCACAAAAAATGGCAACCTACTAGTAGTTTTGTCTATTTTTGATAGTAAATAAAGCATATTGCTTGGTTCATACAACATATTGTAATTTGCTTTACTGCGATGAATTTTATGTAAATGCCTTCACGTTGCCACTCATCAAAGATCATATAATGGTTATTGTTACGACCTGTCTAGGGGTTCTAACTTACCTAAGGGAAACAAAAACACAGTCAGTCTTTCCTAACTCCCTAACTATACCAAAACAGGAGAAAACAGTCAAAAAGAAATGGCACCCACTCCTACAACCTGGTCGGACATTTACAGAGACAGATCATGAGCCTTTGGTTTAACTGTAGAGATAACTGGGTAAAGAACAAGAGAACAAGAGGTTAAGCTAAGCTATTTCATTGGACATAGGGGCAGACAAGCAATAAAACAAACAAGCTGAGCTGCAGTTCAGATCTACAACAATCGCCCCAAGCCGCCATGGAGGAAAAGCCTCAATGACATCCAGCGCAGCCGTCAAAGAAATACTCCATTCAATTTCAGCCAGCCAATCAGATGCAAGCATCGTTACAGGACTGCAGCCAATCACACGTACGAGTGGGCGGGTTCCTAATAAGCAAGAATATGAGAGAGAGAGAGAGAAAGATAGAGAAGCAAGCAAAACAAAACATACATCCTATGGACGTAACAGTTATGCAGACAATATGTGCACATACAGTATATGGCCAAAAGTATGTAGACACCCCTCCTAATTACCAAGTTCATCTGTAATAACGAAAATAGTTAATTTAATTTATTTAACACACTTTTCAAGACAACATAAATGTAAAGATGCTTTACAAAAAATAAAACTAAATTCATCAAAAAACATGTCTAAAGAGTCTTAAGATTATACTTAGAATGATACAGAATTTTTTTAAAACAAAACAAAATCTATAAAAGACATTTCAAAGGAAGATTCTTAAGACTCTTCTTAAGAGATACAGAGTTTCTAAAACAAAGCAAAATAATTAATGAAAACAGGTCTAAAAAGAAAAGTCTTAATATTCTTTTTAAAAAGAATCCAGAATTTCTTAGAGACTCTGGAAGCTTTGGAAGCTTTATGGAAGCTTGTTCCATAATTGTGGACCCAGTACCCTTAAAGCAACAGGTGTATAAAATCAAGCACATAGCCATGCAATCTCCATAGACAAACACTGGCAGTAGAATGAATCATAGAGAAGAGCTCAGTGACTAAACACAGCACTGTCATAGTCTGACACCCGGCAGGTTGATGGACGAATCTGGGTTTGGCAGATGCCAGGAGAACGCTACCTACTGAAATGCAATAGGGTTTATGGTCTGGGGCTGTTTTTCAGGGTTTGTACAGGGCCACTTAGTTCCAGTGAAGGGTAATGTTAATGCTACAAGTTCATTTTAGACAGTTATATGCTTCCAACTTTGTGGCAGCAGTTTGGGGAAGACCCTTTTCTGTTCCACCATGACTGTGCTCCTGTGCACAAATTGAGGTCTATAAAGACATGGTTTGATAGGTTTGGTGTGGAGGAACTCCAGCAGTTTGCACAGAGCCCTGACCTGAACGCTACTGAACACCTTTGGAATGCAAGCCAGGCTCTCTTGTCCAACTTCAGTGTCTGACCTCACAAATGCTCTTTCGACTGAATGGGCACAAATTCCCCCAGACTTCAGGCCGACTTCATATTAATGGTTTTAGAATGGGATTTCAAACAAGCTCATTTAGGTGTGATGGTCGGGTGTCCACATATTTTTGGCCAGTATCTATTAATAACTGGCAATGTGAGCTTGCTTTGACTTTTAATATCCTAGATGAGGTTTTTGATGGTTGTGAAAGCTTTGGTGGTAAACGATGAAAAGATGCTACAAAAAGCCAAGTGCACAGGATGGCAGAGAGCTACTAAAGTTGAATTACTGAACTTGAAATGCGTCAGTGACTGAACTGCGGAGTGGTTAAATGGAGGCAGTGCGGTGTATATTTTAGGACTTCCTCAGTCCTCAGAGTCATATTTCAGACATCAGAAAAAACAGCGTCTCTTATCCATTAGGCAGAGCAGCATGGGAACGCATCACCACAGCATTGTATTTACCTCAGAGTTTACAGGTGCTTTCAGTGAGCATTTTTACTGAACATCCTGTCCATCCAAGTCTAATGCACATGATTTACAATTAACCCTTGTGTGGTGCTCGTGTTACTCAGTGGTCTGGTTGACCCACAGCATTATTTTTTTTTAAAACACAAAGAGCTGTAACCATTTACGTAAAAATACCAGATGTTTAAAATATCACAAGTGGCCAGCGTAGTGTTCTCCTTTAGCAGCTGTAGCCAGTCAGCAGCCTGTCCATGCTGACCACCCTCACACACACACACACACACACACACACACACACACACACATACATACACACACACACACACTAACAGCAGGCCATGTAGAGGAGAACAGAGTGAAGGACACAGCACCTCCACACTTTTATTCCCCGCAGGTTCACCCAACACCACATGTGTAATATAAATGTGTGAAGACACTGAAAATGGGTTATTTTATATGTTCTTTACAGAAAATGAGTAAAGGCCAAGAAATAATAATAAAATAATAATAAACTGCATCATTTTTTCTTTTGGTAAACATTGAAAATGGGTCCCACAGACCTGAACACCACACAAGGGTTAACCTAAACGCAATCAGCCAACACATGTTTGACGTCCAGGTTTTGCTTGTTTAGTATAGGACTGGAGCTGCCAGACTAACAGTGCTTACAAACACTGAAATAGTCACCCAAATCATTTCCACAAATACATGCAAAAATCTTCAAATATTTGCTTCAAATTATCAACTACATTATCATCTGCATAACATCCTGCTTTCTGGCACTATTCCACCCTCAAACCCTGTGAGGATGTGGCACAGGGGTGAGTTGTAAAACATCACTGTGCAAAAGTGTAGAGTTAGCACTGTAATACTAAGGCTTGCGTACTGTAAAAGAGTTAGCAGCAGCCTATCAACAACGATAAACCTACGAAAATTGGGTGTTGGGTTCCATTTTGCAAAATATAACAAGTAAATCTGTGGGCAGTCTGGGATGTTACCTACTGGTAAAGTCACATGAAAACTGGCTTTTGGCAGTGAACCACAAACGACGTTCTTTGATGGTGTCATGAAAAGTCCTGCCACACTTATAGTTGGGCTTGAAAGTTTGTGAACCCTTTAGAATTTATTTCTGCATAAATTTAACCTAAAACTTAGTCTGATTTTTACACAAGTCCTAATAATAGATGAAAAAGAACCAAATTAAACAAATGAGACAAAATATTAGACTTATTTATTTATTGAGGAAAATTATCCAATATTACATATCTGTGTACTTGTTGTGAGCTCTGGGTTCACAAACTTTGAAGCTCCAGTGTAGCTAAATGGTGGTCTCGTGATTCACAGGTGGGTCAGCATCCAACAGAAGCATTTCTTCATGTGTACACTGAGGTTCACACATATATGGTTCAGTTGTCCAAATTCATAATCAAACATTTTTTTGATTTTTTGAGTACGCTTAGCTTCTCCATGTGTGTTACTTTATCTATGTTTTAAATTTTCTTAGTCCTGTCTTATTTTGTAGAATCAGCGACACCAAATTGTGCTCAGCAAAGAAGTGATTCTGGGTTATATTCTAAATAGCTACTCTTTTGTTTGGCTACATAGAGAATTTTTTTGTTTGTTTTTAAAGTACATAGTGAGTCATACTGGGTTCCAAACAACACTAACTTGTTTCTGCAACCTGAATTAGGACCTGGATGCAGTTTGAGCAGAGTTTTGGGAGTTTTGGATATATATTTGGAGAAACTGTGATTATTGATTCCAAGGGTCTCTAAGCAATGTTAGCCTCATAGCTCCAGTTTTAAACTAAATGAGCAAAAATCTGACACCAAACATCTTGGCTGATGAACTGGGCTAAATGGAAAATCTTAAAAATCAGATTCATTGCTAAAATATTCCTTTAGTTTATCTGTCTTGCAGAGTTTTACCTGTTAACAGAAACCCTGGCCTACGTTGGGTATATTGGAATGGATAGGTATGTAGAATTGCCACTTTCTGTGTGCTACTGTGTTTCCTATCATGGTATAAAAGAAGCTCCATGCTGCCTTTATTACTGGATGCACTGAGAGTGCATGCACATACACTCAGAATGGAATTTCTTGTCACTATGGAAAGAGAAAATGTATTGATTTGTTTCTTAACTTGTGACAAACAAAATAAACTTTCAGCTTTGTATCACATTCTTTACATATCAAAGTAAATGCAGCAACAGCCTTAGCACATTATTAACAGTGAAGGGCAGAAAAAACACAAACATTAAGGAAATAATTGGGTAAAATGTTTTAATTTACAGAATGTTCTTCTAATCACAAATGTAATCCATCAACCAACATCCCAGATAGCAAGCATAATATATCGCTCTGCTGGCTTGATAAGGTTGGTTAACCCAGATTATTGTTCTGCACACAAGCTCTAACTAGTTTTTCATCTCCTCAAAGACAAATATTACAAACAGCTGAGAGAAAAAATTAATGACTAGACCTGATATAAAATAATTTCGTTGGAAATGCTGTTTCTGACACAGTGCCAGATTTAAATTATTTACCAAACTAATTCACAAAAGATAGCGAAAGAAAGAAATGAAGGAAAAATGAGCCAATTGGACTGTGAGTGGAAAATGGGCAATGAAAACTGGCATTTTGTCTAAAATTCTGCTTTACCACCAGTGGGCTGCCCAGAAAATGCCAAAGTAAAAAGCCAGTGGGCCATCGGTTTTGCCACCAGTGGGCCAACAGCTATCATCTTACTACACTGTTAGAAATAAAGGTTCTGTGCAGGTAGATGTTTCATTCATCAAGGTATAAACAATGTAAATGTGATCTCAAAGGTACAACAGTGGTTTTAAGGTCTAACTGTGCACCTTAAATTAGTTTTTCCAGGTAAAACATACATATTTGTATCTTTTCATAACCTAAAGTTTTAAAACAGAACAATAAAATTAAAAGCCTGAAGACGAGACGGGGTGTGTGGAGTCAGTACAACTTAGAAAATATGATTCAATGGATTATGGTACAGTTATGTTCCCTGACGAAAAATACCACCCCAGTGACAAAAGGGTCACTGCCCCAGTGACAGTACAGTACCTTTACTTCTGAGAGTGTTTCTGTGATGTTTGTTCTCTAAAGTCTGCTTCTGTAGCTTTCCACTGGAGTTATGAAGTTAAGGAGGCTAACAAGTAATGAAAGCCTATACTCCACCAATTAGCATTCAACCATATCAAGTAATCTCAAAACTTGCTTATGCAGTTTCTGACACCGACACACTGTTATCCATTAAAGCAGACAAGAATCTGCTACTACTTTGTCAACCTCTGTCCATTTAGCCTCAGTAAGGAAACAAACTCAGACCTCAAACACCGACTGCATTTGAGAGAAATGTGTAAATTAGATTTTTCACTCAACTGTTCCTTTAAGTTCACTCAGTGTTCCTGAGGTGTTCTTCAGTGTAGGCAGTTTAAGCACTGCGCTCACAAAGTTCATCGTGTTCTCTAAGCAGCACATTTGGTGGGTAATTCTCCTCAGAGTATGTGAGGGGGCAAACACTGCTGAGTTGAACAGAAATGTCAAACCCTTTGATGTGGATTAATTGCTTTCACTGGACCCCATTAATTACTCAGTGTTAATTAATGTGAGTGACACAGTTGCATAATAAAGAAAAAATCCAGTTTGAAAGCAGTGTGACATCTGCGGTGCCATTTCAATCTGATGTAGATTTTGGGACAGAGTGGCCTGGAAATGTATTTGTTGGAATAAGGGATGTACTGATACACTACAAGATGCATAACCTGTGGACGCTTGACCATCACACTTATAGTTGCTAATACAGGGTAGATAGTGGCTTGGGGTCCACTGCACGCACCCAGAAAATGCACTGGATGGCCCAAGCCTGGGCTATGTGCTTGATTTTAAACACGTCAACAACGGGTGTGGCTGAAACACCTGAACTCAATAATTAACAGAAGTGTCCACACACTTTTGGCCATGTAGTGCATCATTCAGTGCATCCAATGCTGATTCTGAAGCAGAAATATCAAGTGGGTTGTGGGCACAGACATTTTAAAGGTCAGGGGCTCAAGGGAAAAAAGGGCAGTCTGAATATGAATTAGGGTTAATTTAATTTAGTACTGCAGTCGTTCGTATTGACAGAAACAGTGCAGTCCAGTTTTAGAGATGATCAAATGTAGGATTAAGAGTTTATCCCAAGGATAAAACCTATACTTGCTTTACTACCCTTACTAGGGTTTGAACCCCATTCTCCAGAATGCAAGGCTGTAATATTACCCACCACACATGATGGTGTATTATGTGGCCAAATTGCAGCATATAATATAATAAAGAGTAGCGGACCTACAACTGACCCTGTGGAACACCCTCAATAACAGACACAGTAGAAGATTTATGATTCTGAATAGCTACATACTGCCGTCTGTTACTAATTCACATGGTCACATGGTTACACAGCTTGTCTTCTGCAATGGACTGTAAAAAATGATGAGGGGATTAAAAAGAAAAGAATGTCTGTCTGCTGGTACGCCCACATAATCAGGACACTAATATGCATGCTACATTGTTTTGTTTTCCTCTGTCCCTTTCTGCCGGCTCTCAACTCTTCTGCTGTTTCTGTTGCTTGCATGGTCAGTTTCTTTCCTTTTTAGCTGCTTTTGCGTTAAGCTTCTCTCCGACCTCGTCTAACCTCTGTTGCTGCAACATTTAATTAATTACTTTGAAATGGAAAAGCCATTAGCCAAAATTGAACTGCATGTGTAATGACCAACTGGCCACGAATAAGTATATCTATATGAACTGGTAACTAGTACATCATCATGTTCTTTTTCTTTCTGGCACTCTTTGTGCCTTGAAAAAATTGTGCAACGTCTCTATTAAAAAACATTAATGACTCAACTGAAACTAGAAGAAAAATGCATACAGTAGTAGAATGATTGCTCACTGACGCCTAAGATGCTAAGAATAAGAAGCTCACTGATGCATAGAGCTTCTTATTCATTTTTTTCTTACTTTAAGGAAAGAAAAAGGTCCGGGCTATTAAAAAAAAAATAAATTGCACAACTGTTGCAGAAACGTTCAGCTTTGTCGCTCTGTTGTGTTGCTTCTGATGTAAAACTATCTTACATCGCTTTGTAATATGTTTTCTGTTTTATGAATCAGTGAAACAGCAGTAGACTACAGTTCAACTAAGTAATACTAATGCAAAGACATAGGCTTATTCCTTTTTAATGCTGAGATGTTGAACACTTAGTTTCATATGATGCTATTCTAATGGCATGCAGTGGAATCGCATATCACAGTGAGAAGACACCAAAACATTATGATGTTGCAAATTTGCCAGTACTGCAGCCCAATTTTCATTTATTTGCTGAGTTTAATGTACTGGAAAAAAATCAAAATATGTGCCATAACCTTTGCACAGGCTACATATTTTTTCCAATATGTTTAATACAATAAACAATAATTGTGCATCAAAATGTCTAGAAATCTGAAGAAATCAGATGACTGAGAGGGCAACAATCTTGAATTCTATCGACAGAGTATGCAAGCAGTTGGATTAATGTGTTATTAACTTCAACATCCCTAATACAAATACATAATAGACATGCAATGTAGGTGTATTTTGTTATTTTGCTATTTCACACTAAGTATTGTAGTGTCCCATGGAAGGACCGCAACCTCCGGAATTGAGACCTTTTGTTGTTTATGTTGTTGTATGTTAGTTGAAAGATGTGTTATTTGTTATTCATACTATTTTCTGTCTGGGGTGTGGGTTGCTTTTGTGTCAGGGGGGGTTCAAGGTGTAAGGTGACCCCCCTGGTTTGGCTGTATGTTATGTGCCTTTCTGCCTGGTGTTTAATAAAAGGGCATTTCTTACTCTGTGCCAATGCCACAGTGGTGTGAGAAGTGGGAGAGCAATGCCAGGGGTCTGTAAAGAACTTTAAGGCAAATGGCGAGGGAGGCAGAGACCAGCGAAAGACCCTAAAAGTGGGGAGAGTGCTGCGAGACTCCATAGGAAAGAAGGCATAGGAAGGCTCAACAACGAGACCAGTGTGGGAAGGCTCAAGGCCTGAGGTGCTGCATGGAAAGCAAAAGACAAAATGTTGAAGGCTTCCGTGTAGGAGCGTCATGGCATGCAGTGGAGCGGGTGGTGAGCCGGTTCTGCAGAGAGAGAAGACACCACACTAAGCAGAAGTTCAGCGGCTGCCGCAGGCTGTGGGTCAAGTGCAGTGTGGACAGCGGATAGCTCATCACACTCACAGTCACGGGCTCACCGATATCCCTACTGTAACCAGGCGTGCTCATGCACACCAAGAGAGATGCACCAAATCGCTGGAAGGCAACCATCATCCAGCTCAGGTCAATCATCAGTGGGTCCCCAGCGCATATGAGTGGCACTCTCGCCAGGGTAGCAAGAATGTGGCCCCGGTAAAGGACTGGGGGCACTCGCCACCGAGGAGCAAGCGCCTCACAGCATTTGTGCTGGTGCTGACTGCATGTGCCAAGGGACTTGACTTAAGCTGATGGATCATCATGATAGTCAACCCATGTAACGTCCTGCAACTGCCCATGCTGCCTCTGGGAAGCTCGGGAGGCATGGCCACGAGAAGGGCCATGCGAGGAAGCTCATGGGAGGCTCCAGAAAAGGGATTTATTGTTGCTGTTTATGTTGTTATCTGTTAGCTAAAATGTGTTGTTTGTGTTATTTTGTGGCTGGGTGTGGGTTGTTTGTGTCTGAGTAGTGTTTGAACCATTGTGTGTGTGAACCATTCTTTTGACAAGTGCCTCATTTCACTTCATAAAATATTTGGTGGGTTTTGGGACAAACACTACCTCTGCAAGTGGAGCTTGGCATGAAAATGTTTGGAAATGTGTTTTATTTTGCTCAAAATGATATCTAGTGATATTTATTTTTAAGACCATAATTAAGTAATTATAGCAAAATGAAACTCATAACTTGAGTGAACTGGTGAAAGATTCACATGTACATGTGTACTATGTACTGTGCTTGCATGCTTGTGGTCCACTGTATAGTTATAACTGCCAAACCCCAAGAAGGATCCAGGGCATTACACAACAGTCCTAGTCTTCATGTTGCAGCATGTATCGTGAGCATGAAATCTCAGCATTTTAAACCTTACACATCACATTATGTAACATACACACATGCATTTGCATTTAGACATACATTCTCAGCTCAACAGAAATGAGTAATATGCAAGTAATCTGGCCTGCAGTTGTATCTCCTTCTGTCTCTATGCGGACCTGTTTGTAGACCGAAAACAGTAAATCTCCAAAAGCTTCTCCAGGCATGCAATAACTAGGTCAAAATCAAAATACAATTAATGGCATTGCTAACCTGCTCTACATGATGAAGACACTCTTATGAAAAGTGGCATGACATAGATATGTTTATATAAAGTGACCAGCAAGTGAGGAAATTTCAGTATGAAGTGGAGTGTACAAGGGCATTGCCATTTTAATGAGGGAGGCACAGGTCAGCCAGTGCTAAGTGCTCCGGTTTTAATCAGGCCCAGTCTCAATATTAAAAGAAGAGGAACTCCATTAAAACTAATGTCTTAGAGGTGTGGTAAAGTCCTACTGGTAAAAGCCAAGTAAAAAGTAGAAAAGAATAGAGAGAAAAGGAGAAAGGGAAAAGCTTGCATTAGCATTATGTGATTAAAATGCCAGAGACAAATAGAAAAACAGATAGAACAGATCTTTTTTATTTGGTTATTTTTAACGAGAGTCACTGTCTCTTACTGAGGCACTAACTGACTGACCCATTGTTGAAATGTAAATGCACAGGTGTCTCCTGAAGAGGTTAGCTTCTTATTCTCATTTCCTGTTATACTTTAACTGTCGTAGCAGTTACATTCAGTTGCCTGTGCCTGCTAGACTTTTTAAGGTGGAGCCAAAATTTGAATAAGAAGCTAAAATCAGCCTCAAGAGATTAGCGTATCAAATTCATTGCGACAGTGTCAATCTTGTACTGGCTCTTGTACTGATTTCCAGTGTAGCAATTTTCATAAGTGAATCACTTGAAGGACAGCAGCAGCAAGAACTGCAAAAAAAACAAGGTGGCACTGAGAAGACAAGAAAGAAAAAGCTACTTGGATGAGGACATAACCGAGCAGGTGGGCAGTGAGAGATGCTGACCTTAACGTACTTAGCCAGCATTCGTTTGTAGCATATTTACTGTCAATACTGTGCTGCGCTGAGGTAACCAAGGTGGCGTATTTTTTACCTTTATGTCATTTGGCTGATGCTCTTATCCAGAGATAGAGTTAGGCAAACATAGTGTTAAGAGTCTTGCCCAAGGACTGCTATCAGTATAGCTTAGAGTGCTTGCCCAGACCAGGGGATCAAACCTCTGGACGGCAGAAGTGTTACCCACTAAACTATACAAACGTTATGAATAGCACATTTTCCTAGTCTGACCCTTTAAGACATCAGAGACTGGGTCACTAACAGTGGCTGGTAAAACATCTAAGTGGGCACACTGCAGGTAGGTAGGCTAAAATATTACATTCCCACTCTGTAAAATGCAGTATTTTTTCTCCTGCTGATGGTGGTAAATCTAATGTAAATGCCTCATGGACCAATTCTTTAAAAGCCTTTCGAAGTTAGCTCACACCATTATGTCACATCCTACACTGCCTTAGCAATAAATATATGCATGTAACACGTCTTGATTCTGTTAATGTTTTAAGGTCTAACCTTCTACATCCCCCACACCAATATAAAAATAACCAAATTAGTATTATGTGATGATGATCATTCAGCTCACAACATGACGAACCTGATGAATCGATAAAAATGTATGGAAATGTGATAAACAGCAATCCTCACAGCTTCTGTATTTAGATAACCCTAGATGAGTGCACTGTAATTAGAAACAAGGAATAACAAAGCATGAATTTTCCTTCACAAACTAAATAACTTGTTCGCCTTATGTGAGACTTCAGATTTGATCACGTTATTTACTTTATGTGACTATAAACATGAAGTGCATGAGCGCAAGGCTGTTTAAGAGGCCCTCTATGAAACTGCTGCAACCATCAGGCCAATTTTGCCACTGTAATAAATAGGAGCTGCAGGTGGTTGGACTTAAGTGCTGAGCTTTGTTATTCAGGGTTTTACTGTATTCTTGGTTTGTACTGGCAGCATTTCACAGCCCAGCTTATTTGCCAAATTGCTTTCTGTTTGTTTCTGGCTAACTCCAGTTTGTTTAGTAGTTCTGCTGTCACAGCTGCTGTCTGAACAGCCTACTGTAAAGCAGCAACTGGTTCAGAATTTGTTGTAATCCTGCTTTCCTGTCAGAATCTGACCAAACAAGCCACAAGTGAAATACAGAGTGATTAAAAAAAGATTCATCCAATTTCAAAGCACCATATTTTTACAACTGTGAGGCACCTAGGAACCAATCACATACCAATTGAAAGCGGGGGTCATAGAGTTTCTGACTGTCACCGGAAGATGGCTCCCTTCAGTCTGAGGGGAGATGGAGACCCCTGAGCAGAAAGCGTTCTGTGTTCTCCACTTCAATAAGAGTGAATCCATCATAACTGTGCAACGTGATTTTCATCAGCAGTGAACCTCCAACAGCTCAGAGCGTTCATCGTTGGTTCCACAACACTGGATGATCTCCGAAATCGCACTGAAAGAGCCGTGAGTGCAGCGACACCCGACATGCTCAATCGAGTGTAGCATGAATTTGACTATGGTGTTGATGTTGTCTGCACAGCTGGAGGAGGTTCATATTGAGCACTTGTAAAATTACATAATAAACTTTATGCTCATTTAAACCATTTACAGTTTATTGCACTGTTCTGTAATGATTTACAAGTGAAATAAATCATTTTGAAATCGGATGAATCTTTTTGAATCACCCTGTATTATCTTAGAGAAGATATCTAATGTTTCTGTTTTCTGTTTTTCTGAACTGAAGTAAAGGAGTAAAACAAGCCATTGCTTTTCAACCAGTGCTCAGTGGAATAATAAAATTATTGTGAAAAAATACCTTAAATCAATACATAACAGCCCAGGTAGAATGCTTTTCAACCAACCCCGGTGTAATTATACAAAATATCAGGAATTTAGACCAATCAGAGCAAGCTCTGTGGCATTATTGCTTATTGTACCCTCTTTAAAGAGACGGTTCTTCAAGGGATCACTGATGAAGGACTAGAGGATGACCAACACAAACTGTGCAGCAGCAGATGAGCTATCGTCTCTGACTTTACATCTACAAGGTGGACTGACAAGGTAGGAGTGTCTATTAGAGTGGACAGTGAGTGGACACAGTGTTTAAAAACTCCAGCAGGACTGCTGTGTCTGATCCACTCGTACCAGCACAACACACACTACCACACCACCACCACGTCAGTGTTACTGCAGTGCTGAGAATGATCCACCACCCAAATAGTACCTGCTCTGTGAGGGTCCATGGGGGTCCTGACCACTGAAGAACAGGGTAAAAGGGGCTAACAAAGTATGCAGAGAAACAGATGGACTACAGTCTGTAACTGTAGAACTACAAAGTGCACCTATATAGTAAGTGGAGCTGATAAAATGGACAATGAGCATAGAAACAAGGACATAATGTTATGCCTGATCAGTGTATACCATTTGTATATTTAATGGTTCTTTGATTGGTGAAATGGTTCTTCAGATTGATGCAAAATGTGTTGTATATGGTTTGATATGTCATCAAAAAGAGTTCTCCTATTGTTACGATGTCAAACTTGTAACAACAGAAGCACTATTTTTGGCGCTAACTAGAACCCTTTTCAAAGAATTTCTGTATAGAACCATGTACAACACATTCTTTGCCAATCTGAAGAACCATTTCAGCATGCAAAGAACCATTAAACATACAAATGGTTCTTTGAGTGTTCATGGTTCTATATTAAACCACTGTCTTTACTACAGAACCCTTGAAGAACCACCTTTTTTAAAAAGGATACTAAATTTAGTTGTTGGATATGAATGGATTAAACCTCTTCCTCCCCCACACTATACAAAAATAACCAAATTAATAACATGTTATGATGATCATTGAGCTCACAACATAATGAACCTGATAAAAAATGATGACAGACAGCTACTCTTTCAGATGGTTTCTGAATTTAGACAAAGCTTTATGGGTGTATTGTAGTTAGAAACAAGGAATTAAAAGGCATGAATTTTCATTGACTATGTACAAAAAATAATTAGTTCCCCTGACTGTTATGCAACAGATAAATACATGGAGGATGTTAAAGCCGCTAGCAGAAAGAACAACTGTTTTCCTGACTTTGTCAGACATTAAGGTCCGATTTCCTCTCGGTAATCTCAGAAGTTTCCATGTTTATGAAGACCATCTGAACACACTAAAACATGACACAGGTGCAAATAATTGACGTAAGGAGGAGCTACATCAAAGCAGGAAGATTGCAGTCAGGGGCAGAGCCAGAAGGTGGCAGTATTCTCAGCTTCAGATGCTAAGATAAGATAAACACAACTATCAAATCCTCCAATTGCTTTCTTAATGGCTATCTGCACTTCCGGGGACATTCTTATTTGCTATCCACAATTCCGTGTGATGGGAAGCAAACTTTTATCAAGCTAAATGCTAGTTACCAGCAGCCAGCTGTTTTCTGCTCTGCACACAGTGACAAAAGTAAGCCTTTCAGAGCAAGATCTCGAGGTGGTGTTACCATCTCAGCATTTCCTGATGACACTTTATTTCATGCATGTGTGTTTTTGTTGTAGAATTGTTCTGCGCCAATGTTTTGCTGATTTGCTTGCAACAAATGTCAAAATCATTGGATTGCATGTTGGTCATATTGGTCAAATCGACTTTTTCTGTCAAAGTAGGTGGTTCTTGTTGAGTGATGAAATGCACCATACTGGCATGCCAGCAATACAATACTAGGGCAGGAACGCTGAGACAGATAGAAAAGTGTTTTCCAATCCTGTTTGTGGTGTATATATATATATATATATATATATATATATATATATATATATATATATATATATATATATATAGTTTTGGGGAAGGATAAAATATCCTCAAGTTTCGCAATCTAATTTATCAGCACTGAAGGAAGGAAATGCTCATTTTCACAGTGAAAGGTTCATCGCCAGTGGCTATAAATAAATACATGAAAGAAAGACTTGCATGATACGCGGTCAGTTGGGAGACTGTTCTCCCAGATAGCAAGAACATAGAGGGCCAAGCAGGCAGCCTGCTGGCAACTGCCATTAGCGGTGCACTCACTTTTTACTTATGGATTTCCAGTCAGTCCATTAGAGGTTGAGAGTTTTAGACAAAATGCCACTTTTTCACTGCTCATTTTCCACTCACAATCCAATTGACTTATTTTCTTCCTTAAAACCCGTAAAATCCCAGGATTATTACATACTAAGGCTTATTGTTCAGTAACTACAGGGACTTCAATACAAACTGGCTGAGCTGTTCTTAGGTTATAGAAGTATAAAACTGTAAGCCTACTCCTGGACCCTGGCCATTTAAGCAGTTACATAAAGAATTTTAGAGGTAATATTATGAATAAAGTCAGTAAAATTCAGTAATGCACAAGACATTCAGATCAAGATTCATGACTACAAACCAGTATAGTTAAATCTTAATTTTAAGCTTAGTCATTTTATGTTTGTCTCCACTGTTTATAATGTTTTTTTTTAAATAAATGGATGTTTATATTTTCATTGTTAATTGCTTCAGAAAATAAAAAGGCTCTGTGCATTAAGTCTGAGGATATTATAAACTAATTAGACCTTGCGTGCAGAACAATAATCTGGGTGAACCAAAGTGGTACCATCGTCAGCATACAGTCAACAGGGTGCAGGGATACAGTCGACTTTACTGAATCACCGGACCGACATGCGCTTGCTACCTGGGTTATTATCTTTACTTTTGTGGTTTTACCGTTTGTACCAAATTAGCTAGTTTGCTAACTGCGAGGTTAGCTCATTAGCTAACCACAGCTGCACACAATTCACCCTACTGCTATCAGCAACGCCAGTTTTCTAGAATTTTTTGATACGGATCAGTGAGCATCACTGTCCTGTGTTTTTACAGTTTATGGTAGGTGAATTAGCCAGCTTACTAACTGCGAGGTTAGCTCATTAGCTAACCACAGCTGGACACAGTTGACCCTACTGCTGCCAACAACGCCAGTTGTCTACACTTTTTTGATACGGATCAGTGAGCATCACTGTCCTGTGTTTTTACTGTTTATGGCGGGTGAGTTAGCCAGCTTGCTAACAGCGATGTTAGCTCATTGGCTGCTGCAGTTGCACGTCACCACACTGTCACCAATCACACCAGCTATACAGTTTTTGTTTTTTGTTGTTTTGTTTTTTGGCTACAGATCAATGTGCACCTTTATGCTCTCATTTCTGTTCACTTTTGTGTCATTACTGTTTATGGTTAGTGTGTGAGCTCGCTTAGCTGCACTAACATGGAGGATTTTTCATCCCTAATCTTCTCATCCAGCTTCAGTCACACTCACAAGGCAAGGAAATCTGCAAATATCTGATGTGTCTTTCTAATGATTGCAGGATGGAAATCCTTGCAGTTAAAGGATTTGATTAATATTAAAAAGTGTGTTTTGTGCTAATCCATCTTCAAAGCAAAGCACAGATGACGTTTGTACAGTGTTTAGTATTCTTAGCAAAGCACCATCACTGCTGAAAATACCTTCAACCTTCAAAATCACCTTTAAGAAGGATTTAAGTTGATTAAACATTTGACATCTTCACTTATTATATTAATTCCTTGCAGCCAATTGAATTTTCTTTAGATTTTTAGTTTTCTATTTGAAATATATGTGGACGTGTTTGTTTTAAGCTGAATGTGCATAGAGGATCTAATGACCTGTATTCTTCACACATGTCGAGCCTTTTGATCCGGCTGCTCTATGATTCATGTAGTCATAACGTGTGAGGGACTGCATGTGAAACAGGTGCTTTGTAGAGGCTCACATTTATCACACACCTGTAACAAAGGCCGAGTGAAGTGCTCTCCACAACTGAGGCATTGCTGGATCATGTCTTAGTTACACGCATATGATTATGCTAATGACGCTGACACATGAGGCGGTGAGTCATCAAATGCATTGATAAGGCTGCTTGGCTAAATCATTAGCAACGGACAGTGTTGACCTGTGAGCACTGTTCACTCCTACCAGAGAGTGAGAGAAATCATTTAAATGGTGGAATGTTTTCTGTTGGCTTTTTACGAATACCAAATTGGCATATATTTACGAGCCATTAATAACTGATGAACAAAATCATACAAGATGAAAAAAAAAAGATGCTGGAAAATATATATTTTTGATCATTATGAGGAAAATCATTAAGAGATACTCATCCCGAGGGAGTGAGATGTGTAAGAAAACTAATTGAAACGGTGGAATGTGCCCTGTTCGGTTGTTATGCATATCAAACTGCCATATATTCATGAATTATTAATAACTGAAGTTACAAATCACACAAGATGCTTAATGATACTGGAAAATATCTTCATGTCTGTTACTAATTGATGAGGAAATTCATGAAAATATAAAAACAATGCTGGGGAAAAAAAAATAAAAAATCAATGAGTCCTCATTGTCAAAACAATTTAGTGACGCTTTATTTTGATGCTATGCATTTTGAACTTAACCCTAACCTTAACTTCGATTTCATACCTAAACCTAGTCCTAAACCTAACATTAACCTCCACTTCAACCTAATACCTAAAGCTAGTCCTAAACCAAATCTTTTCCTTCAACTCCATACTTAAATATAATTATAAATCTAAACCTAATCTGAACTAAACTCTGAACCTTAACTTCAACTCAATTACTAAACATAATCTTGAAGCTAAAGCAGTACAGGTGTGCTGTCGCAATATGGCTGTCGCCTCACATCAAGTTCATTTGTTCAGTTTCTGAATTGTTTGTTCATATGTTTTGAGATTTATGCGCTGACTGAAGAGTTTGCCACAGCCAATATGATGGCAAAAGGTAACCTTCCCTCATGGTTCAGCGGTTTCTTGGGCTAGCCATTTATGCAACGCCACCATTGCGGCAACAAGGCTCACTAGGCTGATCAAGAGCTTCCCTTGTGGCCAAATACTCTTTACAGGTAACAAGGGTTCCCAGACCAGGCTCTTGAGCTATGCTACACCACAGCTATTAAGGTGCCTAGGCCAGCCACTGGAGCTACGCTACACTGCAGCTATAAGCTTCATGGGCTGACTGTTTGAGCAATGCTACATTGCATCTTCAAGGCTTCCCAGACTCACTGCTGGAGCTACATTGCACTGTAGCTACAAGGCTTCCCAGGTGGAGAGGGACCTCCTTCATGACTGAGGACTCTTTTTGGGCCAGCTAAGTGACCGGAGACCATGATCGAGTGAGTTTATGAGGGTAATTGTTTCATTTATTATTGTTTGTGCATTTTGTCTTATCAAGGAACCTTGAGTTTAAGGTGCTATCTACATTGAACTTATTATTATATTAGTATTATTAATTAGTATTATTATTACCTTAACTTTGACCCAAAACCTAAACCCAGTCCCAAATCTAAGCTGTAACTTTGACTCAAAACCTAAACCTAATTCCATGGCTAACTCCTAAGCTCCACAAAATACCTAAATCCTATCCTAAACCTGGACTTAGCTTTAACCCAATAACATGTGATCATGTGATCTTGACCCTGTTCCTACTTCACTTTTTAAGAGGGTTTTTGATTGTGTTCAAAATGACATCTTAGTGATTGTAAACTGTTCTCTTTTAACTGGTGCTTTTTCAGATGTTTTAAAACTGCCTGGGTGAAACCTCTACTGAAAAATTGGATTCATGGATTCTTCCATACTAAATAATTTTTTACCAATTTCACACCTTCCTTTTTTAAGTAAAGTCTTTGAAAACATTGGTTTTTAAACAAATAAAAACTAAAAAAATCTAATATCAAAAAAGTCATCTGAGAAACTTCAAGCAGATTTTCACTCTAACCATAGTACTGAAAGAGCACTGGTTGTGTTGTCAATGACCTCAGTCTTAGTGCTGATGCACAAATCCTTCTATTTTGGTCTTATTGGATCTTGGATTATTGGATTTTTGCTAAAGGTTTAATACTGTTGATCACAAGATTCTAATCCTCTGTCTTGAATACTATGTCAGCCTCTCAGGCACAGTTTTAGAATGGTTCAAATCCAAGCTCTTGGTTTCACAGGGAAATCATTCATCAAAAAAAAATTAACTTCTTGAGGAGTCCCACAGGGCTCACTTTTAAGGCCTTTGCTTTTTTTTTACAGGGTAGCAATACACTGTAAAAATGGCATGTCAGATCTACCTACAGAAATTACTGCATGTAGTAACAAGTAAGTTAATTAGTTTTATCCAACCTGAATGAACGATTCTTTCAATCAAAGACATTTTTGAGTTGAATAAAACTAGTTAAATTGCTTAGAACTACATGAAGTAATAGTTAGATAGTTAGATAGATCTGATGATCCATTTTCTACAGTGTAGGTGATGTCATTAAGAACCATGATATCAATTTACATAGCTATGCTGACATGCAGTTATACATTTTCATTTCTTCTGATGACCAAGACACTGTAGACAGGCTTACTGGCTGTGTGTAAAATATTTCTCAGTGGATGTCACAAAATATTCTACAGCTTAATCATGAAAAAACTGAAATACTGATTCTTGGTACTTTCAGATAAAAATACTTTATGAGAAGCTCAGCCCTTTAACTTCATATACCAAATCTGAAGTATGAAACCTGGGTGTGATCTCAGACCCTGAGCTCTGTTTTATCCCACATGTAAATGCAGTCATGAAAGAAGCTTTTTTTGTCATTTGAGAAATATCGCTAAAGTTCAGGTTTTTATCTCAGAGTGAAGCAAAGAAAATTGATCCCCAAACTTCATGCATTTGTTACAAGCAGAGTTGCTTATTGCTATGCCTCTTACTGGGCTTTCCAAAGAGAACAGTGCATCCTCTACGACTCGTACAAAACACAACAGCACGGATCCAAACAAGCACAAAACAGAGCTCATATCACTCTTGTTCAGTAAGAAATTCACTGGCTACCTGTGTCTTTAGACTGTAAAGTTCTGATATGAGTTTGTAAGACTCTAAATGACCTTAAAGCTCCACTTAACATTACAGAGTGTCTGTCTGTTTATGTTCCAGCACGTGATCTTAGATCTGCAGATACCTCCCATAAAATACAGAAAACGTGGAGAGACTCTTTCAGTTATTCTGCTTCTAAATTGAGCAACTCCACCTTTAATTAGAGAGTCAAGCTCAGTGCTCACTTTTTAGAAACATTTGAAAGTGTATCTCTTTGGTGTTTATCTTTTCTTGTCTTGTATGATTTTAAATTAATACTCGTAGTTTCTTCTAATACCGTTAAGCTTTATCATCTGTCTGTAAAACATTTTGAGCTGCCACTGGTATGAAAGGTACTCTATAAATAAAAGATATTATGATTTCTTATTTTAATGCTTTAACCTAATTTTCAAACTTAACCTCTAACCCTAACTTCAACTCAGTACCTAAACCTAATCCTAAATGTAAACCCTGACCTTGACTTCAATCAGAACTGAAACTTAAGCCTTCATATAAGCCTAGTTGTGACAATATTGATAGTTATTTCACAAGATAATTCATAAACAAGCACTGTAGATCATCTTTGGTGGGATTATTAAAATAAAGTGTGGCCAACAAACTCTAACCTCTTCAATTCCAAGCTTAGTACATCCTATTACATGCTTATTACTCAGGAATTACACAGAAAGCTGTGCAAAGAGTTAATTCATAAGTTATTGGAGTAAAGATTGATGATTCAAAGATTCAAAAACAACTTTTCTGTACATTTTCCCTTTTTACCGTATTTCACCTCCACTTTCTCTCTCTGACCTCAGAACACTGTTCACTCTGATCAATCATGATCTGCTCACTCATAAGAGCAAAGTAAACTTTAATTGCTGTAGAGAGTCTTTCCCACACCTAAATTACCTCAGCATAGAAAAAAAATACTAACATTGCTATGACTTCAGTGTATGAGGAGAAGAAAGTGCTGCCTTGAATCTATTTGATCATAATGTTTTTCTACTTGAATAAAATATATCATATCAGGACAGTTATCATCAAAAGTAAGTAAACTGACAGACAAGACTGAGTGTATTCATGTGAAGAGATTCACGCATTTGAATCAAGTTTCATGCATTACTTTTTCAGTATGAGAAAACAAACATCAGTGCTTCAATCTCAGATTTTGTATTGTTCATTATTGTATTATTTGCTGCACATCTTGTATCGTTTTTTATATCCTTTTTAGATGTAAGTGAGATTTTTAATGTATTTGTTCCCAATAAACATCAGTGCTTCCTGTGCTTCAGGACACGGCCGTCCCATCTGCAGGTATCGATCTGGCCTCAGGGAGAATGTCTTCCCTGTTCTTCAGCCGCGTCTCTGACCGCTCTAATCCCCTTTGCCACAGCTGAACCCTCGTCTCACAGAACACATCAAAACAACAACAGCAACATCAACAACGGCAACATGCTCCTGTCTCAGAGCTGCTCACTCAGAGGAAAACATTCAGAGCTGCTGAGGACATCAGAGCCTGCGGCTACTCAACCTGATAAACTCATCATAACAAAGAACCTGACTCTCTCTCTCTCTCTCTCTCTCTGTATTTCTGTATTTCTCTCTGTATCTCTCACTGTGTCCCTCTGTATGTCTCTCTGTATCTCACTGTATCTCCCTCTGTATCTCTCTTTATCTCACCGAATTTCTCTCTGTATCTCTCTGTATCTCTCTTTGTATCTGTGTATCTCGCTGTGTATCTCTCTGTATCACTCTGTATATCTGAGTATCTCTCTGTATCACTCTGCATCTCTCTGTATCTTTCTGGGTATTTCTGTGTATCTCTGTGTATCTCTGTATCTCACTTTGTATCTCTCTCTGATTTACTCTGTATCTCTGTGGGTATTTCTGTGTATTTCTCTATGTATTTCTCTCTGTATCTCTCTTTGTATTTCTCACTGTATCTCTTTCTGTATCTCTGTATCTCTCTGTGTCTCTCTCTCTCTGTGTTATTGTTATTGTTTTGTATCATCACTGGGTGGAAGTGTTGGAGTAGGTAGGGTGATGACTGACAGTAATAGGCTAAAGCCTGATGGAATGATGGAATAGTGTTTCGGACATCTGCCAAGTTAACTTACTCACTTTTTCACAGGCCTGCCCAAAAATGTATTTCTGCAAGGTGAACACTGTATTGTTGTCTCTTTCTGTTTCTCTTTCTTTCTTCTGTTCATAACATACAACTGCTGAATTCTACGACTCATTGATTGATGAAATATTTTTAAATGTGGGAGTTATGACATCTCTCCACTTTCCATTTCTCTCATTCATTTTTGTTTTCTCTTTCTTTTTTTTACTTTATTCCCCTGTTTGTTCTCTTTGTTTTTTTTTGTTCTTTCTTTCTTCAAGAGCTTTAAAAGCTATAATTCTAATGTCTTGCAAGCTCTGTCTGTCTTTCATTTTTGTAGACATCAGTAGGTCATACAGTATCAGAGACCACATAAGCAAGTCCATTTAATATTACTGAACAACACTCAACAGTTTGAGGTCAGTGATGATTTCCGCACATAGTTTGCACAACGCTAGCAGTGGTGGCTGTAAACGTCTATTATTTCTTAGCTGCATTAGCCTCATAGCTCCACTGCAAAAGTAAAAAAGAACCTGTGATGATGTTAAGGGTGTGACTTTTTGCCTGTAGCACAGCTGATGTATAGGGAGAGGTCAGAGGTGCTGGGGTACTACTGGCTGCTGCTGACCAAACAGCACTTTCTCTCTTTTTTTTCTCCTGTTTCTCTTAATGCTGTTCTTGTTCCCTTCATCCCAACCTTGTTTTCCATCCCTCTCTCACTTCGTATTCATTTGAGAGAGATGGTAAGCAAGAGAGAGAGAGAGAGACAGAGAGAGAGAGAGAGAGGTGCATGCATGAGCCTCTCAAATTCTCATGTGCTGCATTCTGATCAGACCTAATCATACCCTGGTTTCCGTGGAGACGGAGCCATCCCTTGTTCAGTTCACAGAAGAGATGAGCACTTTCGGCTCCGAGACCCCATGTCTGCTGCTCTTTCATTCCAGTCACTCTCATATTCACAACCACTCAGCAAAGCACAATGGACAGATAACCATCATCTGCACACAGAGCTTCTGTTCAGACACAATGCTTTAGCATAACTGCACATACATACTGCTGTATGTGTGCAGCACAGTTCCCAATCCCTCTGATATTGCATGCATTACTACTGGTGTGAAAAGCTGTAAAAATCCCAATCTTATAACATACAAAGGCCTATTATTCAGTACCTACAGGGACTTCCATGCAAGACTGAGCTACTGGCTGAGGACTCCTAACAACCACTTGCAACGCCTGGTAGACCACCAAACCTGTCCTTGTTAGATATATTGTTGCTGTCAGAAGAAAACTTTTTCGTTTTTTTAGGTTTTTGGCATAATTTGAACATGCTTGTCTTCTGCTACATTGTGTGTAAATTTCATGATGAAAGGACTAAAAGAAACGATCCAAAACTACTTGGAAAAAATTCTGGTTCCTTGACTTACATTAAAAGTGAAGTATGTTTTTTCCTTTCCCTGTAAAGTTGGAGATATGAGGTTTTCTTCTGACAACAGCGATATATAGATTATATTGTCATGTTATGCCAGTGAAAAATATGTATCTATTTTTGTTCAATGTTTACTTTTCTACTTCATTTGAGCTCAGCAGCTGCCCTTTACATTCTGTGAAAATTTCATGATGATTGGACCAACAGAAATGCTCCAAAATTGCTTGGAATAAAATCTCTTTCTTTACTTTCAATACAAGTTAACGTAATGTTTTTGCCCTCTTCTGTAAACTTACTATGGATTGTAACTTTTGCACAGTACATCTACTGTCCAAGGAAAAACATGTAAGTACTGTGCAAAATATAGAAAACACCTTTCACTCCAAAACTGGTGTTCAATAATTACAAAAGCTACACAGAAGATGGGACTCTTAACAACCACCTGCAAGACCTGGTAGACACTAAACCTGTCCCCATCAGATAAACAGCACTTAAAGCTTTCATCTTTGAGAGAGAGGGGAAAATCAAGCTGCTTCAGATCTGAAAACATCCACAGGTGTTTCTGTCCATCCTTCCACTGTGAGAAGATGACTCAGCGCTATGAGTCTGAAAGGATGTGTAGCTGTTAAGAAGCTCTTACTGAGAAAAGGAGACAGACACATCAAAGTATCTGAACAATGGACTGACCACCCCAGAGTCCAGACCTCAACATCACTGAGTGTGTTTGGGATTATTTGGATCGTGAGAAGCAGAAAATGCTTAACCAACTTCTAAGACTGAACTTTGAACATGTGAAAAATATCCCAAACTCAAAACTCCTGAAAATACTGCTGTTGTTTATAGTATATTTACTTATTGATTCTTCTGTGTAATTTTCTGTTTAATATTTTTTCTGATGCTGAAAAATGAACACATTTTACTTAATGGCCATTTTGAGGGGAAATTAAAGACATGAAGGGTGGTCTCCTTTACACAGTACTACACACACACACACACACACACACACACACATACATACTTTATTTTTTTATGTTTTGGTCATTTTTTAATATGAAAACAAGCAGAAATGAGTACAGACTCCAACCTGTCAATACAGAATGTAAATGAAATGTACATAGAAATCATTCAGTAAATTACTATGTAATAAATGACTAATTATTCAAAAGCAGAATCACAAAAATAACCATTCTTCTAATATAATTAGCAGCTAGACTGGGGTTAGACTGGGCATGCTCAGTGGGCATGCATTCCATTTCCAGCTCTTTACCAAGGAAACTTAAAAAAAAAGTTATATAAATATGATTATATAAACATAAATACATTAATTATATAAATAATAAACAGTAAACACTGCTTACTTAAGACATCTAAAAAATCATCAATGAAGCACACACACTATTCTTTCCCTCCAAGTGTAAACAAGCAATTGAAGTGACTGTGGCCTTATTTCAGTGACAGATGTGATTGAAGGGTTTGACATCATGAAAAGAGCAGAAGGCTATTTTCTCTCCTCTGTTTCAGGGTGTTTTTCCTCATTCTGTGCTTTTATTTATGAACGTGACAGCCTGCGCTCATCTTTATTCATCTATATTTGAATATCCAGGCCTCCGCGATTTCCCTGTAAACACTTTTGTGTCTGCCGTTGACTAAGCAAAGTGTGTGTGCGTTTTCACAAGCATTCCGCTTCACACACCCCCTCCTCCTCCCTCGGACGGGCGGAGCCGCACTGATGTGTTAATGGCAGCTGACAATAACTGACACTAAATGTCACTCAGCTTTGATTCTCCAGAGGAGGCAGAGGGGTAGAGGAAGATTGACAGAGAAGATTTATGAATGAATAAGACAATACAAGCGTCATCTTTCAGCTTCCTGGGGTGCTGTGTTGTCTCAGAGGAGATAAATTTAGCTCTGAGACCTTTAAAATATGGTAAGTGGGTGATTATTGCTCTATGACATACCAGTTGTTCATCAGAGCGAAGATTTTGGGGGGTTTTACAGATGAGCGAGAGGGGAAGTGACAATGGGGTGCAAGAATGTCAAGGATAATACACAAGGTAGTGGTTTTGTTCAAAAAAATTATCTAATGTGAGCCAAAATTTCAATGCTGCAGTACAGTGTCTTTCAAAGATAGATCAGTATATACCTTATATACATTATACATTATAAATGATTATATATTAAACATGGGTTTTCAACCTATTTATTTTTGCTGTTTCTAAGAGATCATTAGCGAGAAAAAGCATCAGTGTAGATTAACTTATACAGCTTACATAGTTTATATTGGTCTAATAAAGTGGCCAGTGAGTGGAAGCACAAGATAGGTGTTTCTAATAAAGTGGCCAGTGAGTGGAAGCACAAGATAGGTGTTTCTAATTAAGTGGCCAGTGAGTGGAAGCACAAGATAGGTGTTTCTAATAAAGTGGCCAGTGAGTGGAAGCACAAGATAGGTGTTTCTAATTAAGTGGCCAGTGAGTGGAAGTACAAGATAGGTGTTTCTAATTAAGTGGCCAGTGAGTGGAAGTACAAGATAGGTATTTCTAATAAAGTGGCCAGTGAGTGGAAGTACAAGGTAGGTGTTTCTAATAAAGTGGCCAGTGAGTGGAAGTACAAGATAGGTGTTTCTAATTAAGTGGCCAGTGAGTGGAAGTACAAGATAGGTGTTTCTAATTAAGTGGCCAGTGAGTGGAAGTACAAGGTAGGTGTTTCTAATAAAGTGGCCAGTGAGTGGAAGTACAAGGTAGGTGTTTCTAATAAAGTGGCCAGTGAGTGGAAGCACAAGGTAGGTGTTTCTAATAAAGTGGCCAGTGAGTGAAAGTACAAGGTAAGTGTTTCTAATGAAGTGGACAATAAGTGTATATTTGTCCAGAAAGTTGGTCACGTCTGTAATACCCTGTGTGGTCTGTATGATGCCTATAATTAAGAAAAAAACTATAAAAAACTGCTCACAAAAAGGGAAAATCACGACGGTGTGATTACGCACATGCAGTTCTGTGTGAAGGAGGCTGATGTTATATTTAATTGTGAGTCATTTTCCATAACTTATGTAACATTGATATGTTTCTGAATGAACCAAATCTCTCTTTTATTGCGAGTCTTCCTGCTCCATCAGCACAAAAAGGTGAAACTATACAAAAAAACAACAAGCATAGCTAAAGCCTTAGTCAAATTAATCAGAAGGGTTTTTGTCTAAGCACTAGCCCTGAGATATTTTCTCTCTTAAGATAAGTCTTTATTTGAAAGGATTGTTAAATTAGGTCTGCTGCTCCCGTGCCCTGGGGTCACAGTATTTTGGGGTTTTATTGTATTTTTGGTACTTTCACTTTCCAATTCCATTAATAACATTTCCGTGAAGGGCTTTGGTAGAAACATGTTCCATTAGAACTAATTTGGGCTGTTTTGCTACTAAATAAAACCAACAGGCGAGAGGGAACATTTAGCAAGCAGTGTGATGAAGGCGAAAGACTTTGATCAGCTATTTTCGCCAGCACAAGCCATAATTTCCTCGAGCGCATGAGGGGGAAAATTTAGCAGCAGACATTCTGATGCCAGAGTGTCGACGGGGAGCCGGCTCGTCGGGTGTCGAGAGCAGCATTCATGAAGCGATCGCTTGGGCCGAACAGCGCCAAAAATACGCCCGCTGCCATTGTCCTCCGGGCACAGATGGCAACCGCCTGCGTGTTTGTGTGCACGATGCGGCGGGTGAGTAGGCACCAGTCGAGGGCAACGCACCCTCACATTTAGAGAAGATGACCCTGTGCAGAGGGGCTAAAAATAGGGTCCAGTGGAGCAGTGCTAAAGAGGCCCAAATTACCCCCTCATTCAACCCGCTGATTCAAACTGGGAGGGAATTGAGGGTCAGTTGAGGGGAAGTTGACCTCACTGTGAGAACTAATTGATTTCCTCTTTCATCAGAAGCAGAAGAAACATCTGAGATGGAAGAAAAGATGAGTCAGACACCGCAGCCTGGCTGGGCCTTCACTCTAACGCACATTTAGCTGTAGTTCATTGTTCTGAGGGCTCTGAAGGCGCTGAGCTTTTAAATGAACACCTGGTGGATTTTTTTGGGCACGTTACTTCCTCACTGTTAGTCCTGACGTGGGACATGACTTTACTGATTCCTGAAAAGAAAGACATTTTTACACATCTAATGTTGATATCAACTTTTATGTACTTTAGAATTTCCTCCCTGATGACCTGAGAGCTCCTGATGACCTAGGACAGGGGTCAGCAACCCAAATGTTAGGAGGAGACATTTTGTCCTTTCAACAAAAATCAAACCACTTTGGGAGCCTCAACATTTTATGTCCATTTCACTGAAGTAACGTTTTGCCATCTTGGCTGTAAATATGTCTCAGTATGAGAAAAAATATAATATAAATGAAAATTCAGACTTTCTTTGCTCTGCTTTAAGCTTTAGATCAACTATAGCCACTTTTCTCACATCTCTGGCAGGAAAATTTTCCACAAAAGTAGAATAGTTTTCTGTAAAATGTCTCTCAACCTTTAACACGGACATTGATAATTTGGAGATGTACAGACTTTTTTCTATTAAACACTGCAACAAGAAACTGTCAAACACTGTAAAGTCGTGATGCTGAAGTCAGCTTGTTGTTCGAATTGTCCCGTTCCACCTTAAATGGTGTAGCAGTTACATTCTGGCACCTCAGGCACCATTTAAGGTGGAACGGGACAATTCGAACTTCAGCTTAATGACTTTTTAGTGTTTGACAGTTTCTTGTGCAACATATTCGCAAAACCATCTGGACTGATTATACATGCAAAGAAGTCCATATGTCTCCAAATTATCGATGTTCATGTTAAATCTTCTTCTTCTTTGCCTTTTCCTTAGCTACTACCTAGGCAAGACTGCTGTTTGTGTTGCTGTGTGACCAGCAGTCTGCGCGCCAGTCTTCAGGGTTAAGGGTGAATTAGCAGTGTTTAAGACCATTTATGGTTAAAACTGTGTTGAACGATCAGCTGAGCTTTATTTTACTGCAAAGGATGATTATTTTATTTTCACCTAAAATTCTAATTCTGCTGTGGAGCCGCAACAGGGCAGTAAAAGAGCCATGTGTTGCTGACCCCTGATCTAGGATCTAGGATGTGATTCAACACTCACTTGTTCTGTTTGACTTTTGATCAGCTTGAATTAATTTCATTTCTGCCGATTGCTAACTTTATCTATGATACGTTCTTTTCTCAATATCTGCCTTTTTCGATGTGCTTTAATTTTATTTATTATTTTATCTTCTGTAAACTTTTAACATTTAGCAGAGAGAGTGTTTTGCTAGTAAAAACACTCCGTATCAATATAATAATACGTTCAAATAACAATAAATACAGGAAAAATTAAAAAGATTATTTCCATAAAAAATTTGAGCTTGTTTGAAGAACAAAATTTGCTTTCAGATTTCTCCCTGATGTCCTGATCACCACATTGATTTATTAAATTCCATCAGCAGTGCACTTGATGTAAGATAATGAAGTATGGATTAGCCTGTTGGATCAGACTGCCAGATAATGGAGTGTGATTCATCCCTTCAGAGAACTTGTTTCCAACAAATGTGTGCACTGTATTAAAAACACTTTACCGGTAATATAATGTACTAAGGCCTTATGACATTGATTGTATTAGATCATGGTTGTATTTACCCTTGTTTTAACCCACTCTCGGAGGACAGCAACACCCCTGTGGAGTGGAATGGGTTGGCTCAGGTGATACAGGGGCGGGTCTAGTCCTATAAGAAGTATGGGAGAGGTTTAGTAGAAGAGGCTAGCTCAGTAGTACTCACCTCAGACTGAGACGAAATGTGAGCAGAGCCAGTCGGAAGTGTATTTCTATGGCCTTGCAGCCTAGAACTAAATATACTTACCTGTACTGCCATTGAGTCAGGTTAATATTTTAACTACCATTTGTTTTCATTTGCACCGTTTTTTTTTTTGGTTTTTTTTGTACGTTTTGCACGTTTGTAAGTAAATCACTCACCGTTTGAACAAGAACCTGGAACTGTGCCTAAGCCAAGAACCATTTAGGAACTCAAAACAAGTTAATGCTCTCAAGGCATAGCTTCTCCCACTAGCATCTAACATTAACCTATGTGTTTACATTAGACTCCCTGTTTAAGATTTTAGAGTTATAAATAATGGATATAATCATGTTTCAGGTTGTGATTATCATGGATGAGCTGCATTATGAATAAGAGGGAGATAAACAGTCATCAATGCTGTCTGAATAGCAGGATGGAAGCTAACTGGTGAGGTATGTTGGTAAGAAATTAGATCTTTCTGTGAGTCATGGCTGTGCATTTGTGCCAATAACTATATGAAGGGCCCAGTAAGGATTTTAGAGCCTCCCCTGCACCAGGGGCCAAGGTGTCCCCCAGTAGTTACACCACTACTAACAAAGGAATTCATGTTGCAGAGGTTTTTAGTTCTCCTTGCTCTGCACCTGTCTCACCATATGAAGGGTTTGATAATTACTCTACTGGTCAGTTTCCTAGATATGGATTAAAGTCTATATCATGCAACAGCCTCTTCTGAATTTAGTGTTGTTGTGATGTCACAAAAAGCAATCCATTTACATATATCACCTTATTCGGCCTACAGCAGATTAGCTCCATCCCCCAAAAAGGAGTTGACGTATGTTAGTGTGCTTGAAGCATAATGCAGTGCAGCCAATCAGAAGAGAACAGAGATCATTTATATTTATGAAAGACACAGTAACAAAAACAGCCTGTTTAGTTAGAAGAGATAAATAAAGACTGAAAATGATTATGTAATATATATTATTTGTGGTATTTGTGGTATTTACACCCGCATAAACATTATATATTGACCTTGGGGGAAAATAAAATACAAGAAAAATGTAAAATAGGGGCCCTTTAAGCCTGGTCTTGGACTAACTTGTAGTCCCAGTGGTGGATTGCCATTGGAAATTCTTCTAAGTCTAGGCTTAGGCTTAATCTGGGTCTGGGAAACTGGCCCAGTGAGTTGAAGCTGAGGTGTCAGAGCAGCTCAAAACTGCGTGCAGTCTTGGCAGCTACTGAGGACCGCATCGCCCCAGCAGACAGTCAGGTTCAAGCAATGTATTTGTGAAGGTTCACTGTGGGTACTTTCTATAAATCCCTCAATTCCTACAAAACAAAAGCTGACTCTTTATATATGGAGCTAGTGGAGCAGTGGCCTCTTCTGTGCTGTTTTTCTTTCTTCCTCAATCACCCCAGAGCCACTGCTGTCATTGCAGCAGCAGGGAGCACACCAGAAAAGCGAGCCACGAGGCCCTGTCTGTCAGTGGATAAACATGAATCAGAAACTTTCTGGTGCAAGTTTTCTGCCAAGCCTGCTAAATCCCAACCTTGTTTTCTGAATAAATCTTTCTGACTAAGTTAGAGATGGATTACTCAGCTGTATGATCAGGCTAGGCATTGACATTTTTGTGAACAGGGAGTGCATGTCAAATTCCAAGCCAGCAACTTTCTTCAAGCAAATAAAATCATTTTCGGAGACGTGACAAAGTGGGATTAATGAACTTAATCCTCCTGTGGGTGTCAGCAGTATTATTCACTCTACAGAGAGACACAGCAGAACTGCACTGAGTGTGCCTTGCTGTCTAACATTGTAGAACAATGGAGGATGAGTTCACAGAGTATGCATTTCAGTTAATCTCAAGAAGATTAGAAGAGTAGTCTAGTTCAGGACCTTTATCTGATTTTTGCACTGCCTACCTTCATTTTGCTCTCCTTGCCTACAATATCCTTCTGTATATGTCTACCACAGCCAGTAGCCCACCAAAGCATTTACTGATGGATGTCTAACACTAATTGTTGTTTTATCTCAGGAATTCTTTCCTCAATACATCCAAATCCCTCTGAAAATCTCACTGGTAATTACTATACTCTTATCTTTTTAGTCTTTCTTCCTTTGAGTCTTGGCTCCTCTCAATGGCCCTCATTCAACAACAGGTCTTGAGAAGAAACTTCTTCTTAAAACCCACTTATGCAGTTTTCACAAAGATTCTGTTTTCTGATGTGGGATTTGTTCATAGTCAAGAATCTTCACACACTCAAGATTCTGCCTTTTAAGAACACGTCATGAATTTGACGTAGACATTTTGAGGACCTTTCTCAACAAAAAATTTAAGAAAAAAACTTAGAAAGATAAGTGAGTGAGGCCTATTGTTTCTTCTTCATGGTCTCAGGTAATTTGTCCTTTTAAGTGTAGCCATTAAGGAGAGGTTAGTGGTTTAGGGGATTTTTATTTTGACCCCCAAAACTTCAAAGACAGCTTACGCCCAGCCCACTGTTGTCTGCTGCCATGCACAAGACTAAACCCTACTTTACTCCAGTCACGCAAGACTTCAAGTATCCTATGGATGCCGCAACAGAGTTGCGGTTGTCAAAATAAAAGTCCCCTACATCAGTGTTGGCTCTTCTCAGTGTTTCTTCAACATGGTTCCTTTCAGTGGGCCTCATTCGCCAACCGTTCTTAAGAAGAAATTCTGGTAACACTTTCTATGAAAGTCACCTTTGTAGCATCTATAAACACATTCATAACTTGTTATAATGCATTCATACGGCATTATAAATATGGTAAAAATATTTATAAAAATGAATTACACTGAATAACACGCTATAGTCATGTTTATTATACATTATGAATTGTTAATATATTGCATTATAAATAGTGTTAATAACATGTTATGCTGTCAGTGCCAAAAAAGTCAGTCCCAGCTTGGAGAGTGTAAAGTAAAGACTAATACAAAGTTTATTTACGCTCTGAGATTTCCAGTATTTTATTTTTCACTGCTGGTGCTGTTAGGGCTGCATCTTTGGGACTAAAGTTCTGAATATTCAGATGCTCCAAACAGGCTGTCCAGCCTAGAATTACTGCTACAATGTGCTTTTCTTACCCAGCGCTCTCACTTTAAATGTTACACTACATCACAGCAAACCAAGTACCCATGAGCTCCTCCCCTGAACCCCTCTGACATCACACTGAGCGTGGAGAGAAGGCCTGGAGAGCGAGAGGTGAGATAGTAGAGTGCTGTTCTAACGTCAAGCACTAGACCCTTCACTCTGTAACACTACACTACACTACACTACAGTAATGCTAATTTCTGCTAGCATTCTATTGGATATGCAGTGTTAGGTTAGTGCCAAGCTAACGGTGGTGTACATTGACTTTCCCACGTTGGGATAAAACACTGATAGTAGCACTAGTTTAAAATCTGTCATTTGAAGCCTGTAATGTGCTTTATTGTGCATGTTTTAGTGTTTCAGTAAATCCTTCAGTAAATACTTCAACCTGAAGCCTCACTCTAAACACTGGAGGAGGCTTTAGTACAGTACGCTTCACTTTACTTAGAGTGGACAAATACAACTTATGAGCTCTTATAATTTGTTATAAAGAGTACTTGTAATATATTACGTTAACAATTCATAATGCATAATAATCATGGCTATAACGTGTAATGCATTTTTTATAAATATTTATAGCTATGTTTATTATGCCTTATGAATGTGTTTATAGATGCTTACAAAGGTGACATTCATAGAAAGTATTACCAAAATTTCTTCTTAAGACCCACTTACGCAGTTTTTATGAAGATTCTGACATTCACCAGTGTTTTCTTATTTGGAATTTGTTCTTGGGTAATAACAGAATCTACACACACTGAAAAGCACAAAGGTGGGAACAGTTCTGCGGTTTAAGAACACGTCATGAATCTGACGTAGACTTTTTCTTAGGATCTTTCTCAAGAACACAGATAAATGAGGCCCAGTATTACTTCATGATATTAGGAAGTTTTTCCTTACAAATCCCAGGACTGACTGGGTATTCTTGGTTGTGCCTTTTGGCAAGGCACCTAACACTCACTGCCCCAGGCAACACTGCGCTACTCCCTGACTGCGTAGGACATAGTTAAGCAGCAATATGCCAAATTCCCCTTACAGGATAAATAATAGATAGCAAATTAGTATTTCTTCCTTATGCTTTAAGCAAGTTTTCCCGTCTTCCTCAGCAGTGCTCATTAGAGGGCTGGAGCTACATTTCTAGACAAGCTGCTGTGGGACAATGTCTGCTGTAGAAAATAAATTTGAATTGAGTTTAACTGAAAATGAATCTATGTCCACAAAAACAGCTCTAAAACTCCCACTCTACATTCACCTAGACTTCCAGCTTGCAGCTGCAGGTGTGATGCAAGAGGCCAGTTAACGCATAGCCTGTGCACTGCTTGGTTCTATTCAGGGTCATTTACTTACCTCACCCCATTCCCCGCTGACCTGAGCTAAAGTGCACAGATGACCTGCACTGGGAGAATAAAGTCTCTCACCTCCACCAACAATGCTAACAATGTTATGTGCATTTTGCTTTGTCACCGTTTTGTCCTCCTTTCTCTCCCTTCTTTGGTAATGTTTTGTTCAGTCCTGTTTCATTAACACTCTGCCTCTCCTAACACCTTTCTAATCAAGTCCTCTCATACACAACCCATCACTCTCTCATCCCTCGGCCTCCCTCTCCCCCTAGCACAGCCACTACATCTCTCCCTAACTAATGTACTACAGAGAAATAGAGAGAGAGAGGGAGAGAGACAGAGGGAGAGAGAGAAAAATGCCCTCACTCATTCACAGGAAACCCATAGCTGGAGTTGGCGGAGTAGACAGACCTGTTGCCATGGGAACAGTTGCCAGCTGTTGACTGTCTGTGCAGTCAGGCTATCAGCAAAACTACCAGAACTCCTTTATATAAGCTTAACTTTCCTCTCACACTCTCTCTCTCTTTTTCAGTGACGCAGATGATCTGCAAAGAGGAAGAAAAGTTCAGCCCCTTTTCAACAAACTCAAGTTGAGTTTGTACAGTTGAGCACCTGAAGGACTTTGATAAGGAGGTCACTGCAATGCATTGAAGGATGCACAGCTGATTGAGAGTGCATACAAGATAAAGCCTTCATTAAGTGCATGAAACAAATATTGTCATGTCTGCAACATACATGGTTCAATAGGAAGATGTTTTTCCATGTGCAACACATCAGCAGTCACAGATCAATCTAGGAGACCTACAAACTCTCCCGAAGCCCACATTAGCAGTTTGTGCGCACTAAAGTGATGCATTTCCAAGTATATCAAAACTTCACAAGCATTTGTTAAGACTGCAAGCATGCAGAAATGTATCTTCATGGGACAGGCAGTTTCCATACTCTCACAACGTAAGTGCTCTTCTCTGATGTTTCCTAAACAACATGTAGGAACATCGCCAAAATGTTCAACTGTTGGTTACATACTTTAACCCTATAATGCTTCAATATGGTATTCAGGAAAGAATGTGTAGGGTGGCATAGCAATAGGGCCTGTGTTTGATTCCTGGCTGGGCGACCAGGGTCCTTTCTGTGTGGAGTTTGCATGTTCTCCCCGTGTCTGCGTGGGTTTCCTCCCAAAGACATGCAGTCAGGCCAGTTGGACATGCTAAATTGCAGCTGGGTGTGAACGTGTATGTCTGTGCATCTGCCCTGTGATGGACTGGTGACCTGTACAGGGCGTTTCCTGCCTTCTGCCCAATGACCGCTGGGATAGGCTCCAGCACCCCTGTGACCCAGAAGGATAAGCGGTTTAGAAAATGTGTGGGTGTGAAAGAATGCATTTACTGTCGTCTTGCGCATTGAGCTTTTGCATCTTTGAAAAATGGCACACTGTTGAATGTTTACCAGAAAGCACATGACTCTGCACACAAGTATACAAAGGTGTAACTTTGGGATAGGCTGTTACTTACCTGCACTTGTCCGGGAGATCTAACTTCCTGCAGAGCCTAAACCCTTTGTGCCAAAACCCACACTAAATGCACCCTTTCTTGAATACTGCATCAAAGCAGTGTTGGGTTAGGTATATAATACATTTCCACACATGTGGTCTCAACAAGTGCTTGTGCAGTTTTGAATTATTTAGAAATGCTTCACATTAATGTGCACTTAAGCAAATTATTGGATGATTGGTGATTAATTTGTTGTACATGCAAAGTCTGCAAAATTAGCAAATCATCTTCCAGTTGAACCATGCATGTCTCCAACTTTTGGACAGGCCATTACTTTCCAGCAGAGCAGTGGTCACCAACCCTGGTCCTGGAGATCTACCTTCCTGCAGAGTCTAGTTCCAACCACTATCTGCCACATCTGCTCCAACTCATCCTTGATTGGATTAATCGAATTGGATTAGATGCATTAGAGGCAAGAAGTACGAAGGCTAGTATGGTAAGCTAAGTTCAAGTCTCGTGGGGCCAGAGATGATCTTGTAATGAGAATACACATCTACAAACAAACAAGCAAACAAACAAGCAAACAATCTATTACCCTTTTGGTGCTGGATTGTGGTTAAATCTGCTGCTAACAAGAGTACATCCCATCTAAAGCCCATCCTCAAATTCCTCTAGTCTGTGCTCTTTTAACGTCCACAGTACAATCGTTTAGCTCAAATGCAAATCCGATAACTTTTCCCGAACAGCTGTATTATTGGAACGAGGGGAGTCATGCCCATTCAAGTCGGGGGTCACATGCCCTACCAGATTTTTGATATCTCTTTTTTTCTATCTTTGTTTTATTTTATTGCTATTTTTTGTAGTATGTAGTTGTGATCATTTTGTATTAGGCATTGGCATTGTGGCATTGGTTTCTTCCAAAAGTTGCAGGATCTCTACATCTAAAACGTCTAAAGCAGCAGGTACAGACGCACAGGACTCCATGCGTGTGAGTGCTGCATGGTTGATGGTTGGTGTGTTGCTGAAAGGGAAGGACCCCTAACCTCGATGTTATTGTCCCCCCCCCAGAAAGAAAACAGCAATCCGTTGGCGAACAACAGGCTCGTTGACTGTCAAACAATGTTGACGAGCGCACCATCGCCGCCCTACCTTGATTTGATTTGTTCAGAAATATTACACTTTGTTTTCTCATGGTTGGGAGCTCAGAATTTTCTAACACAAAATCTTCCCACTTAAATGTTCATGCAAAAATGCTTGTTTGGTAGCTGTATGTTTATTAAAACTTACTTAAAGTATTCACATTTGAGTTAGAGTTGTTTATTGTGGTTATAGGCTGTGGCTATTCAGTGTTAATATAGTGCCTTTGAGGTATTGGCCAGCAAGGCAGCTTTAGATTCAGGTTGAAACTAAATTCTGCAGGAAAGTAGATCTCCAGGAGGAGGGCTGATGACCACTGCTGATGACATGCTTCCCCCTGGCCCTTTTCCAACACTGATGCATCTGATGCAGCCCATCAGGGACTTCTGAAAAAGCTAATTCCCTGGAGCAGGGGTGGCTCTGCAGGAATCTCCAGGACCAGGGTTGGTGACCACTGGCCTACATGAATAGGCATCCACGTCTTTGCGAAAATCCTTCTCAAATGAGCTTGCATGCTGAGCACCCTTATTATTTCTTGAACTCGCACTGTTGCATAAAACCAAAGGCGCAGCTTTGCAGAAAGACAATGCTTTTAGCAGCCCAGTGAGGGTTCAATTACCGTGGCTGCATCTTACAGCAGAGAGCCTTTAAAGCAGACGAATCGTCTCATTCCTCTGCTATTGCCTTGGCTGTGGAGTTTTTTTTTCTCCACAGTAGGCTGTTTGTTTGGTGTTTTTACATTTGTTCCTTCAGGCTGATTGAGTCTGCCAGGCCCTTTGACAGACAAACAGAAAGAGAACACCTACGCTGGAGCCTCCTCTGTAGCTCAGACAAAACACAAGGTCACCGGTAAAATGCTGATTTTGCTTCTGAGTTGCATCTATAGAGCATTAGCCTCAAGAGGGCCATATCAAAACCATTAGGCAACCCCCCCCCCATGCCCCCCCCCTCCCAGTCATTTGCTGTTTTGGCAATTATAGTTTGTGTACCAGGCTTTAAAGGATGAAAATTAAAATCAAACAACATTGCAGGGTTTGAAATGATGTGAGGCAAAAAAAAAAGAATGAAAATCAAACAAGTTGGCATCTCAACAGTGGGCAGTTTTTCAACTTCACTTCCGGTGCAGCAACTCAAACCCCTGCTGCCACCTAGTGGTCACATTGGGTACTGCAAAGCGCTCTGCAGCCCAGGACTGACCGGAAGTTGACCATTTGTGGAGAATGTCAACTAAACTAGGTGAAAATGTGTGTGTGCCTGTGTCCTTTTTGTTTCTGGAAAGCAACACGTGTGTCTTAATGGCGTTGCATTTGAAGTCTAATGGCATCTCACGGAATGTTACGTGCCACTCAAAAGCAAGCTTATTTACTGCGCTGTCTGTCGCTATGGAGACGCAACGTCCCTAATAAATGAGCAATTATGCATAATGCATCTGTATGCTGAAGCATAATTCATCTACGCATGCATGAGCACCTGCAGCCTGTACTGAAGCAGAGTTCCACAGTCCTGCTAATCATGCCAGCTTGTGACGGTAGTGCAGGGAAACCACAGGATTGTGCAGTGCAGATAAACTGGGAGAGGGAAATGCCAGGAATCAAATCTGAACTCAGAGCAATATTTTAAATGACAGTGTGAGATTAGTGTTACCTTGTACATGTACCTGTGATTTCCAGACAAATCAATAGATGCAGGTCAAAGTCAGGCTAATGATGTTTAATGCCTCATGCATAGTACTGATCAAGCTAAAACTAATGTAGTCTGTTAGCCTAATTAGCTTCATTTATTGCATTAGCCCACATTCTTGTGAGCAGAAGACTGCAGAGTGATGTGCAATGTGCATTAATGTTGTAATGTAACATAGGTATCTATAGACTTATAGACCTGAGGGCCTTGCATTTTGAATGCACTGGCTGGGCGCTTTCATTTGTATTTGCTTGCTTTAGTTGAGAATGTTTACATGGTCTTACATGGTGAGCTATAAATTTGCTCATTATTTCAGTCAAACAGACATTCCTATAAATGCACACACAATCATGCAGGACGTTTTCTAAGACTAAGCATGCAACCAAAACAAAGAATGCATAATGACAAATACTGTAATTAAACACACACTGAAATACTTATACTAATTTATATGTCTGATCAACCTAATACTGTATTCCACTGCTATTGGTACCTCAGGGACTGCTGTGTTCATATATGCTAGGCTATCTGCTAATGTCATAGTATGTCACATCCTGCTTTGCACAGCTTCACATACTTTCAGTACTGTGTACTGCCTGTGTCCTGTTTTGTATTTATTGCTCTGTACTGTCTGCACTCTGTATATTGTATTGTTTTTCATTTGTGTTCCTGTGTTGGTCCTGGAGGAACATCGTTTCATTGCACTGTGTACTTGTATATAGCTGAAATGACAATAAAGCCTTTTGAGCTTGCACTTGAACTTGAATGTAGTACCCATTTCATTATAGGCACCTTGTACTTCACTCACTGGCAATTTCATTAGAAATATCTACTTTTTTCAAGATTTCTCCATGATTCAGTTGGAAAGTCATGCAGGGGGGTTTGATGTGAAATGGTTAATCATAGAGAAACTTACTGATTTAATTTCTTTACAGTGGTGGTGATAGGAACCAGGAGATTGTAATGTCCACAATGCAAAAATAGCCATTTTGTTTACTATGCAAAACCACCAGTAAACCTACACATGAGTTCTTATATGTTATGTTGATGATGCTAAAATAGTGGTGAAAGTTTTTTTGGGGTGACTATTTTGCCTTAGAACACCCTGCATGTACCTCTCCACCACGAATAGAATATTAAAAGACTAAAATCTTCTGAAAACTATTGTTCAACAACAGTTTACTTTCTGTGTACAAGGTTTCTGTGAAGGACCTTTTAGACGTAGATGTCTGGTTCCTATCACCACCACTGTGAACAATTATGACTCACTGTGGTTCTCTAGAACAGAGCTTATCACATCAAACCTCTCTGAATCACTTTGTTTCCATCTTGCATTATTCATTCCATTCCATTATTGCAGGTTTATTTTTTATGATGAGGCTGGTGGTCAAACTGTGAATGTGAAGCCCAGGACTGACTAGTAGACTGAGTATTACTACTTGAGTGCTTTAGTAAACCGCATTGGCCAGCCTGCTGTTGGGCCCTTGAGGGGAGCTCTTAATCCATCTGCCTGAGGCGATGCTTTGCTGCTCCCACTTTGGGAATTGTTAAACAGAATGACCAATTTCCATTGAAGAATGGATCAGTGAAGTATGACTTGATAAAGGTACATGAGGGTAAATTGCACTTCTGAAGCCCTTGAGAACTGCATAGCAGCATTTGCTCTGACCTGGCATCTTCCAGCTGCTGTCTTTAGTCCGTCTGCACTGCTATGAGGGGTTCTCCTAAACCTGAGTCACACTATTAGCTGACAGTCAAGTCCTTCATGAGCTGAATTAGGTGTGTTAGAGCAAAACACATAATTCAATTGGGCCTCCTGAAGTGAAGTTGGGAAGCACTGCGGTGGTGTTTTTCTGCTCTAACACACTTGACTCGACCCAACTAATTAGCAAACCCTTCATGAGGTTAAAGTAAGCAGAGTTTGGAAATATTGGTTTCATGTTTTTATTGCTCAAACACTTCTGATTCATCTCCATCTGATCTTTAGCTAATGATGTGACTCCAGTTTAGGGAACACCACACTGCACTGCTGGAGGCCTCAAACTAGAAAACACAGTACTGCATTCTGTAAAACAGGGGTGTCAAACTCAACCAGTAAAAGGGACCATATTAAAAAATCTCAACAAATCCATGAGCCACAGAAAAAATGTTTTTATTTGATTTTTAATCAATGTTGCGCTGTAACTCGAACTGGCTACTGTTTATTCAAAATAAGCAAAAGCCTCAATAGTAAAATACAGACATCTGTAGTAGACCTTTTTAGTGATATGACTGGTGTGGAATTGCACAGAATTGTGTAAAATTGATGTGTAACTGCTGTCCCATAGACTGTTGTTGGGGTAGGAGAGTCAGAGCACACATTACATTGCAGTGCATTCTGGGGACTGTAGTGCAGCACATTGTGAAAACGGGCTAATATCACTAGAAAATTAAAATACTTTTGCGGGCCAGATAGGATTGTGTGGCGGGCCTGATCCGGCCTGCGGGTCTTGTGTTTGACACATGGGCTGTAAAATATACTAGGTGCGTCTCAACATGGCTTATGTGGCATAACAATGTATTACATTTCAATCTTACATTTAAAAACTTCGTGCTCATTCATAGCTGTTTCTGCTGTTTTTCAATTAGTTCTGTGCTGCACATGAATGACTGTGGTTGACTGAAGGTATGGAAGGATACATAAGCTGCGTGCATCAGTTTCTCAGAAAAGAAGACTGCACTCCTTTAATGTATTCGAAGAAACGTACAAAATGCAGCCTTCAGTGACACAATGTAAAAGCTTGTCTGCATCATCATTTTGACGGATGATCAGAAAAACACCAGTGCTCACCATCTTTACTCCAGATGAGCTAAGGCCCTACAGAGTTTAGTTTTAACCCTAAGCAGAATGGACTCTAGACTTAAGACTAATGAAATGCCACCCTGAAAAAGAAAAAACAAAGTGATCAAATCATGACCACTAAACATAGTGCAGTAAATCAAATGAAATCGATCGTTTTCAACCTTTGCATGTCAGTTTTGCTGAGGTAATAAGCAGTCATTACTGTGCCTCCATTCTCTTGCAGCTCACAATGGCATCAGGTTCAATACCACTTCAAACAATTAGCCTTTCATTATAGGAAAGCCTTCAGTTTAATGGCCAGGACAAAGCATTACATGCAGTAAATGCAGTGTTCAAAAGAAAAACAATTTAAATGGCTGGCTACACTGTAAAAAACATTTTTACTGTCAAAATACTGTAAAATTTAATGGTCAATACTGTTTTTTTAAAAGGTTAAATGTAAGTAAGTAAACCATACATATACAATACATATACTGTTTAACACTGCTGTGAATTTTCAGAAATAAAATGTAAATTCACAAAACAAAGTACTGCTTTCATTTCATTTCATAGACATTTGTGTTTATTTTCATGGTTATTTTTATTTTTACAGTGAAATGCTGTATGTATAAAACATAAGAACGTCAGTAAAGGGTTCTTTAGTAAAGAAATGGTTTTATATAGAACCTTTTTGAAAAGGTTTCAATATAGCACCAAAAAGCATTCTTCTATTGTTAACATTGCCAAGTTTGTAATAATATATAGATAATATATAGAACTCTTTTCAAAACAATTCTGTATAGAATCATACAGGACACATTCTTCATTAATCTGAAGAACGCTTTCACGATGCAAAGAACCCTTTAATCATGCAGGGGGTTCTTTGAGTGTTCATGGTTCTGCATAGAATTATTTTCTTTACTAAAAACCCTTTGAAGGACCATCTTTTTAGGTGTGTAGTACAGACTTCAACCTGTCAACAAACAGTGTATACTGTATATAAATGTAATCCATTGAACAACTATGATATTAATCATGTAATTGCGTGATTTCATACATAAGTAAAACTGCAAAATGACAGTTATAACTATTTTCCGTTTATTGGCTGCTTTGGCTGATTGATTTTTCTGAATTTCAATATGCATGTTGGTATTTTAGCTTACAGTGGTGCAAGGTTGAAGATTTGACCACTTCATGGCCTTTAGAATATCCTAGTCCGAATTTCTTCTAAAGTTGGACTGGACCATCCTGACCTCTGACTGCCTCCTTCCTGTGTTCTTGATTTTATGCAGTGTGCAGGCGTTTAGCTTTAGTGATGTGTTGAGTATTTCACTTAGCCTACACAAGGTCAGCCTACTTCCGCAGTTCAATCAGCACAAGCCATATCAGTTTAAAGTCTGTGACTCTCGGTTATGTAATATATTCATTAAAATAGTCATTGCGAATCTGAATAATCAAGACTGAACTGGCCTGGTTATTTTTTTGCAAGTGTTTTCATTGTGTTTACATGCTAATTTGTTGATGTGGCAGTTGTACGCAATGTTTTGATATGAAGAAAGCTGTGTTTATCTCAACACGGCTGTCTTTGAGTTGGTTTCATTCTCCTCGTTGCTCACTAGCAGCTCAATGCAGTCACATTTCACACAGAGAGGGCCAATAGTGACCCTAGCTAATCTGACACAGAGTCGCAGGAAAAATTTTATTAACGTTTTTTAAAAAGTTTTATTTGATCATATCAACTTAAACTATATGAGTCAAATTCCATTACGCCAATGGAAAGAAAGAGGCCAGTTATTTTTTGTTCTAGTTATTACTGATGATAACACAGTTGGTATAGTGTAGTGGGTAACACCAATAAGAGTTCTTGGGCAAGACTCCTAACACAGCCCTCGCCAACAAAAATGATCAAATTGTAAGTCGCTCTGGATAAGAGCGTCTGCCAAATGCTGTAAATGTAAATGTAGTTATTTCTCATTTGTAGCTCATTGAAACAAGCAGAATGTCAGTTGAAAGTGCAGATTCTCAACTTTAAACCCATACCAAAGACAAACTTTTATTACAATTTAAATGTGATTTTTATGTGTGCAGTCCTGTTTTGCAGGGAAAAAAACTTTTTTTCATTTTTTCCAAGTTTTCTTCTTTTTCTGGCATCAAAACAAGCAGAAATGAGTCAGACGCACAGACTTGAAGCTGTAGCTACTACATGTAAATCCAATGGGAATGTAATTTATTATATAACTAACTCTGTGATAGTAATTACATTTAACTAATACAATAAAGTGACAGAAATAACTCAGCTAATGATTCATTCTTTCATAAGAGCTTCAAAAGACAGATTATCTTTGGTGCAGATGCTCAGACATTCTTTGGAGCAAAAAGAGCGTCATAGGCGGAACACAGGAAGCTGGACAAAGCATGACTGAGCAAATTTAGGAGTTAGATTGAAATGGACAACGTTTTGAACCGAATGAAGCATGACATTAAGATAGGTCAGCTGTGCCCTAGTGTAGTTATGTCTGTCAGACCGGAGGAAGGCAATTAGACTAAACACTGAACATTTGCTTCTGCTTCATTCACACATGCACTTAGTCACTGAGGGGTGATGTTTCAGCAGCATTGACAGGCTCAGAGCTCAACACAGTTATGTAGTCATACATGATCAGCTATGGATTCAGTTATTACTTCAGTCAAACAAACAAACACATGCGTATTTATGCAGACGCACAGCTGTGCAGAGGAACTCATCTTAGGATTTGCATGCATGCAAACTCTTTAACTAAAGTAACAGAATGGTAAATCTTGAATGTAAACTCAGCAGCCACTGTATTAGAAACAGCTACCTTGTACTTCCAGTCACTGGCCACTTTATCAGAAACACCCACCTTGTACTTCCGCTCACTGGCCACTTTATTAGAAACACTTATCTTGTACTTCCACTCATTGGCCACTTTATTAGAAACACCTATCTTGTACTTCCACTCATTGGCCACTTTATTAGAAACATCCACCTTGTACTTCCACTCACTGATCACTTTATTAGAAACACCTACCTTGTACTTCCATTCACTGGCCACTTTATTAGAAACACCTATCTTGTACTTCCACTCACTGGCCAGTTAATTAGAAACAGCTACCTTGTACTTCCACTTACTGGACACTTTATTAGAAACACCCACCTTGTATTAAAATGCAAAGCAGACCCCATATATTAACAACATCCAGAAACGCCACTGACTTCTCTGGGGTGACAGATGGTTATCTAAGATGGACTGAAGCAAAGTGGAAACATGAGCCAACCTTTCAATTTGTTTTTGGATTAAAAACCCAAAGTTCAAGAACCAGATTCTGTCACGGAGGAGAGTGTTGGTGGGTAACTTGCACATCTGTGAAGGTATCATTAATGCCTTCGGTACATATGTATTTTAGGGCAATGTTTTTTTAGGGACATCTCTGCTTGTTTCAGCAAGATTATAGATTATAGCGTTGTTTCATTGTAAGAGAGTGCAGGTGTCTGACTGGCACGGCCCGCAGTCCAGACCTGTCTCCCATTAAAATCGTGTGGCATGTGTAAAGAAGCACAATATATTGCAATGGAGACCCCAGACTGTTAAGCAGTTGAAGTGCAAGCATCAAGAAAGAATGGGAGAACATGGGAAAAAATCCCTTTCACGGCTACAACAGTTGGTGTCTTTAGTTCCCAAACACTTACGTTCTTTAAAGGAAAGGTGATATAACACAGTGGCATACATGCCCTGTCCCATCTTTTTGGGAACACGTGGCAGGTATCACATTTAGAAAAAGTGTAAATATGCAAAAAAACAAATAAAGTTAATTAGCTAAAACATTTAATCTTGTCTTTGTACTGTTTTCAATTGAATCCAGGTCGAAAAGCATTTATAAATCACTGCAATGCTTTACATTTTATTTATGTTTTTCCTACTTTCGCAACTTTTTTGGAATTAGTTTAAATGGGTTTGTACAAGGTAGGTGTTTCTAATGCAGTGGTAGATGAATGCATTAAGGCTGTATAGTCTCACACAAATATTAAACATTGGTTTTTTTTTTTTCACATAATAGAACCAGACAGACACTTTCTCTCTGTCACTCTCGCTCTGCCTTGTTTTTCATTTCTCTCTCTCTCTCTCTGTGTTATCACTCTTTATGCTCACACTCTCTTGGTAACAGCAGAAATATGGGGGTCCACTTGAAGCTGTCACTCTTCGGTATATGTGTCTCTATGACGCACACAGAAAATCACTCAGTGAAAAGAGGGATGAAAACTGTTTTTTCTGGAAAGTGCAAACCATCCTTAGCAAAACTTTTCACATGCAAGTATCTTTTCTACAGTGCATTGCAAGTTTGGAACATAAGTCAACGCACTGTCTAAATATAGGACTGTCACATTTATTTGAGCGTTTTCCAACATGAGTCCTCATTCAAATACAAGGCTTTTAATGTTGTTATTGATAAATTGTAGTGCCTTGGTGAAGAAGGAGGTGATTTCTGCTACAAGAAGTGCTCTTTATTAAGACCAGCATAACACAGCCAGGGCTAGTGGGCAAGGTCACCACTAGCTATAGCTCTTTGCTCTATGGTAGATGCAAACCCACTCTAACTAACCCCACAGCCCAACACAAAGTGATACAATGCACACACACAAACCTGCAAACCAAGGAACCACATCACAACAACATTTAATATCCCTTCGGTAGAGGGGGGCAGGGTGAGTGGCCGACTCTGCATACAATGCCTCTAAAGCCCTTTCTGTGAACCAGAGCAAGTGGCATCCAAGTCAATTCTAAGTTTATTTATATTGCGCTTTTTACAAAAGGCATTGCAACAAAGCAGGTTTACAGAAAAATTTGGGTCCAAGGTAGGGCTGCCCACCGCTCCGGGCATGTTACTCACTGTCCCTTAGTGTGTGTGCGTTCACTAGTGTGTATGCAGTGTTTCACTGCACAGATGAGTCAAAATGCAGAGGTGAAATATCCCTGCTGTGGGACTAATATGGGTACTTAACTTAAACCGCATGACCAGCAAGACCAAGCTTGTCAACTAGCTTGACCAGAATGACCAAGCAAGTCAACCAGCATGAGCAAGTGGGTCAACCAGCATGACCACGTTAGTCAACCAGCATGACCAGTGACCAAGCAAGTCAACCAGCATGACCAAGTTAGTCAGCCAGCATGACCAGTGACCAAGCAAGTCAACCAGCATGATCAGCATGACCAAGTTGGTCAACTAGCGTGACCAAGTGGGTCAACCAGCATGACCAAGTTAGTCAACTAGCATGACCAGTGACCAAGCAAGTCAACTAGCATGACCAAGTTAGTCAACCAGAATGACCAGTGACCAAGCAAGTCAACCAGCATGACCAAGTGGGTCAACCAGCATGATCACTATGACCAAGCAAGTCAACCAGCATGTCCAAGTTAGTCAACCAGCATGACCAGTGACCAAGCAAGTCAACCAGCCTGACCAGTATGACCAAGCAAGTCAACTAGCATGACCGAGTTAGTTGACCAGCTTAGTCTAGTTGGTTATGCAAAACAATTAAGGTCAAATCAAGGACAAATATGCTGGTCAACTAGCTAATTGATCTACCAGCTTAACTGGCTGGCTGACCAGCATGGGGTATGTTTTCATTTAATTTAGATGGATGTCTGGCTTGTCAACCACCTACACCATCACAGACCTGCTTAAACCATCTCAAACCAGCAGCGAGGAAAAGCTGGTCTCAGCTAGATTAGCCAGCGACTTTACTACCTTTAGCTTTTAGCTTGTCATTCTCCTCATCTACTGAGTCGTTTCTGTCATTTGAGTTATTCATTCTCTCCATCGTAATTGTGACAAATAAACAGCTGTGTTGACATTTGACTTCTTAGCGAAGTCCCCAAAAATCCACCCCAAATCACACAGGTTTTTCACCTCTCACATACACCAGCATACGTTTTTTTCTAGTCTTTAAAACAGAAAATCTTACTTTTGAGGCTACTGCAGCACTGCTTTAGGATGTAAGCAGACATGTTTACAACAGTTGCAGAGGTTGTAAATTTTCCACTCTGGCCAGAGTGTCCCTTAACGCCAGTCATGTCGGAGCTGTCGTGTGTCCTGATTTTGTTTTTTCCATCTCTTTCACTTCCTTGAAATCTAATAGGAGCTGTATGATCAACTCAGGAAGGACGGGACCCCCTGCATGTTTACTGAGCTGAAGGAAATACTCTTGGCAGCTAACTCTGTACCTGACAACAGGTGGGAGATGAGATTTACGGAAATATCTTTCAAGAAGAACCCTAATAATGGAGACGTCCGCTGTCTTTGACTATGTTTACACATGCAAGTGAATGTGCCGTTTCACAGATACAGATGTTTTTCTTTATTTCCGTTAGTACAGCCTGTTTAGGATCAGATATCAAGATGGTTTGGAATAGATGGAGTATGAGAGTGTAAGCTTTTTAGGTTAAGTGCTGAAATCAGGTCAGATCATGTCTGAGATGTGATCCATTAATGTTAACAGTGCTGAACAAACAGTCTGCTGATGTGTCATCATACATTTTAAGTACATTATTCTTTTAGCACAGTGGTGAGAATGAAGTCCTTTTCATATTGGGAGCAGTCGTGTGCCTAATTATTGTTCTGTGGCCAACTATTGTTTAACACGTATGTCTAAAACACCTATTCAGAAGTTTATATATGATATAGATTGTCTTGAACATAGCTGCATGTGTTGCCTGTACTTTGTCATGCATTTTACTTTGAATGTAGCAGTTTTACAGATGACTCTCAGTAACGAGCCCTGGGCACAGAGCTGATTCTACTGTTTTGCATTTCTACTAATCAACTGAAACCTGGTTAGGCTATGACTGGTGTTTACAATCAGTGACATACCTACGACTTCCAGAAGGCCTAGAGTGATGTTTTTTCTCTCACAAAATTGGTGCCACCCATTGCTAATCTTATGTTTAAGGCCTTCTGCCCAGCTCCACAAGTCCTAACCAATGGAAGATCTCATTTGGTTGTATCTACATAGATACCACAGAGAAAAAAAAATCATAATTGGACACTTTTCAGTTTCAAGATTTTAACAGTTTCCAGCTCCTTAACACTGTTAAGTTTTTCTTAATGACAAAAGGGTTAAAATCTTGAAATAGCCATCGGAAAATTGTCCAATCAGGTGTTATTCCTCTGCGGTACAGAGATAGATACAGCCAAGTGAGCTCTACTATTCGTTAGGACTTTATACACTACCAACATAAATAGAACATGACAGTGGAATCAGCTAATCACATTTTGATTTACAATGAGTGGGACTAATTTCATCCCCTCAAGGCCAGGAGTGTCAAACTCTGCAGACCAATGGCTTTGTTTGCCACCCCTGCTGTAGGCCTTCTGGCAGGGCCTGATATGTTAATGCCTGTGAATGCAAGCAGTAGCCTAACCATGGGGTTTCTGTAACAGCAGTGGCAGCTCTATATCAGGGCTCTTTACTGAAAGATGCAGCATGAAAATACAACAGACAAGATAAAATATATGTCAGTCTCCTTTACAAGCTTCAAAAAAATATGAAATGTCTTTGACAAGCTTCAGATGTTCATGTTTAATCTGGGAGGCCAAAAAATGATCATGTGTACCACCATTAGCTTAGCGCCAAAATAACATCACAAATCCCATAGGGGCTAACAGATAAGAGCATTTTCATTGCAGAGTTTTTTCTCAATTTTTGAGCCAGTTTAGACATTTATGACCCGAAATGAAGGCCTTACACTTACAGTCATGGTTTGCTACTGGATACATATATATACATATACATAACCTACACCACAGGATGATTTGGAAAGTGTCAGGGATAACACCCCTGACATGTAGCCTGTTTATTGTAATGCATGTTGTCTAATCAATTTGTATGTACTTTGTAAGTCGTATGCAAAAGTTTGGGCATCCCTGGGCAAATTACATTTTGCTGATTTTCTAGGTGAAAATAATTTAACATTTAACATCGAACTTTAGCCGCAGAAAAGTGTCACCTGTGAAAAAGTTCTGGCAGATTTTATATTTTACATTTCATTTTTTTTCCCAATATATGCAATATCCTTTTCTACTGAGGCATACAGATGGTAGGGTCAGAATTTCGCACCAAAAGCATGAATCCATGGACCCAACCTGCTTTGTGTCAGCAGTCCAGGCTGGTGGAGGTGGTGTAATGGCATGGGGGCATGTTAATACCAATCAATCATCACTTCAATGCCACAGCCTATTTGAGTTTTGCTGCTGACCATGTGTATGGCTACTTCGAATGTAATGCACCATGCCACAAAGAATTGAGGCTGTTTTGAGAGCAAAAGGAGGCCCCACCCAGTATTAGTACAGTGTTCCAAGTAAAGTGCTCAATGAGTGTATATTTGTGTTTCCATGTCACAAATAAACCTTGAAATATCTAAACCAAATCCTGACGAAATACATTTTTAAAGTTCAGCTCCTGCTGCTGAAAATGAACCCCCAATAACGTACAGCCTGATTTCTGCAACTTTCCAGCTACTTCTACAAGGTGAAGGTTTCTGAACTGTGGTCTGTCTGTACTGCAGAACTCAGCATGCCTGCACTCACCAGCTCAGAGAGAGAAAAGAGACTGAGCGGAAATTCATTATTAAAAGAAACTCAGGCCAGACTCAGAGAGACATTCGGCTGACGTGGGCTGCAGTGAGATGTGTGAATGTGTTCTCCGGGTGGACGTAACAGGCCACGGATGGAAGGACCAGGTTATTAAGAGACTGTGGCAGAGTGTGATGCGAGAACGCGTGACCAGTCTAGCTCGTGCTTAAACCTGCACACACACTGTAATATACTTAAAGTTGTGTATACTGTGACAGCACTTTGCGCTGTTTGTCAGAGCATCGCCGCTCTCTGACCATTTTGTCTAGTTAGGATGCTTCTGTAATACTGTTTTCTTATCTGGAGTTAATGGATAAGATTATGAACTTAAGAATTGTTGTTCTGTAAAAGCCTCTTTCTTGAATTCAGTGCTAACTGAAGTTGTCATGGTGACTAAACAGGTAAGATTTCAGAGTTAAGAAGCTTCTGTAATACAGCCCCTGCTCTATGGTGGTCCTGTGGAGGTCGTGATCATTGAAGAACGGTGAATGGGGCACTAACAGTGTATACAGAGGAACAGATGCTGGTAAGTTGAGCTGATAAAATCGATGCAAGGAAGTGTGCTTAATGAAATGGCCAGTCAGTGTATATACAGTCTTATGCAAACATTCGGGTACCCCAGTCCAATAACATTCACTTCAGTGAATAAAAGTTTTAACACCCCCAATCAAATTACGTTTTATTAATTTTGTTGATTTACATGATTTATTTATATATATGTATGGCAACACTACTGCACCATTTTAGGTGGAATGGGGAAATCTGAAAAAGAAGCTGGCGAATAGGAGGCCAATATCCACCTTGTAAAAACGGTGCTGGATGTTGTCCGAAAATCATGTGTCTCATGTGCATCTGTTAAAATCAAGTTTTACTCGATGTCCGTTCAATGTTGCTGGCATTCAGTATACATTCCAAGCTGTTCACACTATCAATTTCAGTTGAGAAGCTGTGGAGTCTCTCGGCTTGTAGCCCAAGACCTTGACATCACACGAAGCAGCTGGCTCAGTGAGGACAGAAAGCCGGCTAGTCTCTGTGCTAAGCTAATGGCTAATAGCTAACCCCAAGAGACTGGCTTTCCTTCCACTCTCTTTTCCCCCCATTAACTCAATAACTCATTAAAATCTGATGTCGCTCCTTTGACAATAAACTGGACTAACTTACCTCAGGCTGCAAATCTCTTCACAAGAGGTCAGGGAATCAGCGTGTTTTGCACTGTGTGTTCACCACATTATCTGCTTTTATTTGCATACCGGTATAGTGGTTATGACAAAACTAGAATTTTAAGAATTTTAACTGGTATACTGGAAAAAACGGTATCACCCACTGTTATTTAGATCAAATTTAGATCAAAATGTTTTTAAGATTGTGGTAAAACCTACAGACAGGATCTACTGCTTGTCAATATAATTTAATATTGCTGAATTTAACATACTGCAAAATTATGGCACATTCTGTATTTTAATTTTTTTTTGTATTTTTATTAGTTTTTTTGTATTTTAATTAGTTTTATTTTTCCAATATGTTAAGCTTAACAAATTAATAAAATATTGTGCTCTAAATTTATATATTGGAAAAATGCAATATGTAAGTTTGCTCCTTGTAGAGGGTGTGTTAACCTATCTTCTCTTTGAACACATGTCAGGCTCCAGTCCTCATGGGCCAAAACACTACAGACTTCAGCACACTGCCTCATTAAACACACCTGATTCAGCTCATCAGCTAATTAGCAAGGCTTTCATGTACTGAATTCAGAGCGTTAGATGAGGTTAAACACTAATCTCTGCAGCACTTTGGCCTGAAAGGTCCCCAGTTTGACACGCCTGACTTTGAACATTAACAAAACATGAAATGTATATATATACATTTCGTCGTATGCAGTCAAATTACATTTTTGTTGACTTAAAAGTTGAAAACATGTAAGTTGACAAAATCAACAAAGCATAATTAGGATGTTTGAACAGCAGACATGATGTAGTTCTTGTCAATATAACTTGAAGCTTGATGCTTTTGATGCTGCGATTATTACTACAACGTCCAGTCCTTTAAAGGCCTGCACTGTTATCTTCTGCTGTAAAAGAGCTGAACCTCAGCCTTATTATGTTAAAAGGCTGTGTCCTGCAGCCCAGCATTATTTTCTAGAACAGTACTTAAAGAAGCTATTGGTTCTCCTGACAGGTGAAGAAATTTAATATTTCATCTTCGCAAAGACAAATGAATAAAAGCAGAATAGAATACGTTTTTAAATCTATGGTATGCCATCTGTGTCACTGTTTCACTGACGTAATGCTTACTTTCTTTCCTCTTTTTTCTCTCTATCAACACACACAGACACACACAGGAAGTGTGTGATAAGTCAGTAATGGTCATGTAACATTGTGAGGCGGGCAGCTAAAATAACCCCTTGTAAGTGAGAGACAGAATAAATGGTATTCACACAGAGAGACAAAGATGAAGGAAATTGGACATCAGACCTGCTAATGCAGGAAGCCATTAGGATCCGTGTGTGTACAGGTGAGAGCGGCGAGGGTGTCTGTTCTGGAAACTGTCACAGAGGTGAAGAGATCTGTCCATATATTTCCTTTACCATTGGCATCATCCAGCTCTGACCGCACTGCCAACACCCTACTATCTCCAGAACTTTCCTGCCTAGTTTTACGCTGCCTGACCACATGGAAAGGCCATATGTCAGAATCTCACTTTGCACAAACTTTACACCAACTCTGTTGCAGTTCTCTATGAATTGACACACACTCTTTAGTAACAATACAATATTGTAGTCCTACATTAGTCATAGCCACAGGTAACTAGGTATTTTAGCATATATCTAGAGTATTCCACTGCAAAGACCTGAATTCAAGTATTCTCCAATCCTACATCAACTCTACAAAACTCTACTCTAAAACCCTATAGCAATTTTAAGTTGGGGGTCTTCCCTCACCCTCACCCATCTTTACAGAAGGCCTACACATACTTTGCACAACTTTTATGCCAATAAAACAATGAATTGTTGTATCTCTGTTGAGTTTGGTGTAGTTTGTTTTTAAGTTTGAAAATGTAGAGCTCACTCCTTTGATCCATACTGTCCATATATGGAAACGAAATCAATGTCGCAACCATGAACATGTAAACTAAGGCTGGCTTTACACAGTGAAACTTTCAGGCAACTGTAGTTGCTTGAAACCTACATGAAACTACACTACACCAAATTATTATGCAAGTGATATAACACTTAGATTTCAGTAAAATGTACATTTATTTTTTAGTTTTTTCAAATAAAGTGTTCATTTTGTTTCTTGTATCTTTTTAGATAACTGTTAAACCTTTTAGATAACGGTTTCTTAATTAGTTTGCTACATGATCTTGATTAAAGGGAAACGTATTTAAAGAGAATGGCCCTCATTCACCAACCGTTCTTAAGAAGAAATTTCTTCTTAAAACCCACTTACACAGTTTTCACAAACATTCTGACATTTGGTACTGTTTTCTTATTTGGGGTTTGTTCTTAGGTAAGAACAGAATCTACACACTCATGAGCACGAAGGTGCGAACTATTCCGTGGTTTAAGAAAACATCATGAATTTTCTTAGGACCTTTCTTAAGAACACATTTAGGAAAAAAACGTAGGACGATACTGGTGAATGAGGCCCACTGTTCCACATTACTAAGTAAGCCACAGTTCTCATGCAATATGGGAGGAAGAAAGATTTTCTGAAGATGAAAAGCATAAAATAATGTCTTGCAAAAGGCATGAAAATGATTGATATTTCACATAAACTGAAGAGAGGTCACTGAAAAGGTATGTGAGTGATTCAGAGCACAAGCGAATACGGTCAGATAAAGGCTTATTAAGGAAAGTTTCTGTCTGACAAATTAATTGTATTAAAAGGGCAGCTATAAAATGACCACTGTTGAGCAGCAAACAGGTATTTGAAGCTGCTGGTGTCTCTGGATGCAGGTTCCTCCACAGGCTGGTAGCTGTGCATAAAGCTGTAAAAGCAGTTTTATCCACTGATGAATGCCGTGTTACACTGTGCAGACGCATCAAGTTCTGGATGGTTTGTGAATAGCCACCCTGTTCCAACAAGACTGCGTCAGCAAGGAAGGTGATGATTTGGGCCGGAATATTGGGAAGTGAAATGGTAGGGTCCTTGGGTGTGAAAATTAACTCTGCACGATATGTAAGAGTTCATAAGCAACCATTTCCTGCCAGACTATAAAAAGAAGAAGACTCATGCCTTCTGAAATAAAATCAGACCTCACCATTGCATGCTGCAAAAAACACCATTGACGCCTTGGCTACTTTTGGCATAAAAGGAGAAACAACAATGGTTTGGCCACCATCCTCTGACCTCAATCCTACTGAGAACCTGTGGAGCATTATTAAAAGGAAGATCTGTGAGGGTGACATCAGTACACCTCGAAACAGCAGCTCTGGGAGGTAATGCTGAATCCTCAAATCACATACAGGCAAAAACTATACATGGACTTATAAGTTCAATGGATAAAAGAGTTGTTAAAGTCATCTCAAAGAAGGGCTCATATATCAATATGTGACTCGATCTGTAAATATGATTTTTTTTAATTTAACATATTTTTATTTTTAAAAAAATGATCTGTCCATGCAGCAAATATGACAGATCTCTGTTTGAAATGACATAAATGTCATTAAGACTCATTTAATGTTTTCAAAAACTACATTCCGCGTAATAATTTGGAACAATATATTTTGTGTTCTTTTCAAAATATCAATAAAGCCATTGCCAGAATCAGTATTTCCTCTTGTAATAACATCTACATTGGAATATAATTTTTAAAACATACTGAAACATACTGACTGACGTGCATAATAATTTGGAACATGGTGTAAGTTGCACTTGAGTTGCATAATGTAAAGCGTCTTGCAACTCATTCAAAACCCAGCCGCAACAGTTGCAAGCATCTCAATTTTCATGGAACAAGTTTCATGAAACAGGCAATTAAAATGATTTGATAAATGATAACACATCCATACATCATCTAAACCGCTTATCCTTCTGGGTCGCGGTGGGGTGCTGGAGCCTATCCCAGCTGTCATTGGGCAGAAGGCAGGATACACCCTGGACAGGTCGCCAGTCCATCGCAGGGCAGACAAACAGACATATACATTCACACACACACACACACACCTAGGGGCAATTCAGCATGTCCAATCACCCTGACTGCATGTTTTTGGACTGTGTGAGGAAACCGGAGTACCCAGAGGAAACCCACGCAGACACGGGGAGAACAGGCAAACTCCACACAGAAACGACCCTGGTCGCCCGGCCGGGAATCGAACCCAGGCCTTTCTTGCTGTGAGGCGACAGCGCTACCCACTGCACCACCGTGCCGCCCGGAACTACATACATTTAAACAAATTATTTTACTAGATCAATGGACTACAAAATAAAACAGAAGATGGTTTGTTACGCGGTTGAAAAGGAGACCCCCCCCCACCCCCCACTGACTCAAGGCTGATTTTTTCATTTAGTCCGTTTCCTGAGCCACAATAACAAACATGATTTCTGTAACCAGCTGTATTAACTAGCCAGCTAGCGCTAACAGCTGTTTAAACGGCTGCTTGTGCCACCATTTATTCTTCTTTAACCTGCTGTTATTGTAATCTGTGTAGCTAGATTTGTTTTCTCCTCTCTTGATGCCCTAATTTTACACAGAGCTCAGATTCATTTATGACATTTATTACAGAACGGGAGATCGTTGTGGTTTGCAGTGAACTTGTTGTGCTTCTAGGACAGGATGAGCGAGACATCAAGCAGACTGCAACCGTAATGGCTACTTAAACATTAATTTTCAAAGGCTTGACATACACACAAAAAACACAGATATAATTTTAGATAGACTAAAAAGGACAGATGTATGGATATAGAAAAAAGAACAGCAATGACAGCTGCGAAAACTATATAAAAATGATAAGAATTTTGCAAATATGTAAAATATACCTCACAGAATAATATGGTGTATCAAATACAAGCTGCTAATTTGGCTAACCAATGTAGTAATTGGATATGTTGCATGCAACTTTGTTTTTGACTTGCTCCATGTAACTGTTAAGTTGCACTGAAATTATGTTGCAGGCAACAACAAAGGTCATTTATTCATATATTCAGCAGGAAACCCTCAGGGCCCTATTAGGCCTTTAGAAATGGCCTATTGATTTCTGGGACCTAAAAAATATTAGAATAAAGTCAAGTTTTGGTTGGAAAATTGTCCAATCAGGATTTTTGAATCCTTGGAAATAAACTCTTGGCCAGGATTTTATGAGCTGAAAAGAAGCCCTTACACATTGGCAGCATAATTAGGAAGTGACTGTTTTGACATTTATAGCCCAAACTGAAGCAAAGCCCTAATAGTCATTGTCCCTTACTGCATATATTAAGCTAAAAGGCACAGTTATGAATAGCTTGTTTAATTCAAAGGGATAAAGTGTTTGGAAAATGATAATGTAAAATGAAAAATGACTGTGTTTGGTAAATAAAACCACACAAATGTTAAAAGTGTGTTACAAGAGGAATAAATAAAATGCACCAACACAATAACAGTCCTACATTGAGTCTACAAGTCCTGCACCATCAAGCTGACAGCACTGTATGCATCTTCCTGCACTACCAGATCAACACACTAACTATGAGCCTTAACACTGGAAATGAACGATCCCTGTGGTCTGTCACTCTCCAGCTCTGAATACATTTCAACTGCCCTAGTTTTCCTAGTTTTCTAGCTGTGAAACTAATAACCACATGTCATATGTATTTATTCAGCGTCCTCAGGTCCTTCACTGCAAACCAATGATGGTGCAAATGTGACTAGAGCCAACTAGAACATCCCATAATACACAAGGTCTGTCCTTAATCCAGGCCATGGGAGATGCAGATGGCTCTGGAGCTCCATGCTTTCGCGGCCTGATAGACTTGGCTGTGAACGCTGGCCTCCACTGAGATATTCTCACTCACTCTGACAACCGTATGCTGCCTCTGCTAATGAAAAGAGGAAATGCGAAGCAGAGAGCCATTAGGAACGCTTACGACGAGAGGGCTTATGCAATGATGAAGATATCCCAGCAAGGTTCTATGGACTGATTTCTCATTTATAAACAAAACACACCCTCATTGCGGGCAAAAGGGCAGAGCCCCCCATTGACTTCCACTGAAATCTGCATTTGTATTAAACTGTTTAGAAGATTATCCTCCGTTGCCAGCGTGGCCTGATCTTTGGCCTCTGTAATTTGTAGTTCACAGTTCTTGTGCTCATAAAAAAATTAAAAATTAGTCCTGGGGTGAGCCTGAGCACTCAAAAAATGGCACGTCTCTGTTGTTGGTTCTAATCAGATCATCTCTCTTGTTGATGTTACTCAAAGGAAACATATTTGACTCTTTTTTCAATTAAATTAGTTCTTTGTTCTTGTTAAAAGCAACTGTGAAGATGATAAAACAAACTAGAAAAGCAGTTGTTTTTGATAACTTGGGTTTATATAGTAATTCCAGGACTGTAGTGTTGCTATGAGGTTTCCTAAGGTATTCCAGTTTGTTGTTAATGTATTGTGCTTGTTTGGTGGATTGTTAAGGTGTTGCTAGGTGTTGCTCTGCTGCCCCAGGTGGTTGCTATGGTGTTGTTAGTACGTTGCTGTGCTATCCCAGGTGATTGCTACAGTGTTGTTAGGCCAATTCCGCTGTATCTAAGGTGGTTGCTAAGGTGTTGCTAGTACGGTACTGTGCTATCCCAGGTGATTGCTGCAATGTTGTTAGGCCAGTTTCCCTGTATCTAAGGTGGTTGCTAATGTGTTGCTAGGACGTTGTTGTGCTATCCCAGGTGGTTGCTAAGGTGTTGCTAGACTGTTGCTGTGGTATCCCAGGTGGTTAGTAAGATGTTGCTAGGTCATTGTCATGCTATCCCAGGTGATTGCTACAATGTTGTTAGGCCAATTCCAGTGTGTCCAAGGTTGCTGCTAAGGTGTTGCTAGGACATTGCTGTGGTTCCCAGCCAGCTATTAAGATTGCTAGGTCATTGCTATGCTGTCCCAGGTGGTTGTTAAGGTGTTGCTAAGCCATTGCTGTGGTATTCCAGCTGGTTATTAAGATGTTGCTAGGTGTTGTTAGGCCAGTTCCACTGTATGTAAAGTGGTTGCTAAGGTGTTGCTTGGACGTTGCTGTGCTATCCCAGCTGGTTATTAAGATGTTGCTAGGTCATTGCTCTCCTATCCCAGGTAATTGCTAAAGTGTTGTAGGCCAATTCCACTGTATCCAAGGTGGTTGCTAAGGTGTTGCTAGGACATTGCTGTGCTATCCCAGGTGCTTGTTAAGGTGTTGCTTGGCCGTTATTGTGGTATCCCAGTTGGTTATTTCGATGTTGCTACGTCGTTGCTATGCTATCCCAGGTGATTGCTAAAGTGTTGTTAGGCCAATTCCAATGTATCTAAAATGGTTGCTAAGGTGTTCCTGGGACGTTGCTATGGTATTCACAGTGTTTGCTAATATGTGTTTATATATGTGCTATTATGTGTGGTTCTAGTGTTTGTTAGCAATGTTATCCTCTTAGCTCCAGTTTAGAACATAAGAGATAAACTGTGGACATTAAAAATGTCTTTGTTTACTTCTGGGATAAGTGGAATCATTCAATTTCCAAACTGTAGCATCCAAGGAAAAAAACATCACTTTGAATGTCTATTTCAGGCTTCAAATGTTTTAACATAGAGAGCTGCCATAAAATGGAAATACTGGTGCTAAAAGAACATTGAAAACCACATTAGCATCTTAGTGGCAGCAAATGAGTAAATAAAAGCTACTGGTAATAAACACTGCTGTGTAATGACATGCTTTGTTGGTACATGTTCATAATTTTATGACTGTATTTGACCCTTATCATAAACAAGCAGTGCTCAATAGCATACAATGCAATCTCATCATACACTGACTTCTCCTTCACCTGGGACAACCTGTTACTGCTGAGCTCTTTCCCAGAGATTTCTTGCCTAGCTTTCCTAACACACAGTCCATCCAGGTCAGCCTGTACTGGACAGTCATAAATTATCCATCTTACCAAGAACTCTAGCTTTGTGAAACACGTCCTAGAGTGCTGAATTTTCCCATTAAAGCGCTTCAAGTACTTTAAACCATGCTGTGCAATGGCCAGTTCAGGAAAGACAGGGGTGTTTGTTTTTTAATATCTCCAGCAGCCCTCCCTCTGTGAAAACCACCGGGCTGAACCACTAAACTGCCATAAGTGGATATGTCACCACAGGTTAAGGACAAGCGCTTGTTCCTTTTGGTTCTTTTGGGCCCCTGCTCACATAAAACTGGCACTGACCTAATACAGCCTCTACACAAAACCTGCGACCCCTTTAGAAAGAGTTTTGATATTTATTTATGTGAAATTACCTTGTGTTGCATTACAGCCCAAAGTGAAAACCTCAGTCTATGGAACTGTTTTTCCCCTTTATTCCCCTTGTAATCACTAAACCCAACACTTTGTGAATTTTAATTGAAATTCATTATCATTAAAACAACACTTCTGTCCAAATTACACAACAGTGTAAAGCGTCTCCTGTGATCACTCACAGTTACTTCAATTAGTTCTGAATACATTTCTCGGCTTCTCTAGGGCTCTCAAAGTAATGACCGTGGGCAACCAGGAGCTTTTAGAGGAGCTCTATAACAAAGCTGTTTAAAGGACCCCGGTTCTCAATTTTTCTTGTAGTTTTTTATTTTTTAAAGTGCACTTACAATGTTTGTGTGGTTGTTTCTAACAAAAGCCGTCATAATTCATTTTTTTTCATGGCCATTTTCCAACCTCTCTTCATGCCTCAGAATTAAACAGATTGTTTTTGATAAACTGTCCTGTATTACACTTCATTTAAAAAGCAGCCTGCGCTGAAATGTGGAAGAAACAGTCCAGCTCGGACTGAAATCCTCAGAGACATGGGACAAACACATTTTAGCCAGTTCTTTCAGACGTGTGGATGCTTTGGAAGGCCGCAATTTTTATTCATTTGCTTCCTGACAGTCAGGAACAGCACAACGTTTAATTAAGAGGTCTTTCAGGAGCTGAAATGCAACCAGAGTCAGTTTAAGGGGAGCTTAGCCACTTCTTATTTCTCCCATTATATCACAAACATGACTGCAAGGCACTGGAAACCTACAAGCGAGTTCTCAGTGAATGGGGTGAATGGAGCTGAACTGCTAAAAACAAAACATGAAGCATTTCTAACCATTTGTGCATGAACTTCCTTTAATTTTGAAACTTCAAATCAAAGAAAAACCAGTGTCTTTACATTTTTGTACAACAAACAGGTTTTGGGCAGGAGGATGCTAACATTACTGCTACTGGTTGGCGAGCTGAGCAGTTCATTGCCTGAGTGAAGCAGTTTGCACTCACTGGCGTCATTAATATGAGGCACCATTACAATGTTTGATAACTGGAGCTCAAAAGCACCTGAAAAGTGCACCACCTGTTCCAGCTCCATCCCTCAGGCCGGCACTTCAGCCAGATGAGGATCAGGACATCTAGGCTACAAAGGAGCTTCTTCCAACAAGCCATCGCTCTCTTAAACAGTTAATTATTACACATAAACAATATTCCAGCTTCTAAACTGCACTTCTAAAATACTGGTATATAGTATCAAACTCAACTCCATCCTCTCAAACTACCCATAAACCAGTGTTTATTCTAGCATCTTACTTACCTGCCATATTACCCCACTTATCTGACCGTCAACTCACTGACCCCTTCTTTGCCACTATACACCCTTTAACTGCTGCTGCACTCAGCGCTTTAACTTTAGACCCATACTTTGCACAATGTAAAGGTTACAGTTATGACTGTATGTGTGTGTGTGTGTATGAGTGAGTGATGGTAGGAATGCATGTTTTATTTATTTATTTATTTATGTTTTTTGTATTTTATTATATTGTATTTTATTGTATTTTATTTTATTTTATATGTATATTATTTCATTTTATTCACTACATGTAAATGTCTGTCTGATACTGTGCACTGTGAGCTCCTGTAAACAAAACCAAATTCCTTGTATGTGTAAGCATACCTGGCCAATAAAGCTTGATTCTGATTCTGATTCTGAGCTTGTGCTAATATATAATAGTGTTTAAATTTAATAGTAAATTTACTTTCATGCAATACATTTCAGTGCACAGAAGCTTTAGCTTGCTTGTAGCTTGTATGTAACAGTAGTGTTGATTTTGTAAACACCATTCATTTTGTCATAGAGAAACCCAGCTTAGACTCCTAATGTGTTCCTAATATGGACATGACACAAATCACACTATGACACGACTTCAGAATTGCACACTACGACAGAGGTATATATCCCAGATACAGTCTGCCCGCAGTAACAACACTCCTTTTCACTTCAGTGCAAATGGGTGGGGCCTAACTGCTGGGTGGTCATATGTTAATGTGCTTAAGGTTGTGGACTATCTAAATAAAGGCCTTATAAAGGCCATCAAACGTTCTTATTTCAAAAACAAGTAAACTTCAGTTTCCCATGACATGAGCCCTTTAATATCCCAAAGTTGGAACAGTGTTGTGGCTATCAGTGCATGATGGTGGGTTGAACAAGACTTTGCTTGTAGGAGATTTTCTCTTCAAAATAGCAAAGAAGGAATGCGAAAGAGGGACCACCAAGATTCTGAATGTAACACATAATAACTCACACCTGGCATTCATCTCAGTAGGTGCTGGCTTCAGATCAGGCTACATTTTTGTACCACATTTAAAGCTGTTTACTGTTAAATCAGTTTGAGGGATTAAAAACATGAAGTCGTGAGCTTGGCTGTGCTGTTGTCATGGGAATCCGCAGCCATGTCCACATGGGGGCCCAAGCAGCAGGATGTGTTGATTTACACACGATTTTCATTACTAACAACACATACCACAAATGGGAAATCAGTCTTTAGTATTCCAAAACATCACCACATCAAAACGGACAAAATAATACGCCATCAGTTTTTCTCAGAAACTGAGCGTCACACACAGAGAAAAGCAAAAACAGTGTGTGACAGAAGTGATGCTTGTTTGATAGCAACATTTTTTTTTACACCAATCAGGCATAACATTATGACCACCTCCTTGTTTCTACGCTCATTGTCCATGGGGGCTAACAAAGTAAGCAGAGAAACAGATGAACTACAGTCTGTAACTGTAGAACTACAAAGTGCACCTATATAGTAAGTGGAGCTGATAAAATGGACGAGTGTAGAAACACGGACATGGTCATAATGTTATGCCTGATCGGTGTATTTTCACAGAGTAAACACTGCGATGCCTGATGGTGTCGGCTCACAAATTCTTCAAAGAGAAAAACTAATCATACCTTAAAGGGGCTACTTCAGTAAAGCAGAACAAACACAACAAGCAGCGACAGGCAAAGACAAGAAATGGAGATCAAGATTTAGTTCCTATCAGACTCCTGATGGATTACTCTCAGTAGTGAAGTGGACTAAACCACCTACTGTATAGAAGGCCTCAGCTCTGCACCCACGCCTAGTGTTTCTGGAAAGTTAAAGCAGAATTCCACAGCTGGAATTTAATTTTTTTCTGTATAATTAAATGGATGAGATGTAAACAAACTCATTTGGAGTGGTTTGGTGTGAAATGCTCTGTTCTAGAGAAACTTACAGAGTCAGATTTGTTCACAGTGGTGGTGATAGGAACCAGACGTCTAAAGAGTTTAATGCCTCTAAAAGCTCCCTTACAGAAAGTTATTATATGAAATAATTGCAGATACATTTCTTGAGTGTTGCACTATTTAATGTTTTAAAAATGGTTTAGGGTTACCTGCAGGGCGTTGTATGGCAGAGCAGTACCCAAAGAAAACTTTTCTAATTTACTGCCATTTTACCATCATAAGCATTACATATAAACACTCAGAAGACACTTTTAGGTTCACTGGTGGTTTTGGATAGTAAATAAAATGACTATATTTGTGTTGTAGACATTGTGACCCCTGGTTCCTATCAGCACCACTGTAAAGAAGTCTGGGTCTGCAAGTTTCTCTACAATGAACCATTTCACACCAAACCACTCTGAATGACTTTGTTTAGTGATGAGTGTTGGTGCTTCATAGAACTATTTTCTTTGCTAAAGAACCCCAGAAGAACCATCTTTTTTAATGGCTCTAATGGTCTGTTTTCAGCAGGGCTTTCTGAATGACTTTGTTTACATATTGTGTCAATAGAAGAACCCTTTTTGGTGCTATATAGGATCTTTTTAAAAAGGCTCTGTAAAGAAACACCTGCAGCACATTCTCCATTAATCTGAAGAGCGCTTTCATAATGCAAAGAACCCTTTAATCATGCAAAGCGTTTTTTGAGTGTTGGTGCTTCATAGAACCATTTTCTTTGCTGAAGAACCCCAGAAGAACCATCTTTTTAATGGCTCTAATGGTATGTTTTCAGCAGGGCTTTCTGAATGACTTTGTTTACATCTTAACCGTTTAATTATGCAGACGTTTTGAATAAGCACTGAAATGATCCAGCATTAGCAGTGGTGGACAGTAACGAAGTAAATGTAATTCATTACTGTACTTAAGTACTTTTTCATGTATCTGTACTTTACTGAAGTATTTCCATTTTTGGTGACTTTTTACTTTCACTCCACTGCATTTCAAAGTCAAATATCTTACTTTTTACTCCACTACATTATGCAAAATCAGTCGTTCCTTTTGGCTTATGTGTGCATAAAAACGCAACATGTTAAAACAAAAGAAGTGCAACGCAAGAACACCAATCAGGGCACAGAGCACACTTTGTTTCGAGTTTGTTTTGACCTGTTGGACATTCTGACCCAGTGCAACAGCATAACATTTTAGGAGTGCCTATTCCTCCCTATAAATGACGGAACTAACCTAACTTTGTGTAAATACACTACTATATAGAAATGCGCTTCCACATGCACTTGTAACTGGCGTGTGTCTTTTTTCTGAATTTGTACAAACACTATTTCATGTTATAGTAAATTTGTTTTTGCTAGTTTATGTTTATGAACAGAGACCTACAGATGCAATATAAAGGAAAGAGTTATTTTTATTACATTTTTATTAAACTTAAACTTGTAACTAAGTTTATTAAACTGAACCTTTGCTTGTTTACAAAAAGTTATTTCAGAGCCACTCGGTTCTACATAATGGAAATTGTTTGCCTTCAGTGTTTTGTGCTTATGATAATTTTAATAGACCTCATTAATGACATTCTATTAAAAGATTGGTTGTCCAAGTGTGACACTGGAGTATTTTCACCTAAAATGAGTTAATGAAGCCAGAGTCTTGATATAAAAATGATAATAGGACATTAGAGTTATGATGAATCTTTCAGTACTTTTACTTCTGATACTTAAGTACATACATACATACATACATACATACATTCATACATACATCTTCTAAACCGCTTATCCTTCTGGGTCGCGGTGGGGTGCTGGAGCCTATCCCAGCTGTCATTGGGCGGAAGGCAGAATACACCCTGGACAGGTTACTTAAGTACATTTGAAGGCAAATACTTTTGTACTTTTACTCAAGTGGAGGTCTAAAGGGAGGAACTTTTACTGGAGTAATATTTTACCTCGGGTGTCTCTACTTTAACTCGAGTACATGGTTTGTGTGCTTCCTCCACCGCTGAGCATTAGTGAGAAAGTCCTCCAGGCGCCGCTTCTCTCTCCAGTCCTGCAGGTGGCGCTCTGGTTGAGTCTGAATCTGAGGAAGCGCCTCTCGACGGTTCAGCCGGAGTTAACAGCGACCAAAACGGAGATTTTCGGCCAACAAAACAGCGAAAACGGAGCCATGATGTGAAAATATAACAACAGTGCCTTACAGCAGAGATATTAAGGTAGTGCTATGTGTTTGTACGCAGTGTGTTAACGTGTTTAACCGAGTGTAGGGAGCCGGAGACCGTTAGCGGGACGAGGGTGAAGTTCGGGTCCTGATCTCCAGCTTCGTGTCCTGATTTTCCCGGTCCACCTTAAGTGGTGCAGCAGTAAACATAGCTGCGGCTCCATTTAAGGTGGAGCGGGGAAATTCGAACAAGAAGGTGCAGAATAAGAAGCCAGCTTCAGCTTCGTGTTAGCAGACTGGCTAATGACCTGGTTAGTCTCAGCTACGCGCTGCTAACTAGGCTAAATGCTTCAAATGCAGTTAAAGTTATTCAGACTTTAGGTTTCCAAGGTGTTTGTGGTCCAATAGCGTAATTACGCTGTAATTACATGTCTTAGCCCTCTAACTGGATAGCTTTGTTTTCGGTTAAACTTGGCTACAAACTGTTAAAGGGGAATTCCAGCGATTTTTCAATTTTTTTGCGTAATTCAGTGCTTAAGATGTAAACAAAGTCCTTCAGAGTGGTTTGGTCTGAAATGGTTCATTGTAGAGAAACTTACAGACACAGATTTCTTTACAGTCGTGGTGATGGGAGGAACCAGGAATCACAATATCTAACTACAACACACGTAATGTTGTAATATGCCACATTATAATAGTAAAATAGTGTCAAACCTGAAGGTTTTCTTTGGTGACTAGTTTGCCTCGCAACACCCTCTCAACCATGAATGGATTAAATAAATAACATGACATTTTAGGCCAAAACATGGTCAAAAAAGCTACTGTAAATCTCCAGGGCAGCTTATTCCTAACCAATTCATGTAATAGCTTTCTGTTGGGGAGCTCTAAGAGGCATTAAACTCTTCAGACCTGTCACAAGCACTGTAAACAAATCTGACTCGGTATGTTTCTCTAGAACAGTATTTCACACCAAACCACTCTGAGCAAGTTTATTTACGTCTTAACCATTTAATCATGTCGAAATTTTGAAAAGTTGTTGGAGTTGCCCTTTTAAGTTGCTGATGTTACTGATATAACCTACACTCAGATTTTCATATTGTTTCCATTTTACCCTTGCACATATTAGCGATATTAATGCCATGTATGTTGTAAGTGTAGATAAAATAGTTAGATCTAATGCTCATTTTTCTTAGCTAAAAGTAAAGGGTAATAAGTTAATGGTTAAGATGTAAACAAAGTCATTCAGAGTGGTTTGTTGTGAAATGATCCTTTTTAAAAGAACTTGTAGAGTCAGAATTGTTCATTTTGTGGTAATAGGAACCAGACATCTGAAGAGTTTACTGCCCATAAAAGCTGCAGCACAGAAAGTTATTACATGAAATGGCTAGGATTTCAAAAGACATGTAGGTTCACTTGTCATTTTGGATAGTAAATGAAATGGCTGTGTTTGTGTTGTGACCCCTGGTTCCTGTCACCACCATTGTACTGAACAATGCATTTCATTTCAAAACAATCACTGTCTTAATATTTTTAGACCTTGAACTATGCAGTACTTTTGGAAATCTGGTGCAATTCCCCTTTAATTGCTGATTTTCCCTCATTTCTCACACACTACACGCATTGCATTTTATATAAGAAAACTATGTTAGCTCCTGTGGTCATGCGAATGCTTTTCTTGTACTATAAAAAGCCTTTACTTTAGCAATACTGACTTGTTTTTCTCTTCAGATCATCGTCTAGGTGGCCTAAAGGAGGGACACACACTTCGGTCACACAGCGTGTGTGTGTGAGAGTGAGATGGAGCAAGGCGTGGTGGACAGCCCTGTCATCCTGGTCATCAAAGCACCCGATCAGAAGTACGATGACCAGACCATCAACTGTTTCCTGAACTGGACGGTGGAGAAACTAAAGACTCATCTTTCCAAAGTTTATCCCAGCAAACCTGTGAGTGAACACCTGCTGGTCTTGGTCATTTCAGTAAAGATTAGTAGAGATGAGAATCAACCGGTACTGTCTGTGTGTATATATCGCTGCTTTTGGGACAAAACCTTGTGTGTCCATTTTTATCATTTTTCAGTATTTTGACATAATTTGAAAATGCCTGTTGCTCTTTACATTCTGTATAAATTTAATGATGAATGGACCAAAAGAAACGGCCTAAAATGACTTTGGAAAAATTCTAGTTCCATAGACTTACATTAAAAGTAAAGGAGGTTTTTTTCCTTCTCTTGTAAAGTTCTCATTTTGAAGATACAAGGTTTTGTTCCAACAACAGCGATATATTCATTTAGTTGAATTTCCGAGTGAAAATAAGTTACACATCCTCTACAGAGAGCAAACTTCTGCACATTTTAATTGCAGAATTGTCGTTTATTTGCTGAATTTAACATATTGGGGGAAAAATATAGAATAAAAAATGAGGCTTGTGAAGCAGTTACAGCAGGTTTAAAATATTTTTTTGCAATATTTTAAAGTTAAGAAAATAAAATGCCATAATTAAATCCTCTGTTGAGATTGTTTTAACCTGACATGGGCTGTTCAAACGACTGTATACATAAGCAAAAAAGACTGTATAACACACACACACACACACATATATATATATATATATATATATATATATATATATATATATATATGATATATATATTACACACACACACACACATATGCACATACATGCGTGTTTACTCTGAAATGTATATTTTTATTAATAGTCTAGGTTTAGTCTTAATCTGCATCTGAGAAACTGGTACATTCTGTATACCAGTAGGAAGTCTTTTACTTTAAATGTTTTTTGTCACATTAAACATATTCTGATAATATTCAGTGATAATTGTTATGGTATGATATGAGAAAGGTGGCATGAAAAGTATGGCGAGTGTAGAAAAGCTGTTATATTAAACGGACTGTAGCTCTGCACTGTTGATTTAAGTGTGTCCATGAGTAAACTTGTCATTTTTCCATGGATAACAGAATTACAGGCAACTTAAAAATTACTATGGCAATATATATATGTCTGTAATAAAGTGTTGTTGTGTAAGCTGAACTGGAGTGACATTAAACGGAACAGCAGACTGGAACAGATCCAGCCTGAGGAAAGAAGGCAGCCAGAAAGAAAAGCTGGGTTACTGTAGCAACGACTTGTACTGACAGCCTGGATAAAGAAAAAAGGGGGGCCGGAGAGAAGGGCCTGGATGGGGGACGCTGTGGACTGTAGCTTTTACCGTGGTCACATTGATGTGGAGTAAATTTTGTGTCTGTGGCTTTCGCTCCAGGTGATGGAGAGAGGGAGAGTGAAGTAGGGATGTGGTTTTGAAAGTAGGTGAGAGTTTATGAAGTGTAGGGGTATGAAAGAGTAATGAAAGTGGAAAATGGGGGCATGACACATGGCTATGTTGGGGCCTGTCAGGGCTATTTAAGAATAAAGCCCCTGCTTGCACTAAAGAGAAAAAGAGAGAGAGAGAGAGAGAGAGAGAGAGAGAGAGAGAGAGAGAGAGAGGTCACAATGTTCTGACTTTTGTTCAGGTCCATAGTTCAGTCTTTCTGGTCTTGTTTGTTAATTCTTAAATAGACCACATAGAAAGTGTATTATGTAAGAAAGCACTGGCTGCCATAAAGTCTTCCACAATCCAGTGTTAAGGCTAAAAACCTCAGTAGTATAACAGACCACTGATGCCAAAATGTACTCTAATTTTTAAGATAATGCCACTGCAGTGGAACCCAGTGGCCTGTTTCTGAAGGAAAGTTAATTGTGATCTTTGTCCAGCCTAATCTCCTGATGTCATGTAAGTCTTCTTTATCCACTTAAAGATCAGCGCTGAGGGCTCTGTAACCAGGCCATGCCACAGTTTCAGTCTTAAAAGAGTTCAATCTTAAAATGCGAGTGAAACCAAGATTTTATAACATTTTAGCGATAATGTGTTGTTTCTGTCTCTGTTCTTATTACTGTCCTTTAAGCTGAGCTTGTTTGTGTTGTGATTGTTCATCTCTTAATGGTCTGTGTTGTAGCGCTCGAAGGATCAGAGGCTGGTCTACTCTGGAAAACTCCTGCAGGATCACTGTAAACTGAGAGACGTGCTCAGAAAGGTATTACAGCTACTGGTACTGCATTACTGTTACTGTATCTAGCAAAATATTGATCAAAATTTGCAAATTTTGCCTCATCTGAGGCTGAACTAAAAATTATTTACATATGAATCTTAGAGGTACAAGAGTCCTCTCTGAGTATAGACAGAGAGTATGGAAGGTTTTATCGCTCAATGCAGCAAAGAACTGTCCCTTTGACAGGCAGGGGAACTTTGAGTGACAGGCAGATAGACTCATCATATACTGTGTAGAGGTCACAACAAAAACAGATGCACATATCAGTGTTGTTGTCAAGCCTGCCAGAGCCAAATCCGAGTTAAGACCGAGACCTGGACACATCGAGTCTGAGTCAAGACAGACAGTCACCATATATCTATATATATATATATATATATATATATATATAATTTTTTTATTTTAACGTAATTTAATTAATAAATATTATTGTATTATAGTATTAGTCCAACTTCCAGCATTGGAATTGAAAGAAAGCAATGGTAGGGTTATTCTCTGTCCCTCCTTCTCTGAAACTTATTCAGAAGTCACCTGAACATAAACCAAACAACATCTGTTTTTATTGTTAATGGAAAAACAATAATAATAGCATTCCAGTCTGCCCTCAAGTGATGTTCAAACTTTGGAGCTAATGAACAAACACAAACAAATAATACCCAGTTAAGCCATCATGGAAATGACCATTCAGATGATCAACCAGCCGATTTTATTTAAACATGTAGAGCAGTTTTTCAACCTGTGGGCCATGGTGGTACTTCTAGGGGGTCGTTGGAAATCAGTTTTTTTTTATATCGCAAAAAAGAGACATTTATAGTCATTATAGACATTTAACCAAACATTATTTTACATATGACAAATATTGTTGAGTATTTGCAAAAATAAAACATATTAAGCTCATTGATTGTTCTGGCAAAATGTTAGCTAGTGATGTTCATATTTCCAGTGCAGGCGTAACAGAAAGAATGGAATACAGCAGTGAAAATGTGCACGGGAATTCAAAACAGATAACTACTGCTCAGTGCTGTTTGCTCAGGGGTCTTTCAAATAAAACTTTGAAACCCAACAATTTACACTGAGTCTTAGAGACTAAATGTCATGAATAGGTATCTAAACCTGTCGAATTGAGCCAGAACTGCTGAAGTCCAGCACTCGGTGACTGCCAAACAAGATCAGCTCTCATTAGACAAGTCAGAAAAAGAAGATCAGTTAAATCCTTTTGACCGCGGAAGCTTTGTGGTTGTTTGTGTGGCCGTGAGTCGCAAAAGTTTGGGAACACTGATACAGAGAAAGGACTGTTTCATTCTGTTTGAAGGTGTTTTTGAAATTAAATAACAGCAACAGAAAATAATTTCCAGTTACTTCAGATGGAGGCATCTCACACACTTGGCTGGTCTCTGGTTCGCTTTACCCCGAAACCGAGACAAGACCGAGACCAAAGGATGTTGAGACAGAGATGAGACCAAGACCAATAGTTTATGTTCACGAGGCTGGTTTTGAGTACTACAGCAAATGTATAAACAAATAAGCATGGTGCACAACGGCTTAGCAACTACCTGGAAATGCTGAGCTTCAAACAAAACATTTGAATAACTTTTAAGGATGGGATATAATAAACCTTGCAAACTTTTTCAGTCTGGCGACTGTCTTGCTCTAAAAGGTTCATTATTGTCATGGTGTGCACTGAAGGTAACTACTGGTAACTATGGAGTATTTAGCTTTATAAAGAAAAGTTTTTTTTTAAAAAAGCAAAAGTTTTTTTTTTTAAATGGTATTTTTGTTATTGCAGCTGACTAATTTGCCATGAAAGCTGTTTCTGTTAAAATTTAGTTTATTATGAATTTAACACAATGAAAATTTTATGAGTGTGTCATGCTGTTCATTTTTACTTATTCCTTGTTTTTATGTTTAAATTCAGTTGAAATCACTAACAATAAAACTGCAGTGTAGCCTGTATGTAGGTATTTAAAAAAACAATATTGCATGTATAGCCTTTTTTTTTTACAGAAGATGCTTTTACAGCTTCTGTATAATCAAAGGTTCAGGTTTATTTTGGACAGACCGTCAAGAGCAGAGTGTAGAATGCATTGTGTAAGTGGTGCATCACAATAAATAAAAGCTGTGCAGAAGAGTGGTGACTGTGGAAGCCCATTCCCGCCAGGTCACATGTGATTTAATTTTTTTTTTCCTCCTCTGTTTCACCACCAATATGTAAAAAACTTGACTTAGTGTCTTGAAATAATTACTTATTTCCTAAAAAAAATATCGACTTACTATATCAAAATAGTGACTTAATATCTCATAATAATGACGATGTTGAAATAATGAGTTTCTCACAATATTCACTTATAATGTCATAATAATAACCTGATATCTTGTAATAAGGATTTATCATCCTTAACTAATGGCTTCCTTGAAAGCTAAGATCTGCCTTGTGAATAAGTCACTATTTCAAGATATTAAACCAATATTTTCTGATATTAAATGAATGTTTCAAGAAAATAGGTTGTTTAGTCAGTCAATATTTTAGGATACTAAGTCAGTATTTTAACATATTAAGTAAATATTTTGAGAAAAGAAATCATTGTTGCTGAATTTAACATTAACATTAATTAACTGTTAATGATGTCAGAGGAAAATAAGCAAAACATACGTTCTTACACTGGAGCTTAATGTAATAATAATTGTAGTGTCTTGTTTTCTGAAGCACTCTTTTCATCAGCAAAGTCAGTACCTACTTTTCTTGAGGCAGCATGCTCTTAAGTGCCTTATTAAAGCTCTCCCTCTGCTGAGTTATCATCGTGAGCTCTGCTCATGTCTTTAGAATCATGCTGAGTGTTTTTCTTCTACAGCAGGATGAGTTCCACATGCTGCATTTGGTCTGTGCTTCCCGCAGCCCGCCTCCTTCACCCACAGCACACAGGAGAAACAGCAGCAAGAGCCCGACTGTGGTGAGACACACACACACACACACACCAGACAAAGAACTAGATCTACTAACACACTACAGACAGTAATACATGCATTTTCCTCATTCTTCTGATTCACAAAACTGTCCTATGACATCAAACCAGGCAGTAATTTGGGCACAGTTAGCCTATCTTGCATGGAAACAAGCACCTCCCCTTAGTCTCTTATGTTCTTATGTTTTGTTTGCCTTTTTATTATTTCGACTCAGTTGAAGGACTAATGAGCTAATAAAAATCCTTCTTTTTAACAACAGCCCTGCAGTCCCAGCAAGAAATGTGCTAAATGTTGTTTCAAGGTTGAAGTTGGCTTCTTATTTGGCAGCATTTTGTTTGAATTTTCAGTTCCACCTTAAGTGGAGCAGCAGTTATATTCTGGCACTTGTACAGACACCTGAATGTAACCCACTGCACCATTTAAGGTGAATCAGGAAATTCACACTGCTGGAATTTATTACAATCATGCCATCAGTACCAGCTGTTCAGCGGTTTATTGAGAGGCCCCAAGACCATCAGGTGGCTACTCAAGCAGTACGAGAGGAAGCACAGCAATGGATCTGGTGTTGATGTTAGGCTAAGGATAACTGCAAGAGGATTTCAATTGGTGTACCATATGAACCGTTATACCGCCCCACTACTAAAGCTGCTCATCAACTTAGTTTCATTTTTGATTACCAGACCTCATTTCCCATCATTTTAAATTCTTCTGCTTCCCTGTCAGAATGCTGACAACTCTGGAGGTGTCACCCCTGTTGGTAACGTCCAGTCGGCTTCCTCAGAAGAAACTCCTAATAGGCTGAGCCAGAATTCAGGAGCCGTTCCCAATCACCCATCCACATATGGGTAAGCAAGGTTTTTATTATGTTTTAGCCTAGCTAGGAAAGCCATGTGGTTTAATTAGGGATGAACCGAAATTTCTTTTGGTTTGTTTTCCGCCATCTTGAATTTCGGTTTCGGCCAAGAATTCTCATTTCTCTGCATCACAGTTTTTTACTCCTTTTTTGGAAGTGTGCAGTGCCTGGGAGATAATGTTAGTTATTTTGTTGATTGTGCTTTGTGCAGGTATGCATGGGGTCAGTGGTTGGATCAGCATGGGCCCAACGCACGGATGCCACACTACCCCATGTACAACCCCATGACTCTGCTCTGGTGGCAACAGCTCTATGCCTGGAATTACCATATGAGCTAGTAATTAACTTCTGGACTCTTCACACACAGACACACACAGTCACATACACTGCACATCAAACGTTTGGGGACACGTATCTTCTTTTGAGTATTGCTTGATTTTCACAGTTTTCGTTTAGGAAAGGGAACAAATCTGTAAAGGCTTGTTAACATAAAAAAGCTATGCACTAATATTTTTGGTATAATTATCTTCAACACTCAGCTTCATGTTCATCAGAGTGTCTTCTTTGAGATGAAGCGCAAGTTTTGCCTAAATAAGGAATTGACAGTTTTCCAAAAGCACATAAATATTTTGTCCCGAAGGTGGATTAAACAAATGAAAGAGTTGAGTGCAGAAACAAGGGGATGGGCTGTGGTCTTATTCTAAGGCTGCACTGTAACTAAAATTGTCACTAATATATAGTAATATGTAGACGTTTGGACAGCCATGGTCAAATGACATGTTTCGTTGTTTTTCTAAGTAAAAAATACCCATTCTGTACAGGGAACACACTTAAATGTGACACCTTTTTGCCAATTTTAATGCACAATTTCTATGTATTGAATTGAGTTTGAAGTTTAACATTATTGGAAAAGAGTAAAGCACAAAATATAAAATGTCTCCAGGCGACAGTGTTTTTTTCCCAGTATGTTAAATTCAGCAAATGAACAGTAATTGTGCACTAAAATGTGCAGAAGTGTTTTCTTACACAATTTATACTATTCTAGAAAGCATGTCATTTGACCAGGGACACCCAAACTATTGCAAATGACCGTATATGGGTGACGTTGTTTTCCCATAAATAAACAAATGTGTAAAGTAACCAACAAAGAAAGCATGCTCATTTGAAATAAGCCATTTTGAGAAATCAGACTTGATGGCCAGTGTATTCAGTAGTATTATCCTAGTTTATTATTGTTGTATAGTATGCTAATGTACTGTTCATGTACTATGCAGTAATGTAGTACTTCTCAAAGATGCTGGACCTTCTCACGCTCTCTTTTCTCTTTCTTTCAGTCAGGCGTGGGCCAGCTCCCTCAGACCATCCCAGCAATCAGCCTCACCTTCAGTCTCCCCTCCCAGAGAGGGATGGGAGCCTGTCCGAGAGAACCCTCAGAATGCCCCGGCTGGGGAGGGGCAAAACGAGGAGGATCTGAACCGTGATTGGCTGGACTGGGTGTATACAGCATCCCGAGCTCTCATTCTCCTCAGCATAGTGTATTTCTATTCGTCCTTCAGCCGTTTCGTCATGGTAACGGGAGGCATGCTGCTGCTGTACCTGTGAGCATCCAAACTCTTACAGACTCTGAGCAAAGCAAGAGACTTAGAGTACATAAACAGACACTTTTTTGGTTTGTTTTGATTTTTTTGTATCACAAGTACATTACTGAAGATACATTTATTTCCAGGTACTCTTCAAACAGAAACCGAGAAACACAAGACAGGGCTTTTTTTTTACTATAACATCCTTGCAGAGGGCTGGTTGATTAGCTGATGAATTAAGTCTGCTGTGTTTTTAAGTAGGAAAAACTAAAAAATGTGTAGTTCAGGGAGACTTTAGGGCAGGCATGTCAAACCGGGGACCTTCCAGGCCAAAGTGCTGTGGAGATTAGTATTAAACCTCATCTAACGCTCTGAATTCAGTTCACGAAGGCCTTGCTGATTAGCTGATGAGCTGAATCAGGTGTGTTTAAGGAGGAAGTGTGCTGAAGTCTGCAGTGTTTTGGCCTGTAAGGACTGGAGCCTGACGCATGCACTTCAGGGGGTATAACATGGGTGTAAAGGGGTGTGGCTACCTCTGTCCATGGTACTGAAAACCAGGTTTTTGCTCATAATAAACGTAAATCTCACTTTGTAGCTTGTGGATATTTCATTTGTTAGGTGGTTTTTCTTTTTAGGTTAGGCACTTCTCAGAAATCTTGTGTGTGTGGGTGCTGCATAATCTCTCTTTATCTCATTTACAGGCATCAGGCAGGCTGGTTGCCCTTTAACCTGGAGAATGAGCTCCAGGATCTCGCTGACCCGGCCAATCACGATGAGCTGAACGCAGAGAATCAAAATGACCTGCAAGACATGGTGACTATTTTTAACTCTTGACACTGCCTGCTATCAAGTTCTGCAGAGTAGCATTTCTTTACTTAGCACTTACATGCAGAAGTGTTTCACCAACTGCTCATACAGGACTCAGATCTTTAGAGAGCCGGGGCTTATAGCGTACAACTTTCAAAAGATTTATTTACTGGTTTACTGGTGGTCCCTTTCTACTCATAAACAGCCCCCTCAGCTGATAGATTGTGCAGCAACAGATAGCCTACAGTCAGTTATTAGACAAACTATAAAGTGCACTTATATGGCAGGTGTAGAAGAATAATAATAATAAATCTTTATTCATAGAGCACTTTTCACTTTGATCTCAGTGTGGGTTATTCTCACAAATACGACAAATACTGGGATCAAACTTGAAAAAGTTAAAATGACTAAAATGAAATATTTTTCTTTTTTGGCTATACAAACAATGGTGCCTAGTTTAATGATTAAAAAATAAACCTAAATGAGTTGAGTAAATGTTTAGTTACATTTCCTAATTTAAAACATTTTCATTACTGCAACATTGCCAGATTTGGAGATAAATATATAAATAATGTTTTTTTCTCAGCAATTTTTGTGATCAGTACACTGTTGTCAGACTAAGTATTACTAAGTAATTATGCATTACAGAATTTTATCTCATTACTGCAACATTTTGACAGCCATTCAAGTTTTTCCTTTTTACGTGTATCACAAAACATTTGGTTAAGTTCATTTTACACATATAACATTAAAGGGATCTGACAGTTACCTTTGTCTAATAAAATGGTGAATATCAGTAATAAGAAGCAGATATGTGGGCAAGAAATATTAAAAATAAATTAGAAAAATGAATAACTAAACTTTTTCTTGTATCGTAAAAAGCTCCAATTTATCTACTAAATCATATGAATGTTGTTTATCTGTGTGATGATTGAAACTTAATTTATGGACTGGGTTTGAAGCTGTGAGACTAGCCCATGTGCTTTACACAGGAATAGGTAAAAATCATTGGAGGCATTAAAAACGAGCCGTAGTTACTCTAGGCATAGTTTAGGAACTCTATCAGAAAATGGTCTTTTACCAGCTGAGCTGTATGAGATCCTAGGAGTTTGCAGTCAGCTTCCCTCAGCTTAGAGATGTGGACTGGACGAGTTAACAGATCAGTAAGATACACTAAAGCGCTGCCTTTAAGAGCTTGTGTCATAGCAAGACCTTGGAATCAATGTGGAATTTAACAGGGAGCCAGTGTAAACTGAATAAGACTGGAGTATCATGTTTACTCTTTTTCTTCCTGGCAAGCATACAGGCAGCTGTGTTCTGAACTAGCTATTTAGAGAGACAGCAGAGCATCCACACAATATGGCCAGGGGCCATTATTCATCAGTTGTGTATGGTCAAACCTGAGCATAAAATGAGTGCACACAAATATTAAGGAGTTTTGTTATTCATTAAGTTCATCTTCGTGCAGTCAAACTCACATTTGGTAGAAGTGTGTGTAAATTTCAGCATCACAGTTTAACAAGCTGATAAAATATGTGATTTGCTGTTAACTAAACTAAACTAAAACTATTGTCAGCATCATTTAAAATAGCAATAGTAAAAATACAAATGGAAAATAACAACAGTACTAATAAATTGTGCACATAGCAATCAAGTACAAAAATTGATGTACTTATTTTACATGCACACACACATATAAACAAATGCTGCAGCTTTTCCATGTTCCATTTAAAGTCATATTACACTGTGTTTTTGTTTTGTGCTACTGACGCTACCCAGAAAACAATACAAAACACAGCTAGTGCATTAATACACTGTTTAAAGGGTTTATTTTAGGAAAGTAATCAGGCGGCACAGTTGCATAATTTAACCATTTTTAAAAAGCTGAAATTTTGTTTGTCACATTTTATTTTTTTCAATTGTTGTAATTTTAACACTATAAAGTTTGATCAGAAGGGGAACGGTGCACCCACTGCTCTACCTCAGACTTGCCTACGAGCCCAGGCACTGGCTCACAAACCGCAGAATGCTGTCATTTTAATAGCTGCTTGCCCACATCTGCATGAATTAGGGGGTGCCTTATGTAAATTATATGCAAATGAAGTGCAGGTAGGCTGGTACTTGTTTTCACTCACTGAGGCTGATTCATCATTTGCACTCAAATCTCCATTCGTTTCCACTTTATTTAACCATTTCATGATTCAAACTCGCAGTAGTTCATACGTCATTGTAGGAGGTTAAGTTTGTGCTCTTTTTTATGCAAATTTGATGAAGTAGGAAAAACGCAGAAATGTGTAGTTCATGGGGACCTTCCAGGTCAAGATGCTGAGGAGATCAGCATTTACCCTCATCTAGTGCTCTGAATTTACTTCGTGAAGGTCTTGCTAATTAGCAGGTTAGCTGACTCAGGTGTATTTAATGAGGCAGTGTGCTGACGTCTGCAGTGTTCTGACCTGCGAGGACTGGAGCGTGACACGTGCTTTAGGGGGTGTAACATGGGCATAAAGGGGTGTGGCTGCCTCTGTCCATGGTACTGAAACACAAGTTTTTGCTCATAATAAACATGTAGATCTCATTTTGTAGCTTGCAGACCATTTAGTGTAGGTAGAAGGTAGGTGTTTTAATGACCTGGCAATGCTTTTGTTCCTTATCTAGAAAAATGGTGAGGGTGAGGTTACAGGTCACTAGTGACCTGAAGAATGCATAAAAAATGTTGAAATTTGGGGTGGCAAAAATAGAAAAGTTAAAACTTTTAAGACTTTTTTTATGGTTCGTGAAATGTATTGTGATCTTTACTTTTTCTGAGGTTTGATTAGTTGGAACAGGCAACAAAGAACCAGTGGTGCCACATTTAAAAAGAAAATACTATTAAAATTATGAATCCAGTGATTTTTATTCAATATTCCACATATTATTCTGTATTAAATCCAATGAAAAATGTCTAATTATGCTCTCTGTAGTTGGTCAGTGTTATTTAAGTACTATAATATCCACAATATTTTCTGAAAAGCATACTGTGACATAAATAATCACGATAACGACAAATATTGTAATATTGGCCTCCCCTCATCATCATTCGCTCATTTGCTTTCTTTGCTTTTCTGTCTCGCTCACTCTGTTTCACTCTCTCAGGAGAGGCTGGCAGATGAAGGTGAGGAAGACGATGAACAAAGAGGAGAGGGAACAGATGATGCCGAGAGAGGAATGAACATGGGCTTTTTCTCATCTGCTTGGTCTTTCATCACCACGTTCTTCGCCTCCCTCATTCCTGAGGGCATTCCCAATGCAGTGAACTGACCTTGACCCTCGGTCTAACTTTGAACCACTCGTTCGTGCTCTCTCTCTCGCTTATACAACCGTACTTATACAACAGTACTGACAAACACTTCAGCAAGAGAAGAGCATATCTGGACAAACCTCATAAACCAGGTCAGTGATAGGACACTCCCTGAACAACCCCCCCACCCCCCCCCCACAGAACCGGTCAGTATTTCTGGACAGTCTGTGTTTGTGTTGTTTGAACACTTCACTGCAGCAGTGAAGGTTTTAGGCTCATCCCAAGACTGATCCCAAACCAAACAGACTGCTGTGAGTCTGAATACATCTCATTGAACAGGCGCAGCTTGGGTAATTTATCATGCAGGCTCATTTAAAGGAATAGTTTGGTCAGAAAAGCTAATGTTGCTAAAAATACATGAAAACCAACAGCCACCAGTTAGCATTGTGCAAATCGCATCATGCTAATTGGTTGCTGCTAGTTTCCATGCCCTGTTTGTTAGCCACCTTAACATGTTTGGTCAAGGTGTTTGCCTGTAAACTCGTTTGTACGTCACATTTTGTAGGTCTGTTTAGTATTCCTCTCCTTTTAACACATCACTTATAATGGAGAATCGTACAAAGAGCCTCAATGATCGATGGAGAACAAAAAAAAGAGGCTTTGCTTTGTATTTTATAAAAAGAGAAACTGTGTAAAATAATAAAAGCAGTTTTCCTTTCTTTTAACACTAGCACTTGAACGATTTTTTTTCCTGAAATGAAACGTTTTGGATTAAAAAAAAAAATCTTTACTTGCTCCTTTGCCAGCGACTCTGTTCTTTGATGATCAAAAGCTTTGGATTCGGCTGCGCATGCAAAGCACAGTGAAAGTTATTAAAGAACACAAAAACTGTAGTAGTTAAGATGAAAGACCTACAGTGCAGATTACCTGCAAAAGACATTCTTGTCATTCATGAAGCCTCCTGACTACAGTGAGTTTTGTTTTTGAGCAGCTGAAGAACGCATTATACACAATGTACACAATGTGTCCAAAGACATCTGGACTGGGTTGCAGCAGGTTTGCCTAAGTTAATAAGTTTAAGCGTAAAGTCTTTACTGAGTTCTTAGTTACACTAGTTAGTTTGAAACTGTCCTTTTGATTAATTTGGTTGCACCACAACTCCGTAAGTCATGTCTTTACTAATAACGACTAACTAATGCGTACGTCACTTTAACATGACGATAACCTGTTTAGAACCGATCTATAAACCCGCTGCCATGTTAAACTGAATAAAACCAATCATCTATGGCCACTGCCTGTATATTCTTTAACGTTTCCCTGAGAAAACCACATATGCAGCTTTGTAAACATTTTCTCACTATCCGACACATTTGTACAGCTAATGAGTCTCACTGAGCTGGAGCTGTGGGTGTTTACCTTCATGAGTTTAAACCACAATGATGAGCTGTAAGCAAAATCACAGCGTATAGTGTTTAGAATTTTTTGCATAGTCATGTTTTATATGATTTCTATGTGGTTTCTGATGGTGCCCCAAAACTTACACCTGTTCAGGGGGAGGTGTAAATATTTGGTCACTATTAAGCTCAACGTTAAAACTAGTTTGTGTGGGGCAACTGGTTTGGATTTAGTAAAGCATAAACCTGAACTTAGTAAACATGTTACAATTAGTCGACGTTTGAACATTTGCAGAGCTGGTGCAACCGGCCACTGGACGCCCCTTCTAATTAACTTGGCTACTTTTAGATGCACACAGAAGTTCAGTTGCACACACACAGCTTTTAAAATCTCCATAGAAAGGCTTTAACCAAATAACGGGACGCTCTGGAGCAGCCATGCATGAGCCTAACATCACCATGCCTGTGCCAAGTGTTGGCTGGGATGGGGTGTTGGGCTGTGAAGCAGTGGAACTGTGTTCTCTGGAGTGATGAAGCTCCATTCAGTACCTTTGGGATGAGTTGGAGCGACCCAGAACTGATCATCCAACATCAGTACTTCACCTCACTAATGCTCTCATGGCTGAATGCAATCCAATCCTCACAGCAATGCTCCAATATCTAGTGTAAAGCCTTCACAGAAGAGTAGAGGCTGTTACTGCAGCAAAGGAGGAACAAACTCTCTATTAATACTCTTCAATTCAGAAGAAACACTGGTTGAGCAGGTGTCTACAGACTTTTGGACGTATGCGTACATTTTCAATCAGTTTTAATATGTGCTTTGGCTGTGTTTAAAACATTAGTCCTAATCAGTTAATATTTATGAGTCAAAAGAGGGCAAGCCTGGGAGTGTTGAGCATACAGTGAAAAATACTTTGTTAATTGGGTGCTAAATGACATAGTCAGACATCCATTCATACGCAGGCTTTCATTCACGCCTTCATTCAGTCTGATTTATTGCGCTCTGGAGCTCCACACTTCATTTCGCAACGCCTGCTGATGAAAGAATCATGCTAGTTTTATTGTGGTGTCACCCAGCCCGGCTCTTTGAGAATGGCCAGCATTTTTCTCACCTGTCCTCACCAATAAAGAAAGGCTTTTCACACAGAGCTGAGAAAATAGCAGCAGAGGAGGAGTGAGCTTTTGTGAGGCTAAATGTGAATGCTTCGGCCCAATATTCCCAAAATTATAATCACAGTCTTCTCTGTTAAGGACGTCGGCAATTTGCAGTTCATTTACAGAAAATTCCACAAGGCAATTTGTGTCCTATTAAAATGTTGGTATAAACGTGGTTATACAAGTTGGTGACGTGTGCGCCGATTTGGACGTTTACGACATGCGATGTTTGTTTTTGCCGTCTGCATCATTCTTACTTAATCTTATTTTAAGAATGAAAGAATGACTCAGCGATGAAGGCCTCTTCTGACTCAGGGGTTAACATGTCCAGCACTGTGGCTAGAAGCCCTGTACCCTGTAGAAAGAGCCCTTTTCATTTTTTTAGTATGTAAACACTGGAAAGTTTCAAAACATACTGAGCTCATGCAGTTCATATATGGAAGGTAAGCAAAAACAGGCTGGTTTGAATTCGTAGCATTTTAATGTCAAAAACCAACACATACTATATAACCACCTATTCAGTTTACAGCAGTTAAGCTCTGACGAGTTGCACTGAAGTTAATGCAATATATGACAGCCAATCAGTACAGCGCTCATTTACATACATTGCGGTAACAAACAGCCTGTTTATTTCTAAGGAATAGAGAGAGTCATGTAGAAATTATTTACGACTGTTTTTGATGCATACTAGCACTCCTGAGTGGACCTCAGGTGCAAGAAATAAAATATAAGCAAAATGTATATGGGCCTTTTAGTAGATGCTTTACAATACATTCATAGAATAATTTAACATGCATTCATTTATAAATATTATATAAGTATTTTAAGAAATGTAACTGCAGTGTAATTTAGTAATAATTACAGAGGTTGGAAAAGCAGGACATTTTGGACATTGACCATTAGAATGGACCCAACAAAAGCATTCCTGCCATTCTCAAAGCCTTCTAAAGGGGGCACAATTAAGAATAACATGGGTACTTAGAAGTGTAGTTAAATCAAAATCTATAAATGAACTACAAATTCTTCCAGCGAAAAACCGCAGTCCAATTATCTGAATTGGTGTAATGGGCCTAATGCAGGTTCTGGTTAAAAACATGATTCAGCACAAGCCTACAGCACAGACGGGAAAGGTGGATCCCAACTAGATACACACCACTTTTATACTTCCTACTGGGCTTTTAGCACATTAACATTGAGATGTTGGGTGTGTATAGTATTTGTTGAAATATGCTCTACAGCAGGGGTGTCAAACTCAACAAGTAAAAGGGCCATATTAGGAAAATCTCAGCAAATCTGGGGGCCAGAAAAAAAAGTTTTTATTTAATTCTTAATTAAAGTTTTGCGACAACCAAAAACCAGCCGTTGTTTGCTCAAAATACGCAATAACTTTAACAGTAAAATATAGGCACTTGTAGACCTTAAAATATTACGTGAATACTTGAAATATTCAGTATTTAAATGTCTTCAGGAGCTCGGTCCTTTAAACCTACCTCACTCCTTAAACTAGACACCTGGCATCCTTTCTTTGCTGCAAGTTCAATAATTCTTGGGCTCAATTTCTGAGCTACTAAGCTAAAGTTAAGTGTCTATGTTGGTTGAACTGCAGCTAGTGTGTTTTGTGATATGACCAGTGTGGAATTATGTAGAACTGAGGTGTAACTGCTGTCCCATAGATTGTTGTTGGGGTAGGAAAGGCAGAGTGCCCGTTGCGTTGCAGTGCATGCTGGAGACTGTAGTGCAGGGCATTGTGAAACAGGCTTATATTAATAGAAAATTAAAATACCTTTCAGAGCCAGATAGGATTGTGTCACGGGCCTGATCTGGCCCGCGGGCCTTGTGTTTGACACATGGGCTCCACACCGATAGAACCTTGGTGGAAACATCGTTCTATAGTGTATGTATATGTGCCCATAGGAAAAAATCTTAATATCTCTGTGGAAGACAACAATACAATCAGATGGAAAGACAAAAGAGACTTTAGCTGAAGTCTCCTGCTGATCAGATATTCAGATATTTTCTCCTGAAGAGGCCAGTAATCTCACACATCTCTTCTTGAGTTGCAGTAGAGATCTTAGTAAAGCACCACATTGTGCTCAGATCTGCAGTGATAATCTCCTTTTTGTCTGCTGCGATTTTTCATGCAACATTTAAGAAATAAAATTTTCCTTTGAAGTGAGAAGAGATGGAACAAGTCCGATAAAACCTCAGATATGGGGCAGGTGATTTTAACATGTGGTCACTTTTCATTGGTCAGTGGCAGCCGAGCTGTTGGTTTAAACGATAACAATTAACCTCTTTTTCTCCAGGGTATATTCTGGTTTTCCATCTGAATTTACCTGACCAAATCATAAGGCAAATTATTCAGTAACTGCATTTACTTTTGTAAAAGCTCCCCTCAAATGAACAGAAAGTGTTTTATGATCAAACACATATTGCTATATGTTTACAATTTACTGCTGAAAGCCAAAAATTTTAGACGTTCTGTGTATTATTTTATAAAAATAATTTTTAAGGAGTACATCACTGTATATCACTGTTTATAGTTTATAGTATATAGAGTTCAGCTTCTTCTATTACAACGGTTTAAAATTACATTACCCATCTATTTGATTGGAAAGAAGACAGTTACAGCTCTCATATGACACCCACCTTTTGAATGTAGCTTATGAAATATGAAAGTTGTGAAGAATATGACGAAGTGCATTTTGGAACCACCGGTGGTCTCAAGGAGTTGAAGAGGTAAGCCTTGATCAGAGAGAAAGGAATCCTCCTCTCTGGGTCTATCTCTCTCTCTCTCTCTGTATCTATCTAAGTGTTATTCAGGTAGTATTCCTTTGATGTATTTCTCTTAATAATACATTTTGCCTGGTCTCATCACATTATTCTCTCAGTTGTGACAAATAACAGTCATTTCTGAATGAACCCATCTGTTACCTTAACTCAGGCATTCCTAAAGTCAGTTCTGGGGACCCAGTGTTTTGCACATCTGCATGTTTTTGTGCTTTCCCTCACCTGGCACACTTGAATCAGCTCAATAACTGATTAACAAGCCCCATGGCATGCTAGAGTCAGTCTACTAGTTGGTAGAGGTCAGTGTGGGATCACACCCAATAAAAAAAACACCTGCAACACAAATAAACCTCCACTACATAGAATATGTATTTTATTGCTTTTGTCCGTTATTTTACAAAATAGAACATTACTGTTTATTGCACAAATATATAGCAGTACATATGTCTTCTCTACTCCCTGTGCTTTGCTGTGCTCAGCTGTAAAGTCTCACTCTTGTGCAGGAGACTCTGCATCCTTGAACTCAACAAGAATCCTGCAACATACAGTGCTTTAAACCTTTCCTCTCATGAATTCAGACTTTTACTGAATACATCTCTAACAATAATTCTAGGATTCCTTGCTAAGTGATTAATATGCTTATTCTAGTGTTTCCATCCAACAGAGTCATCATTCTGGAGCTTCACTCAAGATTCTACCCCAATGGTCTGAATCCAGACCGGCCAGGGTTTCAGAACATCAGTCATGATCCAAGAACTTGACAGGATTCTAGAATATCAGTCTCTGTTCTAGAACATTGAGATTCTGGAGACTAGAATGTCAGGATTCTACTACAGCCTTTATTCTGGAATATTGGTCTGAATTCTGAAATGTTGGTCAGTATTCTAGAAGATCAATCAGGAGTCTAGCACGTCAGTCAGCATTCTACAACAGTCAGGGCTGTAAACCATCAATTAGGATTCTAGAACATCGGTTAGGAGTCTAGAACATCAGTCAGCATTCTACAATGGTCAGGACTGTAAACCATCAGTCAGAACTCTAAAACAGCAATTAGAAGTCTAGAACATCAATCAGCATTCTACAATATTCAGGACTCTAAACCATCAGTCAGGATTCTAGAACATTAGGAGTCTAGAACATCAATCAACGTACTACAACAGGAGTGTAAACCATCAGTCAGGATTCTAGATCATTAGTTAGGGTTCTGGAACATCAATCAGCGTTCAACAACAGGACTGTAAACCATCAGTCAGGATTCTAGAACATCAGTTAGGAGTCTAGAACATCATTCAGCATTTTACACCAGTCAGGACTGTAAACCATGGGTCAGGATTCTTGAATTAGACACCCACCATTATTCTAGATCAGGTGGTCAGAATTTTAAAACATCAGTCATCATCATCAGTCCGGCTTCTACGTCAGTCAGGACTCTAGAACATTGCACCAGTTCCTGCAAGGCTCCTGGATCAGCCACTGAGTTCCACTGCTCCTCTACTACACAGTGTATAAAGTTTTTCTATGGAATACAATACAGTGATACACATAACACACACTGTGCACTACGGTCAGACGCCTGGTGGGTGCCAGTTTTAACACAATATCAAAATTATACACACTGAAAACAATACAGCCACATCCGTCAAGTGACAGTTACTCAAGAAAGAACATTTAAAATGACTTGGCAATGTGTGAAACACTTACATACAGTGCACGACCACAAGTGAGGGAATACAGTGAGGGACGCAACACCGTAATCCCAAAAAGTGCGCTTGAATACAGAGATCAGTTCTAGAATTCATACAGAAGAACCAGGGACACTTCTGTGGAGGTGTGTGGGGACAGGGCACTACACATATATGACAGTCTTTGGGATAATACCAAAAATGGGGTTTTGGGAAAGATACAGGTTTAATAATCTCTTCATCTTTCTCTCTTGCCGCCCCCGTCAGTCTCCATGTCTGTGCGTGACAACAGGCATTTATACAAGGCACACATAATTAAAACCTGAATTGGAACCTGTACGTTTTAAAGGGCGTCCACCATGACAGTTGCACATCAAACAGCATCTATGAACATGAAACATGACATCATTCAGAAGACACATATATGAATTTCTGTTAAAGCACATTCATTTAGTAAGCAAACCTTATGGCTGTTTCACGACTGCACCCAGCCAACTTTATGAGTCACCATTTTATCTACGAATGAAGCAAGTTTAAACGTAAAAAAGTCCCCAAAATATTCTAAATTGAAAAGTAAAAAAAATGCTGTGAAATATTCAAAATAAAAGCATAATATTAATTAAAGAAATAAACGGGCGAGTCAGTTGGGCTGTTGGTCTTTCCTATGGCCTGGCAGTTTGGCGTTGGTGACTCTGTTCCTCTACACACTCTGCTCTCGCCTCCAGGCCAGCGGGGGGCGCTGCTGAGTCCAGCCCAGGCCGAAGCACAAGCGTAGGCTGCTCTGCTCCAGCAGGAGCGTGTGATGGGGTCCGCCGTGGCTCCAAAAGGGAAGAATAAACTCCTTTAGAGAGCGGTCTCTACATCTGTCTTGCCGCACCCGTTATGAGCTGCTTCCATGTTCACCCTAACACAAGCCACCTTCTCCTGACTAGCCCACAGAGAGAGAGAGAGAGGAAGAGAGAGAGTAAGAATGAGAAGAACAAGGACACGGACATATATAAACAGACAGTACTGTGCAAAAGTCATACATAGACATATTTAATAGAAAGTGACACAACACAAGCCTCCAACACTAAGTATAATATCAAATCTATCAGCATTTCATTTGTCCACTCTTCACTTTTCTGTCGCTTCCATCCTTCCAATCTAAAAACCAGCCAGTTCAGCTGAGTCCTCCCAACAAAAGCTGTTCCCAAACAACTCACTGACATTATGTTCCCCTTCAAAGAGACACTAACATATTCATAATCAACTACCCAAACACACCTTGGCTGCCTTGCAGATTTCTTTCTCAGGTGCATCTAAAATGGCTAAAGGAGGTATTTCTGGGGAGATTAGAACTGTTCCATCAACACGCAGTATGCACATAAATGCCAGACAACAGGTGTTTGCAAAACTGGAGTCCAAAAAATGATTAAAGCTACAGAGAAAGGGGGACTAACAACCACCTGGAACACCTGGTAGACCACCAACACTGTCCCAATCAGATAAACAGCACTTAAAGCTTTCCTCTTTGAGAGAGAGGATAAAATCAAGCTGCTTCAGATCTGAAAACATCCCACAGGTGTTTCTGTCCATCCTTCCACTGTGAGAAGACAACTCAGCGCTATGGGTCTGAAAGGATGTGTAGCTGTTAAGACGCTCTTACTGAGAACATCTGCTCTAGAACACCGTAACTGGACATCTGAGATGTGGAGTGAGGTTTAATGGACTGGTTAGTCTAAATGTGTAATTAGGATTACTTATAAGAAGCAGAAAATGCTGCTAATATCTAAATGATATTTATCCATGCAGATTTCTTTCCATCCATGTAATGATATCCACGCAGATTTCTTTAAAAAACTGACGTCTTCTGAAAAGAATAAAAGCTGCAATACAGGCTAAAAATTGCTATTACATGTAGTTGTTGAGGCTTCTGTCATTTTCTGTTAAATATATGTTTTCTGCTCTTTTCACGCTGAAGAATGAATAACTTGTACTTGGTCATTTTGACAGGAAATGAAATCAATAATATATATATATATATATATATATATATATATATATATATATATAAAGTTTGAGGACACTTGTTTTTTCAGGTATAGTGATATACCTGTATATCGCTGATGTCAGAACAAAATCTTTGTATCTGCATTTTTGTTTTTCAGTTTTTGACATGATCTGAAAATGCCTGTTGTCCTTTAGATTGTTTGTACATTTCATAATAAATGGACCAAAAGAAACGACCCAAAATTTGGGAAACATTCTTGTTCCATTGATTAACATTAAAAGTAAAGTATGTTTTTTTCCTTCTCCTGTAAAGTTACCATTTTGGAGATACAAAGTTTTGTTCCAGCAAAACACCTCAGAACATATGAAAAAACAAGTGTCCTCAAACTTTTGACAGGTAATGCATATGCACATACATACAGAGGCAGAGTGAAAGAAAAGGGATTAAATCGTTAAATTGATTCATGTTATACATCATATACAAAAAAAAATTTGTTAAAATGTTCAGACTGCTAAGACTTGAATGTTAAGACTTGACAAATCTAGCACACAGTTGCTATTAGGAAGTGAAACTACCTCTCGCTCTTCTTCATGGTGTTTGATGCAACAGCTTTCCATGCAGAACTCCTGTTCACCTCATCAGTTATATTAAAAAACAACTGATCAGCGCTGCATGCAGCACACACACACACACACACACACGAAAAGAAAGAAAAGAAAAACGAAAAAACAACAGATACAGAAGACTCAGTAATGAATGGTTTAGAAAGACACACACAAATAATGGAATGAAATAAAATGCAATGCATACAAAAAGCACACATCAAATCATTTTAGAGACACACACAATACGCCCATAAATGCATGATAAATCATTTAAAGGCCAAGTTTCTTTGCCCTGATTCCACTACGGTTAAACTGTCAGCAGCAGGTTAAGCCAAGCAGCTTAAAATCATCTACCATTTTCTGTCTTACACCAAACTCTGACTCCTGTTCGTCCACTCTAGAGGACAGGCCTGCTGATTGGTATGACCTGTACAAATGCAGCATGTTGCACACCTGATGAGCAGGTACACACAGTGCAACAGCAGAAGCAATGACTGTAGAATCTACCGCCTCTCAGCAGCTACCAAACAAAGATAAGCACAGTATAGCTTTTAAACCCAGTGTTTTATAAGCTGTTGGCTATTGGTGTCACCCGCTGGTATCATTACTCACCCTCTTCTTATCATTACTGTGATAATGAGTTTTCTCAATAAAGTTAACTTTTAAAGTTTGAAATGGATTTCATTCTTCTCTTTTTCTACTTACCACACCTCTTTGTTAGAGTTTACTCACTCACTCGCTGAGATTTCTTGAAAAATCTAAGTCAACATATCTAATTTTACCTGAACTGATTGTACACAGTTGCATTCTGTTCTCCCGTTCATTTCTCACCTCTTTCATGGAATATAGAAAGAGCCAAAGAGAACCCAGCAGATCAATTATGCTACGGGTGTATGCTGTACATTTCATTCCCTTGAAGAAACCGTGTCAACATTTCTGTAGGCATTTCATACTAAATTTTGGTGTCTTAGCTGCAAGTTCAAATTAGAACTACTAAAAATATATTTTGACATCATTTCAATTTTAAAGTACTAGCATATGCAATACAGTAAACTAAACTATAGTGCAACGTGTGAAATAATGAAATTTCAGCCATGAAAAATAAAATTTGGTTTTGGTATGTAGTTGTCCATTGTTCCACAGTTGTGCAGTTAGGCTTACACTGGATTTTAGGGTTTACCCAGCTTTTTGCTTTGAATCACACCATCACTGACTGTTACCTACTGTTAAATGAACTTAAAAATAGATTTTTGTTTAATTACAGCAAGTAATGAAAAATGAAAAAGTCTACACTTCCTGGGCACACAACCAGATCCACACTAGTCATAATTAATCACTTCGCCAGTAACAACTTCTAAATCCATCACACATTGTGTCTTTTATGTCCGTACTGTGCAGCCCTACCTTCAAGCCAAGTGGCTTATTGAAGTTTATTATGTAGACTAACATTGTAGAGCCAAAGCAATTCAGTTATATTCACTAAATCATAACTGATTTTTTCACCACATTAGCCCTTCTTACTGTTTCTAGCATCTTTATAACAGGCTCATATATCTCACTGTTTCTGCAACGGAAACAAGAACAGGCAGTATTTATATTCAGACGGTAGTAACACTTATTCGCCTCTTGGGGGAGCACCTCTATGTCCTGTTCATGGGCTGCAGTCTTCATGCTTTCCTGCAGACTTACTAACCTGCCACCGTGAGAGTGCACTGGGATCTTCAGCACATTCCCTCCTCCTCCTCCTCCTGCATAGGACAGTCTGGCCTCCTCCTCCTCCTCCTCCAGACACTCCTCAGCCTCCTGTTCAGAAGGGAACCAATCATGTGGCTTACGGGATGTTGTGATCACATATGATATAACCACAAAAGGCATCGCACGCTGTCCCTGACTTAATGCCCTCTACTGACATTAGCCAGATACTGTACATATCCTACATTTATTTAATTTTGATTTTTATTACATGCACAGACTTATTCGCTTCATTTAAAAGGGGACCTTTTTCCTCCAGACCACTCTGACATACCTGTTTAGCCTTCTTTTTCTTATTGTCATCTTCTTTCTTTTTCTTGCTTTCAGGCATCAGGTCGTCCAGCCAACTCAACTCTCTCTTAGTAAAGAAGAAATCCAGAAGTTTCCGGACAAACACCAGCGCCAGCACCTGAGGCATGGAGGAACGCAGGGTGATGTTGCGGTGCAGTAGCTCAAATGGACATGGGCTAAAATCAGTAACCTTCACATTCAAGGTCGTTACTTTAAGAGTGCCAAGATACTATTACACTTTACACTAATGACTGTACGAGTATGTTCCCAGATCATTTTTTGTTTTAAGTTTTCGGATGATGCTGCAATTTTGAGCAATTTTGCTGTGATACAGGAATTTGTGGAATGGTTTGATAAGACTCCCCTTAACTTAAATGTTAAGAAATCACGAGAGATTGTCTTCAACCCAAAGGGAATTGGGAATCACAGTCCGGTGGTTATTCACAATGACGCTGCATCTCAGGTTTGGTCTTATAAGTCTATATTGGGAAGACACTTGGGTGGTTGACCCATGTGGAGTATCTCTGTGCCAGGCTGCAGCAGAGATTGTATCTTTTGAGGAGATTAAGAAGCTTTGGAGTGGATCAGAAGCTTATGATCCTGTTCTGTAATGCCGTTTTAGAGAGTATTTTAATATACTGCATTTCAGTTTGGTTTGGTGATCTTTCAACACAGCTAAAGAACAAAGACTGCTTGGAACATTGTTGGTGGTAACCAGCAACTCCTCTCTTAGTGCAGTCTGTCATTAGATTGGCATGAAGAATTATATCTAATCTAATCATGTTCTTTTTCCCTCAGACAGGAGATGTACAGTGATAGTGTGTAGATTATATAAATCTATATCCATGTTGTTTATACTGTCTTAATGTTGTAATCAGGGTGTGAGGTTCTAGGTCTGGTGTATGTGTATGTCCGGTGGTTCTTTTATGACATGCAATCTGGGTTCCCCTGGTGGCACAATAAAGTTAATCAAAATCAAAAGTATAACACTGCTTTACTTGCATTGAACTGCATTTTAAACCTTTTTTATTAGTGTAATAAACACCATCATGCTAATGTTATTCTGACATTTTTAATAAATGACTGCTGCAGATTTATGCTTAGATCAATGTCCGTTTTTGTTCTGAGCACAAATAAATATACAAGAGGGTGCCGGTACCATCATGGGGAAGACGACACGGGCGGAAGAGGCTTTGATGACCCAGAGCAGCACAAGGCATGTGAGCTGCACCAGCGTGAAGACGTGAACCTTCCACAGCGGCACGTAACGCAGGTAGATCAGATCTGGCTGGTGTTTCGCTGGCATCCCAAACAGTTTTATCCTGTCAAAGAACTGAGGGAAGAGGAATAAGATGAAAGTGAGATTGCATGAGAGAGATGAAAGAACAAGTGATGTAGCCAGAGCAACGTGAAGACAGCAAGAGAGAGAAATTGAGGTGGAATAAGGTAAAACTGCAAAAGCACCTCAGGTTGAGTGTTTGCGTAGATTAACCCATCAGCTACGCGTTACAGTCATATGCAAACGTCTGAGCAAAGCCAGTCAGATGACACATTTGGTGGATAAAGTGAAAATAATTTAACACATCCTCTACAGAGATCAGACTTCTGCACATTTTAGTGCACAGTTGCTGTTTTGCTGAATGAAATGCATGGAAAAAATGGCAGAAGTTTTTCCAGTATGTTTAACTTAATTTACTTTGGAGGAAGTTTTAACTTATTTTCACTTAGAAGATCAACGAAACGTACTTTCACTGGGTTGTAACTGTAATGATCTCACCTGTATGCCTTTCAGAGATGAAACACCCATATAGAGAAAGACTCCATACAGCACCGGCATGGGAATAAACTAGAAACAAGACACATTTGGATCATTGAACACACAAGACGTAATATTTACACTCACAGTCCACATTAAAAACCCAGAAAATCTTGTTCAATCCCATCTGTTTCCCCCTCACTGGTAATTTTATGAGCTCCACCTAGCTTACAGTGTCCAATTACAGACTATGGGTCATCTGTTGTCCTGCTCAGTTTGTCAGTCACCCTGTACGCCATTCATCATTGGTCAGTCTCTGATCACATAATCACCGTTGACTGGATATTGTTTGGGTGGTGGTCCATTCTCAGCACAGCACTGACACGGACACAGTAGTGTTCATGGTGATGTTTCTGGAGTTTTTACACCAGAAGTTGGCAACATGTGCCTCTTTTGCTGTCCTGTTGCGGCTCCACAGCAGAATTAGATTATTAGGTAAAAATAAAATAATCATCCTTTGCAGTAAAATAAAGCTCTGCTGATGGTTATAACACAGTTTTAACACTGAATGGTTGTAAATGCTGGAATTAGTGTAGCCATCTGATAATTGGAGAAGAGCTACCTCACCCTTTAACCCTGAAGGTCACCATAGCATCACAGACAACAGTCTCGCCTTGCTAGTAGCTAACGAATAGACAAAGATTTAAGATGAACATTGATAATTTGGACACATTCTGGTGCCTCGTGCACCGTTTAAGGTGGAACAGGAAAATTCGTTGAGAGACATTTTACAAGTAACTATTCCTCTTTTGCAGAAAAGTTTCCTGCCGGAGATGTGAGAAAAGCAGCTATAGCTGAGCTAAAGCTTAAGGCAGAGCAAAGTCAGTCTGCGTTTTTGTAGTGCATTAGCACATACTAAGACATATTTACAGGCAAGATATTAAAATGGATTAAAATATTATTTCTGGCTCCCGAGGTGGTTGTATTTTTGTTGAAAGGACAAAACGGCTCTGCTTAACGTTTGGGTTGCTGAGCCCTGGTTTACACAGTATCTCGGTCTCTCTGCTAGGTTGAGAGTGATCCGTCACCCAAAAATATCCAGCCAAGAGCAGCTCTGTGGTCAGAAACTGCCCAGTGATGAAGGGCTAAATAACGGATAACACAAACTGTGCAACAACATTTGGGCTACAGTGTCTAACTGCACCAGTGAGATAGGGGTTTCTAAAACACTGTATGATGACTGTATATATCCTAACATGGACATACTTTGGTATTATTTACACATACCACAAAAAAATAAAGTTTATGCTGTACTTAATCATGGGAAGTCTAAAATTATTAGTGTAGTCTTGCTATACTATTTAAATGTAATTACATAATTACATGATGATTTGTTACGCAATGAACTGCATTTCTATTCTATATACACTCTGTATCAACATGCTTGAGTCTGCACTTCCAACGTTTTCCACTTGTTTTGATGTCAAACGATGAGAAAAAACATATTAAATAATGTTAATGTCCTGTTCTGGTACAGCATCTGTTCATGGACGTGAATGGTCCTGTCTGCTACACACAGCATCAGATATGCCACTGCTTTATTCAGAGCCGTAGTACTGCACATGGATGACCTCTGACCTTTAGCGCTGAGGTCATGAAGACAGAGCAGCCCATCAGAGTGAAGATGAGGACCCCAGTGAGGCGCTGTTCTCTGATGCCCAGGAACTTAGGCTGTTCCCCTGGAGCTGAACAGCTGGACTCCAGCTTCAGGCTGTTTACATGGGAGATGGACAACACAGTGGCTGCAACAAACCACGGCAGTCCCATCACTGAGCACACACCCAGCATCACCGCCACAACCAGCAGGTCCAGGTGATACCCACAGCCTTTCTGCAGGGAGGGAAAGGTGTGGAGAAATGTACATAGTTATGAACTTACAGCCTGAAGTTACCAGTAAGTGCTGTGCAAACTGCATGCTTACATCATCAAACATCTGCCTGAAACTGTGTTATTAAGTAATCTCTAATAGACTTGCTATACAGTAAAAACAGTAGCAGGCATCTTAAAAGCCTGAATTTTGTCCATACTTTTGTCCATTTGTATAGATAACAATGTGTCATAAAGTGTAGGAAACCACACGTCCATATAAGATTACTTAAAAACTCCATTTAAGCCAGATTATTTAGGCCTAACATATTTTTAACCTGCTTTTTTTGGAAGCTCAGTCAGAAGTGACTGATAGCATGGAGGATCTGTAAATGTGAGAGGGGAAATGAGTCCATCTTGACCTTCTGATCTAGCCCTAAAGTTATCATAGGCCTTCCTAAACTTATAGTGCTTGATTTTTATGTCCGAAAACATTCACAAGCCTTTTAGTGTGTGATGGTGGACCATGTATGGACCTCTTCTTATTCAAGGCATGTCAAACTGGCCAAAGTGCTGCAGAGATTCTCATCTGACGCTCTGAATTCAGTTCATCAAGGCCTTGCTAATTAGCTGATGAGCTGAATCAGGTGTGTTTAATGCTTTGGCCCACAAGGACTGGATCCTGACACCTAAGGTGATCCTCACTGTCATTGCTATGAATAGCAAAAACTACAATGTCCAAAAGTTGCTAGTGGAACAAGTGATACAGGCAATAGCCAGTGAGCAAGCTAGCAGAGTAAAAACGATGAAGGGACATGTATGCGCAGCAGTGGAGGAGCTGCTTGTTGAACACTGGCAAACACATGAGTGCCTTTATAACTTTAGTGCCTTTATAATGACCAGAACATCAAGGCACTCACTGATATTATAAGGATATTGACATTTCATCCATCATTTGACATTTAGCCTCACATATTAATGGTAAGATTTGGGACGTTGAGTGTTTTTTTCATAGCCGAAACAAAAGACACGAAAGAAATTCTGTAAAAGACTGACATTAAGTGTGAGATGCTCTTGCTTTTGCAAAAATTTTATAAGTCATGCAGAGTGTGCTCGGCCTTATTCATGCATGTTTCTATAAGGTTCCATAACTTGTAAGCTATATTAGCCTTGTAGCTACAGCGCTATAATTAAAGAAGCAAATTTTAGACACCAAATATTTTTTGGCAGATAAATCACATTTGAAGTATTCATCAGAATCAGCTACCAGCAGTTGAGAATCAGTGAACACTAAACTCATGATCAGCTTTAATCTACCTTGAGCTTGTGCTCTTTGCGGTTGATGATGACCGCAGTGATCTGCTGGTCCATGAAGATGAGGATGGTGCAAAGAAGAGCAGGAATAACAGACCCAAGCAGAGTCCACCAGGGGTTACCACCCAGAGGAGAGATCAGCCATCCACGGTGCTTAGAGGTGGGCTACACACACACACACACACAAATAAACACACACACACACACACAAAAAAACACACAAACACACACACACACACACACAAATAAACACACAAACACACACACACACAAAAAAACACACAAACACACACACACACACACACACACACACACACACACACACAAATAAACACACAAACACACACACACACACACACACACACACACACACACACAAATAAACACACACTGAGTATACACATAGGAGAGTCAGGGCTATGCAAAGTAGTGCATTGTTTTTATTATTCCAAAGACTTTATCAAATAACAGCGTTCAACATTATTGAGTGCCAAGAGCAAGTAAAACAAAGTTGAAACAACAGCTGCAAAAATCTCTTGCCCAGCTGGGCAAGGTACCATTTAGTAATGGGAAAGTTTTGACATTCTCGGGGGGGAAAAAGTGGACAGTGTACTTGATGTTGCCTTCATTCGATTTCATGGGTCATTCTACAGAAATGTCCAGTTTTTATCCAATCATAGGAGTCACTGGTGTTACTGATCGTCATTGGTGTTACACATAAGAAAGGTAACACCAGAGACATTTTTAATAAAAAATGCATTTTACAAAATGACAGCTACAGAGCATCAAACCACATGTTGTCATTTATGAAATATCCACCAAAATATGTCATTTAATCCATCTGTATTCAATTTTTTCACAATTACCTCAGAATAAAGTCGGTCACACCAGTGACTTCAGCTAAAAGCTTCATATGAAATCATGAGCTTAATGAAAAAAATTCTGATAACTGAAAGACTCAGTGGACTCACCATGTGCTTTTCTTCATAGATCCTCGGAAAATAGGTAAAAGGAAGTCAAGTGATGTCATCAGTGTGATTTTTATTTCAAAATAAAAAATTATCTGTTACACGGTAACACCAGTGACACGACTCCTGGGGACCACAACTTTCATCGTATATATTATAATATTTATTTGGAATTAGTTTTCTTTATGTCAGTTAAATCATATATTTCATAGTCATGTGTAGAAAATTGCAGAAAAACTTGTTTTTTACTTCAAAACATGGCACTAATCCTTTACACATGACTGTGAGGACGAGCTCTTCTGTGGTGCTTGGAATTCTATATAACTGAAGTTGAAATTGTTGAAATAACTTATTGTTTTATTTTAAAATATAAATAACATGTAACTCTAACATGTTTTTCAGGCGTAATATATCTGTAAACACTAGGGACACAAAAATGGACGTTTCTGTAGAATGACCCTCATATACAATCACCACCTTGCTTCAGGAAAAATAGTCTAATCCAGTTCTGTGTGAAGTTATATGTAGCTTGCTGTGCTGTTTTGTTGCTAATAGTCTCTAGTGCAAAGTGTAACATAATACTAATATTATATTTGCCATAAAGATTTGAATATGTGTGCTTAATTATATTTGAAAAAGTAAGAAGTGCCTTTCTGTCCACTTTCCCAACTGAGCAAGTTGGGGAGAAATGTTAACATTGCACCCTGAATAAATGAGAACTGTTTGTGTTTGTGTTCATGTGTGTTACCTCAAAGCGGTCAGGTACGTTGAGTTTGGGGGATGGAATCCCCATCAGATAATCTACTAGCACCATCACCATTATAGTCAAAAACACTGCGAAATCACTGATAGTGGAGCGCACCTACACACAGAGACAAACAGGTAAAAACATACATGCATACACGCATGTTGTGTGCACACATTCAAGCGTCCATAAGTGAAAGTCAAATAAATAAATAGTACTGATGATTCAAACTCATAACAATTACAAAAAGCAGTGTCTGTCTCTGCATGTGTGATTAAATACAGCTGAGTGAAGTGTTTTCGGTGACACTTTCTACGAATGTCAACTTTGTAAGCATCTATAAACACATTTATAACATGTTATAATGTATTCATAAGGCATTATAAACATGGTTATAAACATTTATGAAAAAGAATTACACTGAATTGCATTTTATAGCCATGTTTATTATACATTATGAATTGTTAATATAATGCATTATAAATAGTGTTAATAACATGTTATAATGTCAGTGCCAAAGAAGTCAGTCCCAGCTTGGAGAGCATAAAGTAAAGACAAATACCAAGCTAACGGTGATTACCTTCCCCACACTGGGTAAAACACTGATGGCAGCATTAGTTTGAACTCTGACATTTGAAGCCTGTAATAAGCCTGTAAGCTTTATTGTGAATGTTTTAGTGTTTCAGTAAATCCTTCAGTAAATACTTCAACTTGAAGCCTCACTCTGGAGGAGGCTTTAGTACAGTACGGTTCACTTTACTTAGAGCAGACAAATATGACCTATGAGCTCTTATTTGTTATGATCAGAACTTATAATGTGTTATGTTAACAATTCATAATGCATAATAAACATGGCTATAATGTATAATGCATTTTTATAAATATTTATAGGTATGTTTATAATGTCTTATGAATGCATTATAACATGTTATGAATGTGTTAATAGATGCTTACAAAGGTCACATTCATAGAAAGTGTTACCGTGTTTTCTCTCAGCAGGCATAAGCTATGGTCACCTTAGTGGGGAAGTACCGCTCAGTCTTGAATTGTTTGAGGAAGGAGGAGAGGAAGAAGGTAGTGAAGAAGAGGATGATGGACCAGAAGAGCACATCTGGGATGAAGGGACCGTGATGTCCACACGCTGAGCCGACAAACTCACCGTGCAGCAGCTTACACATCTGCACACAGACACGCGCAGAAAGGCACACACAAAAACAACACTTACTTCTACATCCTAACATGCTGGAAGACATAAAGCTGGCTGCAGTGTAGCCATATTTACCATAAGCATGAGCAGAACGACTGTGTATGTGTACTGACCGACACGTTGAGCTGATTCCATGGTATTGAGTCTCCCGTGTGTCCCGTGTTGTTCCACAGCTGCAGTGTCATATTGGACACTTGATCCGGAGCAGAACACTGGCAGCTAAAGGGATCAGAGAGGGACACAGCTTAAGGTCAGTGTACTGATGCGGCAGAGATAAGAGTGCCAGGTTATTAAACTGAAAGGGCATAGCGATTTCTATTTGGTTACTGAGGTTAATATGAGGTTAGGGTTTTACATACAATACTCTGCCAAAGACACCTGAAAAATAGATTTAAAAAGCTATTTATCTGAGCAGTAAGTGTTTATATGCTCAGAAAATATATATATATATATATGCTTGACCCATTTCATGATTTAATTAAAACTATGATCAAGGACTATGCTGAGATTTCTATGCACATTGGGGTCATGGGTGTCCTGAGGCTAATATAAGGAAGTTTTGCACAGATTATGGCTTGAGAAGAAACCAGGCCAGTTTGGCACGAAACCGCAGCAGAACGGTGATGTTTATGTGACCCATATATGTTATTATATGTTAGTATATATGTTATGTATATGTTATTAACATCCTGTTAGGTATGATGGAAGAAAATAGCAATATATAGTGAACGAAAATCAAAATATTGTAATATTCCCTGTATTTGTGTTTTAATGCATGGAAAGATAGGAAAAACAAATAAGATCTGCATTCTTACATTCTTATGTGATAAAAGTCAAAATAGAGAAATTGGTCGTTCTTTGTTTTTCTATCGCATTTTTCATTTGTCAACTAATTAACGATCATTGTCCTGCTGTAGAAGCCAGCTCCTGTTTCTTCACTCAATGTGTCACATTTGCTTCCAGAAATTGCTAATATTTAGTGGAATCCACTCTTTCATCTACCCATGTAGCACTTCCTGTGACACTGGCTGCCCCAAAACATAACAGAACCACTCTTATGATTAAAAGTTGGCAAGGTGTTCTTTTCATCAAATGCTGCTCCTTTTTTTCTCCAAACATAACTGTACCCAAAGTGAATAAGTTGAACTTCATCAGTACACAGATGTAAACGTGTACCGACCTGTACAGTGTGAGGTTATCCAGGTTGTTGTGTGTGTTAACAGGGTAATTCTCTCCCAGGTGCAGTAGTTTCTCCAGCGCCTCATAGATGAAGATAAGGCAGATTAGAGCAGCAAAGGCCTCTTCAGTGAAGCGAGTGATGTAACACACCAGTGAGCTGGCATCTGTGGCCACTAGCACCACGCAAAGAAAGGCCGTCCACAGGCCGATACTGCAGCGCAGGGACAGGTACGTCATCCCATAATCCCTAAGACAACAGACAGGATCAGTCAAGGCGTCTGGAGATTTGGAGAACATTTTAATTAGTCATTCTCAGGGGTGCCCAATCCTGGTCCTGGAGAGTTCAGACCTGGCTCCGATATTTAGACACACCTGAAGCCTTTCATGATTCATTAGGGTTGGGGCTAAACTATGCAGGATGGTGGATCTACAGAACCAGGACTGAGCATCCCTGTCTTACAGTAATAATTTAAAACCAACTTGGTGGCAAATAAATGTATAATATGATTCTAATCTGCTAGCCCTGTGTAACTGTACATTTCAAATAAATAAGTAGAAATTTAAGCTATAAAAATAAATATTAGATGTGACTAGAATCATGAACTGAACTGTAGATGACTATAAAATAACTGAGAAAACAGTGTAACACCCACAATTAAGTTATAATAAAATTGACATCCAGAATATTCTCTATATCAAAAGCAGTGATCAAATATTGAGGGCAGACAAAATAGACAATTACATTATATTGTCTACCACTTAACATTCATCTTGTTGTTCGCAAAATACTAGCAATATTGAACACATATAATATCAGAGTAATAACAAAAATGCACTGGCGTTGCTTACTCAGGACAGCACCACTAGAGGGCGCCACTGTAAAGGAAACCACTGCCAGTGTGTGTGATTGTGACTCACTCGCAGAATTTGAAAAGAATCTTCTCAAATACAAGTACAGGCCCCGTGCTCCCCAAGATGGTCAGAGGCTGTCCAGCAAAGAGGGAAAACGCCACACCAGTCAGGGATGCTCCGAATAATGACTCTATAGCACTCTGAGAGAGACAGAGAGAGAGAGAGAGAGAGAAACAGAGAGAGAGAGAAAAATCAATGATTCTGAAGGCCTTGCTGATCAGATGAAGGAAAAGGAGACAGTTTGCTTTACTCAAAACTCCCACCCACACACACACCCACAGCGGGACACTCAGGGTGAATAGGTTTTGTTTTTCTAGGCTGTTGCTTAGGTTGTCAGTTCTCATAACTCACTTCATAAACAAAATCTGCAGCAGTTCCACACATACACACAACTACATGAGTGTCTGTGAATGGTTGTGTATATAACACTCACAATAAGGGATGAGTCAGAATTTTTAAATATTTGAATAGTAAAAAATTATACAGTAAATTAGTGTATTTGATAATCACCGTAGCAGACACTATAAATCCGCCGGGTAGCAGACAGTACAAAGTACAGCTAGAGCACATAGGAGGTGTCACAGAAAAGTGCCAATAAAAAACAAGCAAATTTTACAGTAGAATAAAATTTTCAGCATCATTTGGTGAATTTATCAGGTATGATACAAGCTAACTAACTCTTCAGAAAGTTGCTGTTTTCAAGCTGAAAGGTGAAATACAATGTGACTAGGCCAGTAATGCTAGTTGAGGTTAAAGCTTGTTTAATCTTAAAGGTGATGTATACAACATTTTAAACTTTAATATATCAGAAAATAACTATTTTCTATGTAAAAAGCAGAGAATGAAGTCACGGCCCCTCTGTGTGTGTGAGTTTGTGATGTCAGTTTCTTTGGTATTTGTCTTTATCATAGCCCTGTGAAAATGTCAGCCCTCCCCATGTTTTGTTTTGCCCTCCCCAGACATTGACCGCCCACACAGCATGTGTGCACAATTTAAGGCAGAATGGGAAAATTCAAACACAAAGCTGAGGCACTAGAATGTAGTCTTACCTGCTGCACCTTTTAAGGTGGAAGAGGAAAATTCGAGCTAGAAGCTGGTGAAAAAGAAGCTGACGTAAGTTTCATTGAGAGTTAAAATGCACGAAAACGGATGAGGAGGTCGCTCCTGCTGGAAAGGTAAGGAACATTAACACATTTTTGTTGTTTTCACAGAACCAATAGGTCAGTATTGTTTTGTCCTGATTGTTTGTGATAGTGACTGGTTAGCTTCAGTGTCATTGTTCACTCTAACGTTACATCATGGTATTTGTCTGTACAGCATTTGCGAAGGGTTTTATGGCCAAAAAGATCTAAAAAAGCATGCTGGCCTCGACAATGTGCATCCATGAATTTGGGGGGCGGAGCTTCAGCATGAACACTGAAGGGAGGGGTGTTTGTTTTGCTGTTGAGTTCAAATATCAATAGTCGTTCTCCAGAATCATATAAAGCTCATTTAAAGACTTTAGACTGACACGTCTATCTGTGCAAGTTTCAAGGCATGTCAGCCCCTGTGGATCTGTGTGTGGGTTTGTAGTACAGTAACAATAAGATGCCGAGTGGCGTCACTTTAGTGTCCAGTTCACAGTAGCCTGTGGCTTTAAGAGTCCTTAAAGTTTTTTTTTTGGGTGTAGGGGTATTATTTGCATATGTTTCCAATAATTCTCTACAAATTGAAATATCAAATCTGATTGAAATCCCCTTTCCTACTCACAATGTTGCTCTTCGTGGCTTCCCCCAGCAGGCCTCCGAAGGTGATGACTGGAGACATGCAGGCGCAGTAGAGGAAGAGTACAGAGGCCACACACTGCAGGCTGAACGCATCCACAACATCACTCCAGTAGAACGGAGCTTTACGCTTTACATCACGCACTAATCCTCCAAATACCCTACAGTGCAGAGAGAGAGCGATAGAGAGAGAGAGAGAAGGATAGAGGGGTATAGGCAGTAAAATAACCCAGTCTATTAGAACAGGCCCATTCAAACCTGCTGAAGATATACCTCTCTGCACACAGGTGAACCATCCTAATTCAACGGCCAGATAACAGAAAAAAAAGAGTTGATACACCATGTATATTTTGTTTTGTAACCTACCGTTCATTCCCATAATAACAGTATATTAACACTAAACTGCAAAGACTGCTCATTTTGAATTAATCATGAATACATTTACATATGACCATCCATTCAGTCTACAGCAGTTTAGCCCACCCATTCACACTGAAGTGGGCACGGAATGGTTCCAAAGGAACCAAACATCCGAAAGGAGTGACAGAAGTTTATGTTTTCTGATGTCCCTGAGGATCGCAGACCAAACTTGTACGCTCGCCACAAGCGTGTGAACATTTTGTTCCACATTTCAGCCCAAACTGCTTTAGGCCGTGGTGTCATTTAAATTGTGAAGGGCTCAGCCAATCAGAACAAGTCATTTTGCATATAAACAATGAGGACTAGAAACACAAACAGCCTGTCTTAAAGATAAATAGAGGTTAAAATGATCATGTCAGTGGTAAAATGGATAATTACTCTGTCACGCGTCCCTCAGCTCCTGCCGTTACTACTACATTTCCCAGAACTCCATTTCCTGATCACATGACCCCAGATCTACCTCACATGACTCTCCACTATTCCTCTTCACCTGATCACTGATTCAGCTCACCTGAATATAAACCCCCTCAGTTTGTTTGCACTTTGCGAAGTAATGCCTTTGTATCACAGAGCCTTGCTCAGCCTTCCAGTCTGCTAGTTTGCTTTTCTGTGTTTGACACTTGCTTTGTCTGTTTTTGACCTTGTCTTTTGCCTAGGCCTCTTAGTGTTGTTGGTATTTCTGGTTTGACCTTCTTTTCTGGATTTTGAACTCTGTTTTTTGGACTTCCCTCATGGTTACTGTGTTCTTGATTTGGCTTTTGACTTTGGACTGGCTGACCTTGATTTTGGATGCTTCCTTTTGTTAATAAACCTATTTTACTTCAGTTTGAGTGTCTGAATTCTGTTCGAACCCGACAGACTGTTTGTAGTACATAAAATCACACAGACATTATAAGTGGGGAAAAAAATGAGAATATGGGCTCCTTCAGTTCCACCACTATTACATTTCATCTAAAAATAACCTCTAACAATGATTTATCACTGTATTTCTTCCTGCTGTCGCTTCTAAAATGGAACTTTAAACATCAAATTCATAATATTCTACAAACATTCACACTGTAACAAAAACCAGAGACGCACTGAGAGGAAAGCAAAGGACGACTGGATTGGTCATTTCTCAAACAGCTCCATGGTAAAAGTGAAGCTTTTTTATCAGTATAGCAGACAGAGGAACCAGAGGACTGATTACTTGTTTATTCCTCTGCCTTTGATTCATATTTCATTCTATTCGAAGCGGAGGGACCCGTGTCTTCCCACACATACACACACACACACACACACACACAGTTCATAGTGAGCCATTACTGAAGGAAAAGAGACTCCAGCCTCTTCCTCTTCTTCTGCCTCTGGCAGTATGGGGGGGTTTCATAGCTAAGAAGTGCTTTCAAGAGTATGAACCAACTGCAGTAAATAATGGAGGACCACATCTGTGGGAGGTGTATGTGTGCGTATGTGTGTGAGTGTGTCACCGCTATCTCACTCCAGCAGGCCCGTATGGTGTGAGGGTAAACCCTATGTGTCCCTCTGAAGCAGAGCAAGACGAATCGGAATGAAAAGACTTATCAAATGCAGCTGACTACAGGGAGCGTTCGTCTTTAACAGCATGGGCAGATGAAAGAACAGTGCCGTGCCTATTCATTTAGTTAATTTACCACACTCCCCCGGTTATGTAATGCCTTATATAAAGCTTTCACTGACACATGATCAATTGAACCACATAGAGGACCCACTTCTAGTACTGACACTCTTAGTGATTGGGTTCAAACTGTGTGTGTCGGTGTGTCCATGTGTTCTCACCTCCCACACTGTAACAGTATCTTAACAGCACCTCTTACGGTGGGTTGCACCAACAGAGATTAAGCTTTAACTTGGAATAAATCAAGGTTTATCTATTAATCCAGTTGCACCAAAATTTATACCAGAGTCATATTTAAACTGTCATTTCAGTCCTGGATTACAGTTCCAATAAACTCAGATTAAATTTAATCCTGTGATCCTATTGTGGAACAGAAAATCTCTCTCTCCTTCTCTTTTATTCAGTAAAACTATAAATAGAGGCACACACACAAATATATATATATATATATATTAATATCATATATATATATATATATATATAGAGAGAGAGAGAGAGAGAGAGAGCGATACATACACACAAGTGCTATTAGGAACAGCACTTTATCTAATAATCTATACATGACTATGAAATATATATATATATATATATATATATATATATTATATATATGATGTAAAGAAAATAAATGCCAGACAAATATTATAAAATATATAATGAAAGTTGTTGTCCCCAGGAGTCGTGTCACTGGTGTTACTGTGTAACAAAAAATCTTATTTTGAAATAAAAATCACACTGATGACGTCACTTGACCTCCTTTTACCTATTTTCTGAGGATCTATGAAGAAAAGCACATGGTGAGTCCACTGAGTCTTTCAGTTATCAGAAATTTTCTCATTTAGCTCATGATTTCATATGAAGCTTTTAGCTGAAGTCACTGGTGTGACCTACTTTATTCTTAGGTAATACGCTTAGATGGTTGCGCCACTCGGGAGTCCCCCTCTAGCAGCCATTTTGTAAAATGCATTTTTCATTAAAAATGTCTCTGGTGTTACTGTCTCTGGTGTTACCTTTCTTATGCGTAACACCAATGAGGATCTGTAACACCAGTGACTTCTTTAGATAGATAGAAAAGTGGACGTTTCTGTAGAATGACCCATATTACAGGTAGGCATGGCCGAACCCTGAGCACAGATGAAACCCTGTGAGGACAGCAGGGAGAGGATCCGCGAGGCAGTGGTGGAAGGTGTGTGAGTCCTCCTGTGTGCCGCTTCCGGTCCCTCGGCAAGACCATTTCACTATGCCTAATGTTCGATCCCGGTGGCCAAGCCGTGGCGCGGGGGTTGGTGATGGGGAAGTAGGGCAACCGGTTCTTTTTCCTGCTCAACTCAGGAGCCCATGCTGTCCTTAATGAGAGCCAGCTGATGCATTCAAAATCCACTCCCTCACGGATCTCATTCTCTCCTCGCTGCCCTCACAGGGTTTTGTCTGTGGTCAGGTTCGGGCCTCACCTTCTGCTGGCTCTTGCGGTCATCATCAGGGCCCGGGGGACGGGCACCTGCCACAGTTCACTTTCACTCATTGCCTTTAATGTAACTCTACTTAAAGTCAACCTGAAATCAAAATGGATCATTCTGCTCATGTTTTTGCTCATTTTCATTACAACCCATGGTGTCATTGAAAAGACAACACTCTTGTTTTTCTGTAATCAAAGTGACTTTTGCTTGTCTCTAAACAGTCTCTGGTGTTTGGTGGCATCAGTGTGTTCCAGCAGCAGAGAAAAAATTATGCTAACCAATAATTTCTTAGTATGTTTTCCCTCCCCCACAATCCTGACCAATCGAGCGAGAGCGTCCGTGATCACCTCCACTCCCAGCTGCACATACATGCAACTCATAAACAAGGCATATTAAAATCAAGCTTTCAAGAAATAATTTATCATGTTAAATTTTCTGTTACAGAAAACACTCATCGAAATATTTTAGCACTTCATTTCTGACATTTTTGATTTTTTCCCTGGGCTTTTCTTGAAAACAGAGTCTGACTCCATGATCTTTTTGGAACGTCCACTTTTTTATACACCAATCAAATCCCACCAGTCACTGGATGGAAGGCAGGAAACACCCTGGACAGGTCGCCAGTCCATCGCAGGGCAGACAGACAGAGATATACATTCACAAACACACTCACACCTAGGGACAAATTAGCGTGTCCAACTGACCTGACTGCATGTCACAGATATGATCACTGCATACATATCTCTGTGTTAATTCATAGTTTTGATGTCTCCACTATTATTCTAATATGTGGAAAACAGTAAAAAGTCTGTGTGTAGGTGTCTTCAACTGATACTCTAAGCGTGTGTATGTGGGTGGCACATGCTCGGTTCTTTCTCCCCTCCACACTGACTCTAGATCAGTTGCAGTATCTGTGTGTTTGTTCTCACCTGCCCGTTCTCTGTAGCTCTGGTCCAATGTGGTGTTCCTCTTCCTGTGGAGGTTCAGCAGGAGTCGCCATGCCGTTAGCCTGTGATAGCCTCTTCCTTTTCATCTGCACCAACGACAGAGTAGTACATGAGCACAGTATTATACGGTAAATGCGCTGCATGGTAGTGTTGAATAACTCAAGTCTGGTGTGGGTTGTAAATTAACAGTCTCAGTCTGTCTTGTCTCTGTCTTGTCATCATTAAGACTCGGTCTCGTCTTGGTCTCGACATTATTAGGATTCGATTTTGAGGTAAGGGAAACTCGGAAATTGTTCCTGAGACCAGCCGAGAGCGATGCCTCCATCTGAGGTAATTAGAAACTGAGTTTTTTTTCTATCATTATTGAATATCAACGAGACCGCAAAACAGAATAAAACAGTCCTTTCTCTACATCAGGGAATTTGCATTCAGCAGAAATGCCAATGTTATCATGCAATTCTATCATTAATCTAACTATTTATTAATATATATCATGTGTAATGAATTATGACGAATTTACAACAAACATCAAATGAACTTGAAGTTTTCTTATTTCTTCTTTTTATTTTAATATTCTGAAAAAAGCTTAATCTGGTCTCAGTTTTGTCTCAGTCTCACCACTCCTGGTCTCAGTCTTCATTCAGACTCGAATACTACAAAGTTTTGGTAGTGACTCAGACTCAATGTGTCCAGGTCTCAGTTGTGACTCGGACTCATCTCTAGTGGTCTCGACTACAGCACTACAATAGGGTTTTTTTTTTCAACCTTAAATGCTTGAGTGTTTCACCACCTGACACCTGACATCTAACACAATTCACTAGATATTTTAGTAACGATAACAAAATAATACAAATATATTTGTGTTACATTTTGTTTTGTCACTTATCTAAACAAACGGACAAAGTTGGAGGGGTGCAATGAGGTCACAGTGAGAAAACAAGGTGCATTTAAGGGTTAAATGTACAATATGTAAGATTTTTTTGAGTAACTTCAAAAAAGCTTGAAAACCAAAAGCATCCCATGACCACATCAGCTAAACAAGAATGCAATGATGAAAGAGAGAAAATGGAAACAAGAAGAGTAAAAGAAAGCATTTGATTGACAGTGGGGGTTGAGGACTCTGACCTGTGACGGGACGTTCTTGGGAGGCTCAATACGGATGGTGGGGTCCCACTCTCCAGGAGGAAGAACAGTCACCTGATCCAAAAACTCATCAATGCCAGAGAGAAGATCCGCCCTGTCACGGGCCTTATAGGCTACATCATGGAAAATCTGAGAGTGCAGAAAGACAGACGGACTCTCAAGATTGGAACACAAAACTGTTTAATATAATCTGCAAGTGGTTCTTTGTATGTAATAAACAATTATTTTAGGTGGAAACGTTTCACTTTGCTGTATAAAATATTCTCTATGTATATAATGAACTATTTGTATGGACAAGCTGCTTACTGAACTATAGTAACTGAACTATAACCTTAACCCCAATGTGTAACCTAAAACAGGCATTACTCCGCTTTCAAGCCCAAATACGCCATCACTGACTAAACTTGGACCAAATTTAAGCTTCATTGTCAATCTTTTGAAGTGCACTGTGAGGGATGGTGGGGATGCCCCATTAACCCTTGATTTTTGCATATCTTCTTAAATTTGCCTTCTTCTTAAAAAGGCACTTGCATATAACATGGCGCCATATGTTTCATGTCAAAATGCTTCTTGATCTTTATCTAATCCTAACTCTCACCCTTGCCCTAATCCTAAACCTAACCTTAACCTCAACCCAAGACCTAATACTAACTCTAACCTTAACTTCCACTCAAAACCTAATCCTATCCCTCACCCTGGCCCTAATACTCACTCTAACCTCAGCCAAAACCTAATCTAGTTAAGCCCCAGTTACTGAATGGTGTGAGCAGTGTGTCTATAACAGCTTGTTGAGGATGTTGAGATGGTCTGTATTAAACCTGTTTCATGTTCAGTTCCTCTCAGATTAACTCCTACAGATATGAACACCAAATAAAGTGAAAAAACTAAATTTAGTAGAATATAAACATATTGTATTTACACAGTTAATTACAAGTCTCTTGATAATCTACTGAATGCATTTACTGCTGCCACATCACTGATATGTGGCTAATGCTACTGAGAGTCTGTTGAGTGTTTATTTCATCTAAAAAGGACCACTCAAAATGAAGTGTCACCAAAAAAGTTACCATTTTATTTGGTAACAAAGCCCATATATGCCAACTCTTTTTTCGCTTGACTGAATGGAACTGCAAGATAGAAAAGTTAATACAGTATTTTTTTTATTCTCCTTGCAAAACAGGATATTCATATCCACAGAGATAGCGGCTGAGAGTGACTTTCCAGCTGTGGCTCAGAGGCTTATTGGACTGGCTGTTTGGGTGACGCTACATCTCAGCTATTATGCAGCCTGGACCAGCCGCTTGAGTGATGCTGCATTATGGCTACGGGGCTGTCTGGACTGGGGACCTGATTGACGTGACATCACAGCCTGGGCTGGCTGCTTGGTTGACCCTGCACTGCAGCTGTGGGGCTGCCTAGACCAGTAATGTTTGTCTGCATGAGCAGCGCTATGCCACAACTATGAGGCCTCTTGGGATGGCCACGTGGGTGACGCTGCATTGCAGCTATGAGGCTGTCTGGACTGGTGGTGTTCGGCTGCAGGAAAAAGCTACCACTTTGTGGCGAAGGACATTTTCACACCTACAAACAGTAAAATAGCTTTATTGTAAATTGTCTATAGATAAAAATATCCAGAGGTTTTGTGGGTCACAGATAATGTGAGCACCACGTTGCATGGGACCAAGCATTTTTATACAGTGTGAGCAGTAAATCTGCTTTTTACTTTAATGATGTAATGCCTCAGTGCTTTTGCTGCATTTATTCGATTTTTAGAAAGCTCGTGATCTAACCCAGCCTTCTAAAAACGCTTTTTGAACAGGCACAGGCTCGTGCATCTTTTATACAGTAACAGAAAACACAGTAGCAGACAGAAATTTCTGATTCAACATGCTGATACGTTTCACTCTGGCCAGTGTGGACATACACACCCCCTTACATTCTCTGGCAGTAGATTTAAAAGTCAATCATCAAACTCTCAAAATGGACAGCCAGTGAGATGCTCAATCTAAAAGTGTTAATCCACCAGTCTATGGCATTTGTGGAAGTGAGTGTAGGATGACATACTGTATGTTGTGTATGTCTGTATTTTACGCAGTATTTCCTTGAGCAGCTGCTGGTTAATTGTTGTTATTAAAGGAGCACAGATGAAATTTCAGCTGCAGTGAAGACACTACAGGATCCCACACTGCTTAATGAACTCTGTGTAATGAAGGATGTGTAACTGAGTTATGGTTCATTAGTGAATCTCTCACCTCATCTGTCATCAGCGTGGCCATGGAGCGGCCAATCTCGTGGTACTGAGGACCTTTTCCATATGGCCCCAGCAACAGAAACAAGAACCTGGCACAATCACACACACACACATATCCACACAGACTGAATTCCTCAATAGGTCAGTTATACTGGTGGTTAAACATGAAAGACAATATCGAATGTATTTTATGTTAAAACTAAACTGAATATTATTTTCTATGCACTAAACTAACAGGGTGCATACATGTGCCCACATTTCAATTCTTCAGTCATAACTCAAGTGGCCCCAACATTATTTGAACATTTTAAATATTTGTAAACTTTTAATAAAGCTCTTTTTTCTTTCAGTGGTATCAGTGAGCTTGAGTTCATTAATAGGATCGAGTGTGAAAAGACATTTTAATTGCAAACTTGATGAAATTCTGCAAAGAAGTTGCTCAAAAATCTCAGTCTTGGAATGGTCTGTTTAAAGTAAATACTGCTTGGTTTGACATTTTGTTTCCTAACGCAACTGTAACTACTGAATAGACACATTTTCTAAACCGCTTATCCTTCTGGGTCGAGGGGGAGAGCTGGAGCCTATCCCAGTGGTCACTGGGCAGAAGGCAGGATACGCCCTGGACGGGTCAGCAGTCCATCGCAGGGCAGACACAAAGACATACATCACTGCTGTCGTAAGAAAACCTCGATTCTCCATTTTTGATGTTTTTCAGTTTCTGACATAATTTGAAAATCTGTCATCCTTTCTATTGTGTGTGAAATTTCATGATGAGTGGACCAAAAAACGACCCAAAATGACTTGGAAAAAAGTCTGGTTCCACTGACTTACATTAAAAGTAAAGTAGGTTTTTTGTTTCTCCTGTAAAGTTACCATTTTGGAGATACAAGGTTTTGTTCTGACAGCAGCGATATACATAATAATTACACTCCACAATTTAGTATGTCCAATCGGCCTGACCTCATGTCTTTGGACTGTAGAGAAAGCATGCAAACTCCACACAGAAAGGAGCTGGTAACATAAAGTTCAGTTTTCCTGCATAACCGATTGCTGCATGAGTGAAATGATATGGATCGATCTTATCTTTGTGGCTTCTAGTGGCCTCAAACAAACAGTTATCATTACTTCTAAGAACGTTTCCTTGTATGTATGTGTGTGCGCGTGTGTGTGTGTGTGTGTATGTGTGCATGTTACCTAGTTGGGACAGGAACCTCTGTGAGCCCTGTGAGCAGAACAGCAGGTGAGAGGCGGACGAAGGCTATGATTGGTCGATCCAGGAAGTCCACTTCACCCACCAGCACATTAGAGGCTTCTGCCCCAGGAGGAATCTTCTTCATGAAGTTCATATCCACCTGAGAGAGAAAGGTGTGTAAGAGAGAGGGAAAGAGAAAGAGGGGAGAGAGACAGATAGACAGAGGGAGAGAGAGAGAGAGAGAGAGAGAGAGAGAGAGGGAGAGAGAGAGAGAGAGAGAGAGAGAGTCAAAACCACAACTCTATAGACTAGGGCTGAAAAAATGCATTGCTGCATCGTGATGCGTCAATCTGAAGCTGATTTTACTGTACAGACTTTTGTGTGTTGAAACTGATCTTTCAATTGTGTACGCAAACGTATGAACAACCCCAGTCAAACTACTCTGCAGGATGTTCGACAGAGAACACTCTTAAATATGACGTTTTTCCCGCACATTTTAGGGCACAATTTCTATTCACTTGTTGAGTTTAACAAATGGGGAAAAAATAAAACATTACACATACAAATGTAATGTAAAACTGTCGCACAGACCACATTTTAATTTTTTTTTTCTCTAGTGTGTTCACCACGGCACTCAGCCTTTTGCATGCAACTATAATCTCCATAGAAAAGCATTATTAATAGAATGGGACACTCCAGAGCAGCCACTCGTGAAGGTCGGCATGTCTAATGCCAAGTATCAGCTAAAGAAGTATAAAGTCTCCCTGCATTGAGGAGCAGTGGAACTGTGTTCTCTGGAGTGATGGAGCTCCATCCTGTACCTTTGTAAGAAGTTGGAGTGACCCAGAACTGATCATCCAACATCAGTATCTGACCTCACTAATGCTCTTGTGGCTGAATGCAATCAAATCCTCACAGCAATGTTCCAACACCTAGTGTAAAGCCTTTCCAGAGGAGTGGAGAGTTTGTTTATGTGCATTTTTAATTCATTTTTCTTCTAAAGGCAAATTAATCTAATTAGATTGTGGTGAATTGTAAGATTTCACGATACACAGACTTGTTTCCTGAAGAATCGAACCAAAGCCATCAAATTGAAAAGCTGTATGGTGAGAGATTTGCATCTCCACTAAGGACCAAGGCACTGCAGTGTAGTTGGTCCAGTCTAGTCTTGAACAATGTATGAGAGAGGCTCTACAGAGGGCCGCATTAAGTTTTGGCACCTTTATTTCTAGTTCTAGTGTATGTGTATGAACAAGACAGTGCAACACAGTATAAATAAATACATTTATTTTAAATATTTATAATTTTATTATAAATAAATGTAACAATTTAATGACCGGTTTAACCGGAAATTAAATAAATGAAGAGGTGGTCCCTCACTTTTGCAGACCACTCTATTACGTGTGTGTTACCTTGCTGAGATCTACAGTGCTGCTGTCTTTGCTGTTTGATTTGGATGATCTGTTTTCACTTGGCCTGCCTGCATCCAGAGAGCCAGAGAGAGAAGGAGCAGACACCAATGGACCTGAGAAATGGAGAGAGAGAGAGAGAGACTTGTTCTTGAGAGTCGTACGTTTGTTGTATTTGTTGTAAATGACACACACTGTGGTGTCAGAACAGGTCGGCACAAACAGAAGCGCAGCAGCACTCGCTCATGGCTTTATCTCAGAGATCTGAGACCAGCTTCACCTTTGCTATTCTAATACTTGAATACAGACATGGATCGTTGTGGATTGGTATCAATAAATCGTCCTCTGTAGGACTACACAATATAACAAAATGGCAAAATGAGGCTGCCTTGCACAGGGCAGATGATGCTTTTGTGCATTAAGTAAGTTATGTATTTATTAAGGATGTAGCAAATTGTACCACATTGTATCATAACATATCATACTGTATCACTGTATCATGGCCGGCTTGTTAGTGTGTTAGTTTGGGTAACATATTAGCTAGTAGTGATGCACCGATATGGGAATTGTGGACTGATACCAATATCAGCCCACAATTCCCATTTTACACATTTCATATCTGCTTAAATTTAAGATGATACATAAAGATTCATAAAATATAGAAACTGGGGCTACCTGGATTAGCATTACGGAGAAATATATCGCTGCTGTCGGAGCAAAAGCTTGTATGTCCATTTTTGTCATTTTTCAGTTTTTAACATAATTTAAAAGTATCTGTTGCTCTTTACATTGTATGTAAATTTCATGATGAATGGACCAAAAGAAACAGCCCACAAAAAAAATCTGGTTCCATTAACTTACATTAAAAACAGAGTATGTTTTTTCCTTCTCCTGTAAAGTTACTATTTTGGAGATATGAGGTTTTGCTCTGACAGCAGTGATGTAACACTTATTTCTATAGGGCTATAAATGCAGTAAAAAATGCAATAAAAGCAAAGTAAATGTTACCACAATGTTCCACTATATAAAGTAATTATCTGTCAATACTGATTTGATAATGATCCTGATATAGTTGTGCATTCTGTAGTTCGCACGCTGGCGGCTAGTGTGTTAGATTTGGGCACTAACAAGCACAGCTTTTGCTCAGTGTTTATATGCTGCTAAGAAACCAGTCTGGAGGGATCAAGCAAAACTCCACTGTGCCCTTCTGAAGTCCCAAATAATGTACCTTAACACAATATTTGTATATAAATACAGGTATATACCAAATGCTCTAATAAACCAATAATGCAAATATTTTAACATTAACAAGAAAAAAAAATTGTACGGAGCCCCTTTTGTGACATCCCGTATAAATAGAAACAACTTAGTAAGATGTGGGAATGAGATAATTAAGTTGTGGCCACAACTTAGTAAGGCATGGGAATGAGATCATGCCCTACTAAGTCATGGCTACGCATTAGGATCAAATTCCCACCATACTAAGTCGTGGCCACAACTTAATTATGTCATTCCCACCCCCAATTAGGTTGTGGCCACACATTATTTTTTATTTATACAGGATTATTTTTATTTATACAGGATTATTTTTATTTATACAGGATGTCACCAGAGGGGCTCTGTAGTATTGAATTGAGACACCACTGCATCATCACACTCAACTGAATAATTAATTCTTAGTGGTTGTCAAGTTCATTTTTACATTCTACTAATATTAATTTAATGAAATTAAATGTTCATCATTATTAACGTGCTTGGCAACAATTGAAAGGTACGAGGTGAAAAAGGCTAGACTGTAAACGTTAGCTGATTAGCATTTCTTTGTTTTTCTAAAAGACAAACTGTTTTTCTCTGTGTAAACTTTAGCCAAATATGATCTACAGTGGCTTTCTGTGGTCTTTAAAATGTCTTTAATTTAACGCAGTAAACGCAGAATGCTGAGTGACGCGATGCAAAATTGAACAGTGCTCGGAGTCACTCAGTCGCTGTCCTACCTTGTTGAAATGCCTTACCTTAGTGCTTATTTATATGTAGCTTCCTACATAAAACTGTAGGCTCTATCTTCATATCCTTACATCCTATAATACCCTGATATTTCAGTAGCCTAAATCATCGTATCAGAAAACACGACCAGCAGCAAAACTACAAGCAGGATATTTAGGATATTTCAGTAGTCTAAATCATCCTAGTAGAAAACGCTAACAGCATTGAAATGCATAGGTAGGATATTTTGATAGCCTAAATCACCCTATCAGGGGGTACATAATAATACTAAGCGGAGTCTGTGCTGAATTAAAATTAAAAACACAATAAAATGTTTGAAACACAAGTTATTGCGCTATATTAATGATATGCACATTCTCGGCAGGACCGCTGCATGGCTAGGACAAATTATTAATTGCACACCTCTGTTCATAATAATGGATTCGAATATTTAGACGTTGCAGGACTAGTGTGCTTTGGCCCTCACCACAGAACATGTTCAACTTCCACTTTCATTTAGTCATTCAGCTTTGCACTTTCAGACGTTCCCTAAACAGGTGTAATTTCAACATCAGTTAGCTGGAACCAAGCCTGTGCTGTGTGGCACGATTAGCCAAAACACCAGTCTTAAACATAACAGGTTTGAAGTCGGCTCTCTGTCATTCACTGAGCTTTTTCTCTTTCAGGCATTCGTTTTTACCATTTAAACTTGTGTCAGCAAAGCAGCAGTTAGTCAGAATCAAACCTGTATTGTGGTGTGAGGCACTGTTTGGGCCTGCTTTCTTAGCTAACATTAAGTTAGCCGAACAAGCTACAGATCCAGATATAATTTCACTTTTCTGTCTCTTCAGCAGCAGCTGACATTTATTGAATGACGGCTTGAAAATCATTCAACGTGTTCACCTATTTGGTGAGCATGAGCGCGTACTATTCTTTAAGATTTCTTTGATTCTGAAATAATGCAGAACGCAAAAAAGGTGCCATAAATGCTCTTACGTAATACGGTTTACTGCGGTTAAATATGAAGACGATTTTAAAGTCATACATAAAGGGGAACCGCCCAGCCCTAATGTATATGTAATAAATGTGATTAGAAGCTCATGGGCACCTGGGCAGGTTGGCATTCCTCAGACAGCCCTTAACAGTGTGGGATTAGAGCAGGATTAGGCCAGGCTGAATGCATGCCAGAGATACCAACACGCCTTTATTCAGAGATTAACCCAGGAATGCACACTAACTAAACACGCACATACGCACGCATACCAGACTGTCACCATCACACACATATACACATATACTTTACCCATCCAGAACACACTGAGAACTGAGATTAATTACAAATTTAGAGCACATAACTGCTCCCTTAGCCAAAAGAGCATGTCCTCGAACTACTGTACTCTAGCTGACACATGCTAATTAACACGTACAGACTTAGAGAGCAGGCCAGAGACAAAGAGGCTGTCTGATTCCACAGCTAAAAATACAACACACCCAGAGCGCAATGAAACACACAGTAACATGCACATCTTCACTGCCATAAGAAAACCTCTGAAAGGGGAACTTTATAGGAGAAAAACTGTAGCTTAAAACATATAACTCAATGTCAAATGATTCAAATAGCAATTAATTGCATTTGTCTTATTTACACAAATTTGACCCCAAAGAAAGTAGTGCCATTTCTTACAGCTATAAGTGTGGACAAAATAAGCTTCATCAGTTCACGTGAACCTGAATATGAAAAGCTCACCATTTCCTTTGGGGTGAACATATATTTCCAATTTTCAACATCCAGTGAGAGCAACAGCAGCTGCACATTCCAACCAATGACACTGATGTTGGAATTTGAATTAAGATTCATTTTGTTGTGCAAAACGTGTTTACATTGTACAGTCATTGGGTGGAATATGCAGCTGCTGTAGCTCTCACTGGACGTTGGTGATAAAAACTGGAAATATGTTCACTCCAATGGAAACAGCAAGATTTTCATCTTCAGGTTCATGTGAACTGATGAAGCTTATTTTGTCCACATGTAAAGCTATTTTAATTTCAACTAGCTTTTCCTTGTTTATTCAGGTTCTGTAATGTTTGTTATGCCGACACACATTCTGTTTAGTGACCCTTATTAGTCCCACAATGGGGAAATTTCACCTCTGTATTTTAACCCATCCGTGCAGTGAAACACCACATACACACTAATGAATGCACACTTGTCCGGAGCAGAGGGCAGCCCTATCCACAGCACCTGGAGAGCAGTTGGGGGTTAGGTGCCTTGCTCAAGGGTACTTTCAGCATGTACTGTCGGCTCAGGGGATTGAACTGGCGACCTTCCGGTCACAAGGCTGGTTCCCTAACCTTCAGCCCCAACACTAAAAGTTAGTTGAGCTAACATAAGAATGTTTGTTGTCCTGGTAAAAACTCTTTACCCACTTTTTCTTTCATATTGACATAAAACTTTGGTAAAAGCTTTTATCCAGAACAACGTACAGTTTTAATCTCATTACTGAGGAAGATGCACGTAGTGCCAGGCACCTAGCAGAGAGTCAAACCCTAACCTGCCATGCAGTCAGTAGCAGTGTTACCCACTACATTGCAGCAATGCCTGCATTATCAGCCAAAAAGTACAGTACTGCTTCATTTAACGTAGGATTATATAAATTACACTCCATGTGCTACAGATATTGGCATGCTAATGACAGGTCACATGACCATGTGATATTTGTATATTATGAAGTTTTGAAGTTTGTATGATGGACTCAAAATGTCATACTCCATTATATACAAATATCAAATGTCAGCCTGTCTTCAGCTCACAATATCTGTACTGTACTATACTGTATGAGCGGCTGGTATAGTGTAGTGGTTAACACTGCTGCCTATTACACAGCAGAACAAGGTTCAGTTCCCTTGAACAAGTTGTCTAGCACTACATTCACCTACCTCTGTAATACAATTAAAGCCTTACTTCACTCTGGATTAAAGTATCTGCCATTTACAGTAAATGTGAAAGGATAAAAGTTGATATGACTTGAGGAGCTCTGACAAGTTGCACTTCTTAGGACAATAAATATCGGGCCTCATTCGCCGGTATCTTCCTAAGTTTGTTCTTTAATTTGTTCTTGAGAAAGATCCTAAGAAAAAGGCTTATGACGTGTTCTTAAACCGCAGAACTGTTCACACCTTCGTGCTCTTGAGTGTGTGAAGATTCTGTTCTTATCTAAGAACAAACCCCAAATAAGAAAACAGTAGCGAATGTCAGAATCTTCGTGAAAACTGCATAACTGGGTTTTACGAAGAAATTTCTTCTTAAGAACGGTTGGTGAATGAAGCCCATTCTTTTATTAGCTCACCTAAATATTTCTTGTAGTGTTGATGACAGAATGTCAGTCAGAGTAATAGTTATTTACATATGCTGAGGACAAAAGGGAAAAGCTAGCACTAATTTATACGAAAATTTTTGTTGTGCAAACTTATTTTTTAAGAGTAATATATATGACAAATATACCTTATTATCTCATCAACTTTGACAGCAATAGTTAAAAACTTAAATCTGCTTTAAAAATGCAAATGTAAAAAATAGTTAAAATCTAACTAAAAATAAATGAATAAAAAAGGAAAAAGAAAAGTTTTCTCAACTACTTTTGGACTATTCATCATAAGCCATAAAAGACAGCTGCCATTTTCAAAAGGTGTAAAAGTTAGGTAGTTTTCTTACAACAGCAAACTCTCTCTCATACACACTACACATACACATTAAATGGCAATATGTGGAAAGAAACTTCTCCCACTTTATGTGGGAGTTCTGTTTAGGAACAGGCTGTGGAGTTACTCTAGGTCACAGCCCAGCAGAACATATGGAGCAGAGCCAAATAGATGGCCACGTTACTCTAAAACAATCTTCTGACATGCTGTAAGGTCACAGTGATGAATACCATTGCCCTTCTGTTTACACTACTGACAAACAGCCCAACAGATGTTGAAGCATTTATAGTTGCTGTGTACAGCACCACTGATCTGTTCACTGACAGCATAGGATTCCACTTCTCTATTATGGTCACCAGAGGCTTTAACAGATGATAATATTCCAGCCTGAGGTGCAGTTCTGAAGCTGTGAACTCACATTGTATGTCGTCATTATCAGATTTTTTTTTAAAAAAAGCACCAGATTTCCTTCATATTATATGAACATTTCATGGTGAATGGACCGACAGAAATGATACAGAATCATGTGGACTAAAATCTTGTTACACATGTGTAACATCTTTTACTGTTGTATAAAGTAGGTCTGGGCGATAGGGCGATATAATTGGATATTGTCTATAACAGACAAGTAGTCCGATACCAATAATGTTTTAATGTTAAAAGAACTGAGAGAGATTTAGAGAGGACTAATTTACAGATAAACAGCTTGAAAAACATGCTGGGAAACTGGGGTTCACGTCTAAGAAGTGTGTGGGCTCACGCTCCATTAGTCAGTCTCTCAGAGAGAGACAGAGAAAGAGGCTTGTTAAGACACTGCCTGTGTTATTTCTCTCTGCTACGCACTGTAAAGACAACCTCACTGCACAGATGCACAGATTTCCCCTAATTTACTTTACTTGAACTGAATAAAAAACGAACGCCGACATGCTTTGGAACTTTAGCTCACCTCAAAGTGACTCGCTGCATTAAAAAATGAGTTAAAATGACTGGAAGTTAGCACAGAGTAGCTAAGTTAAATCTAACCTGGAAAGAAAGTTCCTCTAATCCTCGTCTATGACTGGTGGTCTCAGAAAAAAGGTTAATAAACAATGTAAAATAAAAGGTACACATAATGTTTTGTTCACTTTTACTCTTAAAACTCTTTGATATTTGTGATTTTTAACCAGAAAATACTGTGCTGGTTATTTTTAGATATAGGCCTGCTATAAAGTTTCCATTTTGGAGGTGCAGGGTTTTGTTATGGCAGAGACAGAATTATAAAGGACAAATATAAAGTAATCACTGTGACTTCTTAAGCAGGTAATCTTGTTCTTGTGGGCACTATATACATGTATACCCTGTGGATAACTTTTCAGTGCCCAGTAAATGGCTGATGTATTTTGCCAAAATTGTCCACTTTTGATGTAAACTGGGGGCTCTAATCTTGGGTGGCACTTATATAATCAGCATCTTCACCAATCACAAGCCTGATGTGGGTTGCCCCGCCCACATAGCTTTAACAAAACTGTGTTCCCTATGATCTATTTGGGTTTGAGTCATTATAACCTACTGAGACAAAGATAACGATGAGCAAAAGCTATCTAGTTTATTCGTCTGTCCATTTGCTCAAATGTTCTTCCATCAGCCAATCAGTTTGTTCATACATTTAACTGGCAATGACAGCATTAACTACTGAGCTAGTCTAGTAAACCACTTGCATATGTAGAGCCTGTTTCACACATTTCTTCCTGCTCATGTTCAGTTCTGCTTCAATGGCGTTGCAGGATGGGAGCGTTGGACTAAGGGATGTCCATCACGCATGTTCATCAGAATATTAGGGCCATGCCAAGACAGTTCTCGAATAGGTCTGGTCAGCAGTTTGTCTGACATGTTTTAGTATATTTATATGAGGGCTGCAATCATCATTTTTTAATGTTGGGTTTTAATTAAGCCTAACTTAAACATTACAAAGTAATTGAAAAAATTATTGTTAAATAATTATTTCATAGCATTAAAATGCTGATCCTATCCAATCTGGCAAAACTGATGTGGCTCAAACAGCAGTGAGTAGTGCAGAAGAGCAGACACACCCTTTTTTAACCATCGTCTCAAAAATTAAAACATTTTTTTTAGTAAATTCATGTCAGTAAGCTACCTGATCAAATCCTCTTTATACCAGACCGTGTGCTAAACTCAGCCACATCGTCTGACAGCTGGTGCAGTCAGAATAATATTCCTACAGCTAGCTAGCCAGCACGCTCTCGTTTATTCTCAGTAATAAACACAAGTGAAAGTCTGCAAGCTGGCTAGCAAACCCAAAAAGCAGGAAAGTTATTTGAACTGCACCTGGAGTTGAAACTGACACTGTCGTCTGAAACTGCAAGTTGGGAAAGCTGTGTCAAACCACAAGGAGTCCGCTTGGTAAGTGTTTCGCAAGCTGTGCCAAAATCACAAGAAGTGTGCGTCTCCTGGGACCACAGAAACGAAAAAAGGCCGAATAGGAATAAACAAAGTTTAACACTGGGAAAATCTCACTGAAGTTTTGAAACAACATAATGATACAATGGGAAAGTTTACAGCATCAGCAAGTAAACATGGCAAGGCCTGAGGGCTGCATCTGAATGCTGTACTCTCTCTCTCTCTCTCACACACACACAGCGTAATGACAAGGTAATGACAGAGTCATGGAAAGATAAGAGCAGAGGGTTTTCGCAGCATGGATAAATGGAGAAATGAATGGACTGAATGAATGGATGGGTGCATTGAAGGATGTGTGGATGAAAGGAAAGACGTATTTATGAAATGGCTGGATGGATAAATGCAGGTCAAATGCAACAAGGTCAAAGAGATGAACCAATGAGCCAGAAACATAGATGGATGGATGCATGGATGTATGGATAAATGAGAATCATAGAGCATGCAGATACACAGCATGCAAGCCAAACATAGTGGGCATGCAAAAAGGCCAAAGAGATGAACCAATGAGCCAGAAAAATAAATGGATGGATGGTTGGATGAATCGATCATTCAATCAGCAGATAAGTGGGTGAATGGATGGATACATACAATGAGTCCAAAATGGTGAAATTAAATGGAAAATTAGACAATTCTTGGAAAAATGACCGGAATGAAGAGGTGATGATATGGAAAGATGAGTAGATGAGTAATAGAGCGAGTTATCAGTGCTGATGAAAGAGTGATAGCAGCATGCTGGCAGGTGCTGTCGTGTCTCTGTTCTGGCCATCACTCACACTGGCGAGGCTACACAGATATTTGCCTTCACAAGCTGTGAAGTCCAGGGCGTCCTCCTCTGCCGAAATCCCCTCCGTTTCCTCATCCTCGACTGGCGGCGACACCACGACCGCAGGGATATCCAGGTGGACAGGGGGTCTGTTGTCGGAGCCGGAGCGTCTAGAGGAGGGCGGGGTGCTCTGAGGGGATGGGCTGGGGGAGGGTCCATGGGCGGTGCTAGGAAGGAGGTGGTTCAGGAGCATGGAGACGCGGGACTCGCGTCTCTGGGACAGGTTTGAAATGGAGCCGCCCAGTTTGAGAAGAGAATTGCGGGAGGCAGACAACCCTTCACCTAATGACGGAAGAAGAGAGGAGAGGAAGGAAGGAGGTAGAGACAGAGAGACAGGGAAGAAAAGGATGAAGAAGGGAATTGATCGAGGAATGGAGAACTGACCTATCCATGCTCCGTCTGTAGATGAGGTCTTTCATAGCTATGGTTGCTAGGTTGAATGAGCTTTGCAAATGTGCTGGCAAAAATTCAATTCAACCTAATGAGAAACTGCAGCACACAACTTTATTGATTAGAGGCCTACTCCTGGTGACTCTTGGGACCCTTGGTAACAGCCCTCAATGATGATAAAAAGCCATTTCCCACCATTTACTCAGACCACAGCACCAGGTTTCAGACATCAGACAAAGTAGTGGGAAGAACACTCAGTTCACAGTACAATATTTCAGCTTTTGTACAATTTGATGTCATATAAAACTCAGATAAAGGCTGTAAAGTATGTGTCACATTTACAGTTCTGTCCTTTCTTAGATTCATTGCCGTTTCATGGCCAAATCAAATATGACAGTACATTACAACCACAACCTTTACTGAGTTGCCCTACTATTATGTTCTTTTATTTCATAAACATTAAACTTCAACTCACTGTCACACATCCCCCCGGCTCCAGCTCACACATGGACTCCATGTCCCAGAATCCCGTGGGTGAGCACGACTGCTGGACTTCCACAATCATCACCATTCATGTGTCATATGACCAGTCTTAGTTTAGTTTAAAAGCCCAGGCTTCTTGTCAAAGTTTTTACAAGTAAAGCCTAATTTCTGTTTTTTTACCGCAAGTGTCTGGCTGGTTCTGTCATGTTACACTGTCCTTGTTCCTGCATCTGCTTCAGTGTTAAGTAACATTTCAAAAGTATTGGAAGGAAAAGTGAGTAAACGCTTTGTGGAAGTCCCATTTTAACCATTTACAGAAGTTACTGTTCACACAACAGATGGTTCTTCTACCAGCGCAGGCTTAATTGACACAGTTTAAAACAACATACTGCATGCTTTCAGCTTTTGCAGCAATCTTATGAAGGGCATTTACAACCAAGAGAAGGTTTGTAGCAAATTCATAGTTTCAGTCATGCTACAGCAGCTTGTGGTGTTGACTATGACATTAACTTAGTCAGCAATACACTTGATCTAACCTGACAGGGTGACCTGTCAGGTTACAATTAGTAAAACACTGTAAATGTACATGTTTTGACAAAAATAGCACTGCAGTTTCTCATTAGTATGATTTCTGCAGGAAGCTCTGTAAACATTGTTCAACCCCATAACAGTATCTACAAAAGGACACATATGTGGCCAGAGCATGGACAGGCCAATGCTGGGAAGTCCTAAAGGATGAAGTCATGCAGAGGACTAGCAGAGTCCTAAAGAAGTGGCTCTGTGTATGGGAAACAGAGCGAATGGGAAAAAGAAAGCAAGACAGAAAAAGACCAAAAATGTCTCTCTTGGGTATGGAAAGTATGCCATGCAGAGAAAGGGCCAAAAGGCTGAGGAGTTCCACTATAAAAATCCTCACAACCATCACAGACATGCTGATGACACAATGCATCATGGGTAAAGTCACAAAGGAATTTCATTGGCTGGGGTGCAGGTGAAGAAAAATAATTACCTTGTTAGTCACAATGTCCCTAATTGCCCCTTTTGCCCCATTAATTACTTTTGTACTAATGAGAGATTAAAGAAATTTAAACGGTCATTTTAGAAGAACACACCGTGCAAAGACAGACAGAAGTGACCTTAATCATATTAAGCAGAAGCTAACTGGAAGTTAGGCTAATCTGAACTGCACTTGAGCCATGCACTGTAGACAAAGAGTGAAAAATTGAGAATCAAGTCGGTCCCCAAGCTAATCACTCCACCAATCCACTCCAAAGTCTTTTAGTGCAGGCAGAGAGCAGAAAAGGCATCAGTACAGAGCAGCTCTATCCGCACCCAGAGGGGACATTGGCATCGACTGGCTTAAGCTTTCTCACTGAACCGCACTCTACTCACTTTTTAAGGCCCGAGTGGTACAGCCACTGTAACTGTGAATAACAGTTCAGCTCATGAGACTCCAAGTTATCCCAGCTACTGTCCTTACACTCTCTTAAAAATTGGAAATATAAAATAAGCCATGATATGGAAAATTGAATCAAATTAATGCATGGTCTAGAACAGGGGTCGGCAAAATGCAGCTCTTTGACTGCCCTGTTGCGGCTCCACAACAGAATTTGGTAAAAATAAAATAATCCTTCTTTACAGTAAAATAAAGCTCTGCTGATAATTCTAACACAGTTTTAACAATAAATGGTCTTAAACGCTGGAGTTAATGTACAACTGCTAATTCACCCTTTAACCCTGAAGGTTGGCGCACAGACTGCTAATCACCATGGGAATGCAGACAACAATCTCGTCCCAGCTAGTAGATAACGAAAAAGTAAAGAGATAGTTCGAGACAAACAGACTAATTTGCGTTTATAATCACTCCAGCTGGTTTCCTGATGCGTTTAATCTGCCACGAGAAACTCTCAAACACTGAAGTTGTGAAGCTGAATCAGTCTTGTTCAAATTCTGCCTTTTAACCTTAAATGGTGTCATGCAGTCACATTCTGGCGCCTCAGGCACCATTTAAGGTGGAACGGGAAAATTCTAACAAGAAGCTGGCGAATGAGAAGCGACTTCAGTCTCGTAAAAATCATACTTTGAGAGACATTTTACAAGAAAATATTCTACTTTTGCGGAAAAGTTTCCTGCCGGAGATGTGAGAAAAGTGGCTGAGTTAAAGCTTAAAGCAGAGCAAAGTAAGTCTGTGTTTTCGTTTATATTATATTTTTTTAGCCTATACTAGCACATCAGCACATACTGAGACATGTTTACAACCAAGATGGTAAAACATCACTTCAAAACAATGGATATAAGTGTTGTGGCTCCCAAGATGGTTTGATTTTTGTTGAGAGGACAGAATAGCTCTTCTTAACATTTGTGTTGCCGACCCCTGGGCTAGGACAATGGTCACCAACCCTGCTCCTGAAGAGCTACCTTCCTGCAGACTTTAGCTAAAACCTTAATCCACCTCATCTATCTTTTGCCTATAGATGTACTTATCCAGCTGAATGAGATGCGTTACATTTGGACTGGAGGTCAAACTTGCTGCGAGGTAGATCTCCAGGAACAGGGTTGGTGACCACTGGTCTATAGAACAGAATGCAACAGATGATTTTAATGAAGAAGCAACAAAATCTGGGAGAATGAGAGAAACTTAACTATCTAATTTTGAAATGATCTACATCACTAAATAATTCAGTTGGTTTAAAGGGCCCATATTACGGATGAGTCAGAATTTCCTTAATATTTGTACAGTCATGAAAATTCAAAAAATTAATAGTAAATTGGGATTCCAAATATGCGAATGAGCTTGTCTCTAAAGTTACATATTCCCATAAGAGCCATGATACGTCTGAACTCTGTGCTCCCCCTAAGGGAGGTGTAGAGCCTTTGTCTTACATTCAGAGTTACTTATCTATTTACTCCGAAGAGGGAAGCATAGAAAGACTACTGCAGCCGGCTAAAGGCTACCGCACACCAGTAGAGAAGCTGATAACAAACAAGCTCAAGCTCTTGTTACACTCTAATTATATAGATTTAATGGAATAAGACTTTCAACATCATTTAGTAAATTTATCAGGTTTGATATTAGCTGACTAAAACTAATTCTTCACAAAATTGCTGTTTTCAAGCTGTTTTTATGAGATGAAATACAATGTAGCTAGGCTAATAACATCAGCTGAGGTGAAAACAGATGATATGAATTTGTCTGTTTATCCTAAAGTCTTTAGATTGACTCTTTTAAGTGTATAAACTTCAAATCATATCTGATCTACTGTGAATTTGTTCTCTGGGTCTAGCAGCTGGCATTGTCGCTTGACATGTCTGATGTGCAGTAGCCTGAAGACTTTAATGAAACTTTGAATGATGCTGTTAAAAATTTAATATCCAATTTGGCTGAACTGTCCATTCCTAGCCCTAATTGTACATCTACTTATATTTGATTTTTTCCTGAAGTCCACTTATAGCATTTATGTCACTTTGTGTGTGAAAATAGGCTTTCCTAGTAAATGTGTACACAGCTGTGACAAATACAGACTATTTATTCAGCTTAGTTTCTATATAAGGTCTTTACGGACTGGGACGTGAACACTGCACATCTAAATCTTTAGACTTTGTTTATTATTTACAAATCTTTCCATGAAATGAGCCCTTAAACCAAACTCTAAGCTAATATGCCCGCTAAGCAAGCTACTGTTATAAGATTATATCCGTTCTCTAATCTGATTTGTCCTAAGAGGGTGCAGCTGCGGGGGTGCGGAGAGGGTTCTCACCACTGCGCTCCAGTAAGAGCGGGTCGGAGTGTTTCTTGCCTATATCAGCCAGCGAGCGCACGGCCAGCGGGAAGCGGTTACTCAGCTTCCTCTCGTTCTGGTGGTGATGGCGCTTCAGTACCGCCTCCCTCACCTTCAGCCTCAAAGAGTCATCCAACTGACCAGATGCTACCATACTGTCTATCACCATATCTACAGAGAGAGAGAGAGAGAGGGAGAGAGAGAGAAAGAGCAAATGTAGGAAAAAGAAAAAGAAAGAGAATGAAGGATTAAAGGAATAGGGAATGAGAGGATGGGGAGCGAAGAGACATAAAACATGAAAAGAAAAGAGAGAGAGAGAGAGAGAGAGAGAGAGAGAGAGAGCGAGAGAGCGAGAGAGAGATACAGGGAGAGAAAATGAGAGAGAAAATGAGCCGGATATTTCTGACTCATTGAATTTCATAAATTCATCGAGTGCATTCAGAAAGCCTTCCAGGGCTTATTACAAGCAATGATTTGAAAAGAAGTGCTTGAAAAATATGCACACACACCTGCGATGTCCTCTATGGAGCCGGCTCTCATGTCCAGCAGTACAGTGCCATTCAAAATGCAGCTGCGCAGCTCAAACAGACTGTGCAGAGAGAGAGTGGCAACATAGGGCTTACTCCACCTCTCTCCACCGTCCTCCACATCCTCCTCAAACTTCAGCCATCTGAAACACACAGAGACAGAGAGAGACTTTTAAATTCACATTTATTGGCACAATAACCTCTTCAAAAAAAGAAGTATATATGGATAATTATCCACAGGCCCATCCTGTTCTAGTACGATGATCCTGTTCTAAACGTGAAACCAAAATGTCTGTCATGAACAGCATACAAAACTCACAAAAATCACAATTATTGCAGCGGTGAGTAAGGTTTGTTTATTTGATGTGTGTTAATAACACCTTTAGAGGGCGGCGGTGAGTAATGTTTGTTTATTTGATGTGTGTTAATAACACCTTTAGAGGGCGGCAGTGAGTAATGTTTGTTTATTTGATGTTTGTTAATAACACCTTTAGGGGCAGCAATGAGTAATGTTTGTTTATTTGATGTTTGTTAATAACACCTTTAGGGGCAGCAATGAGTAATGTTTGTTTATTTGATGTTTGTTAATAACACCTTTAGGGGCAGCAATGAGTAATGTTTGTTTATTTGATGTTTGTTAATAACACCTTTAGAGGGCAGCAGTGAGTAATGTTTGTTTATTTGATGTTTGTTAATAACACCTTCAGGGGCAGCAATGAGTAATGTTTGTTTATTTGATGTTTGTTAATAACACCTTTAGGGGCAGCAATGAGTAATGTTTGTTTATTTGATGTTTGTTAATAACACCTTTAGAGGGCAGCAGTGAGTAATGTTTGTTTATTTGATGTTTGTTAATAACACCTTTAGAGGGCAGCAGTGAGTAATGTTTGTTTATTTGATGTTAATAACTCCTTTAGAGGGCAGCAGTGAGTAATGTTTGTTTATTTGATGTTTGTTAATAACACCTTTAGAGGGCAGCAGTGAGTAATGTTTGTTTATTTGATGTTAATAACTCCTTTAGAGGGCAGCAGTGAGTAACGTTTGTTTATTTGATGTTAATAACTTCTTTAGAGGGCGGCAGTGAGTAATGTTTGTTTATTTGATGTTTGTTAATAACTCCTTTAGAGGGCGGCGGTGAGTAACGTTTGTTTATTTGATGTTTGTTAATAACTCCTTTAGAGGGCAGCAGTGAGTAATGTTTGTTTAATTGATGTTAATAACTCCTTTAGAGGGCAGCAGTGAGTAACGTTTGTTTATTTGATGTGTGTTAATAACACCTTTTGTTTATTTAAGCTCGAACAGTATCAACAGCTAGGAAGCAACATAGCTAATTTGGCCACTATATGCTTGTACTTTATTATCTGCATACAATTAACCAAAAGACAACTAAATTGTTAATCGCAATTATTTATATGGCAATTAATCATCAGGTAAAATGTCATGATCATTGCAGGCATGGAGAAAGAGAAACAGAGAGAGAGATAACCAAAGTGAGAGAAAGGTACATAGATACAAAGACAGAGAAACAAAGATTAACAGAGATAAGAGAAAAAAGAGGGAGAGAAACAGTGAGAGAGAGAGAGACAGAGAGAGAGAGAGAGAGAGAGAGAGAGTGAGAGAGACAGACAGTGAAGGAGAAAATGAACCCAAGCTTACAAAGCTGCTGCTCCTCGTCTAATAGGGGTAATTTGTTATAGGCTGTACTCTGTAACCTTTTCACTCAGAGTGTGAGAGTGCGTGTGTATCGTGTGTTAGCGGTGTGTTGAATGACTGTACGAATGATAGAAGAGAAAATTGAGTATCTGTTCTGTTCCACAGATTAAAAAAGCCTCTTTCAGCCATCGCATTCAGTCCCAGGTAATCACACACACACCTCTCACCGCGGGCTGTGAAGTCATTGTAATAGTGAGAGTGTAATAGTGTCATAGTGACAGTGGCATGAAGCTGTCTAGTAACCCATTCCTGTTTTGTGCAGAAAGAAAGACAACATCAGGCTTATGACTCACCGTTTTAATGCAGGTGCGGTCTGCACTCCTACAAAACAACATACTCAGCCGAAAAAGGCCACTCTGTCCCGTCCCAGAGCTCCAAAAGAGCAGCATCCAGTTCTGATAACTACACCTGAATTCACTGCAATGGGACTACGGTCACTCAGTGGTCTTCCAAACTTTAGTTAGTGCGTATCTCCTTTTCCTCAAATAACAGTGTCATGAGGGTAAACTCAGAACTTATGCTGGTGAGTGGAACCCAATTTATATTCAGCAGGATTCACACACAGGCTTTAGACAGGCTATATTTCATCTTCATGCCAGCATCCAACATTTAATCAACAGACTGTAAATTATACTGTAACTCAGATCATAGTTTACTGGAATGTTTACAAGTTTTACATCTCGGAAAGCTGTTTAAATACAACAGAACTGTTAGCGTTTACGTTTGTATCTTAACATAAAGATGCTACAAATACCTAAACTGTGTCTAAATTTCACAAACTGTTTAATCTTTGTGTAAACATTATACAAATAACACGTTAAGTAACACCACATAAATAAAGCAGAACTACCATTGTTTCCCTTCAGTGACTGGTTCTTTATACAGAACAGTCTCATCTCTTGGGCAATGATTCAAGATGTTTCCATTTTATTAGTAAAACCAATAGACTCACTTAAACACGCTTAAAGTAGAGTTATAATAGTATAATAATATAATTCTGGGTTTGCAGTTCTTTTATGAAGTATAGGCAAAGTTATTGTCCTTAGTAAGCCACCATATGTTTCAGACACAGCACATAGAGATTAGGTTTGAACACAGTGGAGTATTCCTGTGAAGGGCCCGTATTGGGAAAAACTGAATTTATCCAAATTTTTTTATAAATAATTTGAGGTACTATATAATCGTTGCTGAAGTTTCAGTCCATACAATTCCCATATGGAAACTATGTGTAAACATCCTGTTTTGAATTCAATATTTTTGTGATGTCACAAAAAACCAACACATTTACACAAATCTGCCTGCAGCAGTTTAGCCCGCCCCCTCAGGCTGAGACACATGAGGCACAATACATGACAGCCAATCAGAACAGGGCTTATTTACATACATTAGTTTTAAAGGCACAGTAATAAAACCAGCCTGTTTATTTGTAAGATAAAGATAAAGAGGATAAGTTAGAAAATGGTCATAGACACACACAGACATATACAATCACACACACACACATTTACAAGTAGGGGCAATTTAGTGTGTCCAGTTGGCCTGACTGCAAGTCTTTGGACTGTGGGAGGAAACTGGAATACCCGGAGGAAACCCACACAGACACTGGGAGAACATGCAAACCCCTGGAAGGTGGCCATATTAAAATGAATTATGACTGAGATTCTTCTGTGACACTGCTTCAGAGATTCCCTTGGGCACACTTTTGGCTGAAAAACACTGGAGCCTTCCTTCAAAGAGCCATCCACTGACATGTTCTTTAGGGAACCAAGGGTTGTTCTTCTATGACTCACCCCAAAGAGCCCCTTTTTGGCACCCTCATTTTTAAGAGTGTATTATTAAACAAAGTTTGAAAGTCTTGGTAAATAAAATAATATTAGTCTATTGCTTAGCTAGAGTGAATGTATATGGTGGCTGAGAAGACCCAACAAACTGCAAATAAAAAAACAGTTGCATCAAAATGACAGCATGGGCGCTGTGTTTTACAAAGACGCTGCAACTTCGTAAAAACTCTGCAAACTCAGAAAGCACTTTCATCAAAATTCATAAACGAGCTGCGAATACAGAAAACACATGCGACTTCAGAAACACAGACAGTCATAACACAGTGGAGATGTTTCCGGAGGACACTCAAAGAGGACGGAGCCATTCAGACTTTTAAATTCTATCCAGAACAAACATCCACCGGTAAAAGTTAGTTAACTTTTATTTGAGCAGATTATGACTGTCACTGTATCATAATGGGAATTAAAAAACGGATAGTTCCGGTCCTAAAATCTGATTGGTCGAGTTGCATTGAAGCCATTGTAAAATCCACGGTATACCACGGCTCTGACCGCCTCACAGCAACTGAACTCTGTATCACTGCGCCACGGCGCGAAAAACCCTTCAGCTGTTGATGGATTAATCTTTGATTCTAATGCTGATCGCACGGAGCACCGAGTGAACTGATGAAGAAAGAACCTGTTTTTGTTTAAATTGAGGGGCTGAAAACTTATTTTCTTTCCTGGAACTGGGCTGGTCAGCTCTCTAAAAGGCTAAAAGATAGCAAACATGCTAAACAACTCCATCATTAATATCACAGGCTTGAATTAATGTACTCACAATATGATTCACTGAAAAACGGCAATATAATAATATAAAACGGCTCCGTGTTCCCTAGCTAAATAGTGTACTGTGTAACATTAAGTTTGGAAATTCTAGCTTCTGCTGTCAAATAGTGTGACTTGAATGTGGCTGAATCCCAGATGAGCATTTTTAGCAGTATTTTGCCTTGTTGTGCTGCAGGAGTCCGTATTTAAATTCCTACATTGTGCTATATGTAGGGAGCAGGGAGCCATTTGAGATTCAGCCCCAGTGTGAGAAAAGTGGTGCCATCAGACTGGCAAAAGACTCGCGGTGGTGATTTAGTGACCAAAAAGTACTTATAAACTTATAAAATCATGAAATGTCTGCAGTGTGCTCCGGTTCGCGTGTTGCCACCCTTCCCCATGATAAAATGGCAGTAACCCACGGCCTCTCGTGGCTTATTGCTTTATTAGCTGTAGAGTGTAAAAGTTTAGCTAGTAATACCACATAACTACCATAGTACAGCTATGACACACATACCTAGATGCCGTGTTGTCTGTTCTTCTCTATGTGAGGCATTATGTCTGCGCGTCCACCATGTTGGAGCGGTCAAGATCCGCTGATGATCAAATTCATTTGTATTGAGAGACAATGAGTCTCAGGATTAAATCGGCCACAACCTACTTATTACTCAACGGATTTTCACCAAATTAGTTTTGTTATAATCCTCAGACATTCATTAATCTAGCTTGTACGGACTGCTCTGGGTAGCTTTTATTTCTTTAAAAAACTGATCGTGCTAATTAGCCATCTGGACCAGCAGGAAAGTATTCAGTCTGCACCTGATGTTACAAACCTGAGTTTAGAGAAAGAAACATGATCACACACACATCAGCAAATCCATCAGTGTGAGAATCACTTCCACTGAATAGACTATTAAATAAAATAAGCTTAATATAAAACCAGAGGAAAAACAATCACATCAACAAGTTCTCTGTGCTTCACCAACCACATGACCACATCTACACATAAACACCCAAACAATACGCATCACACTAACATGAGTGTGGATCACTGCGTTCCCTCCGTTATAATATAATAATTATAATATAATAAATATAATTATAATCCTATCCCACTGTCTGAGTATTTTTGAAATAGGATAATTTTGGACAGTATCTTTCTTGTGCGTTTATGAGTTTGCAAAGTGTTTTTAATTGTACTTAATTGAGTCTTGTCGGCCACTGTAAATATATATGCAATCCAAAGTTTGTTCTGGCTTGACTGAACAAATGTCTTAAAATAACTTAAATCTAAAGACTTTCATACATAAATTTTGAGTGTTTTAATGTTGTGTCTTCCTGATTATTCTAAAATGGATGAAAGACTAAAAAATAAGGAAAACCCTTCATAAGTCAAGGTGTCCAAACTTTTGAACGGTGCTGTAGGTAGAATGAGATCAGTTAAAGTAGCATATTAATGCCCTGTTCGGGAAAATCTCAGCAGCAGGACTTTTTTGTGTTGAAAGTTCCTTCTGGAGAGCTAATTGGCTGGTCGAGTGCTGTGACTGGCAGTGAATACAGGTTGGCCTTTGCTTTCTGTCAATTAGCCTCAGCTATCAATGAAACACTCACCTGGCAGTCTCTCTCCACTCGGTGTTGCCGTGGCGAACCGAAAGTTCGTCCAGCTCTGTGAAAAGCTCATGAGGAACATGCTCCATGTCACCATCCTCAGTACCCAGAATGCACTGCACCCGCTGAGATGGTGTGTCTGTGGGGGAAAAGTAGAGAAACATGAGTGTGAATGTGTGTGTGTGTGTGTGTGTGGTGTGTGTGTGTGTGTCCCGGTGAGTCATTTTGTCTCTTTCCAGGTCCTGGTTACCTCTGGAGACTCCAGGTGTTCCATTAACAATCTCTTTCACAGATCACACACACACACACACACGCACCACACACACACACACACACACACACACACACACACACACACACACACATATATATATATATATATATACACACACACCTCACACCTAACCTGCTAGTCTGAAATGAGCTAAGCAAAAATGATGGTTCCTCAAGGGTTCTTTAGTAAAGAAAGCTGTTCTACATAGAACCATGAACACTAAAAGAACCCTTTGCATGATTAACGGGTTCTTTGTATGATTAAATGGTTCTTCAGATTAATAGAGAATGTTAGATAGAACCCTTTTCAAAAAGATTCTATGTAGAACCATATAAAACACATTCTCCATCAATCTGAGACACCCTTTTGCGATGCACAGAACCCTTTTATCATGCAAAGGGTTCTTTGAGTGTTCATGGTTGTATATAGAACAATTTTCTTCACCAAAGAACCCTGAAGAACCATCTTTTTAAGATTGTAGAGGAGGTTTTTGAACACTACCATGGTCTGTATTAGGAAGGCACTCAAGTATTGATACCCATACTAAGTCTGTCTAAACTAATCACTCAATAGGTGCCCATTAGAGCTGGGAGTGGATCCCAAAAAGAATCGATCCCTCAATTCCAGGCATTCGGGAAATGAGAGTCGTCTACAAAGCTTTGGATTCCACACAGTGACGTACTAGTTTCTCTTCACCTGCACACAAACAGAGAATCTAGACTGCCTGAATAATACATCCCTCCACAACACGTACAATGACAGCCTAGCAGTATCTTACTTCAGACACAGTGGAAAAATTAAAATGTGGTATTGTTATGAAACACTGGCTTATAGTCAATCAACATTGCCAGTGCCAAAACATCTCATCTGAAGGAGCTGACAGAGGAGAATTAGGTACAGTGGCCAGGCCCCTTTGTTCAGCTGATTCAATTAATTTAGCTAACATTAGCTCTCCAAATTTCCCCACTGAGGTCAATTGTAATTAATATTGTACCCATGATTTTTGTCACATGTCCTCTCTACGTCTTGGTTTTTGAAATCAAGATTTTTGCATGGAAATGACTTTTGGAATCACTTGGAATTGGAGTCAACTTCAAAATTTCTGGAATGAAACAAACAGTGCCCATGAAGTTTGATTCCAGAAATTGGGAAAATGGAAAAAGTAATATTGTAATGAAGAATTGGCTTACAATCAAACAATGTTGCCAGTACCAAATATCAGGACTTAAAGTGCCTATAAATCTTGATATTTATACAATTTTACTCTTGAAATATTTTATTTATAGTAAAGCCAGTGCGTTCTGTCAAAACATATTTTATATGTATATATATATATATATATATATATATATATATATGTATATATATATATATATATAAAACCATATTTAACAATTGATAACAATTGTTCTAAACAGTAAAAACAACTGAACAGTATACAGATAAAAACTGTGGTGTGTGGGTTCAAGCATGTAGATGTAATGGCTTCTCTGGCTCAGCAAAAACGGTGCTAAATGTTGTTCTCAGTGCTGTTGTTGCATTTGTTTGATTAAATAACGTGATCTAACAAAGCTACAAATGTATATATTTTTCATTAGTTTGAAAATGCATGACTTAAGTCACAATTCAGGTGCATCAGTTACTCTGGTTAAACAAATCAAAAATAAGTGGTTACTAATCTGAACTGTGCTCTAAATAAGCTTGTGAAAAAGAAGTACCTCACTGTGCCTAATGTGAACATGCACGCACTGCAGCACCTCTGACAGCAGATTTAAATGAGTTAAAGGTGCTACTGCCAAATTTTTAAAACGGATCTCGAAATGGATCCCGTGTCTTACCGTATGTGGGGGATTCTCTCTCTCCAGCCTCCTGGTCAGAATCTCTTTCCCTATTCCTTTTGCGGTGATGTCTGTGTCCTCGATGTCTGTGTCGCCGTCTGCTCTCCTTCCCCAGCGGAACATGGACCCCCACATACACAGCCCTATGGCCTGGGATAGACAGCACAGCAACATTACAGCTAAAGCCAGACGTTACATAGGCATACATTAAATAGGCATACATTAAAGCGACAGCCAGACGTTCCACATATTACTGTAAGGCTACAGTCACGCGGCTTTAAAGCAGCAGTCATGAGTTCCTATCACTACACTAAAGTTGCGGTAGGATCCTGTCACTTTAAAGTTATAGAGAAGAGTTTCTCTGACAGCTATAAAGCTATACACAGGAGTTTGTGTTGCTGCATTAAAGCAGCAAGTAATAAATTATATTATAATTAATAAATAATAATATCCCTATATAATACCCTATATATCTCTATATAATCTGATCCTGGACTTGTTTGCAGTAGAATCGTTCATTTATGTTAATTCTCAATTTGTCCTTTGTAAATCCTGCTCATACTGTGGGATACTGTGACAGAGGGAGAGGTGTATTTATCTTCACAGATGAACTCACAGCGGGGCGTCCATTAATTTTCCACGCAGGTGGAGTCTGTTGTCAAATCGTGTGACTTGTTGAAGTCATACATTTCAACAGAGCTACTCTGCCCTTGGAGTTACAAACAAATAATGAACAATCTTTATTAGTTAATAATAACAAACCCATCCTATACAAAGATTATTTGTCCAACCTTTTCTGAGAACATTCCATATCAATGTTCCTCTAGTATTTCTAAAGTACATCTAGTTGTATCTGCATTACCTTGAAAGTGGTCTAGCAGTTCGTTGACTGTAATTATATCACTATTGATTGAGAATCGGATTGTGTGCCATCATGTGTGTGTCAGCATAAAGTCCCAGAGAGTCCATCTCTCAAACAAACCCTGTAGTCAGTGGAGGTGGCTTTAGCTATGATGTATATGTTGTGAGCTTGTAAAGTTTCTCTGATCTAAAATGGATTTGAAGGAGAAAGAATCTGAAGTCATGCTTTCAGTGGCATAACAGATACATTCAGTTTATTCATTCAAATAATTTACCAAGTCTTATTTGGCTTTCCACCTCATTTTTGAATTCCCACCTCAAACTTTCTATTATAATGGTTTGAGATTTGCTAGAAAAAATTGACAAAATTGACAAAATTGACTCAAAAAGGAGGGCTGATTCCACAGTAGTGGCTCCATAAAGCCCTGTATTATTATATTTTATATAATATTATATGGAATTTGAGGCTAGTGTACACAGAACCTTGGCCTGCCAAATATGTCCCTTTCCTGCTCCCCCCTGATGTCTCTAGCTGATTGGAGGTGCTCATACTTGGCTGTTCTGGTCCGTCTGCCAAAACTATAGTTTTGGGTTCGAGTAATTCCTCTGTAATTACTGCAGATTAAAGAGTGAGCCAAGCAAACAAGCAAACACGAGCCAAAGAAACACAAAGTACAACAAACACACACACAGAAAGAGACAGATGGGCTAGAGATGGATGGATCAATGGAGGGCAGATTGATTAGATGGATGGATGGATGGATGGATGGATGGACAAATAAATAGATGGATAGGTGGAGTTACGAACAAATGGATGAATGATAAATGGATGAACTGAGGGATGGATGGGTGAAAAAACAGCTGGATAAACTGATAAACCAATGAATGGCTGGATTAATTGATGAATAGACTGTCTGATGGATAAATGGATATATTAATGGATAAATGGATGGATGGATGGATGGATGGATGGATGGATGAATTGATGGGGATGGATGGATGGATGGATGGATGGATGGATAGACATGAACTGATGGATGAAGGAATGGATGGATGAATGTATGGATGGATGGATAGGCGGACAGGCAGATGAACTGATTGATGGATGGGTGAATGAACAGCTGGATAGACTGATGGATAATGGATGGATGGATAGGCAGATGAACTGATGGATGGATGGATGGATGGATGGATGGATAGATTGATGGATAATGGATGGATTAATGGCTGAATAGACTGACGGACGGATGGATGGATGGATGGATGGATGGATGGATGGATGGATAGGCTGATGAACTGGTGGAGGAGGATGGATGGATGTGTGAATGAACAGCTGGATAGACTGATGGATGAATAGATGGATGGATTAATGGCTGAATAGACTGATGGATGGATGGATGGATGGATGGATGGATGGATGAAGGAGGTATAAATGAATTGATGAATGGATGAAAGGACAGTCTGCTGGATGGATGCATTAATGGATGAATAGGTTGTTTAATGGATGGATGGATATATTGATAGATGGATGTACAGATTAATTGATGAGGGATTGATGGATGGATGGATGGATGGATGGATGGATGGATGGGTGAACGAACAGCAGGATAGACTGATGGGTGAATGGATGGATTTATGGTTGAATGGACTGTTTGATGGATGGATGGATAGATGAACAGAGGTGTAGACAAACTGTTGAATGGATGAAAGGACAGTCTGATGAATAAATGCTTTGAAGGCTGGATTGATGGATGAACTGATGAATGAATGGATGGGCAGATGGATAAATTGAAGAATGAAAGAAAGAAAGAATGAATAAACAAATAGATATACTTACTCTCAAGTTCTTCTTTCTCAAAGTTGATGTGTGTGGCTGAGCTGGTCTTGCCATGGTCAACAACAGCCTCTTCACCGTGACTCTACGACAGACACACAGGTACAGTTAGCGACACAGTGGGAAATACTGTGCAGATGCGAGATGAGAACAAACTGTCCCAGCACCTCAGACTTCATACTCCACCTGCCAGAGTTCAGGTGGTCTTTACTGGACTCGCCACTCAAACCCAGCCTGCAGGGGCAGCTGTGCTAACTGAGACGTTTCCCTAACCTTTGGAGACACTGACACATCCGTGCACTTAAACACACCCACGCCACTGCGCACACTCACAGTAATGGAGGGCAAAGTGAATAATTGATGCTGCACACACTCTGTGGAACAGGTCAAGGTGATGGTGCAATCACTCTGATAGAGGTACTAAACCTTTAGCCATGCACTTTCTAAAATACACACAGGAACTCATTCACACACTTAGAGACGGGGGCGGGCAATATAACCGTATTTATTCTTATCATAACATCAATAACATTGACCAACTGTATGTTCCACTGCAAAGAGAGCATAATAAGGCCTCTTTTTTGGGTTTAGTGCAGTACAAATAAAAGTCATTCTTTTTTCATTTTTATAGTATTTTAAATGTAGTACTAGTGGTGAATTCCATCTTATTCAACTTGTTAAACCTCAGAAAAACAAAATAACAATATATAAACCAATCAGGCATAACATTATGACCATAACATATCTTTGTTTCTACACTCATTGTCCATTTTATCAGCTCCACTTACTATATAGGAGCACTTTGTAGTTCTACAGTTACAGACTGTAGTCCATCTGTTTCTCTGCATACTTTGTTAGCCCCCTTTTACCCTGTTCATCAGTGGTCAGGACCCCATGGACCCTCACAGAGCAGGTACTATTTGGGTGGTGGATCATTCTCAGCACTGCAGTAACACTGACGTGATGTGGTGTGTTAGTGTGTGTTGCGCCGGTGCGAGTGGATCAGACACAGCAGTGCTGCTGGAGTTTTTAAACACTGTGTGAGAACAAACTGTGACACTGAGGTGTTTAAAAACTCCAGCAGCACTGCTGTGTCTGATCCACTCAGACCAGCGCAACACACACTAACACACCACCACCACGTCAGTGTTACTGCAGTGCTGAGAATGATCCACCACCCAAATAGTACCTGCTCTGTGAGGGTCCATGGGGTCCTGACCACTGAAGAACAGGGTAAAAGGGGGCTAACAAAGTATGCAGAGAAACAGATGGGACTACAGTCTGTAACTGTAGAACTACAAAGTGCTCCTATATAGTAAGTGGAGCTGATAAAATGGACAACAAGGAGGTGGTCATAATGTTAAGCCTGATTGGTGTATATTGTCTATTCTCTATTGCGATATTTTCTTTTCCTTTCCTTGGTATTTTGTGTGTCTCTCAGCCAACCTCTTAAAACACTGTGGACTTGTTTTTAAAAGGTGCTGTATAAATGAAACCTGTGCAGTCTCCAAAGATCAATAATCTGAAATATAATCTAAAAGGCTCATGTAGTTCCTCACAAAACAATCAGCCGCCCTGCAGGAAAAAAGGACCATAAAATTGATTTACGGTGGGTGTTTCTCCACAGGTCTTTTAGAACTTCACAAGTCACGCTGTACTTGTGGTCCCTGGAACAGAACTACATCACAAATTACTGTGAGTTCCCTGCTTTAACACAACTGCTTGAACTCATTTAAAGTGTTTGGTGTGCAGTTAATAACTGACATCAGGTAAAAGTAAACTGAGCTGTGCAGGGCCAAGGATCACTACTACTGTTATAATCCTTATTATATTTTAATAAGAATATATGCATGAATATTTCAAAATACCAGTACTACTGGGGAATGAACACGAAACAATGTCAACATCAAGTGAATCGAGATGTTTTATTTTCTACCTCCAGTAGTTTGGTTTGGAATAATGCAGTAGCAATGTTTGTGTGTGAGAGTTACTTAAGGTAACCCAGGGTAGTGTAGACTCAGTGTGTTACAGTCAGCTGGGGCAAGCTTAGAGAAAGCGTGACTGACCTCCAGGCAAGGCTGACTCAAGCTCAGCATCTCTGAGTCCAGCACCCTAACCAAAAGCTTTAAGGATTCAATCATCGAAGGATTAAACTCATCATCACACTGACCCTTACAGATTAGCTAAATACTTTCAGGGAATAATGATATAATAGATCCTGGGCAAAATTTAGACTTTAGATATCTAGACTAGATATTTAGACTAGATTTCTTCATCTTCATGCAACCACAGCAAAAAAAAACACTCAAAAGTCCACTCAAGTGTTCATGAAATCTTAAATGGTCATCCACGACTTCCTGTTTTACAGGGGTATAAACAGGCAACAGAAGGACCAATTCCCTCATTCATCAACATGGAGAAAGTGACAAAATACACAAATGAAATGAGAGAAATGTGTGTTGAAGTCAGACTATGGCTATAAAAATGAACTACACCTGAAAGGGCTCATATTCATCAAGAGGAAGTGTAACCCCTTGACAATCCAGGTTTATTTCATGCAAAGGCTTATTAGTCAGTAACTACAGGGACTTCATTGTTAAGTAATAGAGCTATTCTCATGGTTTAGAAGTGAGTAATAAAACTTTGAGCCTGCCGGTCAGTCCATGGTGTGTTAAGAGGTTAAAACAAAAGGAGCTGCAGTGAATTTGCTTCTAAGAGAATGCATGTTTGTTTTAACTGCACACACAGTGAGGAGGATGGTTAAAGAGGCGCAGCTGGAGACGGCAGAAGACAGTAGCATTTTGTAGGCCTGGGCAACAGGGCGATGTAATCGGACATCGTCAAACAGCTTACTAAATATGTTGGGAAATTGGGGTTGACGCTCCTTTAAGAAGTGTGCAGTCAGTTTTTTCTGTTTGCAAGAGAGGAAAACTGTTGAGAAGATGCCTGTAAGTTCCTTCTGCTATGGACTGTAATGCTAGCTTTACCTACCCCTTGACTTTCCCCTAATTATTTGCTTTACAATTTGAGTGCATGGAACTAAAAATAAATGCTTACATGCTTTGGATCTTCAAACTTGCTTCAGCAATATCTCTGATAGTCGCCATTTTTTGGACTAGAAAATATTGTGACATTTAGTTTTGGTTATTGTCCAGACCTAGTGGTCCTCAAATTACAATTAGATGCCAGAAGAAGGCATTTTGTTTCAAGCAACCACAAATTTAAGTGCCTGAACTTTCCAAGACATTACAGGACCTTTGACTGGAACTGGGTTCTGTGATCAGATGAGACAGAAATAAGAGCTTTTTTGGCAAAAAAAGGATGGTTAGGAGAAGTTGGCAAAGGCAGGTTGCACAAAGCACTGAAGGGGTGCTAATAATTATGACACACATGCTTTGGTAAAAAAAAAAAATATCGATAAGGCTTTTTGTTTTCTTAGCCTAAACCAAGCATGTTGAACTGGAGACCTTCCAGGCCAAAGTGGAGATCAGTGTTTAACCTCATCTAACACTCTGAATTCAGTTCGTGAAGGCCTTGCTTCAGGTGTGTGATGAATCAGGTGTGTTAAATGAGGCAGTGTGCTGAAGTCTGCTGTGCTTTGGCCCGCGAAGACCGAAGCCTGAAACAGGTGACCTAAACCGACTTCAACTAAAGGCTAGATTTTGCTAATGTTTTCAGGGTGAGATTAAGCTAATTAGCCTAAACCATAGATATACATACCTAGATGCCGCGTTGGGTCCAGCCAGGCACGTCAACAGCGCCGGCATTTTGGGAAGGACATCATCGCTGCTGGACTGCATTCAGTACCATTACAGAGCGGCAGTTTAAGAAAGATAATGTCCAAAATGACAGTATTTCAAGAATATTGCTCCCAGAAAGTGGGATAGGATTATATAACGGAGGGAACGCAGTGATCCACACTCATGTTAGTGTGATGTGTGTTGTTTGGGTGTTTATGTGTAGATGTGGTCGTGTGGTTGGTGAAGCACAGAGAACCTGTTGATGTGACTGTTTTTCCTCTGGTTTTATATTAAGCTTGTTTCATTTAATAGTCTATTCAGGTAGTCTTAACTTCTTGTAGTAGTTATTTATTTACAATGATGGTTAAAGCTTTGTAGCGGTAAGTTATAGCATTCCTTAATCCGTGTAGATATTCATCATAGATTAACATTACACGCACCTTCTTACATGAACCTGAAGTTAGATTCTTATTTGCCAGCGTCCAGAATTTTCTTGTTCCACCTTAAATGGTGCAGCTTCAGGCACCAGTAACTGCTGCACCATTTAAGGTGGAATGGGAAAACTTGAACAAGAAGCTGGTGAACAGGAAGTCAACTTCAGCTCCGTCCTTCTTACTGTGTTTTGGGGGTTTATTTTATTATGTTTGTGTATTAAGATTAGAAGTGATTCACACATCGATGGATTTGCTGATGTGTGTGAGATTATGTTTCTCACACTAAACTCAGTTTGTAAAGTCAGGTGCAGACTGAATACTTTTCTATTGGTCCGAATGGCTAATTAGCACGATCAGTTATTTAGTTATTAATCTGTGTCTCAGGATTATAACAAAAAAAATTGGTGAAAATTGGTTGAGTAGTAAGGAAGTTGTGGCTGATTTAATCCTGAGACTCATCGTCTCTCAATACGAGTGAATTTGTTCACAAGTGGATCTCGGCCACTCCAACATGGTGGACGTGCAGACATAACGCCTCAGATAGAACATAACACACAACGTGGCATCTACGTATGTATATCTATGGCCTAAACTGACTTCACCTAAAGGCTAGATTTCGCTACTGTTTTCAGTGTGAGAGGCTAATTAACCATAAAGATCTTTTACCTTTTTTACCTTTTTTTCATACAGAGCTGACTGTAAATCCCCACACTGAATCACATCAGATATTTGATTTACAGATTTGATCTGAGACAGGTTTACTCTAAAGCATTTTAACTGAATGTAAATCTGTGCTCTTTCAATGTAAATAATCAGTAGAATCAGTTTTCCGTGTGCAGAAATCAGTGCCACATCCTGTCGGGTTTCTGTTTCACAGACTAGCGTTGTAATTAAAATATTCAGCATTCAGAGCAGTGAGCCCACTCCCTCTAACACACACTCACAGTCTGTTAAACACACCCCCTTGGCATTTTGGGTATCAGAAAACAGGAAGCACATAATAATTATGCCCAAATCCAAAAATATCACACACATAACAAGCAGTCACACACACACCCTTTCCCCTTTTCTTAGAGGCAGCTTACAACACACGGGGTCTAAATATGGTTTTTAAAGCAATATCACAGCGAGTACTAATGCAGCATGCTCTCTCTCATTCTCATTTTCTTCCTCTATTTCTCTCAACTTCCTGCTATTCATTCATTCTTATTGCTCACCACCCATTTCCCACTCACGAACACAGCCTAGCCAGTTCAGTTTAACCCTAACTCTGCTGTGCATGTCTGGGGAGGTGAGGATATTTCAGGAGTCTAAGCTCACAGCATCAGGGCTCTGTCCTCCTCTTAATAAGCCTCTTAGATCTTAGACAGCCTCTCACTAAGATCGCATATACAAGGACACACACACTTACCATTCACTTTATTAGAGGCACCTACCTTGTGCATCCATGGCCACTTTATGAGACCCCATCTACTTTATAGACCCACTATATAGATGCACAATTACTGACTGCAGTTCATCTGTTGCTGCAAAATTTATCAGCCTCGCCTCCACCTCACTCATCATTGGTCAGTTTCTGACCACAGGACTGCTATTGTCCACGTATTACTTGCACAGCAGTGACCCTGAAATGGTAGTAAGAGCTGGTGTGTGTCACAGCTGTGTTTTTCTGGAGTTTTAAATGCGTCAAGTGTCACTGCTTTTGAGGGTGGTCCACCACCCAAAAATATCTAGACAAGAGACTAGAAGAACAAGAGGATGGCTAACAAACACTGTGCCTCAACAGATGGACTGCAAATTAGGGACATATGGAAATTTCGACGACTCAAAACTTAAACCCAAAAACCAAAAGTACACTGCTAGAAATGAAGCTTCTGTGCAGGTAAATTTTTTTGTTCAATGAGGTGCAAACAATGTAAATGTACCCTTAAAGGTACAACAGTGGTTTTAAGGTCCAACTGTGAACTTTAAATAAGTTTTTTAATGTTTTAATACAGACCAATAAAATAAAAGCCTGGAGATGAGACGGGGTGTGTGGAGTCAATACAACTTAGAAAACATAATTTCAGTGGATTATGGTTCAGTTATGTTCTCTGACTAAAGGTACTGAGATGTACTCTTGAGGGAACCACTCCAGTGACAAGAGGGGTACTGCCCCAGTGACAGTTCCATACCATTTTTCCTGACAGTGAACTATTTCGACCATTTTCTGTGGCCAAAAGAGAAAAATGGCTGAAATGATTTTTGACAAAAAATAACAAAGACTTTATAAATAATTTTAGTTGTCATGAAAATAAGTAATAGTGCCTAAAACGTTTGTTCATTTCACTCTCAACTAGTTAAAGCAGCAGTGGAGTGAAAATGTCAGTGTGGATTTATCTTCCAGGTTTTTTTCGAGGGATATTAGACAATTTATAATCTCTGTTCATGCCAAGTATCAGGAGGGGGTACAACACCAAAGAACTTCTCCACAATAGGTTTGATACCACTTGAAAACACATCTCGCTAGATATGTAGAACTCATGAAAACAACAGAAGCAGAGGCTAAAGTTCCTGCTAGCACACTGACACCATCTGTAGCCTCAGCTTTGAAGTGAGGAAAAAATAAAAAATGACAGCGCAATTCAGTGCAATGGAATTCATTACCCTGGATTACCAACCACACTCTGTAGTTGAGGACGATGGATATTGTGGCACATACAGTAACCTAAACTGTGAAAAATGACTGTGTTTTAACTTAAAAAATAACCTGGTTGACTTCGAGTTTTGAGTTCACTGATTTTCAAATAATAAGTTAACAGAATATAAAACACAGTTTGCTGCTCTGTTAACTCAGTATTAGAAGTTCAATGAACTCAAAATTACAGTTTACAGTTTTTTTACAGAAAAATTACAGTTTTTTTTTTACAGTGTGCATACTGTAATCATTTTAGTAGATATATTTTATGTGAACAGTTATATTTATTTATTGTTTAGTTGTCTGTTTTTGGCTGAGCAGGTCCTGAATTTCAGTATCGGTCAAGGATTTCCATTTCGGTGCTTCACGATCTCTGATTGTACCCCAGCAAGTTGAAGGTTTCTAATAAAGTGGCCAGTGAGAGCACAATACCCAATGAGCCACTGCTCTGTCCTTGGCGAGCCTGTTACATCACTAGTACTCAAACGCGAGCTCTTAACAGCCTGAGCACAGCCAAAGAGCTCTAACCACCTCTCACTTCACAAGGCTTTGATGGTTCACTCCAGTGACCGAGGCATTTGGTACACCGCTGAGGTGGAAGGTGCTTTCAGGCCATATTTTCACAGGGCTGAAAAGAACATGAAAGTAAGGATTAGGGAAGAGTTTGGGTTCAGCTACTCAAGCATTTGGAGCTTTACTGAGAGAGAAGGTGTTTTCAGGGTGCATCCTCAGTGACCTGACAGGGAACAAGAAAGTCAGTACCATTGGTTTTTATTACAAAATAACATACTGTTCAATATTATGATGATTAAACCAATACTAATTGCAGCTTGAGTAATGTAAAAAGAAATAGGGGCTCACCAATCACAAATTTTGATGTTGGTTTAAATTCTGTTGGCCAATTTTTATTAGCCATTTTTAATAAAGCTACAGGCATTAAAATATTATAAAATTATTGATTTACTTTTTAATCAAAGCTCTCACTTTGCAGGCTAAATGAACACAATGATATGAAACACAGTCCTCACAGATGCAGTTATATGGTTCTTACAAACAGGCCTGTATCTGACAAATACTATCACCTCCTATCACCACCTTCCCTCACCAGAGTTTCAGTGTAAAGTCTTTACTGTAGTTAACACTAAATAACAATTCTATCCGGACCGCAAAATTATTTTAAATTTCTAGTATAAGTAGCTCGTTTTACCCTGAGCTGCACTACAGTTCCCAGCATGCACTGCAACATAATGTGTGCTCTAAGTCCCTTCCTCCAATAATAAGCTTTGGAACAGTGGTTACACAAAAATAAAAGATGCCAGGTGTCTAGTTATAGAAAATAGCCAGGTTTTAAAAACATTTTAAAGAGGTTTAACAGTTATCTGTCGCTAATGTGGCCTAATGTTTTACATAAAACAATTTATTTTTATTTAAATTTTTTTGAATAGTTCAAGTATTTAGTATTTTGCTGTTGCAGTTTTGGTATATTTTGAATGTGGCCAGTTGGGGTCAGGGCAAGATGTTAAGTAAAAATGAAATAAACACAGCTGGCCCATAGATTTATTGAGGTTTTTTAATATGGCCCTTTTAGTGGTTCAGTTTGACACCCCTGGTTTAGACGCTTCAGCAGCAACTGAGTCTCGCTCAGCTGGAGCTGTGGGTGTTTAGCTTCACGCTCAGAGTTAAAAGCAGGGTGATGATTAGAGCTATAAGCAAAAGCACCGAGTGTAGAAGTTTTAGCTTGGTTAACCAAAAAGGTCATGTTTTGGTCTTTTTTTGTGATTTCTATGTGGTTTCTGATGGTTTCCCAAAAACTTACACCTGCTTAGGGGAGGTGTAAATATTTAGGCCCAATCCCATTTCACCCCTCGCCACTACCACTTAGCCCTTACCCCTCTGTTTTCCGCGTTCACATATAGAGGTAGGCTGTCCTGATTCTTGTTGAGATAGAGGGGTGGGGTGAGGTGTTAGGGCTACATGGCCCTTCAGAGGTACCCTACAAAGAGAGTGATATGAGAAAGAAAAAATGGCTGTGTAAGCAACCAAAGCAACCCACAAATGTGAGTATTTTCTCCGTTAAAAATGACAACAACCACTGTATTATCTTAATGTCATTTCAATGTATTTTGGTCCTTTTCTTCATAACAAGCTTAAAAAAGCACTAGTAGTATACTGATGTCTTGATAGCTAGCTAGCTAAATGTCCTGTTCCACTTTAAATGGAGCAGCAGTTCTGACACCTGAGGAGCCAAAATGGAACAGCTGCACTATTTAAGGTGGAACGGGAAAATTCAAACCAGAAGCTGGAGAATAGCTGACTTCAGCTTCATATCACTGAAGAATTAAGGGTGGGAGGTAATAAATAACTGTCTCATCCCCCCTCTTTGAAAGCATATGATGCTCTAAATGTAACTAAAGCCCAGCAGTGAGGTGCTGAACTTTACCCTCCTCTGCTGTCACTGCAGACTGGCAGGGTCGCCTACAGAGCACTGTTAGTAGCTGTTAATGAAGTAATGTTCTTTTTATTTAAAGGTCCCATTTCATAGGGGGAACATTTCAACCACTACTCCCTGCAACTCCAGTTCCAAGAGGCAAGGAAACACTCAAAAACAGGGGGTAGAGGTAAAAATAAGAAATGGGATTGAGATCAGTGTTCAAACTAGTTTGTGGCGCAACTTGTTTGGATTTAGTTAAGCATAAACCTGAACTTAATAAACACTTACGTTACAACTAGCCTACATTTAAACATACACATGTTCTTGACCGAGCGTGTGATGTAAAACAGCAGAGAATGCACTAAAAAATGTATCAAATTGTTCAAATATGATGGAAACATCCCCAATGAAACAACATGATTTTTTTAACAACCAGATATAACCAAATATGCTAGTCCTGTAATATTCAGAATCAGGCTTTAGTTTGAAGCATGTTGTAACTAGACACTCGCAGATATAAAATAAACTGGAAGGTTTATTAAAAGGAGAATTCACCAGGAACAGGTTTTATACCAGACCAGATCAAAAACCAGAGCAGCAAAACAAGATACATGGGCTCAGGCAAAAGTTGAAGTAGGGAAACATGTGAGGGTCAAAACCTAACCCTAACCCTAAGCCAAAACACAGGTCAAAAATTTGAAAATATGGGAGCACTTCACTTTAACATCATCTAAAAAGACTGTAAGATGTGTAAAACTGAGCTCACCTTTGAAGACGACTGTCACATGAGAGGATCTAAAGAAACAATTCACAGCAGAAAAAGATGAGCTGCATTTTCATCTGAACTGCACAACTAAAATATTTGTTGCTAGTGCACCAGTGTGCAGAGATTTGCTCTTCCTCATAGATATACATTTTTTGGAGGCCTACTTTCTCTGCCTTTTGGCCTCCTGCCTGCAAGAAAACAGTGCTTTAAGTCACTGAAAACGGAGCCAGTAGAGATGTTAAAAACTCTGTTTTATGTGTTTTCATGTGGATGGCTGTGTTTGATGTCACATGCATGGTTGTGGCTATTTAACTAGTGGTGAATATGACTTGCCCTGCATGTGTGACGTAGCTGATAACTGGGCTGCTTCTGTCTGCTCTCTAATATCAGGCCTTATTACATGATGTTACCAGACATATAAAGTAATTATTTTATCTTGCTTTATCATTACAGGAGAAATCATTTGAAAAGTAATGCAAAGTTCCTGTAGAATCAATCTACCTTCATAATGTTTATATATGATTTCTTCTTTGTATTTTAGAGTTTAACTTGCATTTGTGGATGCAGCGCCAAACTGTTTATTACAGACAGTGGTTTTCAGAAGTGTTTCTGAGTCCATGCAGTGATTTCCACTACAGAATCATGCCTGTTTTTAAAGCAGTGCCACCTGAGGGCCCAAAGATCACAGCCAGCAAATACTGTTTTTTTGGCCTTGTCCCTTGCAAATAGAGATTTCTCCAGATTCTCTGAATCTTTTAATGTTATTTTGTACTGTAGATGATGAAAAGCAAAAGGTCTTTGCTATTTTATGTTGAGAAATGTTATTCTTGAATTGTTGCACTATTTGATTATGCAGTCTTTCACAGAGTGGTGAACCCTCCTCATCTTTACTTCTGAAAGACGCTCTTTTTATACCCAATCATGTTACTGACCTGTTGCCAATTAACCACCAGCTGTTTTTTAAAGCATTACACAACTTTACGAGCCTTTTGTTGCCCCCGTCCCAACGTTTTTGGAACGTGTTATTGGCATCAAATTAAAAATGGTCATATATTTTTCAAAAAACAATAAAAATTCTCAGTTGCCTTTGTGCTATTTTCAATGAAATATAGGGTTTAAATCATTTGCACATCACTGCATTTTGTTTTTATTTTCATTTTGCACAGCGTCCCAACTTTTTTGGAAATGGGGTTGTACATCTTAAGTTGTTCTTCCTGGGGGGTAGCCCTAAATCAGCAGTGCAGGCCTGCAGTGACCTATTTCTCCTGTAAGGAAAATGACAGATTTATTATAAACAGTGACAGAACAGTGAAAGGCACCACTGACTGCATTACTGACTGCAGCAGTTAAGGACAAGATTGACTGAATGTAACCTTGAAATACTGTAGCACTCTGGTGTTTAAAGGCACAAAAGTGGCAGCAGCCACTGTCTATTAATAGCAGGGAGGGCACTGTTTTAGAGATAGGGCTAATCAGCCATGATGGATCCCATGTCAACAGAACAATGGGACGACACGAACACGATCCCCAAAGGGCACAGCTTCTGTGGAACTCCGGCTGAGCCGACAGGATCCACGTCAGAGCGCCTCACTTCTGATGCAGAGCACACACACACACACATACACGTATGCACACACAGCTCACGTCCTTCAGTGCCTCTAGAGCATTTGTTTCCTTGGAGCCTTAGAAAATGGACGGGGAAATAGTGTGTTGGTGTGCGCAGCTGTCTCCAGAGTACTGGTCTAAAGCAAGCACATTTTTTGAATGCATCTAAATACACAGAGCAGCGTTATTTTAAGACACTACCATGCAGTAGCTGCCACCCCCACAATTAGGACAACAAAAGCTAAGCTAAAAACCAAGAATGTGAGTTCATATTTTACTGGTAAAGCTTTGATTGAGCACAAAGTACCAAGAAGGGATGTGCATTCCAAGTAATTTTCCTCAAATCCTTTCTTCCCTCAGACTCATCCCTTTACAATGTGTCCTGTGCGTTTACATGTACTTAATAACGCAATAACTGCATCAATCAATTTTTATCAACAATTCATTCAGCATGTTTTCATGCACTTGGGTATCAGATAATGGGGAAACATTTGGATTTGCATTATTAATTTGTAGCATAAGACTTTTTACCCTTTTGGCTTTCCATTGTTTAAGTGCTGCATGAATGCCCGCGCCTGTGACTACCACTATGAATTCGAGGGGGAACTGAATCGGATGCAACACCAGCATTGTTTGGTTCCTCAGCACGTCGCTCAGCATTTCACCATAACTACGCTAAATTAAAGCCATATCGAGACCACAGAAAGCCACAGTAGATCACTGCGGCTTGAACTTTACACAGAGAAAGGAAGCTAGTCTTTTCTGTAAACAGACAGAAGCTAATGGTCTGTTACCTGGAGGCTGGCCTCTTCCTGTTTCCCCTTTTATATCAAAAACATGTCTGCAAAATCAGAGGGTGTTCGCGAGCGATTCCTCAGTGAATGGGGGTGAATGGAGCTAAATGGCTAAAAGCAAAAAGTTAAAGCAAAAAAAACTAAAAAGTTTGATAAACAGTTAAAGAGTTTGACAGCTGTAGGAAACATTTTAGCTGCTCTTCCGGTATGCAATAAATATCGGTTTGAAATATCAGCTAAATTTGGGCATCAGCCCAATGTCAGCCAATACAGATATGATTCCAAAATCACTGTGCATCCCGGTTATTTAGTATATTAAATACCATAAAATCATTGTATCATTAGATATTTGAGTCCGCATTAATAGTTAATGAATTCATGTTTCCTGAGCACTCCTACTCACACTGAACTCTAAAAAAATTACCAACTCATTTACAGTATTAGCAACCAGGGGTCACGGTGTCAGCACCACAAATATAGCCATTTTATTTACTAGCCAAAATAACCTGCAAATTTACCAGTGTCTGAGCTTTTATATGTAATGTTCATAATGGTGCAATAGTGGTAAATCTGGGAAGTATGTCGCTTTACTCCCTGCAGGTGTATCTCCACTATGAACCTTCAGGCCAAAACCCTAATTGCAAAACTGTCTAACTTCTGAAAAGTCTGTGGAAACAAATTTCCAGAAAGGACACTTGACCATTTTTAATTATTCTTTCAAAACAATCTGAAGCTCTCAGTAAATGATATACTCTGCTTTTTGTTACACATCAATACAGCAGGAACTGAAATCAGTATTGTGTAACACTAATTTCAAGACATGGGTGAAGACAATATATTACCTAGCACTCATCTTGTAACAGTTTTTATTATTATTATTTTGCATATTTTAATATCTATTTTTCTAACTTAACCGCTCAGAGTTAAAGCTGTGAATGAGCTCACTGTCTGCTCTGGGACTGCTTTAACAACACAGTGACGCAACACAGGCACCATGGTGTTCACTACCTAAATACACCACAGGTGTCTTCAAATAGAGTGCGCGTGTCGTGTGAGAGACGAGGAGGAGCCGGGTGGTGGGCGAGAGAGAGGGAGAGGGGGAGGGAGGCGGAAACACTAAGGTCACCCCTGATTGCAACGGGACTCACACATGCTCTCTCTCTCTCTCTCTCTCTCTCTCTCTCTCCCCCACACACACAAACGCACACACACGTACACCCCTTTCAAGGAAATACACAGATCGGCATTTGAAATACACACTGGAACATTTCACAACAGGCACGCTGTTTCTGTGTGTGTGTGTGTAGGAAACTACTGTTCTATAACGGTCCTGTGTATCACCTGTCTGGGAGGTGTGACACTGGCAGAATGCGATGCCCGCGTGGCACAGGATAAGCCGTACTCGAGCCCCACACTCACTCTCAACAGTACGCCTGTAGCCATGCCAACACTACATAGGCACTGCCAACCTACAGTCCACAGGAGTCACACACGCACATATGCATAGGAGCCTTTACACTCCTATTACGTGTCAAAGCGACGTTTCCTTGGCACACACACACACACGCACACACACACACACACACACACACACACACACTTAAAGGGCCCATGTCAAGGGAACCTGAATTTTCTATGCTTTATTGAAATAAAAGAGTTTGTAGTGTGTAAAATGTATTGTTCACTCCCAGTCCATAGAGTCCATATATGGAAATCATTAGGAAGCCACAATGATTTTGGACTCATTTTGTTACTGACAGATATTGGCTTTAAATAATGATCAGCGTTGGAGAGATGTTTAGATATAAGTGCAGAATGCTTGGGTGACGCTGGAAAACTGACCTAAAACATCTGCATTTGATTCATTTTACTGCATTTTGACCCTACAGACATATATGTTATATCAGAACAGACCTCATTTACATATATTAGTCTTAAAGACACAGCTTGTGTAATTCTAAGAGAAAAAGATCACAAAATGGCTAATTAAAAATGAATTAGGTCTGTTTTTGTTACATAAAACCACAGAAAAAAAATTACAAGAAAAATTCAGGATATGGAACCTTTCAAGATTTTACTTGGATCTGCACAAACAGCAGAATGAAGTGAACCAAATCAGCTGTAAAAGATCTGAAACGGACTGGAAGAACATCCTTACACACATAAACACACACACACAAACACACACGCGCCAAATGGAGATGCCTTACACATACACATACACAAACACACATTCAGGCACGGCCAAATGCCGCAGCCCTGACCTCTCTAAAAACAGCAACACATTACATTTAGCTGTGGTCTTTCAGACCCAGACAAGGTGTAGATGCTTCTGTCATTATGCTGGCTGAAAGGTCATGTAAGTTCAGCAGGCAAATCATAGAAATTTTCCAAAGACTAGCGGCTCAGATTTGGGCTTCTGAACTGCATTCAAGCAAGAGTATTGCAACAAGTGCAATGTGCACAGTTCTCTCCCTTAACCCAAACATAGTCGATCTGCAAAGACAGGTTTGGGGTCTGAAGTTTACTTCTTTAGTTTTGCAGTGGAGCTGTGAAGCTAATGTAGCCCACCAATGCCCCACCAGTTAGCATTGTGCAAACTACATGCCTACATAGTCACACATTTGCTTCAAACTATGTCAAGTTGTTTCAAATAGACTTGCTTATGTAACCTGTGACACCGTAGGAACAGTGTGCATGACGCTAATTGGTGGCGTATTAGCTTCCATTATTTTATAGCTACAATAGCCTCATAATTCCAGTACAGAACAAAAGAAAACTTAAGAACCAAATGTGTTGTCTAAATTATTCTAATTCTTATTTATAAGGAGAAAATAATGTAAAGCTGATTTTTTTTTTCTGCCTCTTTATCTACCCCATTTGACCAAACTACTTTTGAGAAGCGGGCTAGAAAATAATGTCCATTTGAAAGACTCTATTCTGGTCAAACATGTTGCTGAAGAACATTACCGTTTTACTGAAGACTGCTGAACATGCATTGTGCTTGCAATGACTTTTCATTTGTTTTTCTCCAAATTCAAAAGGCTTTGGTTCCCACTTTTCGTCCTTGTACTGAATTTGCAGTAGCAGATTTTTTATGCAGCTGTAAGTGTATATTGCACAAAAGGTTCTCACAAAGTTGGCCACTAAAGTTAGATGTACCCGATATATGTCCATGGGAGCAAGTGATGCACCAAAATAAACTATTCCCACTCATTCAGAGGTTGAAAGAGCTACTGTCTCCAATACGCACAGCCCCCTTTTTTATCAACCGAAGTAGAACATTTTCAGAACATATTTGTGCTGTTGAGGGACAGGGCCGGTTGCCAGATCCTCATTGCTCCTGCCTGTCCGTGACTCACCGCTCTGTTTGACAGTAAGGCTTTGAGTTAACGACAGGAAGGGAGCAGCATTTCTGCAGGCAGGTGTCCCGCACACTCACACAAACACACACGCATACACGAAAGCAAGTGCAGCTATTTTCATACTCAGAAATCCAGTCTAAAACCTGAACAGGCCTATTTACAGTATTTCCTCTCTCTCTCTCTCTCTCTCTCTCTCTCTCTCTCTCTCTCTCTCTGTGCCCCACTTTTCTTAAGAAGCCATTTCTCCCTCCTCTCTTCAACTTTCAACTCTAGCAGGAGATCTTTTCCTACTCCCTCTTTCATGATCTCCCAACAACTAATACAAAAGACCTGTATATGATCCTCTAATACACACACACACAACATACACAAACACATACACACTCTATATACTATGGATGTTAATGAATATTTAAAAAACTGTTAACCTACGAAGAAATAATTGCTCTGTTTAGGCCTGTGCCCAGTGATGGTTCATCAAGTTACCATAGCAACAGTTCCCAGTGACGGTAACAACTCACTTAGTTTAGTAAAAGTATTAGTTTATTGATTTATTTTGTACAAACCACAGCAAGACATCAGTATTCCCAGAAATGGGCATAACTGAAATTTTAAACATTGGGTGATATCCTCTATTAATGCCACATCCGTTGTGCCTCACATAGATGAGAAACGCAGATGTGCTGGTTAAACATGCTCTGTGCTGCAGACAGATGTGATGCTGATTTAAACGTTTACCGCGATTATTTTCCAGAAAATTAATTTAAGCTGCAATAGCTGCACCCAAACCTGGCAAGAAAAATGATGTTACTTGTTGGAGAACACTACTCGTCTACTTAAACTGACAACTCTGAAACAGAGACTGACAGCTCAACAATATTCTGCCAACACATAAATCCTCTTCAGTGGTGTAAAGTAAAGGGCACATGATTCCCGAGGCTAGCAACTTTGGCCAGATGCTTTTTGTACATATGTATCATCACAGAGCAGGTATTCTCAGCCACTGGTCTTACTGTCCACAGACTATCCAGTGGATTGACCCTTGCGCATGCAGATATATTGGTATTTCTCTGTTAAATGACTAGGATATTTAGCCACAGGACACAATGTTAATGTAGGCTATTACCTTAGCGACTTCAGGTTACTGCTGTGAGACATAGCCTTAAGGTATCTATACGTTACAAATGTTTTAGTTACATAACAACCTGTCTAGTTTGTCCCATAAAATAGAGCCTAAAAGCAGCTGTGAGCCATGACTTGTTGTTTAAAATATTTCAAAATGTTTAAAACCCGGTCAGGCCAAAATGCAGTGATTTCTTTAATATTTTCTGGGGTCGTGTCTGTGATTTTAGGCCTGTCAGTTAATTAATTGCAGACTGACGTCTTCAAAAGAATTTGCCAAAACTTACTACATACACCTGTGACGGGCCTGTGCCATTACAGGTGGAGCTGTAGTGGGTGGGACTGAAGGCCTCATCAAGAACACTATTTACATTTGTGTGGTGTGCTTGTGGCAGGAGCTTACACCCTACTACATACACCCTACACCCCACTACATATACCCTACACCCTACTACATATACCCTACACCCTACTACATATACCCTACACCCTACTACATACACCCTACACCCCACTACATATACCCTACACCCTACTACATACACCCTACACCCTACTACATACACCCTACACCCCACTACATATACCCTACACCCTACTACATATACCCTACACCCTACTACATATACCCTACACCCTACTACATACACCCTATACACCACACATTGACCTTCAGATGTATTTTGTAGTTCTAAAATTACAGATAACTTGCTGCTTTGATTTTTTAGCCTTTCTTCACCCCATTTATCAGTGGTCAGGACCCCCCAGGACCACCACAGAGCAGGTAATATTTGGATGGTGGATCATTCTCAGCACTGCAGTGACACTGACATGGTGGTAGTGTTAGTGTGTGTTGCGCTGGTATGAGTAGATCAGACACAGCAGTGCTGCTGGAGTTTTCAAACACCTCAATGTCACTGCTGGACTAAAAATAGTCCACCATCCAAAAATATCCAGCCAACAGCGTCCTGTGGACAGCATCCTGTGACCACTAATGAAGGACTACAGCACATGTCAGACTTTAGTCCTCGTGGGCCGAAACACTGCAGACTTCAGCACCCTGCCTCATTAAACGCACCTGATTCAGCTCATCCGTTAATTAGCAAGACCTTCATGAACTGAACTCAGTGTTAGATGAGGGTAAACGCTAATCTCCGCAGTGCTTTGTCCCGGAAGGTCCCCAGTTTGACAAGCCTGGACTAGAGGATGATCAACACACACTGTGCAGCAACAGATGAGCTATCGTCTCTGACTTTACACCTACATGATGGACCAGCAATGTGTCTAATAGAGTGGACAGTGAGTGGACTCAGTGTTTAAAAACTCCAGCAGCACTGCTGTGTCTGATCTACTCGTACCAGCACAACACACACTAACACATCACCACCACATCAATGTCACTGCAGTGCTGAGAATGATCCACCACTCAAATAATACCCACTCTGTGGTGGTCCTGACCAGTGAAGAATGGGATAATAGGGCTAACAAATTATGCAGAGATGGACTACAGTCTGTAATTGTAGAACTACAAAGTGCACCTAACACACAACCTTGTACATGCATGAAGAATAGAAATCCAGAACCACATAATGCACCAACACACACACAATATGTATGTCCGACCTTTGCATACACCATCGCATACACACACGTCCACACGCACAGACACACACACACACACACACAGTCCTACCCTCAGCACGTGCTCTCCTTCTTCATGTCTCTCGTCCATGTCCGTTAAAACAGCAGTAGCAGAGGCAGCAGCTGCCTCCATGCCCTGCTACTCTTGCGTGTGTGTGAGAGTGAGAGAGGCAGAGGGAGATAGAAAGAGGGAGGGTGAATTAGCCTGTGTGTGTGTGTGTGTGTGTGTCAGAGAGAGAGAGAGAGAGAGAGAGAGAGAGAGAGTGAGAGAGAGAGAGAGAGAGAGAGAGATGCTTTGGGAGCAATGGAGCAGGAAAAAGGGTGAGCGTGTGTGAGAGAGCGGTGGATCTCTGTGGGACGCTGGAACATCTCTCTGCGTGTATTTGTATTCTCTCTCTCTCTCTCTCTCTTTCTCTCTCTCTCTCTCCTCACTCAGCAGCCAATCGCTGGGCTTATCTATATTTCATTTTCCTGTGCCAAAACAGACACACAGCAATACACACACTTACACACACAAACACAGAATGAAAAACACCTTTTTGACACCAGTATCACTGTTTTTCAGAGATCATTTTGAATACTGGCATGGGCTTCTCTCTATTACCCTTCAGTTCAATGTGAAGTGGCAGGAAATAGAGGTGACACTATACTATGTATTTTCTGATACCAATACTAGGGTTGAACGATTTGTGGTAATAAATACCTAAATGCAATTTTTATAACCAGTACTGCAGTGATGATTGGATTTAAATAATTTCTTTAATCTCTGGGATTTTTTATTTTTTTTTGTACCAAGATGACCAGCACCATTTTTTCAGACTTGAGGCTTGAACGCTGAATGCAGTGTGCCAGAGTACCAGTTAATGAGTGCATTATTAGGTTAAATTTGTCCACTTAAAGCTTGCTAGAATAAGTGTGAATAAGGTAGCATAGCATTAAAATCGCAGTTCTTGTAATGTAAAAATTGCACTTTCAAATCACGACATTCAATATAAATACTAGTAATCATTCACCCCTAACGAGTACTGATATTAAGACCTTGAGTATCAGCCGACACCAATACTGATCCATAGAGTTGTAACAATGAGTGTGTTTACATGCACTTTGTAATCCGATAACTGCAGAAGAACATTTTCTTTTCAGTAATCCAATCAACACGTTTACATGCATTTGGGTATTAGATAACGGGAAAATCTGGGTCTACATGAGTCAGGCAGTAATCAGATTGTTTGCTTTGCAACCAACCAATAAAATCACAGAATAAAATGTGGCGTAAACATGATGTAAAACTCAAACATCATGTTGTGGCGTGATTCAAGTCACTTTAGCAGAAAATATGAACATACATCATCTACAGGATGAAGAATATTTAAATTCTTCATTTGGCTGAGCATGTAGTCTTAAAAGCTGCTTACTGTTTCCAGGACAATTGTCTATTTTCACAAATCCGCAAGCGGAGAAAAACGAAAGAAATCAGAGTAAGCGTATACATGCACTGAGAAACCCGACTACTGGGCTAAAATTGAGCTCTTTTTATTGGATTTTTAATCGGATTTCTAGGCCTTATCTGATATAAGAAATCTGAGTATGCTGTTTACCTGACCACTTGAACAATTGAATAACTGCCGAATAATGATATATTGAGTGCATTCGCATGCATTTGATAATGATCAGATTATCAATTGCCTGTGAATGCCCTCAATATATTGAGCTCAAAATACAATTTGATTCACAATACTGGATATCGTTTGACACTCCACAGAATATGTTTTTACTGCTCCTGAGTCCAGTGGCAGCATGCTTTACACCACTCTCCCTGACCTCTGGCATTGTCCATTTGGATCTTAGGCTTGTGTGTAGCTGCTCGGCCATGAAAATCCATCCTGTGAAGCTCCTACCGCACATTTCTTTTACTGATGTTGCTTCCAGAGGCAGTTTGGACCTCTTTAGTGAGTGATTCAACAAAATATAGGCGCTGTGCGCTTCAGCACTCGACAGACCCACACTGTGAGTTTGCGTGGTCTTCTGCTTTATGGCTGTTGATGCTCCTTCCATTTCACAATAATAGCACTTACAGTTGACCAGGGCAGATCTAGCAGGACAGACATTTCACAAACCGACTTGTGGCAGAGTTGGCATCCTATGACAGATGCTTGCACCTATGCAAGGTGTAACAGAGCTTCAGCTTGTTGTGAGGTCCAGGCCCAAGAACGCTGTCTGATGGAGCTGACTGACAGGGATGGTGCTACAGGCGACACAAGAATAAAGAGAATCGCAGTTAGCAGGCTGCTGTCTGTGCTAAGCTAAAGACTAACCCTAGGCCAAAAGCTATCATTACCCCAAAAGACAGGCTGTTCCTTCCACATATCCCTCAGTAACAATCTACACTAAAATTACCTCAGACAGCAAATGACTACACAGCAGGACATGAGGGAGTGCTGAAACATCTCTGACTCAGCTGCTCAGCTAAAGGGGATAGTGATAGTGTGTTTTGCACAAGGGGCATGGCTGGGCATGTAAAGATCCTGGGCTCAGCCTAATTTAGTGTAGGAATGTTTTGGGGTGTCCTCCCTGAAGTTTGTAAAACCTTTTTTATTTATTAGACATCAACAGACTTTTCAGAAATTCAAATTCATCACTGACGTCTCTTGTAAACAAAATCATAAAAACGAGAAAAAAGACGAGTAAAAACACTGCTTGTAATAGAAAACAGATGTTTTCCCAATGATGCCATCACTGAAGACCTCTTCACATTTCCTCTTTCCACATCAACCCACTCTTCTACACGTCTCCAATACAATGTCTACTGCCAGAGAAACAATTTATTCATTTATTAAATTACATTTTTTACTGATACATTTTACAGCTCTGCTTCCCGACCCAAGGCCGATCAGCCTGATAAAATACCGGGTTTGGGCTGATTTATCATGCACAACATCAGGCTCGAGTTGACTTTCCAATTAGTGATTTTTTTATGTAGTAGATATGCCCTTTTTATCTATCTCGCCCATTTTCTCTCTTGCAATTTCTTTCGCTCACTCTTACCCATGAGCTCTTGTGCACTCTCTCTTTTTTTTAGTAACATCATAGTCTATAGCTGCATTCATAGCACCAGAGTCTGAGGGGACGATGAATGCATCCTTGAATGAAACCATGAATGATAAGAAGGATGTGCACACAGGCTGGTGTGACGTGATGGTTCGGGAGGTCCAGCTCAGGACATTCCCCTGTTTGTATGCTGTGTTAACCGTGCTTATTTGTGCTTTTATTAAAAGTTATATCAGATGGCATAATTAATAGAATGTCCATTCTCCATTCTGCATAGTCACTCTTCTCCATTGTTACAATTTCACATCACAATATGACATCACCATGCATTGCCTTAATGATCTGTATTTCTTCTCTAAAAACTACTAAGTGTTGAAATGAGTTATTTGATCAATAGAACATGGTGGGAAGTGTGTTATCACAAATAACATCTCGACTGTGATTTGGTCGCAGGCATGCGCCAAAGGCGAGCACCAAAGATGATCATAGCCGTGACGTTATTCCAAATAGCACACAACCTTGAGGTATCTCTTGCTTTTATACAACAGTTCTGTAAAATAAAGAAAAAAGAAAAGCAAAAAAGTAAACTCGGTAATAAGCCCTCTAAAACTGCTGCAATATCAGGTTTAGCTAAGCTTTTTCAGTATTTTGCCAGATTAACCTGGTGTTGTTTTGCTCCAACCAGTCTGTAGAACATTTTTACATCCCATCTTGTTTTACTCTGTTAGTATCTGGCTAATTCCAGTTTGTCTACTTAGTGGGAATCAACAGGTTTGGAACTGGCGGTAGGCCTGCTGTCTCACTCTTTCTTCAGAATCTGACCAAACAGGCTGCAGGTCAAATATTGTCCTATAGAATTTATCTAATGTGCCCATTTTCTGTTTTTGTGTGTGCTGTAGTAGAAACATAGTAACTGTAAGCTGCACCATAAAGTGAGTGGTTACTTAGCAACCTGTACTGGATAAATACCGTTATCATGAAAAAAAAAAATGATAGAATGCTTCTTAACCAATCTAACTTGTGTAAGTTTAATCAAAGCACTTCAGTTATGGTGAGCTTCTAAAAGTAGGCTATCATTCCCAAAATACTCAAAAACTCTACTACCTCACAGGAATAAATACACCGATAGCAGCATCACAACACACTACGCGTGAGTGCTATTTCAGGCATGTTACAGGATTGGATCAGATTCATTCTTGTATCTGATCCAGCATTTTTTTACTGATATCGGTCTGATGCCCATCTATACAGGCATGCCATCTTTATGGGGGAGTGACTGTGTTTCACTGGATGAAGTTAAACTGGTAAGTCATGCTTGTGTTTGATGGACATACACTATTATGTCTAAAAGTGTCCAGATATCCCTTATAACCCATTGATGACCCCAAGCTTTGGGTTTTGGAGCAGTGTAACTAGGTTCTCTGGAGTGAGTGACCCAGAACTGATCATCCAACATCAGTACCTGACCTCACTAATGCTCTCATGGCATAACACAATTGACTCTAACAAGAATGTTCCAACATCTAGCAAAGTCTTCCCAGAATAGTGGAGGCCGTTACTGCAGCAAAGGCGTGTGAGGGAGGGGGCGACCTCCCCATTAATACCACTGATTTTCAGAAGAGCAGGTCTCTACAAACATGTATAAACACACACAAAACACCACAGGATGGCGTTCTGCTACATCACTACCTAAAGAAAAACATAACTTTACAAGAGAAGGCAAAAGATTCGGACCAGCGCAACACACACTAAAACACCACCACCACATCAGTGTCACTGCAGTGCTGAGAATGACCCACCACCCAAATAGTACCTGCTCTGTGAGGGTCCATGGGGGTCCTGACCACTGAAGAACAGGGTAAAAGGGGGCTAACAAAGTATGCAGAGAAACAGATGGACTACAGTCTGTAATTGTAGAACTACAAAGTGCACCTATACAGTAAGTGGAGCTGATAAAATGGACAATGAATGTAGAAACAAGAAGGTGGTCATAATGTTACGCCTGATCGGTGTATATGTCTGTTTGTTGTTGCTTTCTGTTCATAATTTTGGTCAAGGTCACCCACTCTGCCTTCCTACAAGCCACTGATGCTATGAACGTGCACAAACCCACGCACACACACAAAACACAGGCTCAGCCGTGCTCAGAATACACAAACTCTTCTCAGTATGATGTATATCTTTTACTTTGCAGACACACACAAACACACACGTGTGGACACACAAAACAAAAAAGGCAAGACACCTGATCCTTCCTGACATCAGCTTTCAGACAACGTTGCTCTGCCACTCAATGCCTACTTAATGATTTAATTAACAGATAAATCAATCAACCTAGTCCTTGTAATGACTCTTTAGTTCATCACATATCCGCTTATTAAAACTAACTAAACGCAGTATCGACCTTGAGGGGATTCAAGTTTTCCAGCCGTATTATTAATTATTAATTATATTATTATTATATAATTATAGCTGTTCACTTCACTTTTGTCCTGTGGTCACTTTCAGTGGAATATATGTATATATATACATGAATATGTGAACACGAGAATTGTCATCTTGGAATACAGGGATAGGTATGTTATGTTCCTCAGTAAGATGATGAGCAAAAGGCAAAACCTGGTTGTCCAGCAGATCAATGTGGGCACAATGTGGGCACTGTCACTTCAACCAAAGAACCCATTTTTGCATAATTAAAACACCCCAGAACATCACAGAGCCTCTAGCTTGAACCACACATTGCACATAGTCCTCACTGAAGGCTTCCTGAGGTCTACAATGAACAAGATGCCAAGCATCATTCACATACAGGCAGAAACGAGATTCATCTGACCAGATTACACATTTCCTGTCATGAACAGTCCAGTTTTTGTGTCTCTTCGTCCACTTACTTCACACTGTGGCTTTTGGCCGCCCAAATGTAATCACTCCTTTTTGCCAATCATTAACATTTGCTTTGTGACCCATTTTCCACACATCAGACGAGACATTCACTGCACTGTACCATCTTTTCTCAATCTATGAATCCCGTCAAACACCCTGCAGGTATTTATAGCCTGATCATCCTCATGCAGCGCCATCTGCAGGACCCTGAGGTTACTACCACCTTAAACACACAAGGTGACTATGTGTGTGTTTGTGTGTGTGTCCCTTAACTTTTCATAATATCCTATTTTAACTTAGAAAACCTATAGAAACCATTTTGTCTCTGGTGGTTCCTGATGGTTTTGTGATGTGTTTTAGTTTTTTTAATGGCTTGATATCACAATGTAAAGGATCCTAATGATTTAACAGGTGACCAACAGCTGGTTCTAAACACATTTAATGATTTCCTAATAAGATCTAAAGATGTTCTACAGGAAACTAGTGGTCTCTTTGGAAACCTAAAGTCAATTCCCAAATTCCCAAGGTTTTAATCTTAATGGTTTCTAACAGTCTTTTTTTATCAGTTTAAGATTAAAACCTAATGTTTTTTTTTGCTTTCTAATGGGAATTGGCTTAAATGGTTTCCAATAGAGACCACTAGTTTTCTGTAACACCCAATACGAAGCCATCAAATGCAAGTCAAATACTCTGCTCGAATTTGGAAAATATTAGTTATACTGTTTTGAGCACCATCTGGTTCAGCTTGTTTTACACCCAAGCACCCATCTGCAGTGTCGTCTCATGCAGCTGAGCGAATCAGGTGGCTTCCCAGGCGGTCCGAGAGGAAGTGCGGCAGTCTGGCGTTAGACTAAGACTAACCCCAAAAGACCATTCCTTAATGCCCACTACCTCGAAAACAAAGCAGACTACTTCAGATGCGACTGATTAGACAGCGGGAGGTGATGAAGAGGCTGCTGTGTTTTTATTTTAGGGTGTGTTCAGACTTAGCAGGTGTGCAGTTGCTCTGTTAGTGTGGCTCATTAGAGCAGGTGAGAACGCTGCAATCTGAACTGTGGGCACACCACGTTAGCAGGCTGAGACCCCCTGAGCAGGTTGGTCTCAGTTTGCTTCAAAACGAACTCTGGCGCGGTTCGTTTGGAGGAAAAAAACGCAGTACAGATCAAAAACGTCTAAACGGACCAAAGACAGACTGAACCGTCGTCTCCTCTCTGCATAACTTCTTTGGCACATGAAAAAGCCGGGTTTCTGATGCTGCTTTGGGACAGCATGCGTTTTATCATCTCTTCATATCCTCTGAACTGGAATTGTCGAGCAGATAGTTTCTCTTTTTTTTCTAATCCCAGGCCTTGTGGCCTCACCAACACCCTCATTTTATTTTAATATTTGTTTATATACAATGCAATAACTTACAGGATATGAATATACAACTAGTGTACCTGAAGGATTTTTGAACTCAAATCTAGGTATCTACTATCCCCTATAGCAGGGGTCAGCAAAATGCAGCTCCAGAGCCACATGCGGCTCTTTTACCTCCCTGTAGCAACACAGACAACAATCTGGCCTAGCTAGCAGCTAATGAAAAGGCAAAGATAAAGATTTGAGATTGACATCAGTAATTTAGAGACACTCCAGATGGTTTCCTAATACATTTAATCTGCAACGAGAGACTGCCGACTACCAAAAAGTTGCAAGGCTGAAGTGAGCTTCTCATTCGCCAGCTTCTCATCCGAATTTTCCCTTTCCACCTTAGATAGTACAGCAGTTGCATTGCACCATTTAAGGTGGAACGGGAAAATTCGAACAAGAAGCTGGCGAATGAGAAGCTCACTTCAGCCTCGAAAAAAATTTAACATTAGACATTTTACAAGAAACTATTCTACTTTTAGTAGTGTAGTATTCCACTTATTTTGTTAGATAAGGCTTTTTATTGCTAAATAAGATTTTTTTCTAAGGAGGTGTATTCTGTCAGTAGTGTGCCCACTGTGCCATGCTTTTCTTTTTCCAGTTTTCCAGTTCAGGAGAATGGTCTTCTTTGGTAGTGGCAATAGTACCAGTAGTTGTTTCAGTGTTAAAACAAGTCTGAGGCATGTTTGAAGTCATTCTAAAATACTTTATTTCACTGCTGTTGGAAGAAAACCTTGCATCTCCATTTCTGTCATTGTTCAGTTTTTGATATAAATAAGTACCCTTTACATTGTGTGTAAATTTCATGATGAATGGACCAAAAAAGTGGCCCAAAATGACTTTGAAAAAAGTCTGGTTCCATTGATTTACATTAAAAGTGAAGTATGTTTTTTCCTTCTCCTGTAAAGTTACCATTTTGGAGATACAAGGTTTTCTTCCGACATCAGCGATATACACATTTGATTGCACACATACATTATATTATGTACTGAGGCACCAATGTTTCTCCGTTTTGTAAAAGCAGTAGGTTAATCGAGGTTGTTACAGGGATTTCACCCTGTGCTGCATTGTGCAAAACCACAGTAACACAAGGAGCCTCTTAGCTCATTGGTCTGATATCACAAGACAGATAAAACCGAGGAGCCCAGATAGTAGAGAGAACAGCATAATTCAAAAATTTGACATTATCACAGATGTTGTACGTCATAAATTAAGTCACAACTGATTGGGCAGAAAAAAACACACAGTTGTTTTTTAGTTCTGGTTTGCTTAGCATTCACACTGACATATTTAACATCAAACCAAAACTTTTATACTTTTATACTTTTAAACTTTTCTGCTTTGGTCTGGACCAAGAGAACCGAAATACAAGTATAAATGCACCCCTAAATTGAACATATACCTGAAGCATTTCTGACTCAGTGACAGCTGAACAGGTTAACATTAACATTGATTTGCACTGCTTGTACACTGTGTTACCTAAAGCAAGTTTTCCTTTTACCTCAGATATCAGCTATGATATGTTTGGTGTCTGAAAATTGCTTCTTTAATTCTTTAGCACTGGAGCTAAAAGGCTAACATGTAATGGAAGCTTATATGTTACCAATTAGCATAAACTGTACATCTACATCATCAAACACTTACCTTACACTAGGGGTGGGCGATATTGCAATGATATGATATCACAATACTTCAATACATTTTCACGATACACAATATGCATCACAATATTTCATTTTTTCTCAGATTTAATAAGTTGGAAGAGACAAAATGTAACTTAAGTGCCACATAAAAACACTATAATAACAATAATAAACCTACGATGATTTGTTTTCAATGTTTTACTGCACTATCCAATCCAATTAAACAGGCCTAATAATGCTTACTTTGAAATGGAACATGTAGTTGGTCAGTGCTCTTTAAACATGGATGATATTAAAGCATATTGTGACATAATTTATCATGATACTTTTTATGCATAACTGTATGTCATACAGTGCCAGAAACTAATAAGTCTATTTGAGATTACTTAACAACTTGACTTAGCTTGAAACAAGTGTGTGAAGATTCAGGCCTCGCAGTTAGCACAGCGCTAATTGGTGGGGTTTAGGCTTCCATTACCTGTTAGCTGTGTACCTCCAGCGCAAAAAGACAAACAGAAAATTGGAAAATTGTTCGCATTTAATTCGTCAAATTATCACTTTAAGACGAATACCTTACACTGGCTTTAACCAGCCGATGGGCTGACGCACTGGAACATTCTAGAGAGAGTTTACAAGCTGCATCCAGCGGCTGAACGACACCAGGCAAGACACCAGATGTTATCTCAGATGGAGGGGGGAGAAAATAATAAAATACAAAGACAGAGGGAATGAGATAGATAGGGAGAGAGAGAGTGAAACAGAGCGAGAGAGAGAGGGAGAGGGAATGAACGTGGCTGAAAGGAAGCAAGGCTTTGCTTGGATGAGTCAATATGATGACTCATAGCTGAATCTCAGGGGGATTAAGGAGATGGTGCCATGTAGCTGAATGTGGCGAAATCGCATCGCTCGTTAACAGATAGACTCTCACCGGGGTAACGCTGAGGATTTCTGAGCTCACATGAGCCATTACTCATTCATTCACCCATACAGCCCATCCACTCTGTCATTCATATATTACACATTTTATTACTGTGTCTGGCCAAGGTCATTACACGGAGGTCATAATGCAGCACAGTTTAGCCTGCATGTATATATACAGAAATACTCCACTTTGATCTTAATATCGCTCTGAAATAAATACAGGAACCAAAAAACACACTCTTATTTCTCATTTGAGCTGCGGAACACACAAACCAAACTAAATGTGCTCTGATGTTCTTCACCAGGTTTGTTACTAATAGGGTTTCTCACAATTATCGCCTGATCACAAATATTTGAGACCATTTTACACATTAGATTTCACAACCATATGAAGCCAAACAAGATAAACAGTAAATGTATTCACTGAGACACAACATGGGACTTATGAGAACTTCTAACTTGGTGCTCTAACATGCAGCCTAGCAGAACAAGAGGTGTTTTATTAATATTTTCACTCTGAAGAAAAAATGTCTTGCCTGAACACACACTGTGTATTACTGTGTAATACAATTCTGTGTAACTGAGACATATGTGTGAGAGTGTGTGCACATCCAACAGCATAGGGTACTAATTTGACAGTGCTTTCATTGTTAACTACAGAATAATAATAATAATAATAATAATAATAATATATATTTTTTTTATTTATATAGCACTTTTCATGCCAGTGGCAGCTCAAAGTGCTTCACAGACAGCTGAAAAAAGCTTAATAGTAATACAAGAAATCAAAGTATTAATGTAGAATCATATAAGAAAATGACATCAAATTAGAAGATAAACACCACGAGTCGTAGAGTTTCAATTAAATGCTAAGTTAAAGAGATTCGTTTTAGATGCTTCTTAAAAGTGAGCTCTGAGCTTGTCTGTCTAATAAAAGGTGGAATTGAGTTCCACAGTTCAGAAGCAGAATAACTGAAAGAGTCTCTCCATGTTTTCTGTATTCTACAGAAGGTGTTTGTAGAAGTTCAGTATCTGCAGATCTAAGATTACGTGCTGGAACATAGACAGGCGTTCTGTGATGTAAGCGCTGCTTTAAGGTAATTTAGAGTTTAAAAACTAGTAGCAGAACTTTAAAATCTATCCTGAATGATACAGGCAGCCAGTGCAGTTCTTTCAAAATAGAAGTGATGTGATCTCTCTGTTTTGTTTTTGTTAGGATTCGTGCTGCTGCATTTTGTACGAGTTGTAAGGGATGTATTGTTTTCGTAGGAAGTCCAGTAAGAAGAGCATTACAGTAGTCAAGTCTGCTTGCAACAAATGCATAAACAAGTTTCTCTGCATTGCTCTGAGATAGAAAAGGCCAAACTTTAGTGACATTTCTCAAATGACAAAAAACTACTTCAGTGACTGTGATAAAACAGAGCTCAGAGTCTAAGATCACACCCAGGTTTCCTACTTCAGTTTGGTATATGAAGATAAAGAACCGAAGTTCCCATAAAGCAGCTTTCTCTGAGTTTTTGTACCAACGATCAGTATTTCTGTTTTTTCGGGATATAATTGTAGAAAATTTTGCAACATCCACTGAGAAATATCTGACACACAGCTGGTCAGTGTGTCTACTGAGTCTTGATCATCAGAAGCCATGGAAATGTATTACTGGGTGTCATCAGCATAGCTATGAAAATTTATATTATGTTTCCTAATGACATCATTTAGAGGTAGCATGTACAAAGAGAAAAGCAAAGGCCCTAAAACTGAACCTTGAGGGACTCCACAAGAAATGGCAAATCTTTTTGATGAATGATTGAAACTATGAACTGCCTGTTTCCTAAATATGATTTAAATCGTTCTAAAACTGTGCCCGAGAGGCCGACCCAGCATTGAAGACGCTGGATTAAAAACTTGTGGTATCACAACGGTATCAAAAGCTGCAATAAGATCTAATAATGCCAGAATAGAAGGATTTTGTGGATCAGCACTGAGACTGAGGTCATTCAGAATACATAATAAACAAAGTTACGTAGCAAGATGGTTAATTAGCCAATCTGACCACTTTTGGCTTGTACTTTAATAAATGCATAGAATGAACAAATTAAGACAATTATATCGTTAATTGTAATCATTCATATGACAATCGCCAGCGAAAAACATGATTGTGACAGCCTTAGTTACTCCATGTGTGCATAAGTATCGTTTTAATTATTATTTAATTATTATTACAATTACAGTGTTGTTAATATTACCCATAATGCACTAGTTAATGTGCTGGTACTTTACAGCAACACAAGTTTTGTGTTTGAAAATGTTTTATTATTCAAAAACAGCCATGGAAAATATTTTGGCTGAGAGTTAAATTGGCTTTCGTTTCAAATAAGGCAAATAAGGAGTAACGGAGGCTGTCCTATCAGAGGAGCTAATGAGCTAACACTAGAACTAACCAGTGGTGATGACTTGTAGTCCACAAGATATTTTCTCATCAGTAGATGATGTGCCAACATGTTAGTTGTTCATAGTAACACTGACAATACAGTAATATCTTTTCATTGTTCTACATTGTTCTGGCTAATGCTGGTTAAGTAGTTAAACTAGATTTTCGCCTGTGTCTAAAATGTTTTTTGGGTTTTGATTAGGTTACTGTGCACGAGTGGGTGGGAAAAAATGATAATATCCAATAATACAGTGTTCCATCTCCCACATACACCCTCACATATCGTGAAACACTCTGCCAGCTCAGAGACCTTCTCTAATACCACGCTTGCACATATGATAGGGAAGGAAAATGGCAAATGGGACCACTGCGGTCAGCACACCTATTCATTTATGATCTGTAAAAAGTGCTGCCACTGAATTAGCACAGGAATGGAGCAGCGGAGCTGGACTTCACTGTGAGCCTTAGGTTATTTGTTCTAGATCCCAGGCTGGGGGACCTGCAATGAACCTCCACAGCTCAGCTCAAAGAGATGAATGTGTGTTAGGATGGTATGTAAGGTAGCCGAAACCACTGTTTCTCCTGCTCTGGCATTTTTGATTTTATGCTTTACCGGCATGTATTGAAGTGATTTAGAGAACATAAAACATATAAAACAATTGTTTTATTGACTGAATGGGACTGTGAATGTTGACTGGCTGGATTAGGGAATTCAGTGTACTGATTAGCAGTATAAGGGGATTCTGCATAGTGACTGACTGGACTTAAGGATTCTATGCACTGATTGGCTGGATCAGGGGATTCTGTGTGCTGACCGGATGGTTTAGTGGATCCTATGTGCTGATTTGCTGGATTAGGGGTTCTGTGTAGTGACTGACTGGACTAAGGGATTCTATGCACTGATTGGCTGGATCAGGGGATTCTGTGTGCTGACCGGATGGTTTAGTGGATCCTATTTGCTGATTAGCTGGATTAGGGGTTCTGCATAGTGACTGACTGGACTAAGGGATTCTATGCAATGATTGGCTGGATTCTGCATAGTGACTGACTGGACTAAGAGATTCTATGCACTAATTGGCTGGATTAGGGGATTCTGTGAACTGACTCTCTGGATCAGAGGATTCTGTGTGCTGACTGGATGGTTTAGTGGATCCTATGTGCTAATTGGCTAGATTATGGGATTCTATGTGCTGCTTGGATTGGTTAAAGGAATTTTATTGGTATGATCTGGTGGAAATCTGAGGATTTGTATCATGACATAAATCCAAAATGATGTCTTTACTGGTGCCAGGCTTTTACCATTACACTGATTAGTAACTGCTTGATCTGTTAAACTCCTAATCAGGAAAAGACTTACTTTTGATTTAAGTAACCAAAGGTATTAATTGCTGACTTTTCACAGGTGTTAGCAGCACAGCCAGATTGCAGGAGTGATAACAGACTAATCCTGGGTCAAACTTAATGTTTCCCTAGCAAAACATTCAGGGTTCTTTTGTCTTTGTCCCCTCAAAGTAATTAAAATCTGCCCCCAGAGCAGTCAGGCCACATGCTTGTTAACCGCGTGGGTGTACAAGCATGTTTAACAACATTATATAAAACCTTGTCTTTTTACAGCGGGCGTTCACCATCAGAGTAGTTCATGTTTTTTTAGTGAGGCAAGGTTCTGGTATGATCTGCTAACGGTACATGCATATGAAGGAAAAGGGCAGCAGTGCCATATATCAGTAATCCTCACTTATTGATGAGACTGTGTTACTGTGATGCTATTTGCGGTAACCAACACATCATATATGGTGACGTTTCAGGAATCGGCCCTTGAGCTGTTTAAGGAGACAAGTGAATCTAATATAAACACTACAGGGTTGAGGTGCTTCTCAGGCTAAGTTTAGCAGCTCAAAAAGCTGAAGCAGAGCAGTTTCTGACTCGGGATTTAGGAAAAGAGCTAATAACTGTCTGATCTGTGTGATTCAAGTTAGATTACCCAGCAAGAGAAGCAACTATTTAATTACCAACACTTAAAACAACTCAAGAATTACTCAGAGTCTGGTCTAGTTAATCAAGCTCTTAAGAGGAATATAAATATTAACACCGAGTGTTACTGATGCTCAGCACAAGACCAATTTATTGGACTAACGATTTTCTTTTAAGGAGGCCTCTTGTCTGCACTTATAGGGAATCATTCTTGTGAGAACTGAATAATTTGTGCAGTCTTTTAAACCCTCTTCTCAATCTGATGTCCAAATCAGCAGCCCTGTTCGCAGTGCCAACCCAAACGCTGCTGCTGCCAAAGATCAGATTAACAGTGCTTCCCAAAGAGGCAGCCGAGAGGCAAAGATTAGCCTTGAAAAAAGAGTCACTCAGGGACAAAGAGTGCCAAATACAACATAGCGGAACACAATCTTGGTTTTATGCAGATTTTACCAGAATGTGGGACTTCTAGGATGGTTGCTGGTAAAATGAAGCCTCCCTCTGGTTAAAACTGTTACTGCAGATCAGCATCTATTTATATAGGGTTTTTTCTTTTAATGCTGGGCATGGGCATCTTTGTTTTGAATAGTATGGAGGTGCAAAAACAGAGGAAAAAAGGCAAATCAGCGAGAAGCATCACTATAACTCATGGATAGATTCACATGTATGAGTCATTCTACAGAAATGTCCGTTTTTGTATCCTTTGTGTTTACAGATATATTACACTTGAAAAACACGTTAGGGTTACAATTTATTTATATTTTAAAATTAAACAATGTTATTTTAACAATTACACCTTCTTGAGTCATCAATTTAGCAATATTGGTTTTTAAATCAATTATATAGAATTCAAAGCACCACAGAACAGCTCGTCCCCAGTCATGTGTAAAGGATTAGTGACATATTTTGAAGAAATAAACGTTTTTCTATACATGACTATGAAATATATGAATTTAATGACAAAGTAAACAAATGCCAGATAGATATTATAAAATATATAATGAAGGTTGTTGTCCCCAGGAGTCGTGTCACTGGTGTTACTGCGTAACAAAAATCTCTTATTTTGAAATAAAAATCACACTGATGACATCACTTGACTTCCTTTTTTCACCTGTTTTCTGAGGCTCCATGAAGAAAAGCACATGGTGAGTCCACTGAGTCTTTTCAGTTCTCAGAAATTTCCTCATTTAGCTCATGATTTCATATGAAGCTTTTAGCTGAAGTCACTGGTGTGACCGACTTTATTCTTAGGTAATTGTAAAAAATATATAAAATGGATTAAATTACATATTTTAGTGGATACTGCATGATTGACAACATATGGTTTGATTTTGTAAAATGCACTTTTCCTTCAAAATGTCACTGGTGTTACTGTCTCTGGTGTTACCTTTCTTATGTGTAACACCAATGAGGATCGGTAACACCAGTGACACCTATGGAAAGATAGAAAAGTGGATGTTTCTGTAGAAAGACCCAAACAGTACAATCACTATTTGTTTAAATTGTTCATTATTAAGGATTTGCAATGTTTCCACCTCTAAGAGGTTTACATTCAATTCATGGCCAACAAAGAACCAAAAAGGGTTCTTATATTTTCACAAGTTTGACATCGTAACAACGCAGAACCCTTTTTGGTGCTATATACAACCATTTTCAGAAAGATTCTCTATAGAACCATTTACAGCACACTTTCCATCAAGCTGAAGAAACTGTTGTTCACCATGCAAAGAACCATTTTCACATGAAATGGTTGTATATAGAACTCATGTATGGTTCTAAATAGAACCACTGCCTTTCCTAAAGAGCCCTTGAAGAACCATCATTTTTAAGAGTGTACTACTCCATTAGCATTAATAATCATATTTTTATTGACCACTCTGACCCCCAGTTGGCTCTGAAATGCTACCCTGCTGGAAAAAAGCAGCACAGACCGGTATGGATTCCATGCTGGTCTAAGCTGGTTTATTCTTGTCTGGTGCTGGTTTAGCTAGTTACCCAGCATGACCCTCTAAAACAAATCGCTGTCGTCAGAAGAAAACCTCGTATCTCCAAAATGGTAACTTTATAGGAGAAGGAAAAAATCTACTGTACTTTTAATGTAAGTCAATGGAACCAGACTTTTTCCAAGTCATTTTGTGCCGTTTCTTTTGGTCCATTCAAATGGAATTTACACACAATGTAAAGGGCAACAGGCGTTTTCAAATTATGCCAGAAACTAAAAAATAAAAAAAAAAAAACAACAAAAATGGAGATACAAGGTTTTCTTCTGACAGCAGTGATATGCTGGTTTTGCCGGTGACCAGCATATTAACTTCCACTGCTGCTGACCAGCATACTAACATCCAAAACACAACATATTGCTGCTGTTGGAATAAAAAAATCTCCATTTTTCAGGTTTTGACATAATTTGGAAATGTCTGTTGCCCTTTACACTGTGACTATTTACTTACTTTAAAAGTAAAGTAGGTTTTTTCCTTCTCCTGTAAAGTTATCATTTTGGAGATATAAGGTTTTGTTCCGACAGCAGCGAAAATGTTGGTTCTGCTGGTGACCAGCCATGCTGGTTTATGCTGATTTTTCTAGCAGGGAGAACCAGCATAGAGCAGCATGGCTGGACACCAGCAGAACCAGCATATATTGTTTTAGATGCTGGTATACTGGTCAACCAATGTGAGCATCACTAGAGCAGCATAAAGCAGCTTACACCAGCATGGAATTCATGCTGGTCTGTGCTTTTTTTATCAGCAGGGTAGCTGGGCCCATCTGCCTGATGAGTTTGGTACACAGTACAGCAACCAACAAGTGCCCTTCAGGTTAGCTGTTTAATAAGGAGACACTTCCCCTCTGTGCTAAAAAAAATGATCTTTCCATATTTTTCAGCCTTTTTGATGACAAACGAGACCACACAGACTATTCACGCATGCTCTGTGAAATGGCGTAGAGATCTTTTTAAGTCAGGAAAAAAAAAAAAAAACTATTTGGACTAAACATCCTTTTAAAGTAGGCAAACTTGGTTGTGAGTAGATTTAAAATGTTTACTGTAACAAGAACTAAAATACAGTAAAAAGTTAGAAATAAGAACAAATGAAAACAAGCAAAAACAGTATACAGTCTCAGTTCATTTGCACCAGTTCCAAGAATTCATCGTACGGCAAGCGATACTGCTTGAGGTGGTCAGTGAGATTTTATGTACTAAAGCTTCACCCACTGCGTCTCTCGCAGTATACCTACAGCAGACCCTCCTACCTAGGAGAACTTGTCTTAAAATCCCCTTGATGTTCATGGTGTTTCCTGATTTCCATCCATCCATCCATCATCTAAACGGCTTATCCTTCTGGGTCGCAGTGGGGTGCTGGAGCCTATCCCAGCTGCCATTGGGCAGAAGGCAGGATACACCCTGGACAGGTCGCCAGTCCATCGCAGGGCAGACATACACATTCACACCTAGGGGCAATTCAGCATGTCCAATCAGCCTGACTGCATGTTTTTGGACTGTGGGAGGAAACCGGAGTACCCAGAGGAAACCCACGCAGACACGGGGAGAACAGGCAAACTCCACACAGAAACGACCCTGGTCGCCCAGCCGGGAATCGAACCCAGGCCATTCTTGCTGTGAGGCAACAGCGCTACCCACTGCGCCGAGTTTCCTGATTTTATCCATAAAAATCTTTGCAAATATATCATAAATGCATACCCAGCGATAATGACTCATCCTAAGTCTGTTCCTATTCTACATTAAGGCTTTTGTTTTAGCACACCCTCAGACTCTCCAGGCTTAGTCTGTTATGTAATCTTTTAACCTTTGCCAGCTGCTCTAACATCCATCCTCAGCCATTTGCAGGTCAGAGCAGGATGTCTCGTCTGAACAGTTGGGATTGCGCAAGAGCTTGTAAGCAGCCACTCTGCCAGGTCTGCTTTAATCAGATAACCCAGGGTTCCCTCTGATCCTTAAAGTCTTAGGAGGTCTTAAAATAGATTCTGTTGTGTGGTGGAAATTGTTTTATTTTCTCTTTGTTGAGGTCTTAAAGGACAGTAAATTAGGATAAAGGATGGTAAAATTGTACAGTCACCCTGTAAACTACAAACTGCAGTAAAGTTCTTTTACAGCTTACCTGCAGGATGGTTTAACTAATGACAATAAGCTATAGCAGCTTCTTGTTCTGCATTTCACAAGCTGTTTGGATCAGCAGACTAACCGGCCAGGAGCCAGGGTGGCATAAGGACTGTTACAGATAAGCCTAGCATATGTACACACTTGTGCTAGCTTTGCTCTGCTATATTATCACCTAACCTCTCTCTTTCTCCTCTAGCTGTCAGACAGGATCCTGCGCCACGGTTGAGGAATTAAACAAGCCCAGAGGGGCCATTCGGGTAAAACTGAGGAAGCTGAAAAAGTGACACTCATCCTATGTAAGCCAAAGAGATGTGTAACGTGCACAAACACACGAGTAGAAGACGAGGAGTTCAGGTGAGGCAAAACAACACAGACTGAAAACTGAATTTCTCCCTTTTTTAAAATAAAATGCACTGGTAAACATTGTTAGAGTTTATTCTGAAGTTATAAGGAGTGTTACGAGGAGCTTGTTTAGTGAGGAGCAGAGCACGTGGGTGGTGCGAAGTAAAGAGAGGACCTGTAGGGTTTTGTCCAGAGCGGCTTTACAGAAAGTTGGATTGTTGTTCTTTCACTTCAAAATCACTCTAATACCGCTCCATCCCAAGAGCCAGTCCATAAATTCTGTATTCATGGAATGAAGTGTGTAGTGCTTTGTCTATACATTTAAGACATAAACTAAATATCATAAGAATAAGCAGAGACATTATAAAGGCGGAGGTTGGTAATAATTAAGCCAATCAGCTCGCTGGTTAAGCTGCAAGTGGTTAAAGCTTCCCCTCATTGTGGAGCTGTTTTTTTGTTTTTTTAGCAGTAATGGCAACCAATCAGCACTCAGTAGCGGTAATGCCAACCAATCAGCACTTAGTAGCGGTAATTCCAACCAATCAGCACTCAGTAGCGGTAATGCCCATCAATCAGCACTTAGTAGCAGTAATGCCAACCAACCAACACTCAGTAGCGGTAATGCCAACCAATCAGCACTTAGTAGCGGTAATGCCAACCAATCAGCACTTAGTAGCGGTAATGCCAACCAGTCTGCACTTCGTAGCAGTAATGCCAACCAGTCTGCACTTAGTAGCAGTAATGCCAACCAATCAGCACTCAGTAGCGGTAATGCCAACCAATCAGCACTCAGTAGCAGTAATGCTAACCAATCAGCACTCAGTAGCAGTAATGCCAACCAATCAGCACTCAGTAGCAGTAATGCAAACCAGTCAGCACTCAGTAGCAGTAATGCAAACCAGTCAGCACTCAGTAGCAGTAATGCAAACCAGTCAGCACTCGATAGCAGAAATGCCAACCAGTCAGCACTCGGTAGCAGTAATGCCAACCAGTCAGCACTCTGTAGCAGTAATGCCAACCAATCAGCACTTAGTAGCAGTAACACCAACCAATCAGCACTCAGTAGCAGAAATGCCAACCAGTCAGCACTCAGTGGCAGTAATGTCTTCCAATCAGCACTCAGTAGTAGTATTGCTGCTTAGTCAGCACTCAGTAGCAGTAACGCCAGCCAATTAGCACTCAGTAGTAGTATTGCTGCTTAGTCAGCACTCAGTAGCAGTAACGCCAGCCAATTAGCACTCAGTAGCAATAATGCCAACCAATCAGCACTCAGTAGCAGTAACACCAACCAATCAGCACTCAGTAGAAGTAATGCCAACCAATCAGCACTCAGTAGCAATAATACCAACCAATCAGCACTCAGTAGAAGTAATGCCAACCAATTGGCACCCAGTAGCAATAATACCAACCAATCAGCACTCAGTAGCAATAATACCAACCAATCAGCCCTCTTTTGCATATGTCAACACTCAAAGGTCTATGCCCTATGTCTATACTAGCTTTACCTCGTCCACCTGTCGTCATTATTTCCCCTCAGGAGAATCCCTGAAGCAGCTTTAAAGGCTGTTCCATTACTTTATTCGCTGAAGTGAAGGGTGTTAGATGAGCCCTTGGAGGGGTGAGGGATCAAGGGTCAACCAGAGTAAACTTCAGCAGCAGAACTTGCCCAGAAATCATTGCGACCTGAATTTCCCTTTTCAAACCCAAACATAATGGTGGACAAAGTTGTTTACAAGCCATAGCAATAAACTACTTACAAAGTCTTAACATTTAAAAATCGTAACATTGGTTTTCCTGGGGTTTCATTTACAAACTACTCTATCTGTTCTACATGACTGCTAATGCATTAGGCATTACACCACAGTTTACAGCTAAATCAATTACTCACACACATTCTACACGTTATGCTTAAACTCACTGAATAATCCGCTCCTCCTCTTCGACACTGAGTGGTGAGACGAAGTGGGTGAGGGCAAGTTAAAAACGATTTGAAACAGGACTCTAGTTACAACAAACACCTGTTTAAGGGATAAAGAGAGGTCAGAAAATGGGAAAATAAACAAGAAAAAAGTAGGATAATGTGGCTGTTAAATGCAGCTTAACCCCAACATTCACTCTAACGCTATCTTTAACCTTAATCCAAAATCTAAACCTAACTCTAACAATCATCTAAGTTTTACCTGGTAGCATTTTTTGATCATTTGAGCAGTTGTAGATAAGCTACGAGAGGAGATGGGAGACCAACATAAAATAAAACCAATCTAATTATATATTTTGATTATAAACTGTCAAGGGAACAAACCACAAACGGTACAGAAGAAAACATGAGTATTAAACAGAACAGAAATTAGAATTTTAGGTTGTAAATAACATACATAAGATAGAGGTGTCAGACCATCATGCTACTCCAAGAATGAGTCCACTTAACAGGTGTGTAGTTTTTTTAATATGACCATGTACTGTCTGTTCACAGTAAAACATCACATGATCACAGTCTGGAGATGGCATTTCACCAGCAGTAGTAGAGTTAGTATTTGCAATAAAACACCTCTGCCAGTGAACCCTGGTAAGACTTTTCAGATACAATCGCATGTTTTGAAGATCAGACGGATTCCATACATTTGCAGATTCGCCAAATTATGCAGCGTTCATCCACAGAACGGATGAAACAGGACCATGAAGCTGAACACCCCAAAGGCAGAGACTAATGTGGGAACAAAAACAAAGGCACCGACATTATGCAAGTCTGTTTCATTCTCTCTGCACAGAACACAGAACAGGTACTACATCATCATGATTTAGTAACATAAAAAGACAAAAACAGGTAAAACCTGAAAGAAGCACAAAAATAAAATAGAGTTTTTGCAAGAGCTCATTTACCAAACCAGAGGCTGTGACCCATTTTCACATTACTCATCCCGCGAGAAAACCACTGCAGCTCCGTAAGCGCACCAGGTTTTTGGACACTGCATTGAAAATGAGTTGTGTGTGGAAGGAAGTTGTTATCTGATGCTGATGAGCTCCTCCAGCCAGATCCTAATTTTAACTCATTTTAACGGTGGTCAAACCTCCATGTCCAAACCGCGTCACATTCTGATCGATCCATGGTCTAGACCACAACTGGTTATGTTAGTCAACTGGATCCTTGCATCAGGCTGGCTAATGGAACACCTGCACAGTCTTGCAAATACAGTGGTGGTGCAGCCAACAGCTTAAAATGCTTATGGAAGCCTCCTGCTCAAGAGGAAGCACGTGCAGTCTGTGGTCACTTACAACAGTTGTGCCGTCCTGAGTCTTAGACAAAGATAACTTGGGAGACAAATGTTAGGGAAAAAAAGTAAAGAAAACATAAAAGAAATAAAAATGGCCTTGGTTCAGTGTAAAGACGCAACATAAGGGGAATTTCTCTGATTTCTCAAAGTGTCTGCATCGATAAAAGGCTACAATATACAGTCATTCAGAGTGGTATGCAAACTGCTCTGTTCTGAAGAGACCTGCCAAGTCAGAACTGTTCAGAACCAGCTGTATGAAGCAATTAATGCCACTAAAGGCTCCTTCATACAAAGCTATTACGAATGCACTGCCTGATGCCTGCGACACTGTTTTACAATAGTTCTGAGATAAGGTTTTGGCCTAAAATGTATTTTTTTTTTAATCCATTCAAGGCAGAGAGGTACATCCAGGGCAAAACAGCTCCCAAAAAACATTTTTTAAGCTGTACCCGTTTTACCATCATCAGAATTACATATTGCTGCTGTCGGAACAAAACATTAATACCCATTTTTGATGTTTTTTCAGTTTTTGAGAAGTTGAAAATGCCTGTTGGCCTATACGTTGTGTTTCATGATTAATGGACCAAAAGAAACGGCCCAAAATGACTTGGAAAAAATTCTGGTTCCACTGACTTGCATTAAAACTATGTTTTTTCCTTCTCCTGTAAAGTTACCATTTTGGAGATATGAGGTTTTCTTCGGACAGCAGTGATACATTTGTGTTGTAGACACTGCAACTCCTGGATCACAACTGCAAAGAAAACAGTGTCAGCAAGATCCTCTACAATGCCCCATTTCACATTAAACCACTCTGAATGACTTTGTTTACTAGCAGACATTTTGAAAAATTGGAGGAATTCCCCTTTCACATAGATGCAGTCACATATGATGCAAGACATAGCAGTAGCGCTGTGAAAATTCAAATTTATACAGTTTCCCTTCTTACTCCAAATGTAAGTCAGTCAGCCAAGACAGGTTTGATGAAGTTTGCTTCTTTAGTTTCATGCAGGAGCTAATGTAGCTAACAAGTACTGGAAGCTGACACCACAGCAAATAGCATGAACTGCATGCCTAAATCATCAAACATTTGCTTCAAACTGTCAAATTGCTGATTAATCTCAGACAGACTCGCTTATGTGGTTTCTGACACTGTATGACATCCTGCTATCTATAAAAATGGACACAGGTACAGACAATATTCAGGCTTCATGGCTGTTGCCACTGCTTTTAGTTATGAAACGTACTTTCAGATATGGGGAAAATGTGTAAATTTGATTTTATTTATCTAACCTGAAAACAAGGCATGAGAACCTAAGTCCCCACTTTGAGGCAGTCACAGAACCAGCCTGCACTACCCATAATTACCACGTTCAGACACCACACGACTATGGGTGTAAAGATACACTCATCCCATGATTCGATTCTCTTCATGATACTGTGCTCGCGGTTCGGTACTCTCACAATATTTTTAACAACTAAAGGAAAATGAACACTTTATGTTGTTGCGCACATTACCAACAACGCTAGAACTGAGATGTAGAACGAGTGGCGGAGTGGGTTAATAATTGACAGTAATCAGTTGCAAACTTTGGTCAAACAATTGCATTAGATGGCATAATTATTACAACATTCACGCTCTACAATGCACATTGTCACAGATTTGCATTGTTAAATCACAATGCACTGTTACACCCCTATATACTCCCCACAAGTCAGACTTAAAACACAGCACCGCCACTATTGACCCCTTTTCTATTTCTTACTAAAGAAAAGCTTCAGAGAAAAATCATATTTACACTGTTCCACTTTGCCCAGGTGTAGTCGATCAGCCACATGTTCAACAGTCTAAGAGTTCAATAAATGTTAAAGAGCCAAGTGTCCAAATTTAGTCTCTTCAGAACTGCAGCAGTGAGGCTAACCCTGCTAACAAACAGTAGCACTCAGTAGTCACCCAAATAGCCCATATGTTTTTTTCCGTAAATGCATTACCAAAGCTTCTCTCGACCTGCTCAGTCACACAGAATTGTCAGTGTGGTTTAGGATAGTATGACTTACAGTAAAATTCACAAATTAACAAAACTGCAGGCAGTCGCTTTAGACAGCAGGGTCTGTATTCACAAACCACCCAAGGAGTTTGAGTGCTGATGTAGAATCAGGATTTATGACAGTGACTGTCATAAATGTGGAGGAATCTGATCCTAGATCAGTCCTGACTTGTGAATACCGGCCCTGGCGTTGCCTGAAATGGCTGCCCATATTGGCGAAGTTTTTTCATGGTTAGTTTACAGTAAGTCATACTGCACTCTAAACGACATCAACAAGTCTGTGTGAACTTAATGAAGACCTGGCTACGGTTTGAACGGGTCTGAGAAAAGTTTTGAAGATGCATTTTTACAGAAACGGCTATTTGGGTGACTACTGAGTTCTAGGGTTTGTTACTAACGTTACACTCGTAGCTCCAGGTCTAAACTAAAAGTAGCAAAATTTGGACACCAAACACGTCTTGAATGAACGACCACATTAGGGGTAAGCGTGAATCGGGTAAATTAGATTTTTCACAAACTATTATTTAACCTGCACCGAGCTGTCGAGAGGTGACAGATCTCCACAACTCTCTTTTTAAAGTGTCAATCAAAAATCACTGCAACACACAGAACAGTTTACAGCATGACGGCAACAAAATCTTTCAAACACCAACAGAGCGCATCTGCTTATTTACCATCCCGATTCTTAAAATTCACTCCAGCTAGCACTGCAGACCGTGTCCTGCGACTGTACATGAGGACTGAAGACAGGAAGTGGGCACAGATGTGCATATGCACGCACACATGCGCACACTGACTGACCCACTCATAGACACACACATTCACACATCACAGCACCAAAAGTCATTGTGCATAACTGAAATCTGATGCAGAACTATATTAAAATCCATTGTTAAAGTCCTGTGGGATTTCTCATCCTGTGCTCCAGGAGTCTGGTAGAGCTAGTTATGGAGAAGAAGAAAGACAGAAAGAAGGAGAGATGAAGGGGAAGCAGGAGTCCTCAGTACTGGAAAGAAATGACGGAGTTGACTCTGTAGACGTGGTACGAGCGGTTCCAGAACACTCGAGTGAAGTAGTTTGTGTACGGGGAGTAGTTCATTTTGATCTCGTGACAGAATCGGCCGTGCTTGGAGAACGTGTACATTTCACCTTTATCGTACACCACCTAGTGGAGAACAGAGAGTAGACACACAAATAAAAAACAATTTGTTTGTTTGATAAATGAGTTTTGTCTCCGTCATTGTGTCTTTTTTATTTTGTTTGGTTGGTTTCACACAATGACTGAGATGCATCAAATAATACAAGACTGTTATCTGCATTCTTTGATTGATATCTATTCATATAGTGCACATTTTAGTATTGATTGGAATAGCAAGACTTACAACCATCTGAGTACTCTGTGTGCCAGTTGTATATCTTCACTTACTGCACTGTATGTACATCTGTAGTACAGATCTATTTAGTGCAGATTTGTATTGTGACTATCTGCTTTTGTTTGCTTGATAAAAAAACTAATGTTTGAGAGATGAAAAGTCGAGTGAATGACAGAAAGCAGAAATCTTACCTGTTCTGTGGCGTCTGAGACTGTACAGTTTTGGTTAAACTGGCTACAGGCTTGGTTCCAAGTAACTGATGCTAAATATGCCCATTTAGAGGACATCTGAGTGAGTGACGGAGTGAAAGTCGAAATCAAATGTCTGTGGTGTGTATAGCCGTCGCTAAGCTACTATCATGCTTAAGGCCACCACACATCCAAAATGCGAAACCATTGTTTTTAAATGGAGACAGCAAATGTAAGCTGGGTCTGATGAAAGTACACAAACCAGCACGGCCACTCCGAACACTGTCCACTGTTTTAGCATATCACTCAGCAAGGTTACACAGAGAAAGGCAGTCACTCTTTTAGATAAACAGACAAATGATAATGGTATGTTATCTTATTACGAGCGTAATCTTTTTCACCTCGTATCTTTCAGCTTAAAAACAGAGAGCTGCTTGTTTTAAGACTTCTCTGTATTGCAAACTCTGTAGTGGTGAATGAAAATCTTCTGCGGACAGAGAAACCTTCTCCCAGCCGGCAACAAGCTAACCTCCATAGTGGCGGGTGAATATCTCCTTTAAGGAACTTTGGAGAAACTGTTGTCCCAATAGTTTTGGCCTGGTCAGAGTCCAGATCAGATTTAAATCCTATAGATAATATTTGGTCTCGCACTAAACACAAACTAGTGCGGCAATGTTTTGCAACATGGTTTTGAAGTCATCAGTGCTGAGTGGAAAAACAGACATTTCTTTCAGTAAAAAGGTCTGCAAATTTACATACAATAGAAACCAAAGGGAACAGTTATCCCATATTAAGTTACTTTACCTATATATGTAATAATTTGTTGTTAAGACCATTAAAAGCCATTTAGGGATTGGCCCATTATTTTGCCCAGGAGTGTATTTGCATCTGTGCAACAGTTTGGTTGGGTTGTATGTGCAGAATGGTTTAGCCAGAGTGTGTGTAATGGGTTCTTGTCTGTGTGGAACAGTTTAGTACTGTGTTTGTGTTTGATGTGCGGTGATGAGTCACTAACATGGCCGTTGGCGTAGTCGAGCAGGTCTTTGATCCTGCAGCCTCTGACAGGACTCAACTCATTACACAGCTCCTCTTCAATGATGACGTAGCTGCTCTTCTGAGCCGTCAGCAGCTTGTAGACTTCCTCAGCAGAGCGCATGGCATACACCTGATAGGTCTGCAACACACACACACACACACACACACACACACACACACACTTAACAGCTTGGTCACTCAACAGTGTTGTGCAATGTTTTATCACACACAATCATATGCAAAAGTCTGAATACACATTAATTACGTTATTTTGTTGATTTTCTAAGTAAAATAAAAGTTAACACTTTTAGTGCAAAATTTATTTTCAGAGTTTAACATATTGGGGGAAAAAAACAATATACACAGGGCGAATTTTTGTTTTATTTTCTCCAAATATGTTTTAATTTAGCAAATAAAAATAACGGTACATCAAACTGTACAGCTGTTTGTTTCTTTTAGAGGACGTGTTAACCTATATCATTCAGGAAATCAACAAAACACCTAATTTGACCGAGGTGGCCAAATGTCGCATACGACTGTAGCTTAATGGAAGTCTATAGGTAGGCAATATGACAAAAATATTACATCACAATACTTCAAGGCCTTTTCATGAGCTGAGAGATGAAACTGCATTTTTGGGGGATTTGAAAAGAACAGAAACAATGTACCAGCAGTTAAATCCATTAATATCTATGAGAATGATTTTTTTATGCAACCCTCAATGTACTGCACATCATTACATCTAATTAAACAGGGCTAATTATGCTCTCTAGGACTATCAGCATCTCTTGATTTTAAAACTGGGCAAAACTTTCGACAGCTATGCAATGTCAAGCTAAAATCCCATTGTAATGAAACATGAGGCTGTCTGCGTTCTTTAAGGACTCACAACAGAAAAGTTCTTGCCTTTAAAAACAAATACACTCCTATATTAGTTAATGTTCCAGTCCACACCAGCTGCGCTAGACACACATCTTGCGTCCATCAAAATACACGCTCGCAATTTTTGTGTCTTTTGGAGCCTTTTCTTTTTTTTCCCCCCTTACGCGTGAGTAAAGTGTTAATCATACGCTCCCATTTTCTGCAGCATTCTAAACTATATTTAAAATAATTTACGTCAATGTAAAATGTATGGAGAATGTAATCACCTTGTTGTGGTGGTAACAGGCCAGCTCCAATGTTGTGTGGACTTTTCTCTGATATAGTGGTAAAAACTTGTGGTTGCGATTGTGATTTTAATTTAGAAAAAAGGGCAGAAAGAGTTGACGTTACTTATACAACAGAGCTGAGAAGGAGGCTTCTGCCCTGCACATTTAAAGTGCTCCAAAACATGATTACTTAGGCATCTCTTAGCTTCAATGGCCATGTGTAAAGCGCTGCAGTCTACTGGGCTCTGAAGCGAGGTGATGTGGATGCCTGGCATGAATTTATGAAACAAATAACTAAACCAGCAACAATTTTATTTAGGGCTGAGACAATTATTTTACATAATCAATAACTCAAAAGTCAACTCAAAGTGCTGTCCAACGTAGAGTGAGCTAATGACTTAACCTGAAGAGGACAGCAATGTTGTACCAATGTCAGCAGATAGTGAAAGAAAAAGAACAGTCATGGCTGAAAAAAGAAGTAAAGAGTGGGAGCATTTTGTTTAAATGCAGGATAGTCACATACAACATTTGCAAGTCTGACTCTGACCGATTCTGAAGCAGCAGAACAGTCAGTAAATGTTAACCTTCCTCCTCACCTGCTACTCTGCAGGGTCAGGAAACTCTAACTGTGTGGCATTTTCTTTTTCCATTTGACTTACTTTAATAAATGTTATGCTATGTCTGCTGGCATTTCCCTTTATTTAGGTCAAATAACTATTTCAAATCTATTAATTAAATCCTTTTCCATACTTGAATATGTATTTGAAACTCTTTCTCCTGGCCACAGCAGTATAGCTGATTCTATTTCAGTGGTGCTTCCAGGTCAGGTAACATTGTCACCTGGAAAGCCAGGCAACCACATGCTGCAGGCCTAGCTAATCTAAAAACAGCTGTACTATTTCAAAGTGATTTGTGGATACAGGCTCAGCTATGTGTGTGTCTACCCTGACCTTTATTCACTAAACATGACACAAGATCAGCACAACGGCACGGAAATGCTTCATGAATACCAGGCCATGTGTATCAGTGACATTAGGCCAAAGGCATGTAAAATTCCACAAGAGCCTAGACAGAAATATTGCAAAGCAAAGTTCAGCACGTCTCTCACAGACACCAGACACGTACACACATTTGTTATTATACTTTTGTCAGGAGATGTGTGTGTACATATACATTTGTTAGTACCTTTCCACATGACAAACACACACACACACACACACACACACACTCTTACGCTCTCACTCCTTTGCAGAAGGCCAAGGTCCGTGTAGAGAGGCAGGCTAGTGACAGGCCACCCTGTGCAAAGTTTGACTGTGCCCAGCAGTGCAGGACTACCAGCAAATACAGCTGTTAGCGGAGCCTGACTTCTACAGCAGGGAGAGAAAGAGAAAGAAGAGAAAATATTTGTGTAAGCTGGTAAAATATCTTGAAGAGCCCACGTCATATAAAACTGAGAAAAAAGTTCAACTACAATAAGTTGATATAGTATTTTAATATTGCTACAGTTTCACAACACCATTCACCCCAGACTATGATGCCCATATATGCAAACTAAGCTGTAAAACAGTCTGTTTTTGTCAGATCACAAAAACCAACACAACTCATTCATCCTACAGCAGTTTCGCCCAGCCCGTTCACATTGAAGTTATAAGAAGTGTTTCAGTCTGGACTGGTTTTCAGTGAGCCTCAATACAGGACAGACAGTCAGAACAGAGCTCATTTACATATATCAGACTTAAAGGCATAGTAACAAAAACAGCTTGTTTAATTTTAGAGACTTTAGAAAAAGGTCATGTAAAACGAATTAAAACTGTTTTTTGAACATAAAATCACAGTAACAATACAAGTGGATCATGAACAATGTAGGATATCGGCCCTTTAAAGGAACTCTTCTCTTCTGCTAATGTGTCTACAAGCCTTACTTGCTGACTAGCAGGTGATGAGATAAGTGCGAATGTCTTCATGTTTTTTATGGTTACTTTTGTTACTTTTTTTTTACCACTGCTGTTACCATTGTGATGTTTTTGTATTGTAACAGTAGTTTTGATCCTGACAAGCAGGGTCACATGTCATGTCTCCAGGTGCTGAATCATCTACTGATCTTCGATGCCGGTTTATTTTTGAGCTGTTTGATATGGATGCCTTGGGTGCCTTGAGTAGTATTACATGTTTAAAAAACAGAACTGTAGAGGAGCAGGTAATACAAACACCTAAAGGGAGCTGTAGACATTATTATATCTAAATAAAGGCTAAGTATAGCTATTATTTATTCCAACAATCACCTTGCATAAGCGAAGATATTCATAATTTGAACAATGAGACACTCTCTAAGCTTACCTTTTTAAAGTGTTAATCTAACAACGCCAAGTTGTCATCTTTTAGGTCTTTGTTACAGAAAATACTATTTTAAAAATACTTTGCAGTCTGGTTTTATGGGCGCAGTGCTGTTTTTGACAGGTCCCCTGTAGTAAATGATATTGCTTCACCCTCTGGAGAGAAATCACTATTGTGCTATCTTCTTAATTGACCTGTCAAAAGCATTTCACACAGTCGCCCGTCACATACTTATTCTTTTGGTTTTGATTAGCAAGCATGTAATTGGTTTAATAATATATCTTTGTGGAAAAGGTCAGTGAGTGGACACGTCTACATTGTCACTTTCTTGAAAGTGTAAATGAGATTATGCAACAATTCATCCTTGGACCCGTTCTATTTACTACGTATATCATCAGAGCTGACTTATTGTTAATTTAATCCATATATAGTCTACATTTCTATGTGGATGATGAAATATATAGACAGGATGAAATTTACATAGGATCCTGGGGTAACTTCCTCTTTTACAAGTGCTCCTCAGTGATTTTATTTCTGCCCAGATCAGTCATTTCTATGTTTTCTTCCTTTTCTCTTGAGAACAGCTGGAGGAAAAAAAAAATACTGTTTTCCACCTAACTTGGCAAAGGTCTGATCATTTTAGTCCTGTCTGGATACACATCTCTGTTATTTCCCAGGAGAATGTTGCCTCATATTGGGGGAAAAGAAAGCTTTTTTGTAGGTGCTAATCATCATATTTAGTGTCCTAATGCGCGTACACATATTAAACATGTTCTAAATCACAAAATGATGGATGCGTTGAAAGATTCTCTCAATCGTTTACTTGGTCTGGTTAGTAAAACTTGGAGAGTTTTTGCAGGAGTAATCAGAATCGTGAGATCCTGCAGGCTGATAAAAGGAGCGATGAAAATGGCAGCTACAGGTATAAAGCACTGCTTTATGTTCACAAGTCAGCAACTTTTAGTTTCTTAGACATAATGATTATATGTTATACAAACAACCAAGTCTGTAGAAAAAACAACCCACTTGAAACCCACTCATCCTGCAGCGATGTTACTGCTGTTGGTATGCGAGAGCTTTAATACCGAGGAGATGCGTAAACATTTTATTACAGATGTCCCTGTGATAAGCAAATCCAACCCGAATAAAGTTATTAATTCCAATCTGTACTCTGGCACACTATGGTGAAGTTACAGAGTACACACAATAGGAGTGCTTTAAAAAGAGGAAAGTAATCATTAGACTCACTTAATCCAGTTCATGAGCTCTACAGTATCAGGATCATAAAACTCCTGCACCTCAGTCAGCTCAGACAGCACGCGTGGGAAATACTGCAGAGAAAAACGGCAGGTTACATAGACAAACACACACAGGCTGCATGATATAGACAAAATACTAGCACTGTGATGACATTTGTACATATGCATTCAATGAAAACACCCTGGTAAATCCATAATGGGAATTCAGCTGTGTTAGAATGAATCCCTCCCCCCTCAATTATGTTATTCTATAGAGAGATTAACTATTTAGTTTACTAAATAGCGGTAAAAATGCTTGGACAACCTGCATCAGTATTCACCAATCAATTAAACAAACCAACATTACTTGCTTGATTGAGGCTAAAGTTCGTAATAGCACCTGTAGACATGGGTGTAACTTTTTACTGCAGTGTCCAGCTTCTCAACACACATTACTCATATAAAATAACAGCCACAGTAAGTACTGACTTTGCAGATGACCTAGTCAAACAAATGACATGCAAGTATTTGGCAAGACAGATAACACAGAGCTGAAGCTTGAGGCACGAATCAGATGAAGTGCTGTGTTTGTATTGTAGTGAGAAAGAAGCTGTTTTTGAATCTTGTTGTTTTGGTGGGCAAAGATCTACAGTGCCTCCCAGAGGGCAACAGCTAAAAGACACAGTACGCTGGACGTGTGGGGTCACAGATCATCCTCTTTGTTCTTTTTACTGTGCATTTGTGATGGAGTGGGCTGGTAATAGAAGGGGGGGCACCACCTATGATCTCTGATGATTTGTTGAAAAAGTACATGGGGCAGATTTACTAACACTTTGCGCCACCACAAAGTCCATTTAGCCGTTAAAAATTGGCTGCTGCATTTTACTGAACAGGCGCTAAAATGGTACTTCAGCTCCTATAAAGGGATCAAAAGGGCGAAACTGCTCTCTGGTGCTTTTGCCTCACTGCATATGCATTTACAAGAGTTTCTCTCTCATAATATTTAACATTATCATGAACAATCGCTGTTCCATCTAAAGGCTGTTGTTGAAATGTACTGGAATTCAAGCTGCAGTTTCTGTGGTTTTAAAAAAGATGAAGCTTCCAAATAAATAAACAACAAACAAATACTCAAGTTTTCAAATTATTTCAAACTATGTAATAATAATCATGATTTTGTCATTGCGCTGATACCTAATTCAGTCTACACATAGTCAACTGCTACTCTCTAGTGATGAAACTGTAACAGGCGTGATATACTCTAATGAAATCACCAAAAGGGGCCGACGCTGCTCTCTGGTGCTTTTGCCTCATTGCAAATGCATTTATTTGTGAGTTTTCCTCTCAAAGCACAAAATACTGAGATTATTATAATGAAGTGCCTGCTCTGATTTACTGAGGCTGATATTAAATACTCACTGTGTGCTTTTTACCACCTGAGAAAAGCTTTACTACCACCGTTTTTAGTTTTTCAAAAACTTTTTCTTTTAATGGGGAAAAATGCATGTGGAAATGCCTGCCATCTTACATTATTTTTGGTGAAAATAAATAAACAACAAACAATATAATTTTAGAAAAACTGCTTTTTATATTCTGGGGAGATTTTACAACACTTAGCAAAAAGCAGGCTTTGCTTAAATAATGATTTGACAGTTTTCTTTTTCAAGAGATTCTTAATCATGCAAATACAGACTCTTTGGCTCTGCAATCCCTGCTTTTACTTCTTGCTTCATTATTCCTGCACGTTTCATTTGTATGTGCAGTGGTTTGTCCGTGCACTGTGGCAGAAATGTCAATCATTTTTTGATGTACTGCACATAACTTAGAGGTCATGCTAAAAATCATACATTCCCAAACAGCCTAAGTGCGCCTCAATAAAATGAATAAGGGATTTTACATTTTCACATGGGTTCCATATGCACTCAGCACAGAACCTCGGTTTAGCTCATCCCACCAGCATAAAATGCACATTCGTTACAAAACAAATTCAAAATAATCACTTACTTTCACAATTTTCTGATGAATTCATGTCTTATTTTCATGGTGCTAAAATAATAACACACCTTCTTGGCAAGTCAAAATACTGAGAAAATAAATAAGCAAATAAGTAATGTGGAACTAAACAGTCAAAGTTTGAACCTGACACAAAGAAAGATAAAAAAAATTAAAATAAACTAAATTAGCCACCCCCACCAGCACGAAAGTGTCCGTAGACTGTTGGTAATCAGCATCTCTCCTAGTAAATCTGCCGCTATATCTGTACCATACTGCGATAGATGTGGTGAGAATGGTTTCTATGATCACTGAATAGAACCGGGGCAGTAAACGTTCTTTTACTCTGAATTTCTTCAGGTTGTCAGAGAAGTGTTTTCCTTGCTGGGCTTTTTTTGACAATGTGGTCTGTACTGATGTTCCATTTAACTTACAAATTCCAAGTAATCTGAACCCATCAGTGATGAACCATGTGCTGTCTAGATGATTAATTCTCGGTCCAGGCCTGCAGTAACCTCCAAGCTGCCATTCGGCGTTTTGATGAAGTTTCATTTTCAGTGGCTCATCAGGCACCTCTGTCCGTTGCTTAGTAACACAAGACTAATGTTGGTATAAATTCAGCTGACGCAGGGATCTATGGTGATCAACAGAAATTATAAGTGTGTTGTGGGATTTCGTAGTGTCCTTAAAATCACTCTCGAATTCCATTTTACAATTCAGACACTAACAGAAAAATGTATGTAATGGTGCCTTTAAAATGCAAACGGGTACATTTTGGTCAGTCATGGTTAAAATTGTCCTGCATTTTGACCAAAATGATTTCCTTTTGCTGGATTACATGAATACTTCGACTGATTAAAGGTATCATTAACTACATTTACATGCGTATGTAAATGTAGTTAATGACTTGGTGAAATGGCCCTTCACGACATTCCCAACTTTATCCATGTATGAGTTTTCTGCTGTTTAAAATATCTGTGGTCCCTTTTCTCTGTCTTACTTAAATTTCTTCTCATGTCTGATATTTGACATGAGAACACGTCTCTGCCTCTTCACAACTGTTTGAGCCCTTTTGCTTTTTGTGACTTGTGTTTATTTTGGTGTCAAAAAGCTGATACTACCAAAAAAGCTGCAGTATGTAACAAAAGCTCCATCTGTGAGTCAGTGGAACATTCTACAAGGGCATGTTCACTCCTAGCGGGTTTGGTTTGATTAAAACAAACCCTGGTGTGATTCCTCTGTTAGTGCCGTTCATTAAAACAAGTGAGAACTTTGCCATTCAAATTCTGATGCGCAGACCAAGACCTCCTAAGCAGCAGCCACTTTCAAATTATATGGCATGGTTCATTTGAATGCAAGATGAACTAAAAGACCTCTAAATAACACAGAATAAAGCGGTGTCTGTTCTCTACATACCTTCTTTGATATCTACAAATGAACCCTGAATTGGTAATTATACAATCTATAGCTTAAAGTTTAAAACGTGGATGATGTACATCTGAATCATTCCAATATACTAGATACAAGCAATTCATTGCACACATCAATTACATTATGTGTTGTGAATTCACAGTGATTTTCACCCACTTTACGCAGAGGGAAAACCACAGAAATGCGCACATAGCTTATTGCCTAAGACATAGATAAAACAAGATACGTAAAATCTATGAGTCACCAAATGTACTGGCCTGAGCCACATGTATTAATCAGATTAACTGTAGGAGGATTAAGCCATTAGCCAGACTATGACAATTAAGCTGTGTTTTTACATGACCATGTTAGACTATCAGCCTTAGTGTCTATCAAACCACTGGTGTGCATGTAAACGTGGTTACTGACTCATCTGAAACTATGACTGGTCCGGACGCTCACAACACAGCATAAAACTGCTTGTGCAGAGGGCTTATTTGCATATTACAAGCTTCTGTAATATCTAAACTGCAAAAGCCAACATCATGATAACGTTAAACAAACAGTATATTATGCAGCCCTAACGCATAATTACAAGACTGAAGGTAAAGAGTAAATCGCAGAGCTTTATTTATGACATCCTAGTGTCATAACATGATCAGTTATCAGTTGTTAATGTAACAGCAGCACAACAGTTTCAGACTCAGTGCAACTTAACACATAAACACAACCTCACCTCTCTCCATAAGCTGAAGCCAATGATGGTCGGTACTGCTGTGCTCAATATTAGTGCCTGAGGGAAAACACATCATCAGTGGCTCCAGCAGGCCAAGCAGTGCTTCGCATATTCATAATCTATCCAAGCATACATCCACTCGTCCATCCATCCACACCTACCAGCACTACAGGATGGACAGACTTCAGTCTAATCCATCTGAACACGGTCATCCAGAGTTCCGGAGAACACACACCAAACGCGGTGAAGGCACACACATACGGCGTCCAAAGGTACTTTGTCCTGCAGTGGGGAGGAAGCAAAATGAGTGACCCAAAACGGACACAAGAGCACGACTGAATTAATATGAGCAACATGATGAAATGTTATCGTCATTGTGATGTACTTTTTCACAATGTGCTTTTCTGAGTGTATCACAGGTCTCGTTAGAGCTGAAAGATTAATCGTTTTTATACTGAAATTGCAATTTTAAAAAGAGCACAATTTTTCATATTTTATTTTTAGCCGACACATTTTAAGTGGGGAATTTCTACCTAATAAACAAGGAGCTTGTGAAGTGGCTGTAAATGACTTAGACTAATCAGGAGGAAATAAACCACTCAGGACAACTCAATCATATCTAAGTAATCACCTGGCACATTAGCACTCAGCCTAAAGCGTGTGCTAAAAAGTGGATATGTTGGAATTCTTGGCTATTTTTTTTAACTGGCTAAACCTTAATTAACAGAAAATAATCTTGATTTGAATTGCAGCCACAACACTGGTCTGAAAAATCACAAACATATTTTCTCCAAATCATTCAGCCCTACTATCGTCAGTATTTTTACTATTATACTCATTTATTTGTTAATCAGCTGTCCTTATTTCATTTCTTTTAAGTAGGTTGTTTGTGCAAACAATAAATAAAAAAACAAAAAAAACAAACAAACACTGTACTTATATTTTGCTGCCCTTTTGCTCAGGCATTCTGTCCATTCCAATTTGTTTGCAAATCTCAGAAAAACTAAATACCACAATACATTTTGTGTGTAACCAAAACCCTTTCTGGTACTGTGACATTATAAATCACATCACCCACTCTTACTTTAAACTGCATATTTTTGCATTTTCCTCATCCTAATGGACTTAAATTGGGGAAATCTCTGCCCTGATATACTTGACTCAACCCATCCAGGAAATAATCAAGCCTTTTGTAAAAGGATCATGTGTGCTAGAGCAATAGTTTTTAACTCCAGTCCCAGGAACCCACTGCTCTGTAGGTCCAGGTATTTCTGCCAACACACCTGATCCACTACATGACAGTTAAAACTAACTGATGAGCTAAATCAGGTGAGCAGTGGGTCTCCACGACTGGAGCTGATAACCATTCTACTGGAGCATAGGGAATATTTGAATTTGGTGTCCATGATTGTTGCCAGAGGCGACAGAGTTGAGTACCCTGTTTCTCAGGTGTTCAGTAGCAGACAGTGAAGCTATGACAGAACTGGCCTCAGCTAAATGTGTTAAGGACTGTATGTAAACCCTGTGCTTTTGTGATAAGTAGTGGACAGTATAATAAGATGATGTTACCCCTGGAACAGCATAGCGAGAGCTCCGAACAACAGTGTGTGGAGCACATGGTAGATGACCTCCGGCCGCTCTCCTATCCGCCCGTCCTCCATCCGCACACTGCCTTTCAACTGCTCACCACTGCAGACATTCAATTAAAAAAACATTCAGAGAACTAAGTTTCCCATGTTTCTCTACTAGTAGGGATATTTCAGTCCTGACTCCACCCAAGCAGATCAGTACTGGCTACATTAATACACATCCTTTGTCAAAGAAGTTTAGTCTACTGCACTCAGTTCACTAAATTAAAACGGACATCATCAACAATTCAGGGCAATAAGGCACATTTTCAAAGCAGGGTAAATATCTGCAGTGGAACATTAAAAAGAGCCTTACAGCCTCCTGTAATACGCCAGTGTTTCAAATGTGGTTTACCTGAGTCTTCTGTAGATCGTCTGCAAGGTTGAGAGTAGGCACACTAGAAGCACCAGCATGTAGAAAGGCAGGACAGAGGCCTGGGTGAGGCGTAGGAAGAAATCTTGTCCTGGGGACTGAAAACCCTCCTCACACAACAGCAGGTTTGGGATGAACTCCCTGAGATAAACGATAAGAATACATAATAGTTACCATTAAAAATCTTTAGAAAAGCATTTAGATACTATGTGTGTTTGTGTCAAGCACTTGAAACTCACGTAGTTGTGTTCAGTCCAAACTTAACCTCCAGAAATTTCAATATGAAATCACTCTGGTTCGCTGGAAGAATCTTCTACAAATTGAAAAGAAAAAAAAATTCTCTCTCAGAAGAGAAAACACTCAATACATGAACGCATTTTCCTGACCAGAGGAGCTACTGCCACCTCACCTTGACCAGGTAGTTGAAGGTAATGCCTGTGGTGAAGACCAGGTAGAGGTGCAGCACAATCTTCATCAGTCTCGCCACTAGGGGGCCCATTTTCATGTTTTGCTATGCGATGAGAGAAATGCTGAGACAACCAAAACACTCCAGATACAGAAGGACAGCATATCAGACCACACAAATCTTTTTATATCTCCTGTGTTTTGGCCCAATGAGCAAGCATGACAATGTAAAATACTGTATTGTTTCTTTTAAGGGAACGTCCCCAAGTGACGAATATATATTATTACAACCATAGTCGGAGCATTCACTCAAATTTTTAGCAAATTACACAAAAGAAAGAAGCAAGAGAACTTTTCACAATCCTGAAGAGCCACTGCAGCATGTGTGTGTCAGTGAGTTTCACTGGATGGTAGGTCAGTGAGTGTGAGAGTGTTACCTGGAGGTACCTGGCCAGCACGCTGGCTATGAGCAGGCTGAGTAGAGGACAGGATAGCAGACTGGGTCTCTGATACTGCAGAACATAGGCCAGCAACAAAGAGCTCAGGTACACCTTATGAATGTCCGCCGTCTATAGATCACCGGCCAGAAAGAGTGACAGAGAAAAAGAAAACATAAATCTGTCAATCCAAAGGCAATACATCATTACCTGGGGTATAAATCTTTGGCCTCACAACAGTAGAAGTTTCAAGGAGATTTAAGGATATTTACATAAATTTGATATGATTTGGTATGAGTGCATGCTAATTATGCTCTCTTTTTAATGAAATGTGGTCAGAAAGTTGGTCAGTTTCCTTTAGTTTCCTAACAATATCCACAATGTGCTCAGAAAAGCATGGTGTCTGTCACAATAACTAAATGTATCATGCTAGCAATGAAATATTGTCATATTGCCCATCTCTAATCACCCAGTGCAGTCTGTATACTTTTTAGTGTTTCCCACACATTTGCAGCCCCTCATGTATATTTTGTTTCATTTCAAAACTTTCAAAATATTTCATACTGTTATGAACAAACAAGTGCACACTTCACATAATGAGATGCCATATCAGCTGCTTGTGTTTCAATATTTCCAAACCATACATGCCTTATCTGAATGTCCAATTAGGTAAAAAGAAATACTGAGATGAGCCTAGATATGCATTTAGAATACCACCCTCCCCCTCAAGCTCCCCCCAGTGTTCCCTCCAGGTTTATTCCAAACCTTTTGGAAACAATGCTTTTCCTACAGCTCCAGCTAGCACACTGCACACTTCCATTGATTCTCAATAATAAACGCAAACAATAATCCAGAGCATAAGGACATTTTTTGGACTGCACCTGGAGTTAAGACTGATATGTTGCCTCAAGATGTGCCAAATTGTAATCTCTGGATCCCAAAAGTCTGGTAAGCAGAGCTGGGAATTGTGTGATAAATAAATAAACGCTTCCCCATTGAAGTGCGTAGTTTAACAAACATGGTAAACATGTCAGTTATTTTCCAATTTGAAATATTCTGATAAGACTGATTCATAGAATATTATCAAATATTATCAGATATTTGTTGCAGACGTAATTATATTCCAAACTTGATGCAAAAGTGCTTTTTTACGCCCTGTTCACTAGGTACGCTTGTGTTGGTGTTTATGCGCATGTTCAGCACCTTGCGGGCTGGAACAAGGTCAAAGCAGTCCAGAAGGAGAAGTGCGACCCCCTGTACAAACAGTACATAGTGGCTGTGCTCCCACATCACGATGAAGGTGAACGTCGTCACACTCATCAGCAGGTAACAGAACATCTAAAACACAGAAAACAGAAGCCTTACACAAACACCATCAAAAGACACTGAAAACACACAAACACCAGTGTCAAACACGCGAAATTAACCAAACATATGTAAAAAAAAACATAAAATAAATAAAATAAAACGGTATTAAAATATAGCGCACATAAAGCAGGACGTTCGGAGAGTAAATACATATCCATGTGTCCAACTGTCTAGTCGTACCTCTGTAGCGGAGCTGATGCTGTTGCTAAGGAATCCGGTTAGAGCAGCTACTTGACAGGAAAAGTAGGGGAGGGCCCAGTTGTCCCGCAGAGGGATTGCATAGTCCACCTTAGTTGTGTCCGGCCTGCAGTGCAGAACAAAACAGGGGTAAAGCAAGTCAGTGACAAGCTCAAATCAATGCTAGATTAACCAGCTAACCAACATGAAAACTTCATTACCAGTTACAGTTATGTAAAAGTTTGTGCACCCCTGTTCAAATTACGATTTTTTTTTTTAAGTAAAATAATTGACCACACTCTCCTTAGAGAACTGACTTATCCACACATTAAAGCATAGTTACCAGTTATTTGCTTATCTTAATACACAGAAATATATTAAATATTATTTATGTGTATTCTCTTTAGAGGATATGTTAACTTGTTTTCACTCAAATGAACAACAACTGTCATTTGACAACACGTGTTCAAACTTTTGAACATGAAGTGTTGAAGTGTGGTGGAAATATCAGCCCCATTTATTTTTCACTACAACTCAGAAAACATAACTGTTGAAAAGTGGTTAAATCCTCACTGGTTACTTCCTTACATGAAAGCTCTGAGTCTCTAAGCACCTCACAATTTGATTCGTTATTTATGTTAATTCAGGGTTCCAAGATTATAGGTTCTTTATGGATCTCTACAACCTACATCATAAAATTACTTAATTTTATGTTAGTTTAGTTGAATTTGAATAGGTTTAAATTAGGGCTGTGAAGTGATTTAAAAATAATACCAGTTGGTGGCATTATTAATTAATTGAATTTGCTCAAATTTGACTCAGAAGAATTTTTTCCCATTAAAAAAGCAGTGCCTTTCATTACAGCTGTATGAATGGACAAAATATGCTTCACTGGAATGTATTTATTACTTTCACTAATTTAAAAAATTATTCATGATGAGACCTTGAACATCAAAATCCTGTAATTTCCACACATTGAACAAGGTTTCTGATGTCCAATTAGAGCAACAGTGTCTGCTAGTTCAAAGCCTTGGCAAGGGTTCAAGAGAAAGAGGAAATGCTACAGTCTCTGTAGAAACAACTACGCAATAACACAACTTTCTCCTCCAAGTTGATCCAGTTTATTCTAAAATTCTTCTGAAACTTCACTCAACATCCACACAAATCTAGCATTACACAATTTAAACTCACTGACTGTAGAAGTTCAATAAAATATGAGTGATCAGACTGAGGAACAGTCCTCACCGCTGAAATCTTCACCACAGGCAGAACAGAAAAAGGAACGAAACAGGTCATACAACATTACAGCACAGATCTCCAGCATCCCAAAGCAGGTTGAGAAAAAAAATACTTCCTGCTTCAGTCTCACCTGTTGATGATGTACCAGGCCACTGCCAGCATGCCAGCAACCCAGGTGCCGCTCATCACCCAGCTGCAGACGAACAGAGCGGTCACATACACCGCCTGCAGCCCAAACACTACACCTATGTAGAAATACACCGGCTCAATGGCATCCTACAGTATGAGAGAGCAGACAGAGGGAAACAGAGTGATGTCAAAAGGAAACAACAGCTATTTCAACTCTTACGCTATGCTTTAAATAAATGAACTGTTTATGCTGGGACCAGGTGTGCACAAAATACTGTTATACAACAGTTAGTTCCGGGCACACAAGCTGATTGGTTGAGATTTGTTGTTTTATCACAAACATTATCTCACTCCGCTGAGACGTAGTTGCTAAGCAACGACTTTGACAGCTGTAGGAGACGCTCAAGCCATTTGAACGTTTTTACTTCTTATTTTGCCACAAACAGAAAATGGATACTTTTAAGATCATATTTGACTGACAGCCGATTTGGTCAGACTGAAGATGAGACTACACTAAATTCCCAAACTGTCATCACCACTGAACAGCTTTTCAGTCGGCAGCTGTGAGAGAAAAACAGCTAAACAACCTGGAATCAGCCAGAAATGAACCGAATACATTCGCCAAACAAAATGGGCTGCAAGATGCTTTACAGACTGGCTGGAACAAAACAACATTAATATTGATCTAGTAAAAGAGCTAAACTTGATATTGCGGCAGTTTTATGGCTCAGTCCGTACTTCAAAAGGTGAAGCTTACAGCAGACTGTGCAGCGAGTGAGCGGAGTTCATTACTCTGACGAAGCAACAAGCTGCTTGTTAAGGAACTATAATTTGGCAGAAGGAATTGCTAACATTAAAATAATATATAAAATAAATGACACGTTCACGGCCCAGTTTATTTATTTCTTACTTTATTTATTTAACTGTTGTATAAAAGCAATAAAACACTCGAGGTCGTGTGTTATCGCGAATTAGTAATTGACGTATACTTGGCTGATAAATCGGGAAATCTAGCTAAATGGAATTACAGCTGGTAATGATAACCGACAATCTGCCGCCCTTTTTGCATGCATATGCATTGATGTATGTATTATGTTTAGTCTCACTGGGCCAGATGTGCTTGTGACACGAACGTCTGGGGACAACCATAAGAACATTTGTCTAAAGGTTGTGAGGTCGTAGACTTATTAGTGTGGGAACTTGTCCTGCATCTCGTAGAGGCGGAGCAGAGGCCAATGGAGCGCTCATTAACACTTTCTGACGGACAACAAGCTGATGACCTAATGTAAATGAGCATGGCTGAAAACTGCCCCTAAAAAATCTTCAATTAAGCATTGAGATGTGCGTCCGTGTGAGTGGAGGACAAATTCCGATATATAGAAACATTACCTCTTGCTAAGGAATACCAGCTGCAATAGCTAACAGCATTTGGCTAGCTAGATTGTGTTATTCTGCTTAATAGGAGGCAGGTTTTAGAGGGGCTGCACCCTTGTTTGCAGCAGATTATGCCGCAATCCAGCACCAAACTGTTAACAACTCGTCCCTATATGCATATTCTCATTGTAAAATCACATCTGGCCTTGTAAGACTAGTGTTCTGATGCCGCAGAGTGAAAACATCAGCAGTGTGATTATTTTTCACTGCTACAAAAGATGACAGAATGGCAGATAGAAACAAATTAAGCAGAAACACAATGAACTCTCTCAGTATCGGTAATCTAATTGGTTCGGTTGACTAGGGAATATGACGCCGCTAGTATCTTAAGAGTTTTAACCCATTTTATTTATGGCTCACAGGGTAAATTTGTTTTAAAATGCAAGAAAGTAAAATGATCGGTTACTGTTTTCACCATCAACAGTGTGTTAGAAGCCAATGAATTCCAGATCGATGCTTCCCTCATATCTGGAAATACTGATAATACATATCCACACAAAGATAAACGGGCTTGGGAAAGATCCGAAGTCAAGGTGCTCTGACCTGGCTGCCACTGAGTTTGTAGAGCAGGCTGCTGAGAAGCTCTGGGTAGAGAGACAGCTGCTCCACTGCATTTATGGTCTGTCCAGACACAGTCCTGTTATCCCGCGTCAGCTCATACACACCTGCACAGCGAGAGAGGGAAAGGAGGCACATATCACTGAAATAAGTCAGAGAGCACTACTCTCACTCACATGACAATGTCAGATGCATCTTCCACAACTAATGAGACATTCAGCACTATAAATGGAAGGTGGGTTTCTGCACTGGACTTTTCTGGTCTTTTCTATGTGACTACCAGCAAGGTTAAAAAAAAAAAAAAAAAAACCTCAAAATGTGTTGCACTGTGCCTTCTGAGGGATTTCTGCCCAGCAGATGATGTTCTAGCATTGAGTCCCTTGTCAAAAAAATTTGCCCAAAAGGTTCTAATAGCATGTGAATATACAAGTGCTTACACTATACTGAGGATTAATGGGGCAACTTCAAATTCCACAAAGAAAAAAAGCTGCATTACCCCTCTCAAACGAAGAAGCGAAGAGCATGTGTTTATAGTAGTAATAATAAAGGCCACTGCCTCCCTGGAACGTAATCTCCCTCTCCAGCTCCTGAGGAAGAAAAGATGAAGACTTTTAACATCACAGTGATGTTACAACAGAACCTCAACAAGGTCAATGACTGGTCAGTCTGTAAGAGCCTGGACAATATATATCGGTTGTCAGACCTGTCGCAATTACATAACTGTCTGATTGCAATCACTTGAGATAATCACAATTATTTAATCTGACTACAACGATTTCCACAGTCATCATAGTTAATCACAACAAGCATAACGTGAGTTGGATGTGTTTATTAGTCAGCTTGAGAAAAATAAATGCGAATAAAAGTCTAAGGTTCTAATTTTTTAACTGTGTGCTGTAACACGTTTAGGGGAAATGTTTGTTTGTTATTATTGGTTGCACAAACTAGCTGACCAGTCAACTTATATCAACAATGACGATTTAAGCTTGATGTCGACTGGCCGCTGATCACGTGATTATGGCACTAACAACATGGACGCCTTTAGAGAAGAACAAAGGTAAAGAGCCTGGGGATTTTGGGATCCATACTTCCTGTTTCTTGAAGGCTAGCAATGAGATCTCATTGGAAAGGGCATGCCACGCTCTACTGACCTGTAAAGATTGAAGACTCCTATTTTCGCTGAGTTATCGTGCACTAAATTTTTCCTAGGGTGCACCTAAGTCGGATACAAATTTGTGAGTTTCTGGGGTCCGTATCTTCAGGTCCCTGAAGGCTAGCAATGCAACCCAGGGCTCGATGGAAAGGGCATGTCATGCTCTACTGACCTATAGAGTTTGGCTTTGTCATGTATTTTTAAAGTTGCTTGTTGCAAAGATTTTAAATCGGGCAACCCCTATTTGTTTTATATATATATATATATATATATAAAAATATAATGTTTGATAGCTAAAACAACTAATGCTAATTTTAGCATGGATGTTTGTGTTGAATGTGTTTTTCGTTCACAGTTTCAGTCTCAAGAAAATTTAAGCTTTGGTTGACACTGTAACTGTAGACACAGTTACTCACAGCACAGTGCAGTGTATCTTCTCTTGTTAGCTGCAAAGTACAGAGATAGGAAGCAAGACAGCGCATAAGCCAATTAAGCTGCTTTAGACTTGTATTTTATTAGTTGCATAAAACAACTTATCATCAGCTAAAATTCCATGACTACCAGTTGTTAATTATTGCAATATTTGCCTTTGCGATATCAATATCTCACTATGCAAATAAGGCCTATAGCAGATCGCAAATTTTGAAAGCTGTGAGCATCCTGACTAAATATCAGACATTTTGTTTATTGGTTGGATACATTAGCCTTATAGCTCTAGATTTGTTTATTTGAGCTCGAGCTTCTTCTGTCTCCAGTTGGGAGCTAATAAGTATTGACGGCTAGAAAGGTGACTAGTCAGCCAATTTGCTTTATGCTTGAATAATCAGAGTATAAGTGTGCTTAATGAAAACACTGAACATAGCAGCTCAGTAAAGTCACCTGTCGACTGGAGAACCAGAACTTCCTCTCGTGGTAAGTGGACAGATAGACAGCATACATCATCCCACAAGTGACTGCTGCGAGGCAACCAATAAATACCTTCACTATCCGCTGAAAAAGTAAAGCTGCAGGAGGAGGGCACAGAGAGAAAGAAGCGCCAGTCAACAGCTGCAATCAAGCACACGATAACCAGGTCACAGATGTTTTAAGACTTTGTCAGAACAGGCACTGTGATAAGGTCACTACTACAATACAAAATGCAAGTGTGAACTTAACTAATTCATTTAGTCTACATATTCATATATAACCACATAACCCTCTCAGAGAAGTTGCTGATGACTCAGTTCTGAGGAAAAGCACACAGGCCTACTGTAACATGACCCCCACAGCCCACACACCTTCATCTAGTAATAAAATCCCAAAACAAGGTGAGTAAAACTGTTTGCTAACTGTAATGACACACCTGTATCCACAATCTATGTGTACAAACAAAAAAGGAGGTCCACCAACACTAAACAGAAAAAAAAACACAGTATCTTTCATTAATAAAGCTGCTCACATTTGCTGTTTTTCTGCGCTCTCTTGGCTGAGGATGTGGTCTGCTCTCCTTCCTCCTCAGCCCCAGCAGGCGATGAGCCGTCTGCTCCTGCTACACCTGTTCCAGTCTCCTCAGTTGAGGTGCTGCCAGCATCTGTGTGCGTCTCCTCCACTGTACTGCTGGGGACCCCATCTCCAGCGTGATCAGGATGATCCTCATCTTTTGTGACACCCTCTGAAAAGTCACAGACAGATTTTTTAACATGAGGTACAAGTGCATATGACTTTTCATTCAGTATACAAACTAAACCGAGGGCAACCGAACCACATGGGGCAAAAAACTGTGTAATGCCAGTCAAAACAGTAGAAAGTAACTCAAAAAGGCTTTGAAATGCAGCAACATGAATGACAATTCAACCAACATTAAGCCAGCCTGAGTTGTGGAATGAACTAGCTATTTCCCATCCATGTCTTTACACTGCTCTCATTTGTTATATTTTCTTGATCACATGAATGTTTAACAGAGAATACCCCATTTTAGTAGCTATGTTTATTTCCATTATTCTTAAGAGTTTGTACTGCTGTACTTTAACTTAGGCCTCAACAACTTGGAGAAAATATTGTCATTTTTCTGACCAATACTGCAACTGCGATTATTTTCTATAAATTAAGCTGCAGCCTTTTTTGGCCAAGAAATCCAGCACATGTATTTTTCAGGCTGGTAGGTCATGAGCTCTGCATTATTAGTGTAAATCTCCCACTTAAAACGTCTTAAAATGACCTTGAATAATTTAGGATATAATTAAAATCTTGTCGTTCAAACTCTGAAACTGTGATTTCGATACAAAAATGATTGTTCAGTATAAACACTCATACAATCGTTCAGCCCCACTCTAACTTGAGCAAACATCTGAAACTGTACTTTATAATTTACCAGATAATTTTTACACAAGTATTTGTGTTGGGAATTGGTACACTTTTACCACCTCTGATCAGTAATATAATCTTGAAGGGAACAGTAACATCATGACAGTCGTATAAAGAACAGTAGCGTTAAAGATACACGTATGGCCAGTTTTCCCAGATCAGGATTAGTGCTAAATCTATTGCAGTTTAGCCTTAAAGAAATAGCGAAAAATCGAATCAAAAACAGTCCACTTCCCCAAAATGCGGCTGATCAGCCTAAACACACTTCGCGTTCTAAGATTTTTGTTTTTAGTTGTTTTTACAGTACAGCTGCAAAGCTTATATAATGTACGTCAATGGAAAAAAGCTTTTGGGTGAAACAGACTTCCACTACTTGTTAGCTACTCAAGCCTCACAGCTCTAGTGCAAAACTAAAGAAGCAAAGTCTGGATCGAAAGTCTAGGCTGATCGACTACGTTTGGGGTACATCACCAAATTTTATTAATTTTAGGGCAATTTTGCTCTTATAAATGAAACCTGATTCATACAAGTGGAATAAGATGTTCTTCTGCCTGATTGGATTGACAACCTCTGCTTTAATGCATGTCTAATAAACTGTCCCACAGTGAGTCAAATGAAAAGGACAAGCTGCTGGTGCATGTGTTACCTTCGTGATGCTGCTGATCTACTTCAGATGCAGCTTCCTCCTCCTTTTTCTTCTCTCCCGTCTTTCTGCATCGCAGCTCTGCCATGTCTAGATTAAAGTTGAGGTCCACAGGATTTAAACAGGACTCCTTGACCTTTTCCCCCCACATCAAGTCATAGCCAGACCCAGGACTCGTGGATTTCTGCTCTGCTCTGCCCTGATGAGCCTTCACTGCTAGCCAGCAGGTCCATCAAACACAAGCCTGTCAGTTGGGCAAACGTTAATCTATCACACCAAAACATCAACGTCTCGTAGAAGAAGTAACGTACCGTTAAGGTTTCGTCGGCGTTTTTCTGTTTGAATTGTTGTTTTTATGGACAAAAAAATATATCATATTAGCCAGCTAACGTTAGCCAAGCAAGCTAGCTACATGTACGAGGCTGAAGAATTCCCCCGTTCCACCTTAAATAGTGCAGCAGTTACATGTAAATGCTGCACCATTTAAGGTGGAACGGGGAAATTCGGAAAACAAGCTGGCGAAGAGGAAGCTGGACTTCAGCTTCACGCTACATGTCCTACATGACGTTCATGAATGTGGCAGAAACGGACGTAAAGCCTACCTGCATCACTTATAGCGGCCACCGAGGAAGCTTCACACCATCCTTCCTCCGACTGCTGTTTTAACGGCTCGAACTTCAACGGTCTGCTGTGCTTTTCCGTTGGTCGGTGCTGTATAGCGAACGGACGGAGCGGAGACTCGGGATCTTCAGGGTCAGACTCATGAGTTTTGGCCACTTTTCGTCGTCTGGGCGGACTCGGTACAGTGTAATCCTAAAGAAAAGGCGACGAAACGCTTCAACTAGAGGAGGAAAAAACCCAAAAACTAAACCGAAATAACTTCCAGCGACGCAGGGCCGCCTTGAACTTCGCAGATCTGCTACGGACTCCGCCGAGGGACAAACTTCGTTCGAACAGCCCTTTTCCGCGCAGCGGCTGGTAGCTAATCTGTGGCTAATACCGCCGGGATTAGCACACTGGCTAAAGTTTAGCACAGCAAAACCCGGCAGACGCTTTCAGGGAGGGTTAGTCCGCTTGTGCACTGGATAAATAAAACAGCCTGTTTCTACACGTTTCCCCCTACGGAGCCCCGCTGGTGACATCCTGTATAAATAAAAAATAATGCGTGGCCACGACTCAATAAGGCGTGGGAATGAGATGATTAAGTCGTGGCCACGACTTAGAAAAGCGTGGTAACGAGATCCTAATGCGTGGCCACGACTTAGTAAGCCGTGATCTCGTTCCCATGCTTTACTAAGGCCACGACTTATTTTTATTTATACAGGACGTCACCAGCGGGGCTCCGTAGTATTCTATGTAGAACCATAAACTCTCAAAGAACCATTTGCATGCTTAGAGGGGAATTCCACCGATTTTTCAAAATTTTGGCAAAATTCCGCAATTGCGATATGAGCAGACTCATTCAGAGTGGTTTGGTGTGAAACGGTTCGTTGTAGACAAACAGTGGTGGTAAAAGGAACCAGGGGTCACAATGTCTTCAACACACACACATATATAACTATTTCATTTACTACCCAAAATCACCAGTGAACCTACACGTTCTGAGATTTTTACATGTAATGCTGAGGATAGTAAAATAGTGGAAAATCTGGGAAAAATAAAAAAATGTTCTTTGGGGACCATTTTGCCTTACAACAGCCTGCATGCACCCATCTGCCACAAATACATTCAAATGAATGGATTAACAACACATTTTAGGCTGAAACCTTATCACAAAACTCATCAGGCATCAGGCAGTGTATTCATAACCACTTAATGTGATAACTTTCTGTGAGGGAGCTTTTAGAGGCATGAAACTCAAAATTTTGAAAAAAATGGTGGAGTTCCCCTTTAAAGGGTTCTTTGCATGGTGAAGATATTCAGACTGATGGAGGATGTGTTGAATATGGTCCTATATGGCACCAATAAGGGTTCTTCTATGTTACAAGCTTGGCATCGTAACAATAGTAGAACCCTTTTTGGTGTTATAGAACCATTTTTCACAAAGGTTCTATGTAGAACCATATAGAACACGTTCTCCAACAATCTGAAGAACCATTTAAGCATGCAAATGGATTTTTGATTGTTCATAGTTCTATATTGAAACTTTGTCTTTACTAAAGAACGCTTGAAGAACCACAGTACTGCATTTGTCTTGTTTGGGCACGAAAAAAAAAGAAAATATGCACATAATTGAAAAGAAAACATGCGCACAAATAAAAGAAAACGAGAGAACAGATTGTTGATTGCACAATTTGCGAACCGTTCCCTCAAAGTAATTTTTTACCCCAGCCCCTTTGGGGCTCCATAAAAGTTACACATTTATATGCAAAATATTCAACACCCAAGCTGAGTGAAAAAAAAATAAATAAAGAATAAATAAATTTTACATTTTTCTGCAAATGGGAGTGTGCAATTTCTCTCTCTCTCTCTCTATAAATATATATATATATATATATATATATATATATATATATATATATATATATATAATGTTAAAAAGAAAGACAAAAGAAAGAAATTAGTAGCAAAATTCTTCTTATGTGCATGTAGCTACACGTACCCGAGTACATCAGCTAGTTACTTCACACCTTTGGTTATATATAAACTTAATCTACTCCGCTGAGCATTTTACTTTTGTTCTGTATTGAAGTATTAATCAGACACTCTGGCCAAAGTTAAAATTTAACCCCTCACTAAATGGGCTGTAAACCTGGCTACTCACCTCTCACAGTGGTGCTGCCATAGCCTCTAGAGAGAGATTTTCCAGTTTAAAGACGAGGAAAACCCCCTTCTGATGATGCATTTGAAAAACTTCCACTTCTTTCCGGTGGATTTTGTGGTGGGCTGTTTGATTTTTTTGCTTTTTTTCATTCACTTGCAAATACAAAATAGCTAACATTACAGCAAAGTGTAGCGCAAGCATGTGAATTGTGTCTTTGATAAAGAGTTACTCTAATGCTAGCTTGTCTTTATTAGGCTATAGCTCAGTGGCCAGACTAGCAGTCAGGCCTGACTGGGCACTGCAGTAATTCCCAAAGGACATATTCTGTATTCACGTAATGCATGCTGGGTATTGTAGTGCAACAACACTGATGAATGAAAACATAAAAACAATATAGGAATGTGAATTCTGTGATGAGGCTGAGGGATATAATGCTGTGCTACTGTTACTGCATAACACCACAAACAGTGTATTAAACTCTGGTTTTAGGCTGCAGTGTCCTTAAGTGACCTACAAAGCTGTAGTTCCTTTTTGGAGGAAAAAAAAGCCCTCCGTGTACCACATACTCCCCCTCAACTGTGCGGGTATCACCTTGGTAGTGAACTGATGTGAAAACAGTCTTGTGGTGTTTCTCTAAAAACACCATGGCCTGGTTTCTCAGACCCGTATGAAGCCTAAAACTACACTAAAAAGAATTTACAATGTCTACATTGAAACTGCAAGTTAGATCAAGATAAGGCTTTATCAATGTCTGGGAACCTGAAAACAAAAGTTGAATGAGATGAAAGAACCAGCAGAGGAACCACAATGGTGGATCAGTGGATAAAGAGGAGCTGGAGACAGTAAACAGAGGTCCTATGTTTTACATTAAAAAGTCACAGGCTTTTAGTGAAAAAAAAGCCTGTAGGTTTATAGGTCAATACCAAGACAATAGCAGCAATACTGACATATAATTCAAATTAATACACTTTGCTCATGTCTGAGCTCTATTTGGGGACTACTTTGCCTTACAATGCCATGCAGTTATGCCTCTGACGTAAGTGAATTTTCAAAATTTTGAATTTCACTTCACATCAAACCATTCAGGAGCGAGACTGAGAAACGCTGCTGTAAGGAACATACAGTTAAAATACAGTTGAACTACGGCTCCTACTCAGTTTAAGGTTGCTTTAAGGTTGCTTTAAGGTTGCTAAGGTTGTTTTGCACATCTGTCATACATTTCTAGACTTGGACATGATCAAGATCATACTTCTTTCACTCTATTTCTGAATAAAAGCCCAGAATAAAAACACAGGCCTCGTGTCTGCATTTCATCTAGTGCACTTCTTTTTTACTACAAACACTGTCAAAACAAAACATCAGCATGCGTAACATAAAAAGGCCAAAAAACGATGCATATAAAATATTTAAAACAATCTAATTTAAAACAAAGTAACTGTTTCATGCATTCATGTGCATCATGGCATGAAACTGTGCAACTACACAGTATACGATTTCATAAATTTTAAATCCAGTGAAATTAAATCCAGCATGACAGTTTAGCACCGTCATTACTACAAACAAATAACGTCGTGGAATGCAGGACTAATGATCACAGAATTATATGAATAATAATAAGGGAGTCCTCTTCTTAGATCTGCTTTCACATCAAATCTGTATAAAAACAACAGAAAGGAAAAAGCATTAACCTTTACATGTAGTTTCTTATGGGTAAAGCATATATATACACTGTTAATCATCAGTTTATTAGGTATGTCTACCTTGTCCTTACTCTCACTGGCCATTTCATCAGAAACACCTACAACCCTGTTTCAAAAAAAGTCAGGACACTGTGCAAAATGTAAATAAAAACAGAATGCAATGATGTGCAAATCATTTAAACCCTATATTTAATTGAAACTAGTGCAAAGACAACATATCAAATGTTGAAACTGAGAAATTGTATTGTTTTTTAAAAAAGTTGGATGGGGGCCTGTTTACCACTGTGTTTCATCACCTCTTCTTTTAACAACACTCTGTTAGCATTTGGGAACTGAGGAGACACTGCTGTAGCTTTGAAAGTGAAATGTTTTTCTGTTCTTGTTTGACATAGGATTTCAGCCGCTCATCAGTTCAGGGTCTCCTTTCTCATATTTTTCAATTCATAATGTGCCAAATGTTTTCAATAGGTGACAGGTCCGGACCGCAGCCAGCACCCGGACTCTTTTACTGCGTAGATTTATGAGGGTGGGAACAAACTGAGTATGAAATTTCGAAACTAAACCAATGCCTCCTGAAGGCGGGGCTGAAAGTAGGGGGCGATGGTGCACTCATCAGCATGTTCAACAGACAGCAAACCTGTTGTTAGTCCATGGATGTAACATAAGTTACAGTGGATATTTTAAAAGTATTTGAGGCTCTGGGCTCCCAAGTGGCACAGTCATAATATTTAAGAATAATTTAAAAATGATTTGTTTCAATAATAAGTGAAACAAACAACATTATCTGCCAATACAGAGACATCATCTGGAATAGTGTAACATTTAATTAATGAGTGGAGAGATTACCTTTTCCAGGAATTAATAAGAAAGGTAATTCAAATACATTTTTGGAGAAGTACTTAGTAACTTGTCATTAATTTTTTGAGTACTGACCTCAACAGTGGAGCTATCTATACTAAAGTTAACACTAGCATTATGTGATTTTTGCCTAATTGCCTTGTTCATACCAGTCTGTCTTTACGCAGTTATGTCAGCACGTAACGTAATAACATAGACCCCTCTATCATAACCATGACTACAGGTGTGCGGCTGCATTAAAATTACTAAAAAACAATCACTACAATCACAAATAACAGCTATTTTTAAAACAAATATGTTTCAGAATAGATTATTTAACATCATCAGGAACAGCACATCCAATGTGTATTTTCAGGGGGCCTTTGGCTCATGGGGGGCCCTAAGCGGCTGCCTACTTCTGCCTAGTGCAAAGACTGCTCCTGATCACAGGACCACCACAGACCAGACATTGTTTGGATGGGAGATCACTCTGAGCACACCAGTGAACAAACATGGTGGTGTGTGTGGTGCTGGTGCATGTGTATTAGACACAACAGTCTTTCTGGATTTTTTACACACATTTGCATCACTGTTAGGTTAAGTGGTCCACCATCCAAAAAAATCCCTTCAAGAATGGCTCTGTGGTGAGAAACTGGTCAGAAAGTGGCCAGTGAGCATAAAACATGGTGGAGTGTGTGATATCGACAGACTCACTTGTGCGTGTTGTTCAGCTGCTGCTTTCCCTGTAGAGAGGCTGAGCTGCTCTGTCTGATTTCCTCTTTACCAGGCTCTCGTCGTCAGAGTCGTTTTTTAACTCGTCACCCAGCTCTGATTCTACGTGAAAGAAATTAGCAGGAGACAACATGGGGCGATTAAAATGGCTCTCTAAAACAGTAAGCCCTAATTAACCGGTGTTGCCTGCCACTTGTTTTACCACTCCACAGTACTAATATGGAAAATACTCATGCGTCACTGGGGTGTCGGTAGTGTCTGGACTCACTGGAGTCAATGAGCAATTTAAACGCTCTAAGGGTTGGTTTCCCAGGGATTGTAGGGCATTCTGGTGATTTTTGTTTTGTATCTCTACATAATTAAATCAACACAGTGTAAACAAAGTCATTCAGAGAGGTTGAATGTGTAATGCTATGTTTTAAAGAAACTAAGTGACTCAGAATAATTCAGTGGTGATGATAGGAACCAGACATCTGAGGTGTTTAGTGCCTCTAAAAGCTACATCACGAAAAAGTTAGTACATGAAATTGTTACAGATATACTGTATAATGCCACACATTGTTGTACGGTAGAATTATGATACATTTTTGATCAAAACAGACAAAATAGTCCCCAAATAAAGTTTTTTTCCCAGTTTTACCACCATTTAACCGTTATAAGCATTAAATAAAAAACTACAAGGACACATATAGGTTAACTACATTAACTACATAACCACATACATGGGTTAAAGAAGCATCTAAAAACGTATTAGCATTTTATATAAACCTCAGCGTCTTGTGGTGTTTATCTTTTAATTTGATCTGTGTCTTTTTCTTATATAATTCTAAATTAATTCTTAGAATTTCTGTATAATTTTTGAATAAAAATTATTATTATTATTGTTGTTATTATTATTATTAAATATTGTAAACTGGTAGTTTTGGATAGTAAAAAAAGTCCATATTTGTGTTGTAGACATTGTGACCCTTGGTTGCTTTCAGCACCAAGTAAAGATTCTCCACAATGAACCATTTCAAACCACTCTGAATGACTCAACGACTGAACCATGTAGAATTTTTGAACTATTGGACTACATTTTCCTTTCAAAGGAAAATCTCCCTTTAGAATGCTGTGTAGTGCAGGACTAGGTCTAATCTTTGCTCAGGAAACACTGAAACGTTTGGATATGCCATCCTGTGAGCAGATCCACATTCCAACATACACTGTTGTGCACTCTGCACAAACTCAAACACTCTCTCTTGAACACATGTAATGTAAATACTGACTTCCTTGCTAACACCACCTCTTGCCCAGAACCTTAGAGCTAACTAAGTTCTTTAAAGAACCACCAAGTACTAAAAATAAAATTAACAGTTTTATATAGAAGAAAACATGAAGTGCTCCAATGACTCCAAATGACGACTGGACATTTCATATTCCAGCCAACACAGCAGTTTACCATACACTTGAATGTCACAGGAAGGAAAAACATTTTCTATCTTACAGCAGATAATTCAGGTAGATAACTGAACAACACACTTCCAGTCATGCCCGGTCTCTGACCCTACACAAATAAAAGAAAGCAGAAATCAAAAGTAAACAACCAAAATTAATTTTAATACCACTGGGTAGACTTTACTTCCGCCAAAATATAAAAACACCTAATTGTGTCTAAACAAGACTTAGGCTCTACTATTCAACTGTAGAATCCTCATAGACGAGTCTGGGGACAAACAGTGAAGTTATCTTGTGGCACTAATTTCTGCTCTTAGTCCTGGTCACATTTAAACCGATCCTTGTTAGATCCTTCCAGAACGTTCTATGCTCTCACCTTGCTTGGGTGTGTCACCATTGGTCCTTTTCCTGCACTTATTCCTCACCGGTGCTGCCTTCACTCGCCTCACCAGAGGTTCGTCGTCCGAGCTGGCACCTGTGGAAAACGTAACATGAAGGTTCACGTCTGAATTTGCTGCATTTCTTTAACAGAGCCTTTGCACAGCCAGTTAACCCTTAAACACTGAGAGAAAAATGTGGTCATTTCTGCCTTTTAATCTACTCTTCCCTGATTATCTTTTGATGTGTGCAGAAAATGATCTGCGAAGGCTGACATTGTCTTTGCCATTTCGAACAAGCAGACTTATTAACAGGAATACACAGTACTGTGCAAAGGTCATAGGCACCTAAGCATATTATTTAAACCATTTATTATGGCATTAAGTGTGTGTTATCTTGTAAAATCACAATGAATCATTATGAACAAATGAATAAATGCAAATAAACATGAACACAGTAAAAAGTAGTTCATATCTTGTAAGCTACTTCGAGGAACAAAGCTTGGTTTCACATGTCTCCTGGACACCCCCACCCATCACATGGATTGGCTAAACTCTCAGCAGGACATCTGATTTAATATAATAAAGCACTGCAGATGTTGGACAACAAGCAACAAATAATACTGGACCGCCATTAAGAGAGGTTTGGAAATGGTTAAATGAACACACTGACATACACGAATCACTATTGTATTATTAATGTATTAATATTAGTTGTGTTTTTCAGAGCAAATAAATGCTTATTTCTAAATCTAATTCTCTCAGGTGCCTTGAACTTTGCACTGTAGTAGTGAACTTTGCATTTTAGTAGCATTTTATCATTACTGTGATGAAAGAAATCTGACAAATTTGGACATGCATGCATATCAATTATCTCGGAGCAGATTTTAATACGTTAAATAGGACAAAGTCTCTTAATGAATTGCAAATGAGACCTTATGTAAGACAGAGTTAAGCACCCCAGAATCAAGAGCAAGCAGGGCAATTAAGCCTAATCTTCATCTATACTCTGAACTGTTAACAGGAACAATCCCTTTTTAGTTCAGGGTTTGGCTTCATCTATGTCTGTAAAACCAAGTGAATACTTCTGTGTATGAAGCACTTTCAGGAGATCCACATAAAAAGGCTCAGAACACCGCATAAAAGGGACAGTTTGACACTCCAGCAAAAAAATACAACCCCATTTCCAAAAAAGTTCGGACACTGTGCAGAATGTAAATAAAAATAGAATGCAATGATATACAAATCAAAGAAACCATATTTTTTGAAGGAAAATAGTACAAAGACAACATATAAAATGTTGAAACTGAGAAATTTTATTGTTTTTTTGAAAAAATGTATGCCCATTTTGAATTAGATGCCAATAACACGTTCCAAAAAAGTTGGTACGGGGGTAACAAAACGCTGGTAAAGTTGTAATGTAATGCTAAAGGAAATGTGGTGGTTAATTGGCAACAGGTCAGTAATGTGATTGAGTATAAAAAGAGCATCCCAGTTGTCTTCGTACTATTTTCAATGAAATATAGGGTTTAAATGATTTGCATATTATTGCATTTTGCACAGTATCCCAACTTTTTTGCAAAGGGGTTGTACTTTTTAGATACGAAACACCTCACCTGACTAACTAACTCATATATGTTTAGCAGACTGAAGATTCTCCACAAGGGGGTGCTATTTGCATTGAGTGGTTCACATCAGTGACACGATTCATCCTCATAACGGAGGCCTACTCCACTACGATAATGTTTTTTGATAAAGTGGAACAGGGCAGAAGTTGATTTCACGTGTTTTTGAGGATCAAACTGTTGTAAAATATTGCTTTAGTTCATCTAATCTATTCATTTTGATGTACATTATTTCAATCAAGTTTTAAATTTCTCGTTACCAAGTATTTTGTTAGGTTGAACCGATCATCCATTTTTACAGTGTAGATATTATTCTCAGCTTTTCTGACTTGCTTTTAACCATACACACATAGAGAACTCATCTTTGTATAAGCACCACTGTTTAAGTGCCACTTGTTCAAACAATTCCTTCATCATTTTATTTCAAACATCTCCGCAGCTGTGGGACAAGTTTTGCCTGAAGGAAGACTGGGGCAAAGTTGGTTTATGCCTTTCTCTGAGCTTGGAACAGTTTAAGAAATATGAAATAATATCTAGAATAATCAGTACTGTTTATTATTTGAGTTGTAGTAACCTTAGGACCCATGTATATCAAGGTGCGCTGCAGTCAGCTTCCCTTCTACATATTAATGCATTCATTAGATACACAAACCACAGTGTGATCTTAGATCACCACGGCTGATAATGAGGCAGTGCTTACCTCTTGTTCTGTCTCTCACAGGCTTACTCTGCTGTTTCTGTCGCTTCACTTTGTGACTCAGCTGCTCCTCGTCCAAGCTTTCAACATCACTCTTTGCGCCTGCAACAGAGGACGTGGAGACACATGAGACTACTAACAGTGTGACTACTCTACAATAACAGTCCAACCAGGAGGAAACAGCCATTACTTGTCCACTGCATGCAGTTTCAGGGAACAATTATCTATTTCCCTGAATTTTACAAAACAACTATCTGATTTTTTGTAGAAGGGTCTGGCTGCAGACATGCACTCTCAGCCTGTCATGCACCGCCAGCCTATTAATGACGTCAGTGCACGCTCTGCCACAACAGTGTTTTTGTTGGTTTTATGAGGTAGAACAGTGAACCACATACTGATAGGAAACAAGAGTTACACTGAACATATACAGGGTGATTCAAAAAGATTCATCCAGTTTCAAAGCACCATATTTAACAACTGTGAGGCGCCTAGGAACCAATCACATACCAACTGAAAGAGGGGTTCATAGAGTTTCTGACTGTCACCGGAAGATGGCTCCCTTCAGTCTGCGAGGAGATGTGACCCCTGAGCAGAAATCGTTCTGCGTTCTCCTCTTCAATAAGAGTGAATCCATCATAAATCTGTGCAACGTGATTTTCGTCATCAGTGAACCTCCAACAGCTCAGAGCGTTCGTTGCTTGTTCCACAACACTGGATGATCTCAGAAATCACACTGAAAGAGCCGTGAGTACAGCGACACCCGACATGCTCAATCGACTTTGGCATGAATTTGACTACGGCGTTGATGTTGTCTGTACAGCTGGAGGAGGATCATATTGAGCACTTGTAGAATTACATAATAAACTTTATGCTCACTTAAACCATTTCCAGTTTACTGCATTGTTCTGTAATGATTTACAAGTGAAATAAATCATTTTGAAATCAGATGAATCCTTTTCAATCACCCTGTATTAACGTTGTCATACTGATAATAAGGTAATTAAATATGGAAACTTTTAAAATAAAACCTATCATGACGATAAAACATGAATGTCGGGTTTATTCGCAGAAAATAAAAACAGGCTACTGCTGAACCTCATGAAAGCTATGCTGAAGACGCTAGGATTTTCTTCACAGTTGCACTGATAGGAACCAGAAATCGTGATGTCTACAACACAAACTCTAACATTTAATTAGTATCCAAAATGATAAGTGAACCTGCTGTGTCTTCTGAGTTTTTATAAATGGAATAGAAAAATAGTGATTAACCTGACAAAATATGGTTTTTAGGTACTATTTTGCATTAATTCTTTACCATTTTCTGTCAGGTAGCTTTTGAAGTTATGAAATGGTTCAGGCGTCTGGTTCCTATCACCACCACTGTGAACAATTCTGACTCGGTAAGTTTCTATAGAATGGGGCATTTCACACCAAACCACTCTGAATGACTTTGTTTACATGTTAGTAATTTAATTATGCAGAAATCTTGCAAAGTCAGTGGAATTCCCCTTTAAACAGCCCAAATCCTTCACACCTTCTAAGCCACTTATCCTTCTGGGTTGCGGGGGGAGCTGGAGCCTGTCCCAGCAGTTGGCCCATATCCTACATTTCAGTATTTTATTTATTAAACTCTTATTAAGTTTATGTGGTTTTATGATTCATTTGTACACGACACTCCTCCAACCTCACTTTATCCCTCAGAGTTAAAAAGGCAGTTTTTGTCACTGTGCCTTTGATGTTTCAATTGGCTTCCCGGTTTTGTGCCTCATTCAAAAAGGAACTGGGCTGAAACACTCCTTATAACCTCAACATGAATGGGTGGAGCTAAACAGCTGTAAGTGGAATTGGTAGATATGTGTGTGATATATGTGTTGGTTTTCATTACATCACAGAAACATTAAATTTACACGGATTGATTTTGTAGCTTAGTTTCCATATATGGACTGTGGGACTGGGAGGTGAAGGGTATGATTTAAAACTTTCATGATGTTTACATATGACAGCAAACGCTTATTTCAAAATGGCGAGGGCAATCCAGTTTTCTATTGTCTCAATGAACACACTGGAGATGCTGTGGTTATTACCTGCCCTTGCTTTGCTGCTCTGCTCTCGGCTGCGTGTGTCCCCCTGCGTAATCGCGTCAATAACATCGCTTTTAGACATTCGCCTCAGCAGCACCACTGCCTCCTTCATCTGTGGTTGCCTCTTCTTCTTCACCAGCCGGACCAAAGGCTCATCATCACCAGAGCCATCACCAGAGGGCGCTGTGAGAAAGTGAGAGAGAATGTGCAGAATATACAGTTTACACCTTTAGATTGCGTATGCAGAATATTCACATAATCAGCACCACAACAAAAAAAATTGTTCTTCCTTGATTAAATCAAATCGCACTACAGGATAAAGCAAGTACAGGCTCTGCTGACTATCAAAGGGGTCATGTACCTTTTCTCTCTGTGTCTTCTTTCTTAGGGCGCCCTCTCTTTTTAGGTGCCATGACCTCAGGTGTGGATTGTTCTGAAGCCATTCTCTTCCTTTCCTGCTTACCTACAACAAAACAATACTGTTCATATTAAGGATGCATGATTAGTATCAGCCAAGATCAGAATCAGCAGATGTTTCTGCTCCAAACATGCGTTCTGCAATTGACCAATTTACTATTTCAGTTTTGGTCGCTCTGTGTTGCAGTTTTATGACGTAAATAAGGCAGAAAAGTGCACCTGCGTTGCACCTGAAAGCTGCTGCGACACATATGCCAAAAAGTCAAGGCATAGTTTTACATGACTCATTGTACTGAATAGCCAGTTGCCTCTCACTTTCGACTAAGCATTTTTTTAATCACATTTAAATAAGCAACTGATTTTTAATTTAAGAATGTAACATGTCTGTCTGGCTCATAAAAGAGCAAATAATGTTATTTCTAGTGTGACTTTGGCTAATAAAATAAGAATTGGAAATGTGCTAGTGTGTTTCATGTGTTCAATTAGCCACCATGCCATGAGCTTCAGGTAAAAAATGTCCAATTAAAAAATTGTCCAATCTTGCCATGAATAAACTGGAGTCTGACATAAAAGTGTATGATCAGTGCATCTGTGTACAGTGTTTATAATTGGCCAGTTTACGAAAACTACACTCACATTTCCAAAATTAATATACTGAATGTTTGTGAGTGGGGCTGGGTCCCAAAATATATTTATGGTACCAAAGGGATTACTTTAATGCTACAGAGTATCAAATAATTCTGTCTCATTCAACACAAAATTTCACTACTTAAGTTACTGATCTTAGCACAGTAGAGAGCCAGTAGAGATGCTTGTTCCAAAATCTAGACTGCTGATTGGTTGACTAAATTATATTACAAATGCATGTTATTAACCCTCAGTGCTTCTTGATTAATCTGTCCAGTCACCCACTTTGGGCACCTCACATTTATTTCTGGTTTAAGCCACACGTTCTTTTGATTTGAAATATATAAAAGAAGACATCAAAAACAAATATTTGTTATCAATATCAGTAAATATTAACAATACTCAGCCCTATTTATGTGAAATTAGGTCTGATCAATTTTACAATAAAAAAAAAATCTCCTGTGTTACTGAAAAGCTGAGCTTTTCTGATGTTGCTGTTGATTTTATGATAAATGAGAAGAAGTCAGATTACATGAATTTCATGAAGTTCAAGTTCAAAAATACACTGCATGTCCTAAAGTCTGTAGACACCTGCTCATCCAGCGTTTTTCTGAAATCTGGGTATTAACAGGGAGTTTGTCCACCTTATGCTGCAATAACAGCCTCGACTCTTCTGGGAAAGCTTTACACTAGATGTTAGAACATTGCTGTGAGGATTTGACTTCATTCAGCTACAACAGCATTGGTGAGGTCAGGTGCTGATGTTGCATGATCAGTTCTTGGTCACTCCAACTCATCCCAAAGTTATGGGATGGAGCTTCATCACTCTGGGGAACAAAGTTCCACTGCACTGTAGCCTAATGCTGGGGGGCTTTTATACCCCTGTAGCTGATGCTTGCCATTGGTCATGTTGAGTCTAGGCTAATGTGTGGCTGCTCCAGTGTATTAGTCAGTGCTTTTCTATTAAACAAGTTGTATGTGTATGTCTGAACACTGGTGACAGCCATGCATGCACATCATAGAAGCTGAATTCACCAATTAGAAGGGGGATCTGAATATTCCTGGACATACAGTGTAGTTGCTCCACCTTCCTTACCCTTTCTTCCTCTTTTCTGGGGGGTCTTCACTGGTGATGGTGATGCCTGCCTCAGCTTAGAGGCCTTCTCTTCTATTTTATGCCTTTCGGGATTTCTGGTCTTGTTGGCATCACCCTGTTCTACAGGAGTGAAAGAGTGATGTGATTATGTCACATGTTGATCTTATCACACCAAAAAATTCTGAATTGATAACCAAACCGAAGACAGCAAAATGAAACACTCTTTTTGTATCAGCAAGATAAAAAGTGCACAATAACTTACCAAGCATTTCAGTCTCCTCTCTGACCGGCCTCTTCTTCCTCTTTTTCATCATCGCTGTTAGTGGCTGATCGTCCTCTGAATCTGAGGGCTTAACTGCAGCTGGTATGAAAATGTCTGTGAGATCATTCACCTCTAATGCAATAAGTACTTTCCTAATGTCTAGGAGTGTAACAGTACAACATATCATACTATATTGGTCAATACAAGTCTCCCAGTTTAATACTGATTATAATGCATGAAGTATAATCAAACATATACAAGCAAGCCCAACAGACCTTCCTTCCTCTGAAAATATCACTTTCTCTTTACTTCGAAAACAAGAGCAGGGAGGAAAAGCGCACTCCTCAAAAGGGTATATTACTTCGATGCTAACATATCAGCTTCTGGCTAGTGCATTATTCTAAAACAGTACTATAATGTATTATGTACTATAATGCTGAATGCTTAAATAAACTGAAAACAGAATTACTGCACATTTTCAGGCACCTTTTATTTCTACTGTAATAAAAACTTAGTGAATCCATATCATTGTATTCTATCAAGCTGAACTATGAATTTGTGAATCGTTACACCCCGACTAATGTGTCCCACAACACAAGCACAGGCATGTAAGGGGCACATTTTCAATGCCAGATGTACAAAGACAATGAGAGTAAGTAGGAACGGCTGCTGCCACTGATTATCTTTCAATCCAATCAATTCAATACAGTAATTTTAAAAAGGGTAACGCCTTGATACCAATACTAGTCCTTTTAAATGTCTTCTTGTGCAGAGAAAATCTCTGTGATGTACACAGTAAAAAACTGGAAAATACAGACCACTAAAAATACATTTTAAAATCTTTATGTCAGTCTAAATTGAGCTGCGTAATGTAAGTGTATATGTGCCTGAAATTGTGTTCTTAAAAAATAATAAATGTTTCAAAAAACATTATGAGTATATTCTATCTTACATTTTTTTTATATTTTCAGAATGAAATAAACATTTAATATCATTAGACATTAAACAATTAGATTAAAATGAGTGGTTAAAGAAACACTTGGTATGACTATTTTAACGTAAGGATCAATGCCCAAAAGGAAAAAAAAGAATTGGAAAAATCAATAATAAAAGGGAACACCACTGATTTCTCAAACGTTATGCATAATTCCATTGCTGAAGATGTAAACAAAGTCATTTAGTTTAATGTGAAATGGTTCACTGAAGAGAAACCTAGGAATGGTGATAGGAACTAGGGTGATGTCTACAGTGCAAATATAGACATCTCATTTACTATGCAAAATAACTAGTGAGCCTACAAGAGTCGTACAAATTATTATATGTAAAGTTGATGATAATACAATAAAAAATAAGTGAAAAAATCAGTTTTCTTGGGGACTCTTTTGCGGATATCTCTCCACCATGAAGTGAGGGGATATAAAAATATGTTTAGACCAAAACTTGATCTCAAAACTATTGTAAAACAATGTCTCAAACATAAGGCAGTGTATTCATAACCATTTCATGTAATAACTTTTTTTGATATCTCCAGTTAGATGCATTAAACTCAGAAGTCTGGTTCCTATGACCACCACTGTGAACAATACTCTATAACAGCACACTACACTTTAGACTCTTAGTGATTTAATTTGCAGACATTGTAAAACATTCTCCTTTTAACCCAACATTCAAAGCTTTGTCTCAGTGGACCGTCCACTCTTATGTCTACTGCTACAAATGATTTAGCCACCGTAACTAATTCACAGGAGAGGACTTTATTAGACTAACTGAAATAATAACTATGGCTCTTTATTCTGTCTACTATTGTGTTAAATTCTAATAACTTATAATATTAATTTAGTATAAGTTATTAGACACTCAAGATAAAACAGTAATGGAACTCAAAATAATAAATGTAAGCAAAAAAGTACAGAGACAATGAAAAGATAAATAAGATGTGGTGGATGCCATTTAATAACAAACAAAAACAAGACTGAAAACACTTAATGTTCGAAATGACCCTCACCACTCTCCTGATGTCCATCTGAGCTTGCAGGTGATGAGCTTTTGGACTTGGTCATTTTGCTTAGAGGCTCATCATCTGAGCTGCGTCCAGGTGACTCTAAAAAATAATTGAAGACTATGAGATTAAAAAACCACCTCAAGTTTATTCATTTCAAACAAAAAATGTAAAAACTCTTAGTATCAAAATATGCATAAAACAAATAGCACCAGCTCTGGAGACTATGTCTGTTTTCATTAAATTTCTGAAAAAAATACAGGGTGATTTAAAAAGATTCATCCACTTTCAAAATGATTTATTTCACTTGTAAATCATTACAGAACAATGCAGTAAACTGTAAATGTTTTACATGAGCATAAAGTTTATTATGTAATCTTACAAGTGCTCAATATGATCCTCCTCCAGCTGTACAGACAACATCAACGCTATAGTCAAATTCATCCCACACTCGATTGAGCATGTCGGGTGTCGCTGTACTCACAGCTCTTTCAGTGAGATTTCTGAGATCATCCAGCGTTGTTGGGAGTGGCACATAAACAGAATCCTTAACGTACCCCACAAAAAAAAGTCACACGGCGTGAGATCTGGTGATACTGGTGACCTTTTTCTTGGAACTGTCGGTACCATTGACGAATGCTCTGAGCTGTTGAAGGTTCACCGATATACTGACAGTCAGAAACTCTATGACCCCCTCTTTCAATTGGTATGTGATTGCTTCTTAGGCGCCTCACGGTGGGAAAAATATGGCGCTTTGAAATCAGATGAATCTTTTTGTATCACCCTGTAGTGGCTTTGCCCAAATTCAAAGACAAAATACTCAATGACATTAAAAGGTTTGGGATTTTAAAACTAGTACAGTCACAATCATTAAACTTTAGCTTAACAATTTAATTGTCTTTTCTTGTTCATTGTTTTAAAATAGAAGCCAAAAGTTATAAAATTGGTTGTTTAGCCTTCCTACTTGCTAGCTATGTTTACTTATTAGAGAACACTCTTTGTACTGCCGAATCAATAATGACACACTCATACAAATGCCTACAGTTATACGAAATAGAGTTAATCAAAGCTACACGTTCTTGACTACAGTGAAAATATAAGCCACAAAACGCTCTGCCAGCACACACGCTAAAAACATTCGATTAGAGCCACTTAGGTCAGCCAACAAATAACCTAACATTACTCAGCGCTGCCCCCTAAGCATGTTAGAGCACCAAGTTAGGAGAACTTTTTTTTTGTTTTCTTAAGCCCCATAATGTCTCAATACATGATTTTACAGCTTTCCTTTATTTACATTTATTCACCTCAACCCAACACGCCCAACTCACTGTTTGTTGCAGCATAATATGACTGTGGAAAACGACTGCAGTCGGCTGTAATAATTGCAATAATCTTAATTAACTGCAATTAGACAATTATGATCAGACTGTGATCAGACTTTAAAAAACAGACACAAAAAACTATTTTACAAGACGATCAGCTGTCACCTGTATCAGTAACTAATAAACATGGTAGGTCATGCATGTTATCAGTCTGCAGATCCAATAAACGAAACACCAGCACTAGAAATCTTCTCAGAAAATGACACTCCTCACTTCTGGGTTATTCAGTTAATTATTCAGATAATTACTATTTACTGAGAAATGCTGCTTTGTGAAACATTCCCTGAAGATCCTATATAACCCCTATTTTCTCTTACGTGTCTCATTTGAGCATTTAGTCCTCTCAGGAGCCTTTTTACTCTTCATCAGTGCACTCAGAGGCTCATCATCATCCGAGCTGTCCTCAACCGTCTCTAGGAAAGGTTAATACAACACACAGAACGGACGATTAATACAGCACAGAGGACGAATTCTCCAGTAAATGTTCTCGTGGGTTAATAATGCCTGGAAGTTTGCGGGAACACGTTCTGAGAGTGTGATGTCTTCTGCATTATACTGTAGATAAATGACATCTGCTGGCTTCTGTTCATTATTAGTGAGATCAGCATGGAAGGTCAAGGTTTCCTTTAAAATAATCAGAATCGTATCGGTATCGGCTGATAATTGCTTTAAAAATGAGCGGTATCGGGTTAGAACCATGTTTCAAAAGAGACATATTTACTGTACTCTGGAAAAACAGAATGTTTAAGGGACGCTGGGTTCCTTGTTATATTTCTCTGTTTGGCTGTTTAGACAGATACAGTCCCGATTTCTACATTATGCAAGTGTTTATGTATCAGTATTAAAAGATATATATATATACATTAAAATACTGGATATCTGCAAATTCCTACCTTTCATGGTTCTTCGAGGGTTCTTTAGTAAACAAAATGGTTCTGTATAGAACCATGAACACTCAAAAAACTCTTTGCATGGTTAAAAGTTTCTTTGCATCACGAAAGAGTTCTTCAGATTGATGGAGAATGTACTGTACATGGTTCTTTATAGTACCAAAAAGGGTTCTGCATTTGTTACAAGCTTAACATCGTAACATTACCAGAACCCTTTTTGGTGCTACATAGAATCCTTTTCAAAGATGTTCAACATAGAACTATATACAGCACATTCTCCATCAATCTGAAGAATCTTTTCATGATGCAAAGAACCCTTTAATCATGCACAGTGCTCTTCAAGTTCATATACAGAACCTCTTTCTTTACTACAGAACCTTTGAAAGAACTTTTTTTTAAAGAGTGTAGGTATGAGGTATGAGGCGAGGCATCTCTTTAAGCCACAGACTTATAAGAGTTCTTTAGTATAGGGAATGGAAAGTATGGGGTATGGATCCATTTCATGCTTAAATGGTTCTTTGCATGGTGAAATTGTTCCACAGATTGATGGAGAATGTATGGTTCTATATAAAACCTTTTTAAAAGTGTTCTTTTATTGTTACAAGCTTGACACTACAAGAACTGCACAACCCTTTTTGGTGCTATCTAGAACCACTGTCAGAAAGGTTCTATATACAACTATAGACAACACATTCACTAACAATCAGAAAAATGAATAAACAAACATTCAAAGAACCAAATGATTCTGCGTAGAACTCATGGTTCTTTAAGGAATCACTGCCTTTCCTAGTGAACCCTTTAAGAACCATCCTTTTGTCAGTGTGTAGAGGAACTAGCATGTCTTTAAGCCACAAACTTATAAAGATTCTTAAAGGGTTCTTTAGTATAGGAAATGGAACATATATGATATAGAACCATTTCATGCTTAAAAGGCTCTTTGCATGTTGAAATGGTTCCACAGATTGATGGAGAATGTGTCATCTACGGTTCTACATAAAACTTTTTTAAAAGGGTTCTCTTATTGTTACAAGCTTGACAGTGTAAGAACTGCACAATCCTTTTTTAGTGATATCTAGAACCATTCTCAAAAAGGTTCCATATACAACCATAGACAACACATTCACTAACAATCTGAAAAATGAATGAACAAGCATGCACAGAACCAAATGATTCTGCGTAGAACTCATGGTTCTATAAGGAACCACTGTCTTTACTAATGAACCCTTTAAGAACCATCCTTTTGTCAGTGTGTAGAGAAACTAGCATGTCTTCAAGCCACAAACTTATAAAGATTCTTAAAGGGTTCTTTAGTATAGGGAATAGAACGTATATGATATAGAACCATTTCACGCTTAAAAGGCTCTTTGTTACAAGCTTGACACTGTAAGTACTGCATGACCCTTTTGGTGCTATCTAGAACCACTGTCAGAAAGGTTCTATATACAACTATAGACAACACATTCACTAACAATCTGAAAAACGAATGAACAAACATGCAAAGAACCAAACGATTCTACATAGAACTCATGGTTCTATAAGGAACCACTGCCTTTACAAATGAACTGTTTAAGAACCATCCTTTTGTCAGTGTGTAGAGAAACTACTACAGGGAATAGAACATATATGATATACAACCATTTCATGCTTAAAAGGCTCTTTGCATGTTGAAACGGTTCCACAGATTGATGGAGAATGTGTCATCTACGGTTCTCCATAAAACTTTTTTAAAAGGGTTCTCTTATTGTTACAAGCTTGACACCATAAGAACTGCACAACCCTTTTTGGTGCTATCTAGAACCATTGTCAGAAAGGTTTTATATATAACCATGGACAACACATTCTCCATCAATCTGAAAAACAAATAAACAAGCATGCACAGAACTAAATGACTCTGCGTAGAACTCATGGTTCTATAAGGAACCACTGCTTTTGTCAGTGTGTGGAGAAACTAAGACACGATATGACGTAACAAATTAAAGGTGAAGTGCTCCTTTAATAGAGCAGCCATCCAAAATCAACTGGGTGTAAAACAGTGCAAAGCTAGAACATCTAAAGGCACATTTGAAACACACTACAGACAACACAGCCTCCAACTCAGCTTCACAGTGCAGAGCAAAGCTGAAACAGTCACAATAAAAGTTTGGAGTCCATTTACCACTCCTGGGTTGGATGCCAGTCATATTAGCTGCAGCTCTGGGACCTAAACCTGGGAAGATGTGGCCACCTGAACTGGATCCTTTGAAGATTATCTTGATTTTTTTTTTTAATTTTAATTTTAATTTTTTTTTAAGAAATGAGAATTAGCTTGACCACGGCAACCCAGGTCATCTGTCTGTCCTGCACTAAAAAACAAAACGCGCCACAATTTCAAAACAAATGCAGCTGTAAGTTAACGGTTAGCTAACGTTACCACTGCCGAGGAAACCCTACAGCCTGACCTCGCGGCTGCTCCGGAAAGCGGATCTCTAGATGTGGTTTCTTTAAAATGAGAGCTTGTCGCAGTGTTTGTGCCTCTCTGTGTGCAGAGACACCTTCTCCAAACCGGCCTGGTGCAGCTGGAGCTTAGCAGCCTGCTAGTCTGTTCCCGGCTGACGATGAAGCAGCTTCTTGTTCGAATTTCCCCGTTCCACCTTAAATGGTGCAGCAGTTCAATGCAGCGCCCGAGGCGACAGAATGGAACTGCTGCACCATTTAAGGTGGAACGGGGAAATTCGAAAAAGAAGGCGACTTCAGGGATTTTCTGTTTATATGTCCGTATATTTTTTCAGCATACACTTTTTAACTCACAACGAGCTCTCTGGTTGTAAATATTCACAGTGTGGGCCTCCTAAAACAGGCGTACATGTCCACACAGTGGCGCCACATAATCTCAGCACTGTGTGTTTTGGTGCGCGTTCAATTCCGCAATATCTGCGCAGCATTATTTTTCTTTAACATGACATTAGAGCTGGGCAATGACAGTATTAACCGTTATTGTGATCATTTGCACTACGATATTCCTTTTTCTGAGCATATTGTGGATATTTTCAGCACTTTTGAACTACTTTTTTAATTAATAAGGGTATAATTAGCCCTGTTTGACTGGATTTAGTGCAGCACAGTGTGTGAAATGTTGAATACATGTAATTGGATTCATAGATTTTGATAATAATTACAAAATGTGGCACTTCTTTGTCTGTTCTAATTCACCAGATGTCAGAAAGAATAAATATTTTGACATATATTGTATCGAAAAAAATAATCTTGAAGTATCGCAATATTACAGTTCACGATATCACCCAGCTCTGAGACTAATGGTATAAAACTGAAACCAAGCAACATTAACTATGCAGAGCAAGAGGAAAAAAAATAAATAAAAGCCTGTCATTTTAAGGTATAGGATTTTGTTTACAATACAAATAATAATAATAATTATTATTATTATTATTATTATTATTGTAATCGTCAATAAGAACAAACACAAGTGTTTTTGTTCAGATAATTTATGTTGGAAAAAAGTAAAGATTCAATGTAAGACAAATACCTGTATAATTTACAGTTTGCATATATTACAATTTTTGATCCATAAAGAAAAGACATCAGATCATAATTAGAGCAAGTACAGTAAATCATTGAATTCAATATTTTCTTGTCCTCTTGCACTCTGTGTACAGAAAGTTTCTTATGTCTATTAGCCCAAACTCTTCACCCAACATTACAACAGTGCTTTGTCACGATCATGATAAACGTTAACTCAATAAATCAATGCAGAGTTCTACTTTTATAATCTACAGTGTAGATTTAAGTTATACAAATCATTGGGGTGAAAAAAAAACAGTGACTTCCACTGGAACATCAGTATATTTAACAGTCACACAAATTTTTTGAACACCCTTTTTTTTTTCCTCCCCAACTCAAGCACGTCTCGTCTCCTATAAAGGACAAAATTAACTTTTTCGGATTTTAGGGTACTAAGACAAACAAGAAAAAGTGTGAGGAGCAGTAAAACACCGACATATTTCACCAAATAAAGTATGAGCCATGATTACATGAGAAGAACCACCAGATAACAAAGCATCAAACAGCTTTGAGCCATAATCAGCACTTCACAAAACATCACTTCAACTTTGCCAGGTATGTAACACCGTGGGAAATCCATATGAAGTCCATTTTATCGGCCGCTGTTTCACTGCTGCACCAAAATAATTGGTGAGGTGTTATAATTCCTGATTGGAGCTCTGAAACACCTGCTCCAAAAGGTCATGGAAGCTCTGATTTAAGGTCCAGTCCGTCCGTCACCTGCCCGAAGCTTTACAGTGCTGCGATCTTACTCGCCTCTCGTACTCCGCTCAGATAAGCGCCTGTTACTGTCTGAGGAAAGTGCCGGTTCGTGGCCTGGAGAGCGAGAGATACAAGCAAAGAAGCACAGATTATATTAAAGGTAAATGCACCAAAACAGAACAAATACCTGTAAAGAAACTCTACCAATTTTTCTAAATTTCTGCACAACTCAATCGTTAAGATGAAACTGATTCCAAGTGGTTTGGTGTGTACTTGTATAGTCAGAATCTTTCACAGTGGAGATGATAGAAACCAGAAATCTGAAGAGTTTACTGCCTCTAAAAGCTGCTTCACAGGAAGCTATTACAGCAAACTTATGTACTATTGTTTATGATGTTTTTCATGTGTACAGAGATAAAATTTAGGCTTAAAATATTTTATTTAAATACTGTGACGGTAGAGAGGTACATGTAGGAGGAACTAGTGGCCAAGGAAAACTTACGTTTTCAGACTACCACTATTTTACCATCATCAACATTACATATAAAAACTCAGAAGTGTAGGTTCACTAGTCATATCTGGATAGTAAATAAAATGGCTTCCTGGTTTCTTATCACCACTGTAAAGAAATCTGAGTAGGTACGTTTCTCCACATGTAACTTTAGACTCCTCTGAATGACTTTGTTTACATCTCATCAATTAATTTTAAAAAGATAAAAATATAGAAAAAAAAGTTATCAGTGAAATCCCTCTTTAATAGTCACTAGGGCTACATCAGGGGTCGGCAACACGCGGCTCTGTTTCTGCTCTGTTGAAGCTCCACAGCAGAATTAGATTTTTAGTTAAAAATAAAATAATCCTCCTTTGCAGTAAAATAAAGCTCTGCTGATCTTTCAAGCGCAGTTTTAACAATAAATGGTTTTAAACGCTGGAGTTAATGTAGAACTGCTATTTCACCCTTAAACCCTGAAGATCACTGAGACTGCTACCATAGCAACACAGACAACAATCTCGCCTAGCTAGTACCTAACGAAAAGGCAAAGAGAATGATTTAAGACGAACATCGATGATTTGGGGACAAATTTACTTATTTGCATTTATAATCACGCCAGCTGGTTTCCTGATATGTTTAATCTGCAACAAGAAACTGTCAAACACTGAAAAGTCATGAAGCTGAAGTTGCCAGATTCACAAGATTCTAGTTCTTATTTTCCTGTTCCACCTCAAACGGTGCAGCAGTTACATTCAGGCACCATTTAAGGTGGAACAGAAAAATTCGATCGAGAAGCTAGAGAATGAGAAGCGACTTCAGTCTCGTAGAACATCGACTGTCGAGAGACATTTTACAAGAAGCCATTTTACTTTTGAGGGAAAGTTTCCTGCCGGAGATGCGAGAAAAGCAGCTATAGCTGAGCTAAAGCTTAAAGCAGAGCAAAGTGAGTCTGAGTTTTCGTTTATATTTTTAGCCTAAACTAGCACATCAGCACACACTAAGACATATTTACAGCCAAGTTGGGAAAACGTTACTTCAGTTAAATGGACATTATATGTTGTGGCTCCCAGGGTGGTTTGATTTTTGTTTAAAAAGGACACAATAAGTCTTCTTAACATTTGGGTGGCGACCCCTGGGCTATATAAAGAGATATACAGAGGAAGAACTTAAGCTGTAGACAAATACCAAATCACTTGAAGGAGGTAGGTTAGCATCATCTCACACAAGCTCCAAACTGATGTCAACCACTTCATTTGTTTGTAGTTTTTGCTTGTCTCTGGCAGTAACGAATTCATATTTACCCTTTAATGCAGGTCCTGAACTTTGCCATCTACTTTACGTAGTAGGGTCCAAATCTCTAACAGGCTTTGTCAAATCTAACCCCAGTGAAACTTGTGCTTGAATGTTCTGACAAATGCAATGACTGCCAAATGGCTTCACTGAGTTCAACAGGCTCACCTCGCCAGCAAAGAAAACTTTGCCTTGAACATCTTCGGCGATGATGTCATAGGCCTCTCCGCTGCCCCCTGTCTTCACAAAGCTGTAGGACATCTGAGACCACATGTCTTTACTCCAGTGTGTGATGAAGTACTTCAGCGGATCTGGAACCTCCTAGAACATTACAGAGGTTAAAGGTCTCAGTCTCTGATTCTCACATTGCTGCCCATTCTGACAGCCTCACAGTAACGAATCAATCATGCAGTTCTTTCTTCTTGATCATGTTAAAGGATCAAGTTATGGCTGAACTACTATACAAGAAAACAAAACCTATATTGTTTGGTCTATTCTAAATATTTTCTCCCAAAAATGTTGTTATTTTCTGACTTATATACATTTTTTATGTTTTTCTTTTTAGAAAGGAATTCAACCTATTCTTCTCTCTGTAATTTAGTCATTGAGATGTAAACAAAGTCATTTAGAATGGTGTGAAATGATGCATTGCACGAAATGTACTGAGTATTTTTTTTTATTATTTTTTTATATATTGGTGGTGATAGTAACCAGAGGTCTGCAATGTCAACAGGAGTGTTTCTCAAACCTGGTCCTGGAGGCCCACTGCCCAGCACATTTTTGTGCGTTTCTTGTCACATTAACTCAATTCTTAGCTGTTAATGAGCTGCTTAGTTGGATCAGGTGTGCTGGGAGCAGGGAAAACACTAAAAAGTGCAGAGTGGTGGATCTCCAGGACCAGGGTGGAGTAACACAAAAGCTCTACAGCACAAATGTAGCCTTTTTATTTACTTTCCAAAACAATCAGTGAACCTGTAACACCTGAGATTTCATATGTAATCTTGATGAAGGCAGAATAGTGGTAGACCTGAAAAAGAGTCATTTGGCAGACTTCACTGCACAGAAACGAACAAAAGCATTAGGGTCTAAGAGAAAGAGGCGAAAGTTAAAACATCTAACTTGTCGAGGGTCGTTCAGACTTAGAAGGTTTGGTTCAATTAAAACAAACCCTGGTGTGGTTGGTCTGTTAGTGCAAGTGAAAACTTGCCAAGTAAGTGGGCTGAGACCCCGAGAGCAGGTTGGTCTCGTTAATAAACACACACTGGTGCAGTTCGTTTGAAGTATGAACGCAATACAGATGAAATATTTCTAAATAGACCAAAGACAAGATGAATCGTCATCTTCTCTTTGCATAACTGCTATGGTTCGTGGAAAAGACGACTTTCTGATGCCACTTTGACACGTGCATGTCGTACCTTCATAAGCTTTGAATCAGTAACTATAGAGCAGATAGTTTCGGTTTTTAAACGAGGCTGAGGCATGTTTAAAGTCATTATAAACTACTCCATATACACATTTGACTGAACACACAAATTATATTATTAAGACGGTTTCTCTGTTTTGTAAAAGCAGTAAGCTACTCAAGGCTCAAGGGATTTCACATAGTGCAAAACCACAGTAATGCAGGGAGTTTCATAGCTTATTGCTCCAAAATCAAAGACAGATAAAAGAAGACACAAATAAAACTACCAAGCCCAGAGAGTACAGACAGCAGCATGATTCAGAAAGTTGGCTGGACATTATCACAGTTATTGTCCATCATAAAATCTGCCCAATCACTTGTGACCTTTTGTTTATATGACTTTTGGTTTTTGTGTTTGATCTTTTGGTTTGATGTTATATATTTCAGTGTGAACGCTGAACAAACCAGAACTAAGATACAAACCTCAAATATAAACGTTCACCCTGGTTCATTACTTGCGAAACGCACATGGCACTAGTGCACGTTAAGATCAGTGTACCTGTTCCTTGAAGAGTTCACGGAGGACGTTCATGCAGAGCTCAACCACCTCTTTCTCTTCCAGATCTCTGACCACGGCCACAGCTTCTCCGGTTATCACTGACATCAGCACGCACTGATCTCCCTGCAGGGACAGGTCACACACATAGAGCCACTGTACTGCTGAACAAATGCTTGATCAGAGTGAGTGTAAGTAATCACACATGCTACGTTATCTTAACTCACACAGTGGCACACAATACAGTGTAATGATCACTATATGCAAGATGTATGAAACTTGATTCTCTTCTGCTAAAGAAGCTGCCAATTTGGAGACACAGTGTTTTTTTGCAACACTTGGAATCACATGTAACCACATAGCTAAACCATGGACAATGACATGACAACATGCTTAACTATCCAGTGCTTATCTCAGTGGAGAGACATACTACAAATTAAAAATTGGGCAAATGAAAATAAATGGAAAGAATAAAGATGAGTTCTGAGTCTGACCTTCGGAGTCATGTCATAAAACACACTGAACAATCCTCTCTTGTCTGGGCTCGGGGCAACATGACCAAAATAATCAGCTCCCTTGACTTTACTGTCCCAGAATCTATAGGGGAACTGCAGTGCGATCTGAAACAGAAGACACCTTGTTAGACAGTGTCCACAGCATAGGCACTTACTATGAGGCCTACTGTGAGAACAAAACGCAACATCTTTCATGATGATTTAGTTATGGTGAAAAGGTCTCGACAAGGAAGACAGTAACATTAACTATTAGAACACGTGAGGATCTATAACGACATATTTAAAAATGGTCCATGTTCTGTGGTTTTCTTGTTTGTTTCTTTTTTCCCCTGAGATCTACTTTTGACATTTGTGAGGTTTATGTACCAAAAACAGTTGTAATTCATTGTTACTTGACTATTTTCCAACATCTCTTCATTCCTTAGAATTTACCTGTGTGATATACACTGATATATGTAAATGAACTCTGTCCTGATTGGCTGCCCTGTATTGTGCCTCATTCAAAAAGCAGTCCCTCATAAATTCTGTGTGAATGGGAGGGGCTAAACTGTTGGTGTCCCATCTGTCTGGCACCCACTGTCATGCCTTGTTCAAACTCTGATAATTTACATCGCTGGCAAGTGTTCAGCTGGCAAGTGTTCAGCCTCACTCACATATAACACCTCACAACTTATACAGGTGTGGGCGTTCTCAAGTTTTCCCCCAACGCCACTTAATCATCAGTTTACATAGTTCTATCCAATGACTTTGGGCAAGTTGGTGTATTTACAACTAGTTTTAAAATATGTTTAGTAAATATCAGACTCTCTTATTAAAAAAAGTTTTTCATGATATGGGTCCTTTAATAAAAACACGGGTCCTTCTGATGAGAAAAGGGACTGCTTTTGCTGTAGTTGTAGCCCAGTTCTTTGGCTATGGAAAACATATCTTATACCTTTTTAATATTGCTCAAAGGCAACCCTTTTTTTAAATATAAAGGGAGAATTACATCTTCGGCATGTTCCGGGGCTTTAGACCATTTTTGTATTAAGTCTTGGACAACTTTATACTGTTAAGAAATAGTCTACTTAAAGTCCATGTTAGAATAAGCTCAGATACAAGTTGCCCCATTGTATCAGTCCTTACCTTCTCTATGATGCCTGCTCCCAAGCTGTGAATGGCTTTGAGCTTCCTGTCTGGGAGAGGAGGGCTGAACTGGATAACGTTCTTCTGGAGAAGAGCTAAAGGAACCGTCACTAAGACCTAAGAAAGAAGTCGACACTTCTCAATGCAAAGAGATACATGTGGGTAAAGCTACTAATTTATATGAAGCAGTGTCCTGTACCTTCTGAGCAGTATACTGGGTTCCACTTGAGGTGGTGACTTTCACAACATCTCCTGAGTAATCAATGGACTTCACCTATATAAAGATGCCTCATTTAGTTATTTAGGAGAGGATGCCAAAAATAACACCACCACAATTCATGACCAATAAGACACCAACTTAAACTCAACTTCAAACTGAACTCTGAGTCTCTGTTCACTAATAAGCACATGAAACCTACCGGCCTCTTGAGGTGGATATTGAGGTCTTGGGCCAGTTTGTGCAGCAGAGTGGAGTAGCCCTCGGTCAGAAGGGTGTGGTCTCCAGAGAACTGTGCAAAGAACTCGTTATGATCCCACGATCGTGCCGACACCTCCAAAACAGACAGGCAGAAAATGTAAAGGAATGTAAAGGAATATTTAATAGATTGATATACGTTTAAAAGGCAGTGTTTAAGAGACTGCTATACAGCCATGCTTTACAAACATCCAAGAGGGAAAGTCTACATTTATTTCTAAAATTCTGCACAATAAAACCATCTAGATGTAAAAGTCAGTCAGAACGGTCTGATGTGAAGCAAAAATTGGATTCTTCCGGAGAGTTGTACCAAGTCCAGATCATTCACAGTGGTGGTGATAGGAACCAGATGTCGGTGGAGTTTAATGCCTCTAAAAGCTCCTTCACAGAAAGTTACTTGATGAATTGTTTACAAATACACTGCTTGATGTCAGCGACATTGTTTTACAATAGTTTTCGTTAAAGTCTTCACCTAAATGTATTATGTTTTACAGAGAGGCAAAATAGTCCACACCAATTTATTACTGTCAATATCCGCAAAGGCCCAGTGAATCAAATCATGGTGGAGAGTTAAATGCAGAGTGTTGTAAGGCAAAACAGTACCTTAAAGGAAAAAAGTTATTTAATCAGACTTACCACAAATGTACCCTTATCAACATTACATAAGAAAACTCAGATACGTGGTGGTTTTGGATAGTAATTGAAATGTCTATTTGTGTTAGACATCGTGACCCCTGGTTCTCATTACTGCCATCATAAAGAAATCAGAGTTGGTAAGTTTCTCTGCAATGCACCATTTCGCATTACTGAACCACTTTGTTTACATTTCAATGACTGAATTATGCAAATTTTACAGAAGAAACATCTGTGGGATCCTTTTTACACTGCTGCTGCTGTGGGGGCAGTCATGGACTGTAGGTTAGGGAACAAGCCCTGTGACCAGAAGGTTGCCGGTTCGATCCCCTGAGCTGACAGTATATGACTGAAGTGCCCTTGAGCAAGGCACCCTGGGCACGCTGTGGATAGGGCTGGCCACCGCTCCGGGCAAGTGTGCTTACTGCCCCCTAGTGTGTGTGTTCACTAGTGTGTATGTGGTGTTTCACTGCACGGATGGGTTAAATGCGGAAGTGAAATTTCCCCGTTGTGGGACTAATAAGGGTCACTTAAATAAAAGGAGATTTCTCTTGTCTTACACACACCTGGTCCAGGGTGCTGGCGCAGGCGTACTCCAGATTGCTGAGATGGAACTGAAGTACTTTCTCCTCCAGCTCGCTGAACTGAATGCCTGATTCCTGCAGAAACGTCTTATACAATTCCTGAATCTTTTCTGAATGAGAGTGAAAAAAGAATGAGCAGAAAACTGGAGACTAGAATGTTTTTTTTAGAAACTGAAAAAGAATAGAAACTATTTTATATTCAGTCAAGATAGAAAAAAAAACACAGTGGTAGAAAATACACAATAGAACTGAAACATTTTCAAAACAAAATCAGTATAGTTTTAATGTGACTGTCTAATACAGTGTCATAAACAGTGATTCAGAAGGGGTTTGTCACAATGCAAGACTTTCCACTTAGCTGGACACCTTCAGTAAGTAAGATATAGTTCAGTTATGGCTGCTATTTAACAGGTGAAAGAGGTAACTTTTGGTGCTTTTCCTCATTTATGGTGCTGGAAGTGACTTGAATATAATCGCAGTTGCATTTCGTACTTTGTGTGCACTTCTTACGTCTTTGTAACAATCCTGGCAAAAGCCTTCTGTGTATGAAAGGTGCAGTACAAATAACCTTGCCTTGACCTTAACCCAAAAAAAAAAAAAATCAAGACTGTCCAATACGAATGATCTTCACTTCTAACCGATTCCTGAATTATGGCCCAAATTATCTCACCAAATCTGACATATCCCTCCTTAAGATGTGCATTTACTTTGTGCCTACGGATTGCTTTGCTCTTTTTTAAAACGCACAGTACCCCCAAGTGGAGCGTCATGGTGCTGCGTCTTGTCCTTCCTCCACTCAGAGACGACATCTAAAATGGCGTTGAAGTGGAAGTCCATTCGCTTATCTATGGCAGGGTCAGTGATTTGGCCACCCTCCTGGATCAGGTCACACCGTTCACGCAGCTTATGCATCCTCACACCCAGCTAAACACAACAGCAAAGTCAAATGCAGGGTAGGTATGTCATGAGGGAGTGCATGTGCTAGTAACAGTAGTTATGAGAGCATGCAGACTGCATCATCATCATAAATTACGGAAAAATCTTCACTCGATGCATAATTTGTCTTAAAAACAAAAGCAAAAGTGTTTTTACTAAGTTTATGAAATTGGTAGTGGTGTAATAAGAGGCCAACTCATAACCTGAATGTGTGCTGCATTAGACATGTTTTACTATTTTTATCTATTTTGGTTTATTTACGACTGGCATAGCTATAGGACTGGTTTAAGTGATGGATGAATAGAGTGTTAAACAGATGTTTACTGTCAATATTTGGTGTCTCATGCTGTTAAACGTCTTTGAATGAGGGTGGCAAGATGACAGGTAAAGGCAAAATGCATAATGGTCCTAAACTGATTCGTCAAATAATAGTCAACAAAATAAATTACAGAAACGTTTGTTAACTGCACTCCCAGAGTTGATTACATAACAATCCTTAGTCGCAACAACAGTGTACAGACATTGAACACTTACACATTTACTTACAGTACTGTGCAAAAGCCAGAGACCACCTTTTATTTATTAAATTTCCAGTCAAACCAGCCATAGCAGTCAAAGACATGGTACACCCCCAAAACTGTCCCCATGAGTCGGAAAAGGATGTGCAGCTGTTAAGAAGCTCTGACTGAGAAAAGGAGATACATCAAAACAAGGAAGCTGTTGGTGTTCTCAGAACAATGGACTGACCACCCCAGAGTCCAGACCATAACATCACTGAATGTGTTTGGGATCAATGACTGTGAGAAGCAGCAAATGCAACCAGCTTTTACTGAACTTTGGAGGTGTGGAAAAGTATCCCTGCAGATTTCTTTGAAAACTGAAAGCAAGACTGGACACTCAGAATACTGAAAAACGTTACACTACATTTAGTTGTTGAGGTTCTGTATAATATTCTGTTAAACATGTTTTCTACTTTTTTCTGACACTGAAAAACAATAAACTTGGACTAAATAAGTTTATTGAATAAACGGCCATTTTCACTGGAAATTAAATAAATGACATTTGCACAGAGTGTCTTTTGGTAGCATTTGTGAGCCTATTATTGGTTCATCAAAGTGTGCGTCTCTCTTACCTGTTCACACATTAGAGCGATGGGATTATTGACACAGCCGTTAACGATCTGAGCTCCTCGCCCCACAGTGACGCCCAGCGAAGTGTCATCCCAAACTCGCCCTCCTATTCGCTCCCTCGCCTCCAACACCACAACCTAAGATCCAATCACAACAGCTCAAATGGGAGAGGATTTCATCATCAGTTAGGTTGTTTTATATCTACAAAGTTGTATTTACACAGATCAGAAAGACATATAATCAATCATTCAATCAAGAATACGATCAAAAGATGTGTCAGTTCCACTACTGGTCCAGTGTGAAACCAGCCTCATCTTCAACAGCCTCCAAGAATATGAATGTACATTTCCAGAACGTTCTAACTCCATCCTTCTGATGTAATGTAATAGTATTCTATCTGTTAAATACTTGTACTAATGTTACACGGTTATAATGCACAAAGTAATCATATTAACATCTTGACATGACTGGTGATGCACAGTTTACCATTTCCTATCAAAAGACTGGGTTTGTTAGATACTCTGTACCGTTACTGCTGTGTGCATGTGCTGATAATCAGACTGAAGGCCTTAGCATACTTCTTGCGGAAACAACGTTCGCCTGGCTTCAGCAAACAATGACGTAATTGCAGAGAAAACGAACATCTGCAGTGGAGGCTTCGTTCGCCATGTCACGCACATGGCAGCCAGACGAACTCCGCGGACGAAGACACTACACGGCAAAGCCTGTGATTGGTCGGAAAATGAGGCGTGGCATGAAACAAAGGTCGACGCCTTTGAGGAGCTTCATTTTGCAAGACGTACGCTGAGTGCTTTGGCAGAGACACCAATATTTCACTGTGAAACCGTAACATAAATACAAATATAAGATAATCTATATCTTATTTTAAGGTTCACAAGAGGACGAGGCTGAAGTTGGCTTTGTATTTGCCAGCTTTTTGTTTGAATTCTCCCGTTCCACCTTACCTGGTGGCAGCATTCTGGACTTGCACGTCGCCGTAGTTAGAACTGTGACAAATCGTTTTTCCACCAGTCATAGAACTCATCATAAAATGTCACAGCGTCACCTGCATGAGTGGCGCATCAGTGACAGGCAACACGAAGCCCCGAAGGCACTTTCGGCTTCGCACAACCCTCAAGAATTTCGTTTCGAAAGAAGTATGCTGAGGCCTTTAATCATAAACTCTAACTGACCTGCATGCCAAAGTTCTGCAGCTGTCTAGCGGCAGCGAGTCCTGAGGGTCCTGCTCCAATCACCAACACCTTCTTCTGCAGACAGCAAAGGACAGAAAGAGAAGCATCATCCACAAAGGAACTGTCAGTGCAATTTTCATCAAAGCCCCTCTCTGCATTTCGGAGGAACATAAATTATGCAAAACAATTCACATTAGTGGTTGTGGTCAGATGGTGTTCGTATAAGCAGCAGGGAAGGGCTGCCAGTGTTTGTAGTGGGTCAGCAATGGCAATGATGATAAAAAAATGTGTGGGTCCTTACAAGACAGAGATGTGTTCACAGTGAAATCAGTCCTTCAGGGAAGGCATTATGATTTCTGGAATTGTCTCATTTTTATTGCTAATTTTTGTTTGACAATATAATCATTATTACTGTATTTAAACTCTGCAAATATTGTAGTAACAGTCTTTCGTTTATTGTTACGTTTCTTGAAAGGAAACCTTTACATTTTAAAACACCCAGTAGAAAATTGTCCAATCATGATGTTTTTATGTGGTCTGTAGGTAGATACAGTCAAGCGAGCTCTCTCATTGTTTAGGCCTTCAGGAGCTGGACAGAAGGCCTTACACACCAGATTAACCACCAGGAACTGACAACTACCAGCAGATGGGACCAACTTCATGAGAAAAAAAAACATCAATCTAGACCCTCTGAAGCAGTCTAACCAGGTTTTAGTCAGCGTCAGTTGTTAGAAATGGGAAAAAGTGACACCAGCTCTATGCCAGGACTTGACAAGCTTCAAATTTATGTGTTTAATCTAGGACTTTCAGATAAATCCCACAGAGGACGCTAGCAGACATTAGCATTATTGTAGAGATGTCTTATATTATATTATATATCGTTTTTTTTGACAGAGTTTTGACATTTATGGCCTAATCTGTGGTCATAATGACCCACAGTTACATGTCACCACTGAATGAAATATTACAAACATGACTGTGAGTACCGCAACCCTATCTGGACTAAGCAGTTAACGATGATGATGATGATGATGATGATGATGATGATGACGACTGTGAGCCCTTAAGGTAGAAAGTTTAGACCTGAGCAGAAACGCTGAAATGAGCAATAAGGATAATCAACTGAATGCAGCCAAAGAGGGCAGAAACATGAGTATCATGCAGTGCACAAGCACTGAACCTTCTTGGAGGGAAGCTGTTAGCATCAGTAGTTAGCACAAGATTAGGTGACTCAGACTGACGTTGTGGTAGGGCTCTGGCAGCAGAGGCCGTTTGGCCAGCAGCGCTCCGGTGTTGATTAATCCTTTCCGGGTCATGAAGTGCAGAACTCTGTTTAGCTCTTGAACGCAGCGGATTCTCACCAAACCCCGCACGATAACGTGAGGCGCACACTTCTGCGGGGTTAAAGCCTCCTGTGAAGTCAAGAAAAACCTCATGTGAAATTAAAGCACAGCGAACATCAAAAATAATCAAATGATATTAGAAAGATCATGTGATTTACACAGTAACATATACTCAATGCCATATCAGGACTTGTAAAAACGGTAGCTTTATAGAAGGAAAAACATTCCTTATTTTGAAAGGGCCCATATTCGATGTTTTTCTTGTATTTTATCATTTCCCAGAGGTCCAGTTCGTGCACCAAAATCAGTCATATTTAATTTTTCCAAGGACTGTTTTTTTCCCACAGAATTAAACAGGCTGTTTTTGTTACTGTGTCTTTACAGCTGATATATGTAAAGGAACTCTGTTCCGATTAGGTGCCCTGTATTTTGCCTCCTTCAAAAAGCAGCCCAGGAAGAAACACTCCTTATAACTTCAGTGTGAATGGATGCTGTAGGCTGACCAAAGTGACACATGAAATTGCATTGGTTTTCATAGCATCACCAAAACAACAAAATCAAAATGAGCGGTTTTTGCAGCTTGGTTTTCACATATGGACTGTGTGGAGTGGGGAGTGAATGGACCATTTTGATGAAACTTTTAAATAAATTACTTTATTTAACCTCTTACACTCATGGGTATATTTCGGTTTTTCCATCTGAATTTACATGACCATATCATAAGGCAAATTATTCAGTAACTGCATGAAATAAATGTAAATTTTGGGTTCTTTTTTTGTAGGTTCCCCTTCAAATTAGCACAACATGTGTTTTATGATCATACACATATTGCTATATGCTTACAATTTACTGCTGAAAGCCAAAAATCATCTTTTATAAAAATAATTTTTACAGAGCAGATCACTGAAGAGACACCATCTGGGATCCAGTTTCTACCTCAGATTTCTGGAAAAACGGGTCAACTTTCAATAGATAAAAAAATTGTGAGTTCAGCTTATTTTATTACAAAGTTGTAAAATTACATTACCCATCTATCTGACTAGAAAAAAGACAGTTACTCTCATGACACCCACCTTCTGAATGAAGCTTATAAAATATGAAAGTTATTGACAAAGTGTGTTCTGGTGGTTCCAAGGAGTTAAAAAGGTTTGGATCATTGGTGTGTGTGTGTGTGTATATATATATATGTATACACACACACACACACACACACACACACACACACACACACACACACACATATATATATATATATAGGTGAGCACAGACAGCAGACTTGTTAGTGACACTTGTTAGTGAATCCCAGGAGCTCACACTCTCTCGCTCTACTGTACGTGCCCGGTCCTGTTGCAGACTGCACCTCAGGACCCTGCAGGGAGCACGCCTTTGGAAATGCATGGATCTGCACTTTCCACTCAGCTTAATGGCCAGTGGAGTCAGTTTTAGGCTCTGGGGAACACAGCAGCGGAAAATATAGCTCCTCCTGTCAGAAACCTACGCAGAAGCTTAGTCCCACTGCTTCACTCAATTGGCATATGCCTGGGACGCTGTTGCTGTAATAGATGGAAACTTAAGGCCATGCTGTGCACTGGGAGTTAGAACAAGTACAGAGTGCTTATTGAATTCTCTCTTAATGGCTGGTTAAAGACCGATTTCTCTCTTTCACTTTCCCGCCCAAATTAATAAATATATTTCCCTCTTGAGTTGAAAAGACAACTGTGAAGAGTGTAAGCAATGACACTTTAACTCAGTCTTTGTATGATGTGTTTTAGCCAGTCATTTACTCTTTGTGAAGAACAGCTACTTGTTCTGGGTATTGATTTTGCATATTAATGACCACTGCTCTCACTGTCTGTCTAAGGCCCAATCCCATTTCTTCTTTTTACCCCTACCCCTTATTTTCGAGTGTCACCCTAACCCCTTGGAAATGAGTTACAAGGGGTAGTGGTTGAAATCTTACCCTACGGAATGGGACAATCCCTCAAATAAAAAAAATAAAAAAAAACATTACTTCATTAACAGCTACTAGCGCTGCTCTGTAGGCGACCCGGGCCAGCTTCAGTGATAGCAGAGAAGGGTAAAGTTCAGCAACCTCACTGCTGGGCTTTAGTTACATTTAGGGCACCATATGCCTTCAAAGAGGGGGGCAATTATTTATTATCACTCACCGCTAATTCTTTGGTGATACGAAGCTGAAGTCAGATAATTACCAGCTTCTTGTTCAAATTTTCCCGTTCCACCTTAAATGGTGCAGCAGTTACATTCTGGTGCTTCAGGCGTCAGAACTGCTGGACTATTTAAGGTGGAACGGGTAAGTTAGCCAGCTAGCTACTGAAACATTAGCATGCTATTAGCGATTTTTCATGTTTGTTATGAAGAAAATGACCATAATACATTGAAACAATATTAAACTAATATAATACAATGGTTATCATAATTTTTAACTGAGAAAATTCTCACATTTGTGGGTTTCTTTAGTTGCTCAGCCATCTTGCCGGTTTTTCTTTTTTTCTCATAACTCTCCATTTGGAGTGTCGCCTCTGAAAAACCTCCGTTTGGAGGGCCATGTAGCCCAAACACTTTGCGCTACTCCTCTATCTCAACAAAAATTGGGACACCCTAACCCTAGACATGAATGCGCAAGACAGAGGGCTAAGGGCTAAGTGGTGGGGCAAGGGGTGAAATGGGATTGGGCCTAAGAAACGGGGACAGGATAGGAGGCATGGCTTTGTGCATTGGTTGAAAGCTCTACAATGGCTACCAAACAGCACAGTAAATAGAGACTTTACAGGTTCAACTTTTTAGGTCTGTTTATGTTAAAAGAACAGATACAGTCAGTAAATCATGAGCACATGCCAGCCAAGCAATGTTTACTACAGAAACCTTGTAATTCGCTTTGAAAGTGGCGTTTGTTTACGTGGTAGCCCCTCTAAGATAATGCTAATTTCCTAGTATATAATGATTTGCCTTTTTTGTTACTATCAGGCTAACAGTACTGACTGTTGGCATTCACAACAGCCCCCTAGATTCATTGCAGACATCTGCAGCTCATAAAAGATACTGCCTTACGAGGCAACCAATGTTCTTGGAACTCTACACTGACACCTATCTGTACGGGTGATATGAGCGTCTTTACTGCATCCAGCAATATGCACAAAACCCTTTAATTATGCAAAGGGTCCTTTGAGTGTTCATGTTTCCACATAGAACCCTTTTCTTTACTGAAGAACCCATGAAGAACCATTTTTTAAGAGTGTACCTATGTCTTTTTTTAGGTTCCTTCCAGAATTGTTGATCAACACCTGTGATTTGTACAATTCATCCAATAATACTGCAAATACAGTGACTTGAAAGTAGGGGAAGTGAGCTCAGGATGAGGATGTGAGACTGGGGGCACCACACTGCTCAAAATATGACTAGAGCAACATGGGAGAAAGTGTCTAGCATAGTCTTAACAGCTTTAACCAACAAGCATGCACATCTTTTTCTTCTATGGCGAGTTTGCCGGGCTGTTGTCACATGATTTAAACATGGCACTGCAAATGTGTGGACCTGCGCATCATTACGATAAAACCGTTCATACAAGCCCTTGAAGTAACTTGAGTCTTCGTCTCAGGCAAGTGTACACTGATCAGGCATAACATTATGACCACCTCCTTGTTTCTATGCTCATTGTCCATTTTATCAGCTCCACTTACTATATAGGTGCACTTTGTAGTTCTACAGTTACAGACTGTAGTCCATCTGTTTCTCTGTTTTTAAACACCTCAGTGTCACTGCTGGACTGAGAATCGTCCACCAACCAAAAATATCCAGCCAACAGCGTCCAGTGGGCAGCGTCCTGTGACCACTGATGAAGGACTAGAGGATGACCAACACAAACTGTGCAGCAGCAGATGAGCTAGGTGGACTGACAAGGTAGGAGAGTCTAATAGAGTGGACAGTGAGTGGACACAGTGTTTAAAAACTCCAACAGCGCTGCTTTGTCTGATCCACTCGTACCAGCACAACACACACTAACACACCACCACCACCACGTCAGTTGCTGAGAATGATCCACCACCCAAATAGTATCTGCTCTGTGAGGGTCCATACGGGTCCTGACCACTGAAGAACAGGGTAAAAGGGGGCTAACAAAGTATGCAGAGAAACAGATGGACTACAGTCTGTAATTGTAGAACTACAAAGTGCACCTATATAGTAAGTGGAGCTGATCGGTGTGTGTACACTCTGCTTTCAGATTTCCGTTGTTTTCCCGTTAGCCGTGAAATTGTCTTGCATCCTTTTCTCTCTTTTAGCTCTCGCCAACAAGGCGAGATTTACTTTTGTCCAGTCTCTTGCTTGGTCACTCTTTCTTTTTCTCTTCCTCGCTTCTCCAACAACATCTTCTGGTGCCATAAAGTGTTATGTTTTTCTCAAGAGAGGTCTCGTGCCCAATCTTCCAAAGTTACATAGCGCTATAGCAGGCATTCCGGGCCCAGAGCGGCAATGACAGAGATGCTGTTCTCACTATTATAAGTCAGGGTCCCGTCAAAATGATTTTGAAGCTATTATTTTAGGGTAAAACTGTTACCTTATGTTGCTTTAAGAGCTGGCTGAGTGGGCGCTTTTGTTCAAGTGAGGTGGGGTACTTTGCTATATTTGACGCTCTAGCAAATCCGAACAGCCTGCAGAATCTCATGCCCTTTGTAAAAGGAAAATGCTCCAAAATGGCAGAGACTTCACATTTTAGAGTTTCTTGGATGGTAGATACCGTTACAAACAACGTGGACTGGCAAGGAAAACACAGTTTTGTTTACTAGGTCTCCCTTAAAGCAATAAAAGGAACAACAAATAAATTAAATGTACACAATTTCTGCCCCTCCCCCAAACACAGTCCATCAGCTGAGACACATTTATTGCTTAAAGTTAGAAGTCTTAAGTAGCTAACAAGGAATTGAAGCTTTTACTCCATTAATTAGCTAATTTGCCAATTGCTACTAACTGCGAGAAATAAGATTTAGTACCTTGCAGTCTCTGTGCCAGGCAGCCAGGATGAGGTTGCGCAGAGCAAGGTACATGGTGGGATCCCTGGAGAATTCTGGGAACTCGTAGAGCTCGTCCAGCTCCATCATGTCCGGCCGCACGCAGAGAGCTTTTCCACACTCGTTGGGCTGGTAGAACGGCTGGAAGTATGGGCACAAACCTGGGACTGAACATATACACAGAGATACATGAATTACGGCAGTGCAGTGGTGCACTTTCTACCAAATATCATCATGCATTAACGAAACTTTACTCAATTGTGTATTTTGTTGTAAGATAGCTGAGTCCAAACTCAGCAGTAAGATTGCAACTTATGCCACCACCATTACTAAAAATTCCATCTGTCTCCTGAGGTTTACTGCAATCTTTTGTAAATGCATCATATGAATACTACAGAGTAGAAATGAAAAGACCTGCAGAGATTGTGACCACAAGAATAAACGGATCTTTACTGTTCTTCTGTACTAACTCTGTGGCTGGATGTTGCGGCGCTGCTCAGGCCGCAGGTCACCATGTGAACTGGACGGACTCATGCCCACGCAGTCGGGGTAGTAAGCGGTGAGGAAAGGGTTAGCCGGACTCTCCTTGAACAGCGGCGGCAGAATCAGCATGGAGTGCCACCAACTATCAGCTACACCAGCCACTCTCTGAGAGAGAGAGGGACACAGAGTAGAAATGCTTCAAGAATATATTTTACCACCGAACAATTACAATAATTAGGACGAATACTACTATTTAAAGCTTTTCAGAAACCAAAGCAGAATGAAATTATTAGAAAATCCATTCAAATATACGAGCTGACTCACCATGTCCTCAGGTTGAGAACACTGATCCGGTCCTTCACTCTATAATAAAGACAAATAACACAATTAATTTTCTGTTAAATAAACAGAGGTTTCTAAATGATTTGTATTGGCATATGGTTTCATGAGAAAGCTTTAATTCATATAGAACAATAAATGAAAGTTGTTCAAGGTTTAAAAAGTTCTTTTAACTTCTTTACCAAAAACAGTGCTTTTAAAGAACCATCCACGAAAGGGTTCTTAAGGGTAGGCCTTCTGCTTTAGAGAACCAACAGAAGACTGTCTGAAGTGCCCTGAGCACTAGTTTAAGAACCACTGCTTTAGGGAATGAACATCTGGGGAGCCCTCTGGAATGTCTGGAAAAATCACTGTTTTGGGGAACCAGCAGCGGCCCTGAGCACTAGCTTGAGTACCAGTGCTTCAGGGAATCAACAGTAGACTATCTAGGGGGCCTGTTTGAGAAGCACTGTTTTCGGGAAGACACGGTGGACGTTTTAGAGAGCCCCGAGCGCCAGTCTGATTGTTTAGGGAACCAATAGTGAACAGTGAAGGGGGTTCTGGGGACTGGATTGAGAGTAACTGCATTAGTGAACCAACAGTCCTTCTTCTAGAACTTCTTCCTCTTTCTTGTCACAGCAGTGGAGGGATTGGTGCTTCTAAAGCTCTTAATTCAGCTCAAGAAGAACTTGCTTTTTAGCTGATGGAACACTAAAGTCTGCAGTGTTGGGCCTGGAAGGAACCCAATTTTATAGTACTATTGTATAGCATTATTCCAAATAAGCCTTTTTGTTACCTTTAAAATTATAGTGTGGACTGTTTCAGTCTCTTACTTTAACGTTGTTGAGCTTCATACCGCAGCGGTACGTTGCAGCCAGCGAGGCAGTTAGCTGAATCTCTTTAGTGAGCTGCCTCCACTTCCCGCAGTCTGGCTTTGTGCACTGAACCTGAAGAAAGAGACCACACGTATGAGAAAAGAAAGAAAGACCAGAAAAAAAAACCTTTCAGTATGATTATGAAAGGAGTGGCTTCTAAATTTCCAGAGTGGGTGAGCGTTTCGTCTTTGCTTGTCACTTAGAGGATGGATTTAAATGTGTTAATTTCCTACAGAGGATGGTGACAACTCAGCACACCTCCAGAATTATCAGGGGCCTTCAGATGTTTCAAGGGCTTCAGTGAATGGCAGGGGGGCATGAAGTCTTTGGATTTTGACAAACTAAAAAAGTACCACAGGCATTTCTTCAATAGGCATTTCTCACCCAGTAAGGGAGCTGCTGGTCAGCCATAAAGGCCTTCAGACTGGGCTCACTCTTCCCGTTTTCCGTCCACAACCTCTTCCACGAGGTGTACTTCTCATAACCTTCCTTGTGACTTACAAAACATAAAGACACAGAAATGAAAGTCGGACGAATACGGGTATAGATCTCTCATCTCACAATAATCAAACTTGATTATGATTCTTTAGGAAACGATTAAATCAATTAGGAAATCCCAAATCTCACCACAATTATATTTGATCTGATTATTTTCAAGTAATTCAGAATGTTTAAATTCACATTGAACACAAATGTGACAGGAGAAACATTTACATTTACATAATAGTGCAATATAGATAATAAAACAATACACCAAGCTGTTTTTTACTTTTACGCTTAAAAATAGGTGGAGAATTTTATTGTTGCCAAAAAAGGAGCACATACTTAATTGAATATCATTACAATAAATTATAAAATTCCAAAATGATGCAGCTTAATTGCTACTTTCAGTGCATTCTTTCACTTCTAAAAAATGTATGTCTGTAACTTTAACAAGAGCTGAGGATAACTGGTGTAGGCAGACACTGAGGCTACATTCATGTTGACTGATGTACCATAAATCAAGATTTTTTGCCTTTTCATCTTTAACTGGGCCTGAAATTTTGGTCCAAACACAAATACTCTGTCTAAGCGTGACCTAACCAGACACACAGTGTTGCATTTTAAATCCGAACAGGCCCCAAGCCCAGCAATATAAATTACTGTGTAGCGTCAATAAAAGCCACCATTAGATCATAAATAAATAAAACGACAAAAATCAAAGCAACATACGGTTTGTAACAACATTCAAAACCTTTTTTTGGTCTGGATAGACTTTCCAGGACAAGCTGTTCTCACACTGTGTGGTGCCGACAGTGAAGTGAGAGATGTTAGTCTTCACTTGTTTGAGTCTAAAACTCCAACTAAAACTTGTTTTTACACAGAAAATGTTACATTATACTGAATATATAAAAAAATTCTTTTAGCCCAAAAAAAACAAAAAACAAAACTTTTGGCTATACTAAACACTGCAAAAGCATGAATTTATCTGTTTTTATTTTTTAACCTACTCAATGATCAACAACTGAGAGCTGTTTTGATCTTTGTAATAAACACTTGTGCTTGTTATTCATTTGTTTGTTGTTCACGATGCACGTGGCTCATTCACAGGATACTATTCATTAGGATGTGTGTCTGTGGGTCGTTTTAAGCACAGGTTTGTTCACAGTAAAGTCAGATATTGGTCAAGGCAGAAAGACAATCTGAGCAAAAAAAAAAAAAAAATCTAAACTGAGCTAGTAATGTGAACACAGGCTGAGACTATTTTCATGTGCATTACTTAAACCTCACCTTCTGTAGTAGTGGTCAAAACACTCATTACAGAAGTGCTCTCCACAGGATAAGTGGTACCAGCGGGACGTGTACCCATTTTTCGCACACCTTCGGAAGAGAAAGAGATCAGATCACCACACGGCAACATCAACATCAAAGGCAAGCTGTAAGTGAACGCGCGGCACCTTTCCGATGCGCTGGCGAAACAAACGGGGTACGTGGCAGGACACCCAGCCTTCTCACACTTCCTGAACTTCTTCTCCACCTGCTCCTCCTCCTCCTCTGTCTCTGGAGCTTTTCTTTTAGTCTAGGAATTCAGAACAGAGAAAAAAATACAGCAGAGGTTCCTGAACTACAGGTCTTATTTACACAAATCTCAGGTCCAAAAGAGTTTGGACGGTATGCAACATGCAAATAAAAACAGAAAGCAGTGATTTGTAATTCTACTTTGACCTGTGTTTAAAGTGTTACTTTATCCACATCATTGTTTTTTGTGAATATACAAAATTGATGGCTGCAACACATTTCAATAAATTTTTAAATAAAAGGGATGGGGCAATTTAAGACATTGGGAGATGTTCAAAAGACATCTTAAACAGGTGATGCAGTCATGCTTGCTCATAGAAAGAACATCCAGGAAAGACTTGGTCCTTTATGAATAAGGGTGGATTGAGGCTCACCACTTAATCTCATCAAATGCCTCACTCAGATGGCACTGCTTTAAGAACCAGCATTCTTCTGTTATGGATATTAACACTTGCTCGGGAATTCTGTACTTAGCACAGTAGAAGCTATATTTCAATAATGTGCAGAAACGCTGCCGACTTCTCTGGGCTTTAGCTCATCTGAAATGGACGGATGTACAGTGGAAACGTACTGTGATCTGACGAGTCAATCTTTCAGTTGCTCATATAAATAACAGATGTGTTCTCTGGGTAAAAGAAGAAAAGGATCGAGCAGGTTGTTACCAGCGTAAAGTTCAAAAGCCAGCATCGGTCATGTTATGGGGGTGTTATTAGTGTCCATGGCATAAGTAATATGCATGTCTGTAAAGATCATTAATGTCGAAAGATCTATACACATTTTGGTGAAAATATATTTTATGCCTAGTAGATGGCCCTGCATTTCAGGGACACCCGTGCTTATTTTAACACAACAACTCCAAGCCATGTTCTGCATGTGTTACAACAGCATAGCTGTGTAATAAGAGAGTACAAGGTGCTAGACTGGCCTGCCTGCAGTCCAGATCTGTCTCCCACTGAGAACGTGTGGCGCATTTGCAGGGAACTGATTTATAAAACGAGTGTATGCTTGAATATACGCATGCCTCTTTACAACTTCTGTTCAACTCAGTCATTTATAAATTGCAGACAGTCATGGAGATGAGCGTATGTGAAAGAGCATATCAACCCCACCCAACTTTTAACTGATGAATGTCTCCAGTAATAAAAAGCTCTAAAGGAGATAAACAGGTATAGTGCAGTTACAGCACGTTCTCTTCTACACACACTGTGCTCGCTAGTTAAACTTACCAGAATTGTTTATTTTATTAATTTAGTTATTTAAAACAGACAAACAAACAACAAGCAGTAAGTGCACATATAAGTACTGATATACTACTGGGTCCTGTGAAGACAATATGAGCTCACATTTATTACAGCCAAACTCATGAAACACAGGGAGTCGAATGGCTTATTTTTCAACGAAGAAAAAATAAATCACATTACATAAATATGTAGAAAGTAAAGCATTTATAATAGTAAAAAAGCAAAACTGTTGCCACTGCCACCGTGTACCACACTGACGGTGCTTATTTTAATAATAACTGCTTTATATTTCTGATATCTATGTATGCCTGATTTGTTTCTTCTGCAGAAAGGCAATATTTTCCAAATGACTGATGCCACAAATGTCACAAAGAAAAAAAAAAGACCCAAAAAGTAGCCCAGTAAAAAGTGATCCACCATTGTGAGACAGAAATCCAGGGCTAAATAGAAGCAAGTTAAAGTTAGTTGGCTAAGCAAGAAATCCTGCTTTGTGAGCCAGGCCCCAGGACCGGAATTAAAGCATGAACGTAAGATAATCTATACATGTCTGCATACATTGGCCTGTGCCGTCGGAGTGCTGGTGCTCCGTTTGGACCGGGCATTAGGAGCCTGCCTCGCTGAGCGCATGGAGCTGCTTTCCCCTGCCGAGGAATCTACCGTCACTGCCGATCCCGCTCGCTTTTTTCCCCTCGAGCGACTGCAGGGCGCCGTCCCCCCATAATCTGTGGTTAAGACATGATTACAATAGTAAAAACATCACCGACAGCACCAACTACTCACACTTTGTTAATATGTCAGTCAGACAGATAACAAACAATAAGAGATTTAGCTTATAGTTGGGACATAAGACAATATTTATTGCTGCTGCAATAATTTATGTCACAATGTGTCTGAATATGCTTTGACAAGCATATCATAGATAACGTCAGTACTTAAAGAACGAGGAACAACTGCACATTTCATTAAAAAGAGAACATAATTAGTCCTGTTTAATTGGATTTAAATAAATAGAACTATTTTTGTTATACACTTTGAAAAATGACGGTTCTTCAAAAGGTTCCTTAGTAAACAAAATGTTTCTATATTGAACCACTTGCATGATTAAAGGGTTCTTTGCATTGTTAAATGGTTTTTCTTCAAATTGGTGGAGAATCTGCTGTATATGGTTCTATACAGAACCTTTGTGAAAAGGGTTCCATACAGCACCAGATTCTTCTAGCGTTACCATGTCAAGCTTGTAACAACAGAAGAACACTTTTCAAACAGGTTCTGTACAGAACCATCTACAGCACATTCTCCATCAATCTAAAGAACGCTCTCACAATGCAAAGAATCATTTAATATATATATATATATATATATATATATATATATATTTAATAATGCAAAGGTTTAAGTGTTCATGCTTCTACATAAAACTATTTCATACTAAAAAACCTTTGAAGAACCATCTTTAAAGTGTGTAGTTTTTGCTTGCAATGGAATACAGAATATAGAGAACTTGTGGTTCTAAATAGAACCACTGTCTTTCCAAAGAACCCTTGAGGAACCATCTTTTTAGTTGTGTACTGATCCACGATACGCTCAGAAAGGAATACCGCGGTATAATCCATCACGATACCGATACTCATCGTCATATTGCCCACCCCCAGCTGCAAGGCTTCATTGTCTTGCAGCACAACAGAGACCTTACAGTTTCTCCATTACCGCAGCTTTTGCGTAAGCAACGGTATCGCTGACTGTCCTCGCCAACACGACTTCAAACACGAAAAACAGTGAAATATCAGACCTTCAGCACTACTGAAAGACTGGCGGATACACACTAAGGGGGTTTACTATACAGCAGATACCGAGCTAGTTACGTTTGTGGATTATATCGAACAAACCCCTCGGAAAACTAAGGCAGAGTTACTACAACCGCTAAGTAGTCGGTAACGGAGCCCGTTAAGCTACCAAACTAAACCGCTCGTTCTGGACATCGTTATTGACTGTAATGAGCCCTGGCTCTGAGCTGAGGGGCTGATCGGTTCTGAGTGGTCCAAGTTCGTCTGGGCTGGTTTGTAGCGCTTTGAGTGAAAACAAGCCCAGCAGAGCAGCGGCTCCTCACTGACCTGCGTCCGACAGCATCGACGGAGCTCCGCTGCTCTTCGCTCACACACAGCGCTGCTGCCTTCCTGCAGACACTAAGGTGTCCCGCTAACGAGAGAAGAAGGGTGGGCGTCTGTTTGTCCAACGCAGCCTTTGTTTTTTTAATAAAAACTCAAGAAAGGCTGGCCGACTCCAGACATTTAATCCAGCTTCCGTTTTTGCGAGCTGCAATAAGCGTCAAAATAAAAGTCCACAAGTATGTGTAGTAAATACTGTAGCTGCGTTCATTACTCGACGTCGTTTAGACGATTTTTAATACGTATATTGACTTTTCCCATATATATATATATATATATATATATAATCAACATTTACCCGTTTGTACATATACTAAATTAGCTCTTGTGAATGTGAAATATTTATTGATTGACTACTGCTAATGAATGAAAGTCAATGTAAACTGCAAATCACAGCACATTTTGTGGTAATACTACTACTACTACTTCCATGCACAGTCATATAAAACTATTTTTACAAGAGCATTAGTGAGGTCAGGTACTGAGGTAAGGTTATACACCTCACCTTAAAAAAAAAAAATTAAAACACTAAATATTTTGGTTCTTCAAAAAGTTCATATACATAATATATATATATATATATATATATATATATATATATATATATATATATACAAATGAAGGAATGCATATGGGAATCTTTTCAAATGATATATATATATATATATTTGTTATAATTTTTTCTTTTTTTAAAATATGTCTATTTATTATTAGGTATTTATATCTATATTTAACTCTTTCACTCACACATCGCCATGCAAAGTCATTTATTCACATTACGTATAAATTAAACCCAACCACACGTGGATTTTATGAGTCTAAAAAAAGCGACCAAAATAACGTTTGAACCCGTCGATGCTCCGTAGATCGTTCCGTTGCCATGGAGACTGTTGTGCATGGGGGCGGTAACTAAGCAGTCCAGGTTCATGTTGTTGATTTTCGCCGCGTACCGTGGTTATAAAGGCGCAGTTATTAAGACTCCCTTTTAGCCCTATTTACGCGATTTAACTGACTTTGAGAGGCGTTTTGCTTGTGATCCATTTAATGCCATGTTATCACAAAGCGGCTGAGTTTGTCTTTCGTTCGGGATGTTCACTGCGGCGCGAATGACAACTAAAGCGCCGAATGGATCCAGGTCTGGAAAAGCTGCTCCACACTTTCCCTCCATTCATCACTTCTTCACTAAGAGTGCTCCGGAGCTCGACCAGGTGGGTGAGAGTTTTGTTACAACGGTGAGCTGCTTGGTTTTCACGGAGCTGAAGTCAGTTTCTTAGTCGCCAACTTCTTCTTCGAATTTCCCCGTTCCACCTTAAACAGTGCAGCAGTTACACTGCGGCGCCTCGGGCACCAGAGTGTGACTGCTGCTCCATTTAAGGTGGAACGGGGAAATTCGGACAAGCAGCTGGCGAATAGGAAGCCAACTTCAGCCTAGTGTCGTTTTCATGGTTTTCTGAATAAAAACAGCCAGCAGCGTATCTGAAGCATGTGTTTTTACAGCCTGCCAGGCATCCAGACCTCTCCCGGGTGGTACGCTTCCTGGAAGACCCTGTTTCAGTAAGTGATCTGAACACTCTGCTCAAATGTGTTCAGTGGGTCTCAGCTTTTTGTTTTTCATATCCTGTGAAAAGGACTGGACTGTATGTCCAAAAGTTTGTGGACACCCCGATAATTGGTGAATTCTGCTCATTTTAAGGGGAATTCTACAGATTTTTTAAAATGTCTGCATAATTAAATGGTTAAGACATTCAGAGTGGTTTGGTGTGAAATGCTCTGTTCTAGAGAAACTTGCAGAGTCAGAATTGTTCAGAGTGGTGGTGATAGGAACCAGACGTGTGAAGGGTTTAATGCCTCTAAAAGCTCCCTCACAGGAGCCATGTCTGAGACATTGTTTTATGACAGGTTTTACAGTAAAGTTTTGGTGTAAAACAATTTTACAATCAATTACTGGCAAAATAGTCCTCAAAGTAAGTTATTTGTTCAGATTTGGCACTATTTTCCCAGCATCAAGATGACATATAAAAACTCTGGTCATCTCAGATAGTAAATAAAATGGCTTTGTTTATGCTGTAGACACCATGACCAATGTTTTCCATCACCACCACTGTAAAGAAGTCAGTACGTTTCTCTATAATTAAGCATTTTCAAACCACTCTGAATAACTGTTTGCATCTCAGCAATTGAACTATGCAGACATTTTGAAAAATGGGTGGAATTCCCCTTAAAGGTGCACCTGTGTTCAGTTGCCCTTATACAGGCTGTATGAAGAGCATTGACCAATTGAATAGGAGCAGCCACACATGAGCCTAAGGTCACCTTGCCCAAAGCCAAGTGTTATCTAGAGGGATTTAAGACCCCAACACTGGGCTGTGGAGCAGTGGACCTGTGTTCTCTGGAATGATGGAGCTCCATCCCATAACTTTGGGGTGAGCTGGAGTGATCCGGAACTGACCATCCAACATCAGAACCTCACTAATGTTCTTGTGGCTGAATGCAATCAAATCCTCACAGCAATGTTCCAACATATAGTGTAAAGCCTTCCCATAAGAGTAGAAAAGCAACTCCCTATTAATACCCAGATTTCAGAAGAAACACTGGATGAGCAGGTGTCTACTGACGTTTGGACATACAGTGTAGTTTATATATTTGACCAGTTAGTGAAATGTTCAGTAGAGAACTCCACTGAGTGTAAACGTTTGAATATGATCTCTTTACCTGCAGAGCTCACTGAGAGAGAGGCACATTTCTGCCTTAAAGAAAGTCGCGAAGAGATGCCAGAACGGATTTGTATCCTCACTGGACAGAGAAATTCTGTTAAAATTAGACAACAGGAAAAATAATCCTAAGTGGACATAAAAATATACCTCCATTACCAGCCGGTGGATGTCATGATGTCAGTTGTGATGTAAGTAAGTGTCATCCCAGTCCCTATGGGAACAGAAGCTCCTTGCTGGTCCTCTTGAGTCCAATTACAAACCAATTTGCCAGCCTATGTCAGAGCTTTTTCATATTCTAGTACATAGTATGATAAAGAAAGTACTTTTGTCTGCATGGAAAATAACTTTATTAAAAGGTATTAAATAGCTTTTTGCAAAATGTTCAAAATTTTTGCATTGAGTGGTTTGATGTGAAACGTTGTGCTTTAGAGAAACGCACCAACTCTTGATTTCTTTATAGTGGTGGTGATAGGAACCAGGGGTCGGCCTATCTTCAGTGCAAATGATATGAAATATTGTAGCATCCTGCATCCTGGCTGTGTTGCCATGGGAGCAGAAGGAGAGACATTTGTTGTAAATAAGTTGTTGTAAGCTTGATTATGTGCACATGTGTATTGTGCTATTGTTTGTCAGGTTGTGGGGTAGTTTGTGCTTTGTTAATGAGTACCTTCAAGAGAAAGTGCATGACTAGAAATGACCGTCTGTGTCTCGGCAGTTCTCCCTTGCTACCTGTTCAGAAATGTCTCCTGCTTTTTATTCTATGTCGACACCACAATACATAAAAATATATATAATTTTTTACTGTCCAAAATGACCAGTGAACTTACACATGTTTTATATGTAATATTGATAATGATAAAATAATTTTCTTTGGCTATTGTTTTGCCAGGAGTGGTGTTTAAAAGTATGTTTTAGGTAACACTAATTTCTCCTTTAGTGTATTTGTAACAGTTGTACATTGTGTAATAACTTTCTATATAATATATATATATATATATATATATATATAAATAAATATATATATATATATATATATATATATATATATACACAATACACGCCATACTGTCATATGATAATACAAGCAACAAGTTCAGCATGATGCTCATTTAACTTACAGGAAGAGTTTAGCCAAGAAACACATGCACAGACTTTGAAAAATACACATTATTTTATATATATATATATATATATATATATATATATATATATAATATAATATACATATATAATATAATATATAATATATATATATATATAATGTAAACTTTCTATATAATATATAGATATTATATAGAAATCATATTACAGAAAAACTTAGGATAAAAGTCTTAAACTAAAGATCTGACAGGCCAAGATAAGATTTTTCACAAATTCGTATTACAGAAGCAAATCATATCTTAATGTAAGAATCTTATCTTACAGTCTCTTTTCTTATCTCAAATTAAGAAAACTTACTCAATCGAAATTGACAATCAACTGTCATGTCTGTTACCTAGCAACCGACCATACGCGCACAGCTAATGTAAACATGTAATCAAAGTAATCAAGCTAGTTAGCCAGACAGCTAACGTTAGCTACTATTACTGATTTACAGAAAGGTCAAACAAAACTAAAGCGCGATGAACTGAAAGTTAAGAATATTTGTTTCAGCGCTTTGTGCCGCTGACGTTATTCCTCCTAAAAACACAGAAACACGTTCAGCTCTGTCTCCTCATTACTCACCACCAAAACTGTAATATTTTAACTGACGAGTTTTTATCAACATTAACAGACGAAGGTAGTAAGAGGAGGCAGTGGAGATCGTGACTGCAGTGTCTGGTTTCTATCACCACCACTGTGAACAACTCTGACTTTGTACGTTTCTCTAAAATGAATCGATTTCACATCAAACCACTCATGACTTCATTATGCAGAATTTTTTTAATTCAACATTTAAAGGGTTCTAATTGATTCTTAGCTTGGATGTACAGCTTTTGGGGAAAAAAAAAAACTTTTAATTACTGTAGAACCTTTACATCATGTGTAAGTTCTTTAAGCTTAACATCTCATTTACAAAAGAATTTTTTTACAAAATAAGGCTATTTGAGAATAAGTATTCTTGTATGTGATTGCTCCAATGAATCCTTTTTGGAACCTTTAATTTAGAGTGTGGCCTTTATCATTCATTGTCATTCACTCCTTGTTAAATGGACATTTACCAGACCTGTGACAGTTCTCGAGGCTTGTTAAACATTTTCCTTGACATGGCTGCCTCAAGCTTTTGAGAGATCTTGCGAACGTCTTCACGATTTTAAACTTCTGTGCGGAAAAAGCGAAAGAACATCCTGAGTATGCTTTCATATTGTGTGACCTGCTACACATATGCAGGTAAGACTTCTCAATAATCAGTGTAAATGTATAACCCTCATAGGTCGGAAACAGCAGTCATCCAAATTAATTAATGCAAAATTTCTCTTCAAGGCTTCCTTTCTTAAAGGAGAAGGCCTCGGATGAGGCGAATTATGCCAGCGTTGTGACCGACTCACTGTCTCAGATGGGTAAGTGATGGGCTCTAATACTCAGTGAGCGAAATCCCTCCGGGGTAATCAGGCGGTCCCATGTTGGCTGGCGACTCCAGTGTTGGCAGGTTGCCAACTCTCTCCTCATAGTGGAGCTGATGCTAGCTTCAGTGGCAAAATGTTTGGTTAACAATTGTTCATTTGGAAATGCCCTTTTCTAGTTTGGTTTGCTACTTTACACATCTCCTCTTGTGTCTTCAGTTTTGGAAATGGGTAACAATTCACTCTTCCTCATAACATCAGGTTTTCAGATTTACAAACACCCCTCGCACTGTGACATATTGTAAACATTTTCAGAGGTATCCCAGGCATGTTTACAGTTGCTAAGCTATGAAGGTCCACCTGGGTGATTCAGGTTTCTATACAGCCAGCCTAAGGCATACCAGTGCTATAACGTCATCATAAGTTCACCACAACCCCCTCCCCACCCCCCACCCCTCCGAATTTTGATTTTGAGACTTTCAAGTGGTCCAAGGGATTAAGTAGGAGGTCCTGGACTCCTACCCTTACAGCAAAAGCAGTTGATCAGACAAGACATGTTTAAGACGTTTACTGCCTTAGTTTTGCACGCAAGCTACAAGGCTAATGTAGCTAACAAGTGATGGAAGATTGTATCTGACCCATTAGCATCATGCAAACTGCTTCACGCACTTACTTTAAACTGTGTCACAATATTTACTAAGCTCAAATAGTTATGTTTATGTGGGATCTGATCGTATAACTTGGAGGAAAAAAGGAAAACTCGACTGTTTTTAGATGCAAAATACCTTTTTTCATATTCATAGATAACGGTATGACTTACAGTGTTAGAAACCAAGTAAGTCTATTTGAGATTACTAAACAACGTGACACAGTGTAAAGCAATATTATGGCAGTTTAGGTAGTATGGCAAATGAGGCATGATGCTAAATTGTGGGGTATAAACCTCGCTTACTTGTTAACTACATTAGACTTGTATTTTCACTGCAAAACTAAAGAAGCGAACTTCAGATACCAAACATATCTTGGCTGATCAACTGCATTTGTGATAAGGAGAAATCTGTTACACTGAGGGAGATGAAGAGGCAGGATGCAAGTGCATGTCTTTAGTTTTATTAAAAAATCCATGACACAAAGGTGACCAAACAAAGACATTCTGAACAATATACTGAAACAGATAGGAAACCAAAGACAGGACATGAAGAACACTAGAAAACAAATGAGAGATAACCATAACAGGGCCTGAGAGAACAAAACACCAAGCAAATATGATGCACACAAGCTGGGGTATAAATACACATGGAAAAGACTAGAAACACCTGGGACAAATGAAAGGGCAGGGCTACAGACAACAGACAGGTGAGACAGATAACAAGAAGGCAGGACCAGGGAGGAGACAAAGACCAAATAACAACAAAAGCAAATGGCTGACCTAAACAAAAGCACATGGGACATGAAAACAAAGGCTGAAACAGAGAAAGACAAGGACAGGGCACGACATGATTTTTCAAAGTCTGTGCATGTGTTTCTTGGCTAAACTCTTCCTGTAAGTTAAATGAGCATCATGCTGAACTTGTGTATTGTTTGTATTATGGCAGGTTATCTGATGAGGGTTTCAGACTCAAAGGTCAGAGAGCAAATCTGCGCTTCCATCATATCATTGTACAGCTCTGACAAGTCAAAGCAATGCGAAGATGGTGAGTCCCTACAACACAGCATACTTTCTCAAGGATTTGGAGCGGGATGTTGTGTAGCCAGAGCACTTGACTTTTCTTGTATTGACATTGTATTGAATGCATGTCTGTCTCTCCATGTCTGTCAGGTCTGTGTCCTACAAGCCTGGGTTACAGGCAGGAGCTGGTAGAACAAAGCGGTGTGGCTGAGACTCTGGTGATGGCACTGGCTCTAATGGAGAACCAGCTGCCAGCCAAACTTCAGGTCCTACAGGCCTTACAGGTCCTGTCCAGCTCCTCTGGTGAGCTCTGCATTTAGCTGGATTCATTAGTGTTTGGCAGAGTTGGTTAGTTCTTTGAAATATCTCATTTAAACCTTACCAAGAATGTAGATAGCAAAGACATGTTAAGTGTCTTGATTTGTTTCTTAAGTTTTGCACTGGAGCTTCCAGGCTAATGTAGCTAGCAAGTAAATAATACAATAATTTGGGAGATGTAGACCAAGTCAGAATATTTGCTAAGGTTATATACTTCCGGGTGGATATCTCGCATCCAGGCAGCGGTGGAAGGAGCTCCTTTTTAAGCAATGTTAATGCAAACAGAGCAGACTGAAACCAAATTGTTAGCTTTGGTTGGCTCTTTAATTGATTTATCACATTTTTTCCACTTTCAGAAGCAGCTGGAGCTGCACTAAGTAGCATTAAACACAGTGAGGGAAAGTTAACGCATAGTACTGTTAGCTTGGCACTAACATAGGCCAGCATTTCGCTCAGAGGCGCTAGCAGAAATTAGCACTACTGTAGCAGATAAATAAAGGCTAGTCATAGAGTGAAGGTTTGTTCATTAAACACGCAAAAAAATATGTGACTGGTGCATTTTTGTGATTATATGACAAAAAATTAACCTCACCAGTCATGTTAATAGTGAAGTTATCGTTATGTGAAGAACAGTTTAGACCAGCAGCTTTAGTAGCATGCAAGCTTGCTAATATCATCAATAGCGACATTAAGAGCAAACTCTGAATATTTAGACATATACAGTATGTATTTTCATATTTCATTACAGGATTATTGAAAGCTTTCTGTTTTTCCAGGACATCGGTTAAATAACTCACAACTTTTAGGATTAGTAATGTGGTAGCAAGGATTAGCATAAAAAACTAAAGAAACAAACAGTCTCCTTGACTACAACTGGCGTAAAGGGAAAATTCTCACTTTAAATAACGTAGCAAATCACTTTGTGTTTGACAAGGTTAGGTTTTTCTGTTTTTTTTTCCCGTTACATTACGTTTTTGCAATATACTTATTTATCTGATGGCCTTTTTCATTGCATGTGGCCTTGCAGCAGTGAACTGTAGCTTAATGCTGAAGGCAGAGGGAGCCCAGAAAGTCTGCTTCCACATGAACGAGCCAGATCAGTCTGGACAAGTGCTGTTCCGCTCCTCTGAGATCCTGTGGAACCTTCTGGAGAACGGGTCCAGAGAGGAGGTTACCAGCCAGCTCAGCAACATGGACTGTATCATGTGGGTTTACATTCTCCTCATTGCTCCTTCACAGGAGAGACATCACGATTCCACTGAAGAAAGTACTGTATAGTACTGCACGAATATTGTAGGCTCTGTAGAGTTAAAGGGGAATTCCACTGATTTTGCAAAGTTTCTTGGTAATTAAATCAGTAAGATGTGATTACAAACTAATTCAGAGCGGTTTGAGGTAAAATGAGTCATTCTAGAGAAACGTACTAAGTCAGAATTGTTCACAGTGGTGGTGATAGGAACCAGATGTTTGAAGAGTTTAGTATCCATAGAAGCTCTGTCACACAAATGTACTACATGAAATGGTTCTGTATATGGTGTCTGATGCCTTTTAACTTGTTTCAGGTAGTTTTTTTGAGATTTTACCTACCTTTTTAACACATTTGTGATGGAGAAGTACATGCAGGGTGCTGTAAGGCAAAATAATCCCCAAAGAAAACTTATTTTTAAGCCACATTTAACGTCACAATTTTTTCAAATTAGCGTTTGAGTTGTTTGAGTTGGAACCTTGGGTGAACTACGCACAACATTAATAAGCGTGTGGAAGACATACACAATCTAACACTTCAGCTGAGGATTGAGTGCGTTGTTGAAGTAGTCAGTGGTCCTGGATTTGCCTTTTGATTGAGTGTTTTGAACGACAGGGTCTTGAAAGAGGCTTTTTTACATCAGCTTCTTAATGGCTACCGCCATTATGACCAGCAGCTCCGAAATGACCTTCTAGTGATTATAACCCTGATTGCAGAAAACCCCAGTGCTCCATTAATTGTAAGTACACTAGATTTAGTTCATTACCTTCTCTTTCTGGAATTGTCCTCAATGATCGCTTGCTTAATTTCCTTTTCATTACAAAGCAACTTTAATGTTCTTGCCAATAGGAGAGCGGATTCGCCAAGCAGCTCATCCTTTTCGTCACTTTTCCTGAACGTAAGTTTTTACTCTGTTGTGGATGTCAATGCTGTCATAGGTTTTGTATAATTTGACGGCAGTTTTACTTCCTGTCCTGCAGTGAAGAGCCATAACCCGCTGATCCGAAACCTCAAGCTGTCCTTCACCAGTGAGGACTTTGAGATGAAGAAGCTGCTGCTGAATCTGCTTGTTGTTCTGTCCAGAGACCTGTCAGCAGTGCAGGTAAGGGGAGCTGCAGGTGTGGCAGGAGTGCTCAGCACAGCAGACTAGTGCTGTATAGGGGGTAAATCTCTGACCTCACAACATGATTACGATTCTTTAGTAAACAGTTCAGTACACTTTGAATTGGGATGCATGATCAGATTTTGCTCCAAACATGCAATCATAAGTCTGCCACTTTATTATTTTTATTTTGGCTGATCTGCACTGCAATTTTATGAGGTAAATAATGTGAAGCGTGTAAGTGCGTTTGTGCTGTATTTGAAAGCCGCTGTTACACTGTGCCAAAATGTTAATATTAAAAAGCATAGTTGTGCATGATTCATTGTGCTTAAAATCCAGTTATCTCTTACTTTAAAGAATAAATGGTTCTTTATGGTTTAATGCTTTTGATATTTTGCATCAGAATTGGTATCAGTACCAGCTGATACTTGAGGATTCAATGTATCAGTAAAAAATAAAAAATAAAATTTAAATTAAAATTCCAGGTGTCTTACAGAGAAAATAACATTATTTATATTGTGACTTTGAATGTAACATTCAGAAATCGATGTGACTGAATCACCACTTTTGCAGCAGTTTACTAACCATCTGTCCTGTTTTTCCAGGACATGTCCTCTTTTTGGGGCCAAAAAAACTTCCAATCAGGACGTCTAAATTGCCTAGAAGATTCAGGATTTGGGTTTGCATTAATTTTGTATATCTGTCTGTCCTTGTGTTTGTGCCAAATAGCTGTTTAAAGAGAGCCGTGTGATGCTGGCTCTGATGCTGCTTGTGCGGCCCAGTTCGTCTGATAGACGGCCCAGTGGAAAGGGCAGACGCAGTTGGACCTCTGTCCAACAGGAGGAGCTACAGCTGCACGCTTTAGCCACGCTGGCCACAGTGGCACCACTCATGCTGGACGAATATCTGTCATGCCAGGCCAACACCTGCCTGCTGATGCTGCTGGAGTGGTGCTCTCAGCAAGGTATGCTGGAATAGGTGTGCTGGGAAAAGCAGCAGCTGGAGCGAGACGTTCTAGAAGATGTCTAGTGGTGTGTTTGTTCTAGAGATTGCAGATCAGTATCAGGACGAAAAAAGCAGAAAATCTCAGAGAAAAAAAAGAGTTTGCATGTTCTCCCCCAGTCTGTATGAGTTTCCTCTGGTTTCTTCCCACGGTCCAAAGACATGCAGTCAGGCCAGTTGGAGACACTAAATTGCCCCTAGGTGTGTGTGACAGTGTGTAGGTCTGTGGGTCTACCCAGGGTGTTTCCTGCCTTCCGCGGATGAACGAAGGTTTATGTAAAAACTAATCTAATCTTTTTTATTGCTTGGAATTAATCAGGCTGTTTTTATTAGTGCTTTCAAGACTGATATATGTAAATGATCTCTGTTCTGACTGGCTGCCTTTGATTGGCTGTATTGTGGCTCGTTCAGAAAAGTCTGAGCTGAAACACCCTGCATAATTTCAGTGTGAGTGTGCTGATCTAAACTGCTGTGGAATGAATAATTGGATAAAAGTAAATCTGTCAGTTTTCATGACATAAAAACAGTGAATTCAAAACTGGCTGACCTGGCTAAATGCTGTTTTGAAAATTGAGCGTTCTACTTTCAAAAAAACTAAGGGCAATTCAGTTTCCCATGGTTTGAGGCTTTTATATGGAGCGCTCTAATTAAAAATGGCTCATTTTAAACCTTAACATTTTCTTAAGAAGAAACATCAAATTGGTGTCAGTCAGGACTGGTATTGGCGTTGGCTAATGTTTAAGATTTCTATATCTGTATCAATATCGGGAAAGGATAAATGGATTTGTTGTATCATTTGTAGCTTGTTCACAGTATTTCAGTAGCAGTGTTCTACAGAGATTGCAATATGATGTGAGGTGTTAATGATAGAGTTAAAAGTATGATCAGTGATCGCTACCACAGTAAGTCAGTCAGTGCATGCACATAAACCCATTTTCACTCTTTTTCTCCAGACTCTTATTTTGGACAGGGTCATGGTTTCCATGGTGCTGGAGGCCGGGGCGGGAAGAAGGCTCAGATGAGGTACTGCGTGCGCCTCCTCAGGAGCATGGTGTCACTTAGCAACAGCCTCATCAACCAGGACCTCTGTGATCAGGGAGCCCTCAGCCAGCTCCTTGGTAAATATTATGGGATATCCCATAGGTTAATAGATTATATACTGTGGACTGTGTTCTTGTCAACAGGCCTGATTTAGCTAAGCCATTAGTGCACGTTTCTGCTCAATTGGTTAGTGCAAAATTTAAAAAAAAATGGCAACTAGTCAGAAATAAGTGTCATTATGGAAGATTGTTGAAATAATTTCTGATTCCATTGCCTACAATTCCAGTTAGCTACCAGATTTTGGGCTGTGAATGTTAATGTCGAGCCTCCAGAGCAGCTTCAGTGTGACTTGTCATGGCTTCTACAAGTCTGTGGAACTGTACTGGAGGAAGGGAAGATATTCCCTCAATTGATGTTTTGATGATGGCGGTGCAGAGCGATGTAAGTCCAGGTGTTCAATTGGATTGAGATCTGGTGACTGAGAAAGCCACAACATATGATTTACATTATTGTCTTGCTCATCACACCATTCAGTGACCCCTCATGCCCCATGAATGGAGGTCTTGACATCCTGGAAAAGTGAACAGGTTTCAGAAATGATTAATCAGAGGATAAAAATGATCAGTCAGAATAACTTTGTATTGATTTGAAGTGACCCTTCGCTCTAAGGGGACAAGTAGATCCAAACCTTGCCAGCAAAGGGGCCCACCCCTCAGCATATCAGCTATTGGACCTCCTCACTGTAGAGGTCAGGCATTGAGGCCTGTACTGTTCTCTTAGTGTACGCCCCACATGCACCCACCCACTTGGGAGAACATAGTGAAGAATGACTCATTTGATTATATCACACCTCTGTAGACCAGTGTCTATGGTTTTTACACCACTGAGCTCCCAAACATGCATTCGTCTTTGTAGTGAGAGGTTTATCCACTGCAGTCCTGCTATAATCTCCCTCTCTGTGTAGATGTGTCACTGAATGTGCACTTTGAAGCACAGTTTCCAACCCTGTTTACTGGTATCTTTCCCATAGATCTCAATCCAGATGTCACTTTATTCAGTATTTATATTGAAATACTAGCCAGTTGAGCAGTCTTTGTGCCTAAAGCTCCTACTGTCCACGCTCCAACAATGAACCGTCACTTAAAGTCACTTAAATCTTTTCCTTTTGATCTACTTGACCCAAAATCGAAGTCAATCGGTCCTTCTCAGCATTTTTATACATGCCACAGAGCATAGGAGGATGTTAATTGCTTCTAGTTTTTTCTTTAATTAGTCATCTGTCTGTGCCTTTATATTGTAACTGTTTAAAATATGTGGCCATGCTCAGGGTTGTTGAAGCAGTTCCAGGAGAGAGAGGAAGAGGAGGATGCTGTGTGTGTGGAGATTCAGACGGACGTGCTGCTCACCCTGTCTGCCCTGTGTGAGGAAGACATGCACAGGAAGGTGAGACACCCAGAGGGGTTTTTCCTTACGATGTGCAGTTCATCTGCTGGCATCCTCTGCCCTTAGTTGTCCCAGGTTTTAAACGAGCCCGTACCAGGGAAAACTGGACTGTTTCTCTGTTTTTTTTTAATAAGTTTAATGTAATTTGTAAATGCAGTTACATTTTGAAAACACACACTTTATTTTCCAGTCTATAAACCAACTACGGGAACAACCTATTTTAACATCATCATGATCACAACCTTAAACACATTTACAAATGACCATCCATTCAGCCTACAGCAGTTTAGCACCGCTCATTTATTCTGAAGTGAAGTGATGTGAAGTGTTGTTACTGCAGACAGTCTTTAGCAGCCATACTGGAGTGGAAGATGTGGAGATTAAACGTTGTGCTGTTCCTGAATGTCAGGAAGTAAGTGTATCATTGCAGGATCCAGACATCCAAAAAGAGTGAAGTGAGGCTTGTTTTTTTCTCACGTCTCTGAGAATTTCAGTCCGAACTGAACAGTTTGTCACGTACATTGGGTTCGATTCCCCGGCTGGGCGACCAGAGTCCTTTCTGTGTGGACTCTGTGTGGGTTTCCTCCCACGGTTCAAAGACATGCAGTCAGGCGGTCAGATACTAAATTGCCCCTAGGTGTGAATGAATGTATGTCTGTATGTCTGCCCTGTGATGGACTGGCAACCTGTCCAGGGTGTTTCCTGCCGTCCGCCCAATGAGTGATGGGATAGGCTCCAGCACTCCCCACGACCCAGAAGGATAAGCAGCTAAAATGATGAAGAGAGAGGGAGAGATTTGGTATATAAAACCACACAAACATAAGTGGATTTAAAAATGAAAAAACTAAAACAAAAGAGAATCCTATAATATGCTTATTAGGTGAAAAGTAGAGACAGAGACTCACTGGCACATGTAAACGCACATGTGTGATTATCTGTGTCTGATTTGTGTGCAGGAGCTGTTTGGTGCAGAGGGTGTGGAGATGGTCATCCGCTATCTAAAAATGAACCCGGCTCAGCTCTACAGCGGCCTGGGACACAACCGACTCTTTCTGTCTACAGTGGACTGTGTCTGGTGAGCCGCTCATGTGCTCTGCACACCTTCATATTGGCTTACTCACCTCCAAAAGTGGGTTATGAATCTCAGTAAAGTAGCACTGCACAGTTTATTGCTTTCCCTGCTCCACCACATCTGATTCAACTAATAAATAGACTTGATAATTCACTTGTGCTGAATTAGTTGTGAGGCCTACAGTTCTACAGTTGTACAAATGTTTGGACACCCCTGGCCAAATGACGTATTTTGTTAATATTTTAGATAAAAGGAAGCTACCACAGCCTCTCCAGCAAATTATTTTTAAAACAATCATTTTTCCACAGATGTTAATGCTCAGTTACTTTATATCATTTAACTTAAAATATTGAAAAATAGGCCGTCTTACATGTTCTGCAACTCAGGGGGCTGTGTGGGACATTCCTAAAAGTACTGCAGCTTGCCTTTCTTGAGGTAGTTCATGGTGTATTTTGAGGTATGTTTTGACTCTTTGTGTCGTTGTTGAAGTCAGCTTTATTTTCCTGGCTGACTGTGTCACATTTGCTTCCAGAATTTGCTGATGTTTAGAGGAATTCATTATTCCATCTACCCATGTAATGTTTCCTGCACCATTGGCTGTCACACAACCCCAAAGCATAATAGATCCACCACTGTGCTTAACAGTAGGCAAGGTGTTCTTTTCATCAAATGCTGCTTCTTTTTTGTCTAAACCTTTGGTGATTGTAGCCAAAGAATTACAATTTTACTTCATCATTCCGCAGCACTGGTTTCTGAAGCTGTTTTGCGTACTTCTGATGTTTAAATTACAGTGGTGCACAACCACTCCTGTATCAGCTAAACCTTCCTGCAGGTTCTTTGCTGTCATCTTAATCAAATACAAAGTAATAGTGCATTAACCTCAGTGAAAAATGTTATTTTTAAAATAATTTGCTGCAGGGGTTGGGTTTACTTCTAATCACTTTAAAAATGAACAAAATATAGCCAGGGGTGCCCAAACGTCTGCATACAGCTGTACATGTTGTCAACATTTTCCCTAAACAGAATCTGTTGTGTTACTTTTTTGTTTGGGAGTGATCATCACTGTTACAGGACAAAGTATCTTTTTCGAGTTAAACTGTGCCGTTAACCTAAACGACTGTTTAAACACCTTCTATAATATTGTTTTGTCTTGTTGTGTTTTATTTTACCCTCTGATGTGAAAATGTGCAGGTCTTGCATTGTTGGCTGTTACACAATAGAGGATTTGTTTTTGGAGAAGGAGGGGGCTTTCCTTATACTCGACTTTCTGCAGGTAAGTAACGTCACAAGCTCCGGCATCATGAGAGGTTTGCTGCTGTTACTGAAAGCAAGACATGTTTATTGACCAGCAGGTGGAGCTATAGCTCTAAACCAAAGAGCTCAGTGCGTTTCCTAAAGCTAAAGCTCCTCAGAAGGCGAGACAAGAGGTCTTTCAGTGGACAATGTATACAAGGGTCATAGTGCACATAAAAAGAACATTTTGCAAGATTATTTTTATTCACTCATGTATGAACAACAGTTACCCTGGGCCAGTGCAGAATGGTCTCATTCAGACAAGTCCCATTCCCTGTCAGTGGGGGTATAATAATGAAGTTAGAGAGAATGATATCAGCTGCATTACAGAATGCCATGGTGACCAAATCACAGTTAGCAACCCTATTACACAGCCTACTGTGTCTGACATTAGGCTACATCAACTTTAACCTAAACAGTAAGTCTCCTGACCAATCAGAAAGCTGGTGAATGTATTGAACGTTGAACGATTCCATCTGGCACAGTCTGACCCCAGGCAATAAAAACTCCACCAGGTCACTCTAACTGCACAATGTGAGCTTTACTATGCACTCCATCTCACTCTGCCTCAATTCACAGTTGAGCCCCAGGAGCATGAAGAGTGTCCTGCTGGGGACCCTGCTGGAGCTGTGTGATAACCATAAGACGCTGGTCCACGTCGAAGCCTGGAGGGGAGAGAAGGACCTTACGGCCCCGGCTCTGCTGCTTCAGCTCTGGAGGCAGGAAGAGGCTGAGCTCGGCGTGAAGAGAGACCAGCATGGGAGAATCACTGGTACAGGGCCAGAGATAAAACACCATTTCACACAGAAATGTTACGCTGCCAATGTGAAATGATGCTAATAATGTTGCAGATAAGTCAGTAATAAAGTGAATCACTGAACTCTAGACAGAATAGAAACTATCTAGTTAGTTTTTATTCATTTGTAGTATTGTAGGTGAAACGTTTCATTATTAGCTTCACATACATGGACTAAGACTAGTCTTGGACTAAATTGCACTGCCAATTTTTAGTTCAGGCTAATCTGGATTTGAAGTTAAACCAGTTAAATTAGATTTTTAAAATAGATTTTTTTACAAATTTTAGTTATACTATAATACAGTAGATCTGCCATTTTATGGACCTGAATTTTTCATTCCTGATCTACACAACAATCCCCTTTTGTTTAAATTACTACTTCATCTTGTGTGTGTACAATAGAGGGGCTCCCCTTGATTGCTCTCCCTTAAAGTGGACTGTTGTAAATAGTGGCCTCTGGTCTTGATACTAAAGTTAAAAATTTAAAAAAATGTTTTTGTCTATTAAATAAAATATCAATACTTTTCAATAGGTGTAAGCTCACTTCTCTGAGTTGATATTTTTCTGTTGAGCAGTGTTCAGTGTTTTTCATGGTGTTTGTTTAACCTGCAGATGTGAAGAAACCCATCCTGTCTCGCTATCAGGAGGAGGAGCCGTTAGTGTCCGTACCTGCTGACAGACCTAGTGCTGCTGTTATGGATGTATCAGAGAACCTGCGCTCAAAAATCTACTGTCTGTTCTGCAGAATAGGTGAGCATGTCTGACTAAGAGAGAGAGAGTAAGAGAGAGAACAGATGTATTATTTCTTTTTCTAATGAAAAATGAATGTGCTTATAGGCTTTGAGGACCTGCGTGGTTTGACTGCAGAAGACTACATCACTTTGAGCATAGTGAGCAGATACATGGACTTTAAGGTAAGCTCAGACTCTATAGTGTCACTCAAAGGGCCCGTATCTCACATTTTCTTGTGTGCTTATTAAGTTGCATGACCATGTTTCCAACCTCGCTTTATCCCTTCAAACTAAACAGGCTATTGTTGTGACTGTACCATTAAGGATGATGTATGTAAATGAGGTCTGCTTTGACTGACTGCCCCTGTATTTTGCCTTATTAGAAAGCTGTCAGCATAAAACACTGCTAGCTTCAGCATGACTGAGCGGAGCTAAACTACTGTAGGCAGAATAGGCAGATATATGTTAATGCAAGGGGTTTTTGTGACATCACAAAAACAATGCCTTCAAAACTGACTGTTTTTGCAGCTTAGTTTCCATATATGGATTGTATGGGCTGGGAAGTGAATGGCACATCAAACTCCTTCCTTTTTTAAAAAAAGCAAAGGAAATTTGTTCTTTCATGACATGGGCCATTTAAAAGAACAGTGGGAACTCCACTGATTTTGCAAAATTACGTAATCGTTCAGTGGTTTAGATGTAAACAGAATCATTCACAGTGGTTTGGTGTGAAATGCGCCTTTCTAGAGAAAACAGGGAAGAGAGAGAGACCGCACCCGCCGACGGCAAAGCAGAAGAGCCCAGGGCAAAAGGAAATTGACAGTGTCAACAACAAACTAATGGCTACTCTGCTCACCAGTTTGTGGGGAAGGACAGCAGGGGGCAACTGTGATCTATTACAGCCCCTCCGATGAATACTCACATAAACTATGAGTTTAGCTGGCACTGTGTGACGCAATGCCGGCAACCCAAACAACACAAAAGGCATGCAGGGCAGAGAGGTACGTGCAGGGTGTTGTTAGGAAAAAATAGTACCCACAAAATTATTTTTTTTCAGATTTAGCACTATTTTACCAACGTATATCAGCGTGACATATAAAACCTTATAAAACACATGCAAGTTCACTGGTAATTTTGGGTAGCAGATAAAGTGGTGGTATTTGTAGTGTAGACTACGACGTCTGGTTCCTAGTACTATAATGCTGAACAATTTCAACTTAGAAAGGTGCATTTCACACCAAACCACTCTGAATGATTGTGTTTACTTCTAAATGGTTGAATGATTAAGAAATTTTGCAAAATCAGTGGAGTTCCCCTTCAAATGTATTAGGTACCTGCTTCTAGAAAACAGGGCAGCAATTTTTTTAATCCTTACGTTAGAGTCTAGTCTGGGCTGACAGCTGTGTAAAAGTTTCTTCACCCAAAATGTCTCCAGTATGGAATTGTGCATACATGACTGAATCCCAAATGGCTATTTATTAGATGTATTATTCACCAGAACTACTGACGAGACCCATGATATACTCAGTAAAGTGCACAGTGACCTAATATATCAAGATAATGATGACATATCATGATGTGCCCCACCTTTATGGCTGATTGGACATCAGAGTATGGAATATCACTTACACTATGTGTGTGTATGTGTGTGTTTGGTGTGTGTGTGTGTGTGTGTGTGTGTATATGTGTGTGTGTGTGTGTGCGCATGTGTGTGTGCGTGTGTGTGTGTGTGTGCAGACAGGAGAGGTGTGGAGTGAAGTGTCAGCTGAGCTGGAGTTGGAGGGTGTCAGGCCCATCAGTCCGGATGCGGAGGCTCTCAGCACCATCGCCCAGACAAGCGAAGACACAGCCAGACATGTCTGCTCATTGCAGCAAAGCATTCTGGACCAGAAGAAGCAGGAAGACCTCCAGGAGGAGAAATTGGCATATAAAGAGGTCGAACACGCCTTTTTAACGATGTTTATTCACTCTCATTCTCACAGCCAGCTTCTGAAATATCTTTATCCTTTCATACTGCCACCACATTTGGCCAGGCTGCACATACGACGTCCAGTACATATGAAGCTGATTGCTGTATATTTCAGAAAGACTGTTCTAGAGGCGGGGAATATGACAATATTTTAGCATTATTGTGATAAAATTGTGATTATTGTGATTAAAGAACACGGACCAACTGCATGATCGACTTCTTGTTTTTTCTCATTATAAAGAGGAGCATAATTAGCCCTGTTTAATTAGATGTGGTGCAGTACAGTAATTGAAACGCTGAATAAAAATCAGAAAAGAGTTTTCGGTGGCTGTTTTTAAAATGGCACTACTAGTACAATGTGTCTGTGTCAAAATATCTTGATATGCATTGTGTGTCATGAAAACGTCTTTATCATGACATATATTTTCAATTTTGTCCATCCATAGACTGTCCACATGCTTACGTGCTACAAATATCATCTTAGGAACTACATGACTGCACTTGTGACTGAAGTTGTGAGTATTTTTTTTCTTTTCAAAATGCAGATCAGCTTAAACCGCAAGCAACAAGAGCTAACTGCAAAGTCCTGGCAGCATCATGTTGCAAAGACGTCAGACTACAAGATCTTAAAGGTGCGTACCTGTATTGTGAATTTTGCTGAATTGCCTTACAGTTAGTCTATGAATGACAACACATAGTAATATTTACTTCATTTCCATCTTCGGACTCTTTGCCTTCGCTTAGGAGTCTAAGCTGCTGCAGGAGAGATCTATCGAGTCGTCTCGGCCGAAGGAAAAATCGGACGGGTTTATTTTTCACTCCACTCATATTCCCGGCCTGCAGACTACTGTAAGAGCTGTGTACTACAATAATATAAACTCTGTCCCAACATATTACAGCTCTGATGCTGTCTGTGTGTTTGATTAGATGTTGGTGAGATTCTGAATGATGTCACTTGTTGAAAAATTGCTTATTAATTACACTTAAATGGTAAAAGTGTTTTTTTTTGATGGTACTAACCAACACAAGTGTAGCACAGATGAACCAGACCATTTTAGTGTGTTTTGGCCATTGATACAGTGCTGAGTGAGATCACAGGATGTAAAATGTAACAGTTAATATCTCAGACACAACACAACTCAGGATGAATGATGATTTTATAGCACAAATCCAACACAAACAATACTTTTATTCGTTTTTGACTGTATGGAGTGCCAAACTATAGAGGTAGCGTCTGGCTGCTTTTCATAAATGAACGTGACATTGTTAAAAGTCAGCGTGAACCATGTGTTTTACTATCGTACCTTGACCTATTACCAAAATGAAACATGGTATCAGTTTGACTTTATAAGAAATAACTGACACATTCGTTGTGTTTTCATCTTAGTAAATGCAAAATAAGATCTATTTCACAGTTAAACAAAAGCACATTATGAGTCCATGGGCTGTAAACATCCTGTGATATATCTCTCTGATTTGTGTTTGACGATCCATTGTAAATGTTTAATGAATAGCATGTGGTTTTTTGTGTAACAGAATTTCTTCAGCCGTGTCTTGACGATTGACAGCACCCCTGCAGCTCTGACTGGAGGACCCCTGGCAAATACAGATTTAGCCCTGGAGAGGGTGCCTATTGAGGGGGGAGCACTGAGGAAAGTGGCACCTTCAAATGCTGAGCTGGAGCTTCCCAACACAGTCACTGTCAAATAGACACCTCAGTTAGGACAATCAATCTAAAAAAAAATCCCTGCACAGTTTAGCATCTCTACCACAGCTCTAATGCACCTAATTCAACAGCTCTGAGACCTCCAGGAACCGGAGGTTCTCCCCTCTGCTCAGATATATAGGACTTTTATAAATAAATCAGAAATTATGCACAATCCTTCAGATAAATATATATATTTATTTTTGTCAGACTGGAAGCTGCTACACATTTGTTTCATGCTGATATGTAATAGTGTCCATTTTGTCTGCTTTGTTGAGTTGGCTCAACTTCTGTATACAAACAAGCAGCATTCTATCATGCTACTGGAGGATTGTTGTATGTGATTGTATAATACATCTTAAGTGCACTCGGAGGCCATTTGCTCAAGCTTTTTTGATCGAGGAGACTCTATGTTGTTGCTTTGGGAACAAAACCTCATATCTCCAAAAAAGAAACTTAACAGAAAGGAAAAAAAAAAACATTTCTAACTTAAAGAATATCTTAAATATTCTTAAAGTCATTTTGGATCATTTCTATGGGTCTGTTCTTCATTTATTTTTAATGCAGCGTATTAATGATTTAATTTGCAGTCATTTAGTAAATTTGTGCAGTTCCTCTTTAAAAATCAATACTCACTTGTAAATATCATTAACACTAATGTAAAAACGTTTCAAATATACTATGTTGACGTACACATTGACTAGGTTTCACAAGGATTCCCCTTTTGTACTGCACAAAAAGACGGGGATACTAGCCTTGGTGCTTTGTATCAGGCCATACAGAGTTATTTCATTAATCTAAACTAATATTTAAGTCTGATAATTGCCTGATAATATAAGTCTGATAATTGCCACTTTATTTCATTCTAATGCAAATCAGTATAAATAATGTATAGTGTCTGCATTTACTGGTTTTCACTGTAGAAAGTACAAAGATTTCTCTATATTTTGAATGCACAGCTTTTGAAAGTAATGCTAGCAGGGATATTTATGGAGAGGATTTCATGCCAAATTGAAAAGCAATCACCAAGCGATGATTCCAGTGGAAAAATGTGAGATGCAAGGCACACAACATTACTTTTCCATAGTGGCATGCAGACTATGCGCCAAAATAAAAAAAAACAAACCCTCTGTTACATTGCTTTCACACCGCTTTACCTCATTACTGAAAAACAATACATGAAGGTTTGCATTTAAAAAGAAAATGCTGAATTCATGTGAGAATCTAATACAGTCCACTTTAAAATGTAATGAATGCACAGCTATATTTCTTTTCACTGTGCAGTACTTTAAACAGATTTTCCTCACTGAAATGCAACCATAACAGTGAAAACAGGCACACATGACATTACCTTTCCACTGTGACATGCAGAATACGTCCCAAAATGAAAAGCAAAACCTCGCTTGTCCTCATTTTCGTACTTCAAGATAGATAGATAGATAGATAGATAGATAGATAGAACTTTATTGATCCTGAAGGGAAATTGCAGTGTTACAGCAGCAAGACATATAATTGCACATAAACTATGCAGAAATAAAATAGGGATAAAAACAGACATAAATTAGGTAGAAATAGAAAAATAGACATAAATTAAGTAAACTATGAGAGAGTAGGAATAAAAGTATATCTATTGCATATTTACATAGCATATTAGACAGATGTAGCATGTAAGACAGATGTCAACATTCAAATGTATTTGCCTCATTGAAAAAAAAGCAAGTTGTGCCTTCAAATTTCAAGGCAGATTGTATTCAGTTTTGACATGAATTCATCATTTCATTTTTCAGAGGTAAAGCAACGTGAAAAATGTAACAGAGGTTTAGTTTTTCCTTTAGGGGTGTGTTTTGCATGTCGCTATGGAAAAGTAACGTCACGTGTGTGTTGCATTTCATGTTTTTCCACTGTAGCGACTGCTTTTCAATCTGGCATGAATTCCCCTCTATAGGATATTAGCTGCGGTATTACTTGATATCAAAAAGAAAGGCAGTGGTGTCGCTCACCACTGAAGAAATCTGTGGAGGTCCAGAGAAAATCCAGAGATAGTTAGAATTTTCTGGACTGTTATCTTGAGGTCACATTTTGAAGAACACAACTTATTTTTCTTATGATCTCAAGATAACAAAACTTGTCTAATCTTGAGATCATGAGAAAGATAAGTTGCGATATCAAGAAAATAACTTGTGTTATCTTGAGATCACAAGAGAAATTGTGATAGCGAGAAAACAACTTTTGTTATCTTGAGAAAAGGACTTGTGATCTCAAGATAACAAAAGTTGTTTTCTTGATATCACAATTTCTTTGTCTACCTCATGGATCCTTTGGACTTCCATAGAAATCCCTGCTTGTGGCAAAGATTATGTGATCTTGAGATCATGAGAAAAACAAGTTGTGACATTAAGAAAACAACCATTGTTATCTTAAGATCACACGATAAATAAGTCATGATCTCAAGATAACGGCCCAGGAAAAATATACTCCGGACTTCTGTAGAAATCCCTGCTTGGGGCAAAGATTATGTGATCTCAAGATAACAAAAGTTGTTTTCTCGAGATAATGTGATAATCTTGATAATCTTGAGATCATGAGAAAAACAAGTTGTGACATCAAGAGAACAACTGTTGTTATTTTGAGATCACAAGGCAAATAAGTCATGATCTCAAGATAACAGTCCAGAAAAAAATATACCCCGGACTTCTGCAGAAACCCCTGCTCGTGGCGAAGATCGCGCTTGTAGCCGGACGCTATTTTAAAGGAAACCCGAAACTCTTAGTTTGAAATGCGGCGCTGCTCTTCCGCGCTTGCATATTAAATGAGCTGGGAGCCGCCGGACTCAGTGGCAGTGCTGTGACTGGGCTGAGCGGACGGACTGGGACTGTAAGTACCGCTAATCGCGCATTTCTGCCTTTGGTTTCACACAATACTGAACTTCTCTGTCATGCGGCGCTGAAAATCGCAGCGCTTTTATGAGCCGGTCTGCGGCGGCGGGTCCAGCTCGCCATCCAGCGGCTGGGCGATGTGGCGATGTGGCAGCGCAGCGGCTGCACAGCTGGAGTCGGAGATTTATTTAATAATAATATTAATAATAATAATGAACGCCTGGCGTTTCTTCAGGTGGTCGCGATCTGCAGCGACTGTTATGCTGGGCTTACACATTTTTTTTTCCAGCCCAAACTGGGGACTGCGGTTTGGTCCATTCAGATGCTGAATCTCTGTAACCAGTACTGACTGGTTTGGGGCCGGACTCCATCCGCACGGTGCAGAATGAATGATGCAATTACCAAACACGGATTGCACGCGAGTCGACTCGTTCTGCTGCATGCATTACTGCTTTTTATTCAAAACGCAGCAGTAATAGGGCACAAACCAGCTCTGCTGCCACGAGACTTAATTAGCTAATCAAGACCTTATTGAACTGAAATGTGAGCGCGCGCCGTGTTGGATAAGAGTGAGAACATCTCTGTGATCAAAGTTCATGTTGGCCTCACACACTTTGCTCCAAAGGCCTCAGTAGCAAAACGCTGATATGATTTGGTGAATATACATAGAATCTGAATGGCCAAAAAAAACCCTTAATCTTAATGCTGATCTGCTCTGAGGTTTGAGGCTGAACGCAGCTGAAAGAGACAGTCTGCTGTAGTTCTCCAGTGCTGCTCCTGCAGCCATCTTTGGTGCAGTTGTTCATGAGAAATCTCACCGTGCTGTTGCACAAGCCTGACTCAAAGACTCTGTTTGGCATGTTATGACTGGTAGTTAAAGGACCCATATCATGGAAAAAACAAATGGTCATTGTCACCATCACTCCTAAACATCATGCCTATAACAGGTTGTTGGACATCCCGTTTCAAAATCATGGGCATTAATATAGAGTTGCCCTCCTTTTCCTTTTGCGGATATATCAGTCTATGCATTCTGATAGCAATCACCCCAGATAACCCAATACCATGGTGGCATGCTTTACCCTACTCCAGCACTTACAGTTGGCTAGGGCAGATCTAGCAGGGCAAAAATTTCATGAACTGACTTGTAGTAAAGATGAAATCCTGTGACAGTGCTGTATGAAAAGTCACTCAGGCTTGTTAGTATAACCTATTCTAATCTCTATGGTAATTGCATGGCTATGTGCTTGACTTTATACACCCGTTAGCAGAGGGTGTGGCTGAAACACCTGAACTCAATAATTAGGAGGGGCGACAAACTTTTGACTATATAGTGTATATTAAAACGAAGATGCAAAAAAGGCTGTTTTGGGCATGATCCATTTTGTGATGTCAGAAGAAGCAACACATTTAAACAGGTCCACCTTTTCAGCCTACAACAGTTTAGCCCCGCCCATTCATGTTGAAGTTATAAGGAGTGTTTCAGCCTGGACTGCAGTTGGACTGAGGTGTGAATCAGGTTAGCCAATCAGAGTTTACATCAGTCTTAAAGGCACAGTAACAAAAACAGCCTGTTTAATTCTAAAAATGGAAAATGGACATGCAAAAATGAATTACGGGTGCTGTCAGTGTATAAATTATCACTTGTAAGTGTTGTAAATGAACCTCAAGGGGGGAATGAAATTAAAAATTGTGGATATGGGCCTTTGAGACTTGTTCCATTCATTTCATTGGCTGCAGTGAATAAGACAATAAGCCACAGCATAAACAAGGTTTGGCCAAAGCAAATCTCAAGATTGAGACTGATGCACTACAGTGTATGCTAGAGCAGAACCAGGTGCAAAGTGGGACATATTTTGAAGCAAACCAAAAAACTCTCACCAGCTTTATGCATTTCTTAGTGGTTGTAGCACTGTATCTAGTAATGCTAGATGTGTAGCTACAGTACAAGTGATACTGACAACACACTGAAGTGGAGAGTGTATTATGTTTCCTACAGATATCATTGGGTTCATTCCATGCAGCTCTGTAAAAACAGGACATTTCTAATCCGTGAATAACTCTGCCAATTCAGATGGATATGATTAATTCAAATCATATGCTAATACCAGTACCCAGTGGTTCCAGAAGAAAAGTTAGATAATATCTCAGATACCAGATAGTCGCTATTTGGAATCAGTGGCAGATGTGAAAATGTGGCATTTCTGTTTGCTTTAAATGAAAATTTTCCCTGTGTTTTCAGTGATATGCTAAAAATAAGGCTATTTTTGTGCTTTTAAGACAATTTAAGGCAACTTACAAGTTCTGGAAGAGGTTGAGTGGTTTTGCAAGTGTATATAGCACTAAAAATAGCACTGAAACAAGATCAGCAGTGCTGCTTAGGCACTCGAAGGATGTAATCTGGTCTGGGTGCTAAAACTCAGTCCCCAAAGGCACACAGACCATCATATCAGTACTGCCTGACACTGCAGTGTGAAATTCAGCACCCATGTTTGATACTTAAGAGAAAATCTACATCATAAATTATATCTATATTTATTTTGACCCTTTACTGAAAAAAGAGACAAAGTGCCTCCAGAGTTTCTCCGTTTGGTGCTAAAGCTACACACAGAGCAACAGAAAAGGAAATTTAATTTGTCAGAAATGTAGAGGCATGAAGGCGCATGCAGCCGTTTGGACGTCATGTGATTTGCAGGTTGGCAGCAATTACAAAATAAGAGAACCTCTGTGAAGCTTAAGAGTTCCTTAAAGTGAAACTGAAAACAGAAGTAACCTTTTCCCTGTTAGTTCATGGTTCTGGCCATGTCGTTCACAATTCATCATATCATTAAAAATAAAAAAAAAGGAGTGTTTTCCCAAATTAGTGACTTTTGGTTTTGTGGCAAACACATTTCTCTTTTCAGATCTGAAATAATAGTGGATGAATATTATTTTCAGCCATATCAGTAAACAACTTTAAATGGTTTATTGTTTCAAAATCAAATCATTCAATTTGCTGGGCTTTGTTATCCATGACTGCTAATACAACCGCACCGCTTTCCTCTGCTAGTCGGCTAGTTAGCATTCTGAAAGCTACACGCCTGACAGCAACAAGGAAGGCACCACACCACAGCTCTACACCAAAGTTCATAACCAGACAAAGCGATTATTCGCAAATTTTATGTTTTAGACTCAAAAAAAAAGTGTTTTGCATTGCAAAGCTTGCATGGCTAGCCGATTAGCTCGCTCAGGCTAACCTACACTGTGTCCCAGTTCAGGGGCTGCATCCTTCGAAGGATGCGGTCTATGAAGGCGTGTCCTTCGAAGGCTGCGTAGACCTAGAAGGTTGAACTAAAATGAGATGGTCTGCCTTACAACGGAGCTCTAGTTCTTTTGAAGTTTTTAGAGCCAGAAACTTTGTTTTTATTTTTTCCCTAAAACAAAACAAAACGTTAGCATACGTTTTGCTTCAAACCACATTCAGTGAGGCTTTTTAACATTTGTATCGTTTACTTTTCGAATCAGTTTAAACCTAGTACATTCATTTAAAAGTGTGCTCTTCCTCTGCTGATGCCGCCATGTTCTTGAATCTTTGCCGGCACGCAATGAATCTCGGGATATGTTGGCTGGCGAAGAATCCAACGGGTTGCCATTGAAAAAAGGACACATCTCTTGGCCGCGTATAAAGGAGCCTTCGAAATGGGACAGGCTAGTCGCGCCGCTGTGACGCAATCGGCCTTCAAATGCAGCCTCTGAATTGGGGAGCAGCTCTTGCTGAGGGCAAGTGGGCTACGTTTCCCCTTCTGCACTGACTGGCCACTTGTGTAAAACAGGTGTGACCCATGTCCGGGTGGTGAATCAAAGTGGGTGAGGGCAAGTGAAAAAAGAATTCAAAGGGGGCTCCAGTTTCGAAAAGAGCAGCAAAATTTTATACTTCTTTGTTGGGGTGAATAATATGACAATATTATATCATTATCATGATAAATTACATCATAACATGCTTTTCTCTTATTGTGAATATCGTCAGTACAGTACAGAACAGAACACTGACCAACTGCATATCTTATTACAAATTAGCATTATTTTGTGCAGTAATAAGTGTATAACGTTTAGTAAAAAATCGTTTTTCAACTTTTTTTTTTTTTTGGTCTAATTTCATTTTCAGTTGCAGAAAACAACTAAATATCATGGTACATATTGTGTATTATGTAAATGTCACCTATTGTGATATTATATTTTATTTTGCCATGTCGCCCACCCCTGCTTTTTTGCACCAGTCAGATGCCACATTGAAATGACTAGACTGTTATTTCATCACTGACAATCACTTTATACCACCTATTTTCCATTTTGTACATTTTTGAAAGCCTCTGGTATGTCTAATGTTTGTTTTAGGACAAAATGTAAAATAAACAGATTAAAAAGAGTCATTACATTAGGTGTAAGATGACAGTTTTTGTTGCTTTGCTGCAAAGGTGGACGTCAGGGTTGTGTTATATAACTGAAAATATGAAAACATGGGTGATACATTTCATGTTTTGGTGTCAGGCGGTACTCAAATGTTTTGGTCTGTCCCTTTTAGAACCTTAAATTTCAGTAGCCAGCCTAAACACATTTGTCTGGGTCTGTATAACACCATCCCAACAATAACAGAAGGTCCTCTCAGGACAGAAGGCAGCCCAGCTCCTCATAACTGACATATATCACTGCTGTCGGAACAAAACCTTGTAGCTCTATTTGTGATGTTTTTCAGTTTTTGACATAATTTGAGAATGCCTGTTGTCCTTTACATTGTGTGTGAATTTCAGGATTAATTAACCAAAATAAACGGCCCAAAAGTTGTTTGTAAACAGTCTGGTTCCATTGACTTACAGTAAAAGTAAAGTGTGTTTTTTCCTTCTCCTGTAAAGTTACCATTTTGGAGATACAGGGTTTTGTTCTGACAACAGTGATATACTGTATAATGTCTGTAGTTGGTATTGCAGCTTCAGTTTGGTATGGACCCTCAGTAACAAGGTGGTCTTGTATGCTTTAAATTCTATTGGCCATTTAAAAACAAACAAGACCGCCTTACGCTAAGAGATCTTACATCACCTCTCGTTCTCGTTCAGCATTGACTACACCGGCCTTTTTTCCTCTTTCAGTTCTGTGGCATTCTTGGCCTGTTGCCTGTGTCTCTCGCTGCAGTTGTAGAGCAGCCGTTCACGTGAGAGAACACGGCCTGGTTGAAAATCAAGCCGCCTGCTGCTGCCGTGCGCTTCAGAGGAGGTGAACTCAAATCCTCCCTGGTTGGCTGGTCAGCTGTTTCCATAGCAACTTGGTGCTGATTCAGCAGCGGGTAATCCGGGGAAGAGTTTCGTGTCTAGCATTGTTCTGTAGGAGGAAAAAAAACAGGAGTGTACTTTTTGTCCAGTGTTAGTTTAGGACACGGGTGACTGGTGTGGTCATCAAAAGACCCTAAAATCAATCGTCATGTGATCACTGCTCTCTCAAAGGCTGTTATAAAAAAATACACTGAATATTAAGCCATGCTATTCAAGGCTTTCTCACCTGAGCTTGTTAACATTATGACCCTCAGGCTTCTGATTGCACACGAATGTGGAACGTGTTTAACCTGCCGAACCCCTCTGAGCTTTAACTGAACCTCTCTCCCAATTTTGTACCGTAGTCACCATGGCGGCCGAGCTCTCCACCTCCATAAACATCAAAGAACCTCGCTGGGATCAGGGAACCTTCATAGGCCGAGCGAAACACTTCTTCACCGTCACAGACCCCCGCAACATCCTCCTGTCCAATGAACAGCTCGAGAAGGCGCACAGGATCATTCAGGATTACAGGTACCTGAGCCATTCGCTGACTGGCTGAATGCTAAGGGTGTAAATCTCTGAGCTGATGTGAATTAGATTACATTCATATGCAGCATGAAATGTCAGATTTCACAATTCAGTAGGACTATTTTGGTCTGATTCAGCAGTATTGTGTTATTATACTCTGAATATGGAGTGAAAGTGCAGACGTTCGCCATCTGCTGGTTACATTCAATAGATTTTGAGTCATCATTCATTCCACTTTTGGCAAGTTTTTGATAATGGATTAAAAAGCACTGGGGCATTAGTGAATCAGTCATGTTGTGGCCATAACAGTAGAGTAACTACACTGTTAGAAATAAAGGTAGAGTGCAGGTACATTTTTGTTCATCAGGGTACAAACAATGTAAATGTTCCCTCAAAGGTACAACAGTGTTTTTAGGGTCTAATGGTGAACCTTAAGTAAGTTTTTTTCCTGGTGAAATGTACTTATTTGTACCTTTTCATAACCTAAAGTTTTATAACAGAACAATAAAATAAAAAGCCTGGAGACGAGACGGGGTGTGGAGGCAGAACAGCTTAGAAAATACAATTTTTATTATTTTTTTTTACCCAATTTTCTCCCCAATTTAGTCGTCGCCAATTCCACCCGCTAGTCAGGACTCCCCCATTCACACGATACTACCAGCGCTAGGAGGGTGAAGGCTAACACAGGCTTCCTCCGAGACCTGTGAAGCCAACCACCGCTTCTTTTCGAACTGCCGCTCACGCAACGTCACTGGACAGCCGAACGCACTCGGAGGAAAGCGCCAACCGCCAGATCTGTTACGTCAGCTAACAGACACCTGCACTGACTAGCATCACGTTAAGGGGTTGGGGGGAGAAGGAGGGGACATCCTACCCACCCAGAGAGAGCGAGGCCAATTGTGCTCTCTTGGACTCCCAGCTACAGATGGCTGTAGCATCACCAGGGATCGAACTCGCAATCTCCTGATTATGGTGCCAACCCTTCTGCTGAAAAGGATGTGTAAAAGACGTTAGCTTATGCTAAAGCTAACGTACAGTACACTGTAGAGGGCCTGTAGATCCGTTCTGTTAGTCACAAACTCTAGAGAGAGTCTGTTCATAGCCTTTGTGTTGATTCTCAGGCCCTTATATACCAGCAGCAAAACAAACTAAATTTCATATTATTAGTATTATTTGAACTTTTTTTGACCTCAACAAAATGTTTTATGATAAAACCAAGGCTGCAAATATATTCATTCATTTAATCTTTTGTTCCCTAGACAGGGGGTGGTGACCCCAGGTCTGACAGAAGATGAGCTCTGGAGGGCAAAGTATATTTTTGACTCAGCATTTCATCCAGACACGGGGGAGAAGATGCTGGTGATCGGCCGCATGTCCGCTCAGGTCCCCATGAACATGACCATCACCGGCTGCATGATGACCTTCTACAGGTGAGCAGCGGCAAAGCACAGCCCCAGTCAGGAATCACTGTATGTGCCTTGATATATTCACACAAACTGCTGTCAGGACTGCCTGAGTGGGTTACTTTGTTATTTTATATATATATATATATATATATATATATATATATATATATATATATATATATATATATATATATATATATATAATAGATTTTTTTTTATTCATTAAAATATATTTGTAACATCTAAGTTACAAAATTTCTCAGTTTCAGCATTTCATATGTTGTCTTTGTAGTATTTTCTTTTAAAAATATTTTTCAAAAGTTTACATGATTTGATCATTGTATCCTATTTTTATTTAAATTCTGCATAGCATCCCAACTTTTTTGGAAATGGGGTTGTACTTTACAGCATATGTGTGTTCATTATTTGTAATTTAACTGTAAATAAACTAGAGCGCACCTGTGTCGCACATTTGTGTCTGAGTGATAGTATAGTGTCTCTAATAATTCAGTACAAAGCTTTTTGTTTCTTAAAACAACAGGACAACCCCAGCAGTGCTGTTCTGGCAGTGGATCAATCAGTCCTTCAATGCAATAGTTAATTACACCAACCGCAGTGGAGATGCTCCCATTACAGTGAAGTGAGTGGATATTTCAGAAATTCATTTGCATTGCAGATTGTCACTCAGTGCAGAATGCTCTGTGTTTCCTTCACATCCCACAATGCATTAATGATAACATTGAACGGTCTATTGTTCAGTCAGCTCTGCACAGCGTACGTGTCTGCGACTACAGGAGCGGTCGCCACGGCTTTAGGACTCAACGCACTAGCAAAGGTAACATCCATCAGACATTCACTCTGCACTCAGTACTCTCCAGCAGTGTTTATACACAGAAACTAGAGCTGAACAGTGTTGATAATGTTCAATCTATCATGTTATCATATGGATTTGTAAAAAGAAAGTTAATGAGCCCGTTCTTCCCTAAAATTACTCAAAAGAAAACTTCACACAGTATTGTAAACATTAACAGAAAACACATTTGCAGAAAGACAGCAGATTTTTTTTAATGGTCTTCAAACTGTCCTTTTAGAAAGATTTGAAGCTCGTAGCGAGTGACATATACTATGGTTGTATGGTTATAAACTGTGTATGTAAATATATATAAAAAAATTTCAAATAAAACTGTTTTAGACGCTTAAGTAACAACCAAGTCTGAAATATTTTAATTGTGCAAAACATTAAAAACAAAACTGAACTATAAATGCACCTTTATCGGGGTGTACTGGTGCCTGAATGTAACAGCTGTACCATTTAAGGCGGAATGGGAAATTCAAATAAGACGCAAACTTCAGCTTCACTAATTTTCTAGTTTGTCTTATATATATATATTATATTATATGTGTGTCCCCTACACTCGTCCCTCTGACCGTCAGACACTGCTGGAATGTGGAAAATATTATATTTATACAGCTATCAGTACCAGCTGGTCTACTGGGCTTGAGCCTTGACTGTGTCCTCATTTGGTGCAGCTGACCAAGTCAGGCGGCTACCCGGGGGATTCAGAGGAAATAGAATTGCAAAGTTATCTGGGGTCTATGTTAGGCTGAAGCAAACCCCAAAAGACTGGCAATTCTTTTATGTCTGCTACCTCAAAAACACATTGGACGACTTCAGGTGCAGACAAGACAGCAGGGTCTGCTGTTTTTTCTTTTTCATTTGAAGCCTGACTGAAACATCCCTGGCGCAGCCATCCAGCTAAAGGGGATAACGTTAGCATGGTTTGCACTGTTTGTTCGTCACATTTCTGCGCTTATTTGTGGCATGGTTACCTAGAATGGTTATGACGAAACATATACCTGAGGATGAACTGGTATACGGCTCAGAATTACGCTAAAATGTTGGAAAAACTGAAATGCAGTACCAAGGTGTGTCAGTATTGCGATGTATCAGTATAGACAATATATAGTCCAGCCATACCTTAACCTTCACATGGATATTTACTCATTAACCTATTTATCTGGTAATTACTCTGATCTTGATAAGAGACTTGAGGGCAAACTGTCTCATTGCGTAAGCACGTTCAGGCCACAGTTTAACACAGTTTCTAGATCTTTATTCTACTATTGTGTACTTTTAACCTCACAGCAGTTTCAATAATTGCAGTAAAAATAGCTCATGTTAATTTACACTCTGCATGTCAGAGTGTGGTGTAAAAATACATTGGCTAATTTAAATCCTTCCCACTCTCCAGGGCAGCATAGATAATTAGAGTGGTCATGTTTTTCCCCATAATTTAACTCAGTGTTTTTTTTGGGTTTTTTTTCCCAGCATGTCTCTCCACTTGTAGGACGCTTTGTGCCGTTTGCTGCTGTAGCTGCTGCTAACTGTATCAATATTCCACTGATGAGGCAAAGGTACGATCAGTTTTCAAACCAAGAAATCAAACTGCTTTGATGTTCATGGGTTCTCCCTTTACCTACTGATGTTGTATATCTGGTCTGTTAGGATGGTGGACTTTGTGTATGGTTTACCCTCCACTGAGCGTTTGTACTGTGTCTCACTCACAGGGAGCTGAAACACGGCATTCCAGTCACAGATGAGAATGATAACCGGTTAGGGGAGTCAACAAACGCAGCACAACAGGCAATCTCACAGGTGGTCATCTCCAGAATCCTCATGGCCTCTCCTGGAATGGGTCAGTATTTTATTCCTTTAAAGAAATGTCATTTAGATGAATAGATGAATGGACAGATGGATGGATAGTTAGCTGGACAGATAGATGGATGATGGATAAATGTATAGATAAAAAAAGAGATGGAAAAGTACATAGATATAGATATAGTTAGATGTAATAATGGCTTGATGGATAAAAAGAATCCCAGATATAGCTTGGTAAATAAATGAATAGAGAGAGACAGATGGAGAGAGCACCATAGATAGGTGGACAGATAGGTGGACAGATAGGTAGACAGATAGGTAGACAGATAGATAGACAGATAGACGGATGGACAGATAGGTAGACAGGTCGATAGACAGACAGGTAGACAGATGTACAGATAGATAGAAAGATAGATAGATAGGTCGACAGATAGATAGACAGATGGACAGATAGATAGACAGATGGACAGATAGGTAGACAGATGGACAGATAGGTAGACAGATAGGTAGACAGATAGGCGGATGGACAGAGGTAGACAGATAGATAGACAGACAGATAGGTACACAGATAGACGGATAGACAGACAGACAGACAGATAGGTACACAGATAGACGGATGGATAGGTAGACGGATAGATATAGGTCAATAGATAGATATATGAGAAGTTTGATTGATAAAGAGATGAGTGGATGGATGGATAGATAACAGATAGATTGATAGAAAATGGATGATAGATGAATAAATATAGGTCAGTAGAGAGATAGACGGGTAGATGAGCGTGGATGAGTTGATGGATGAATTGATAGATGATAGATCGATGCATAGATAGAAAGAGAGATGGATCAATAGATAGATAGAAGGAAAGATTGCTTGATGGATAAAAGGATGGATAGATATAGCTAGTTTGGTAAATAGAGATGGATGGAGAGAGTGATAGATAGATATATAGACAGATAGATAGATAGATAGATAGATAGATAGGTAGGTAGGTAGGTAGATAGGTAGGTAGAAATGTGGGAAGTTGTGGATAGAGAAAGAGATGAGTGGATGGATGGAAAGATAAAAGATGGATAAATATTGGTCAATAAATAGGTAGATGGGTAGATGGGGATGGATAGATAGATAGATGGATGAATAGATGAATAGATGGATAGATATAGGTCAGTGTTTGGATAGAGAGATAGACGGATGGACAGATAAAAAGAAAGAAAGAAAGAACCTTTCAGAATTCCAGTCCACTGAACATGTAACTGTCATATAGACTAGCATTTAAAACCAAAAAGAGCTTCAATACACAGAGCTGCTGTTCCAGGCCGCCACCCTGCACTGTTAAAACATGTTTTCCCTGCTGTATCATGTCTGATTCATCTCCTCTCCTAATCATCAAGCCCTGTTTAAGAGGAGTCAGGTGTGAAGAGCACTCAAGAACTGGATTTCAGGCTGTTTGTAATTAAGCTGCCAAAGTCTAATATTTTTTTTCTTTTTCTTTTAGCTATTCCACCATTTTTAATGAACTCATTGGAAAAGAAGGCTTTCCTTAAGGTATTTGCTCTTCCAACGTAATTTTCGTTCTGTATGCCTGTGTTTCAGGGCAGTAGTTGAATAGTCTGAACGGAGCATGCTCAGTAAGGGCCTCAGTGTTTTACATCCCAGTGCGTACATTAACGCTCACAATAGCCCCACAGAAGCGCTGCAGTGGTTGCTGGGTTGATTTCTTTTTTCTCATCTTTTCAGAGGTTCCCATGGATGAGTGCACCCATTCAGGTCGGCTTGGTGGGATTTTGGTGAGTTGCCAAAGATAGATTGGTGGTGTAATAAATGGCCATTTACAGTGTTTCTAATAGCCTTTCAACAAAGGCTGTTTGTGACTGTCTTTCCTTTTTTCTGCATAGCTTGGTCTTCGCCACTCCACTATGCTGTGCACTGTTCCCACAGAAGAGGTGAGAAAGCTTTAAACAGCCGTTTCAAACTCTGCTAACCTCAACATTCAGGTGTAGTTTCTCAATAAAACAAGAGCTGGTTCGATGTATTACATTTACATTTCTTAAATGAGCTCAGTGAGGTCACTACTTTAAAGCAACAGTTCAGTACAAAAATCAGATCTACACAGTTTTACCAAAATGTAATCGATCAGCTGAGATGCATTTCCTGTCTGAGGTTTGCTTCTTTATTTTTGCTCTGGAACTAATGGAGCTAACAAGTAATGCAAGATAATAGTCACCAGTTAGCATTGTGCAAACTGCATATATAAACCATTACTTGCCTCAAACAGTCTCGGACAAAAGTATACATAAAAACAGTAGCAGAATCCTGAATCCTGAATTTTATCTGTACATATTTTGTCCGTTTTTGTAGACAACAGTATGTAATAGTGTCTGCAACCACACAACTCAAGTCTGTTTGGGATTATTATTTAATAACTAGACTCAGTTTGTATGGTGAGTGAGGCTAATTGGTGGACTATAAGTTTACATTACTTACATTAGGTTCGTTGCTCCAGCACAGAACTAAAGAACCAAACTTCAGACACCGAATGGTTCTTGGCAGATCAGCTGCATTTGTTGTAAATTGTTGCCTGAATGTATTTGCCAGCGAACTATTGTTTTACAGGGACAAGCAGGTGGTGCTTCTGCATTGACCTTATTTTTAAAGCGACACATTGAAAATTAACAGGTTTTATTGCTCTGAATGGTTAGTTAAGCTGGTCCGGTGTGGCACCCTACCCCCACCACCACTACCACCACACTTACACACACCTCAGTTGCCTGTAATAAGTGCTACGAGGGCGTCCCATGTAAAATCAAGCCTGGCTTAGAAAATATTTCTGTAATAAATGCCTTGACTTTTTTGATCAAACTACTATTTTCCAAAACATTGATTGACATTGGGCAGATACAGGTTTGGGGGCAGAGGTCATTGTTTATCACTTGCTGTCAATGTTCAGCTAATCGTCCTCCTGCTTGAATTTTGCATCTTAGAGGTAAAACAGTTTAAATTAGAGGTGTCAAAGTGCTAAACTGTTAATTTTCTAAACTGCGTTAATGCATTTTTCTAGTTTGACCCCTTAAGGCATCCGAAACCCAACCCTGAAGGTCAGCTGCTTCCGTTGCATGTTGCTAAGACACCATGACTGTAGCCCTGTCGTTCCGTTACCGCTTTTTAAATGAGCGGTTCAGTTGATGGCTGTCTTGATAAAAACAAAGCTATGTAAAGGAACGTCATTGACACAGTGGCATTTATTAGCATAATAATCATCAATATTATTAATGTTAACACAAAAGGAAGACTTGTGTTAAGCAGTGTTCGTAGGAGAGCTGTGGAAAAATCAGTGAAGTTGCATAGGAACATGCAGCAGCTATTCACTGGATGTTGGTGATCAAAATTGGATCTGCCTTCTGATTGGTTAAACGCATCTCTTTGGCCAGGTCTGTTTGCATTACAGTTCAGCACCGTTCAACTTCTTCGACATACTGCATCCCCCAGATTGGACACGCTTATGATGGACACTGAAAATAAATGCGATCTGTTGTGATCCAATGTAAACGCAGCGTTAGACCTTGTTGCTTTATGGTGTGAATGTCTGAATCTGATGTGTCTCTTTCACCGTGTGACCCGCAGCTCCATGGCCCTGAGCCGTCTGGAGCCCGAGCTTCAGGAAAAGATCCGTGCGAGTCATCCAGGAGTGGAGAGAGTCTACTTTAACAAAGGACTATGAGAGGAAAAGCCCCATCCCTACACTGCCATAGCCATCCCTCTCACCGCCATGTTAAAGCCACCTTCAGTGTGCCAAAGTTAAGTTCCTCTGTCTCATCTCAAGGACATCCCGACTCAGTTGTTTTGTAAGACGTTATTCCTAGTGACTGTTAGGTTTTTTAAATAAAAAAAAAGGAGTTTTTGACGTTGCAGGTGTGTGCTAGTGTTAGGAAAATACCTGTCTCAAAGGGTGCTCTTTCAGTTTGGTTTTGTACCTACATGTAGAGTTTTTGACGTTTTCGTTCGCAGTTCAAAAGCAGTTGGATGGTGGCGCGATCTGTGCTGTTTTGGATTTGAAATGAAATAATAAAAATGAGGTAAAAGTGCAGAAAAAAACAGAGGATTGCAAACTCAGGCCAGCAGTTTGGTACATAGTTAAGCAAGAACACAGTGGTTAACTTTACAATAGAAAACAACCTGGAAAACTGTGGTAATGGATGATGGAGGACCCTAACCCTAACCTTTAGATCATGAAGAAGACAAATAATAAGACAACCATAAAAAATATTACAGCTTGAGTTTAGAGGGTTAACCAAAGGATAGAAGTCTAAGAACAGAAAAGTCAAGCTACACTTTGCTGATTAACACACAAAATCCTTAGAGATCTGGGCGAAAATCTTATTAATGAATAATATGTAAATTAAAAAGGTATTGATTTGTTGATACCATCAAGATGTAAACACAGTCATGTGGATGGTTTGACCTGGAATGTTCCATTCTAGAGAAACTTCCTGACCCAGTGGTCGTGATGGGAATCAAGCATTTAATGCCTCTAAAAGCTCTAAGAATGTTCCTAAGAATGTTTTTAAACCTAAATGGTTAGAAATGCATTGCCTGATGCTTGAGACATTGTTTTATAATAGTTTTGAGATGAGATTAATTATTATTATTCATCCATTCAGGGGAGAGAGGTTATATACAGGGCATTGTTAGGCACAGTAGCACCCCTCCAAACCAATAAAAAAGAAAAAAAAGAATTGATAAAAAATGTCCACTGTATGTTTTGGATATTAAATAAAATGGCGTTTTTGGTCACTTGGTTCCTTTCACCACCACTGTAAAGAAATCTGATTCACTAAGATTCTCTTCAATTCACCATTTCACATAAAAACACTCTGAATGGCTTTGTTTACATTTTAATAATAGATTTATGACAACGTTTTAAAAAGTCAGTGGGATTTCCCTTCAACCTTAAGCTTAAAAGGTATGTGAGGAAAAATGAATTGCTCGTTCCAGAATACCTCATATATGAAACATGGTTAATTGTATGAGCATGTGTGACCGCTGGCAGGGCTTCTAATCTGATAGATGATGTGAACTGGATCGCTCGTCTTTATTGACGATGTGACCATCAGCAGCAGGATGAATTCAGAAGTGAACAGAAACATCTTAACTGCTTAAATAACCAGAATGTCTGAAATCTCTGTAGAAGATATTTCATATTGTAGCAGGACAATAATCCAAAGTATTGCTTCATTTCAAATCCAGTGCGCTGCAATACAGAGCCAAAGCAGCAACAGCTGTGTCACTGTCCAATCGTGTGCAAACTGCGCTGTTATCGTGTTTGATGCCAAACCATTCCATGTGCCATACGGAATCATGTTCAGAGAGGAACAAAGACGGTGGGAAGCGATCCTGTGCTTTCTGTTAGTGTTTTTATTGCATTACTGTATTTAGTCAGTGTTAGTGTGTCCATTAAGGCTGCTTTTGACACAAAACTGCCAAAAATTTCAAGCTCACTTTAAAGGTACACTAAATAGTGTTTTCCATTCATGGTACTACAAAGGTACTTCATGATAGCTGGTTTTCAGTAAATTACTTATTCCTATAGAACAGCTGAGTCTTATTTAACTGTGTATGTGTGAGTTTCACCTAGTAGGAGTGAATAAAACTTACTCTATTTAGGTCTGCCGCAGTTACTCGAGCTGACTGTAATTATTTTAGTTATTATATGGTTGCGTCACAACATATAGAACTGAATTGGGTGTGCTTTTATCAGTTGGGTTGGGGTAAATACATGGCAATTAAAAAAAATAGAAAACTAAGTTATTGAGACACATTAGGAACGTTCTAACTGCTGTCTGGTGATATAACACCTTTAGAGGCCAGCGGTGGGTAATGTTTGTTTACTTGAGCTTGAGTTGTTTCTGTCATCAGTTGGAAGCTACTAAGCATCAACAGCTAGGAAGCAATACAGCCAAACCAGGCAATTAAATTGTTAATTGCAATGAATTGTTAGTGAAAATGTCATGATTGTGACAAGTCTAGTACTAATAATGCTACTACTACTACTACTACTAATAATAATAATAACAACAATAATAATAAGTGATGATAATGGTAATACAGTTTAAGCAAATTAATTGGTTGTGGGTCACAACTGGTCAATTAATAACAGCCAAAAAAGGTATGTAAGTGGACTTAACTAGATAAACAACATTGGAAAATATTACCACAACAGAGACCTTAATTTGAAAAATTGAACTGCTATCACAGTTTTTATTTCATTTTGAACTGTTTAAACCCAGTCATTTTATACCATTTCTGTTCATAAAGACTAAAACAGAATCTTTCCATTTAAAATTGGTGCTTTACTGTGTGTAGAATGGTGCAATCTGAAGGCTCAACTCTGCCATTAAGACGCAGAAAAAAAGCCTTTCCTCTTTTCCACTGTCAGGATTCCTGCTAGGTTCCACTGGTGGGTAGTTCCTGTCCTTAAGCCATGTGACCATCGATGTCACTTTCATCTTAGCTAGCAATAAATGACTTACAAGCACAATGGGGGAAACTGCTTAGTGTACCTTTAACGAAGAATCGAGGGACCTCTATCTGAGAGCAGTGCAATTGATGTGAAACGTTGCCAAATGTGTTTTTATCTCTCCGTTACAAAACAGCCTGCAGAGGCCAACCTGAGCTGCACAGTCCTGAAGAAACTGGATTAATATATATATAGAGAGAGAGAGAGAGAGAGAGAGAGAGTGCAGTGTGGTTAATAGTCCACAGTATTTTGTTTAAATATGATGTATTATTCTGCTTGCCAACCGTGCATGAACAAACTGTTTAGTTGGGGGGGGGGTGTTTTGCCTAAGGTAACATTCCCTTGTGTCCTCGTTCAGTGTGGCAAAGTCCGTTCAAATAGCAGAGCAGGTGGTAATCACTGATAGCTCACAGTTCACTGTGACCTAAAGTGACCTAAAGGACTTTGGGTACTATATTGTAGCTGTCGTTTCAAAACCTCATACCTCATATGTATATATATATATATACATACATATTTCTCTTTTTTGTGTGGTATATTTTATCACCATTTGAAAACACCAGCTGCTCTTTACATTGGATGTTGAATGGTCCAATAGAAATGGTCAAAATTACCTGGAATAAAATCTCATATTTACTTGCATTAGAGTTAAGATTGTTTGTTTGTTTTTTTCCCTCTTAAACTATTTAGATATAAAGTTTAGGATGCACAATAATAACAGAATCCTTTAGTTATTGACAGATGTTAAAGAAAATACTGGTATCAGAGAGATATTTAGATTTGACCAGTACTTCAAACTGATATTTGATGTGTTTATTAATCCAAAAAAAATGTACTGTTCCTTGTATTGAAAAAGCCAGCACAAATGATGTCACAAAGGACACCTCTCACAGCGCCCCTCACAGACATCACATGGCACGTACACACATATTAGCAACCACCTGGGATACTATAGCAGCGGCCTAGCAACACCTTAGCAACCACCTGGGATTCCATAGCAGCGGCCTAGCAACACCTTAGTAACCACCTAGGATACCATAGCAGCGGCCTAGCAGCGCCTTAGCAACCACCTGGGATTCCATAGCAGCGGCCTAGCAACACCTTAGCAACCTCCTGGGATTCCATCAGCAGCAGCCTAGCAACACCTTAGCAAATGGCTGAGATTCCATTACAGCAGCTTAGCAACACCTTAGCAATCGCCTGGGATTCAATGGCAATGGCCTATAGCAACACTTTAGCAATCACTTGGGATTCCATTAGAATAGCCTAGCCAACACCTTAGCAACCACCCCGGATACCAGAGCAGCGGCCTACCTTAGCAATCGCCTATACAGAATTAGTGCCCTTGTTCTGTTGGGACCAATCACTTGTATAGTTTTTATACAAGATTCGTTCAAACACATTTTTTTTTCCCGTAGGAAAATTAATGAGTGGCAGAATCGTGAGAGAGTTCAGTTCTAACTAGCACACATGATGTCACTAAGACCCTCATAGACATTACATACAGTCTCACACGTACTAGCGCACACACACACATATACATACTTTGTGTGTGTGTGTGTGTGTGTGTGTGTGCGCGTGTATTAGCAACAACCTGGGCTACCATAGGAACAACCTAACAACACCATAGCAACCAACTACGATACCGTAGCAACATTAAAGCAACACTTTAGCAACCATCTGGGCATCCATGGCAACGGCTCTCTCGGGCCAACTTAATGTTCGTTCACAACTTTTTCCCCTGCTAGTTCATTTTATTGTAGCCTTACAGACATAAATGTTGTATTTCTCTCTAAAGCTAATTCAAGTAGATGTAGTGCTAATTTTTCTAACGTTTATTCATGTTTATGTATCAGTTTTCGCAGATATACACACGAAAAATCCAGAGTTCCCATATCAGTGCATCCCTAATAAAGTTGCCATTTCAGGGATAAGAGGTTTTGGTGCGACAGCGACAATTTATTTATATCAAATTTTAGGGGATCATCAGTTACATCAGTTACTCATATTGCCATATTAGAGCGTCTATGGCAACATTTAAGGCTAGTACTAATTTAGTGTTTGGAAACAGAGCTGTGCTTATAAAAGTGAAATCACAAACATGAATTATTACCTCAGATCCAGAGGCGGTTTCACACAGCCTGACACACTTAGAAAGTTAATGATTTAATGTTGTTTAGTATTCTTTCTCTCTTTTGACTCAAAGCCAATTACTACAGGTGTTCTTCAGTCAGACTAGTACAAATAGGCCCAGTGTTCTGTTATACTAGTGTACGGTCTAGTGGCCTTTTGCTGCTAATGTGACTTTTGTTTTTTCTTTTCTTTTGCAAAAGTTGTACACCGGCCTTTATTTCAGAACCCCGTTGGTTTTACGGTCAGTAGCTGTGCTTGTGAGTGTTAAAGGTTTCTATCAGTGTTCATTTTTGTGGTCATTCCTTTTGATCAGCAGTGTAATTCTTTTTCACTGTACTGAGCCTTGATGTGTTTAATTCTACTTCTCTATGGTTACGTTTGACTAGTCATGTTTCAGGAACTGTCTGTGCATTGAACAGTGTCTCAAACCGTGGTTAGGCGAGGGGTGAGTGTGCCGTATAGTGCAGACTGTTAGCCTGTTAAATGGACTGTGATGTGAGGCCATGTTCTAATTTGCATTTATTTTCTGTGAACACATAAAAATTGGTCTATTATTTAGTAATTTTATGAAGGTTTTTCATTTTTTTTTTACTTTTAACATTTTGGGGTTATTATAAATTATGTATCTGATTTAAAATTGAACGTTTACATTATTACGCACAGAATTAGGAGTTTTACCAGGATACTTTAGTGTCTTTCAACCTGATCTTTACCTGATGTATCTCTAGAATACATTCGATTACCACAAACAGCAATTTTGATATGTTTCCCTTGGCTTAGTAAATCCTATGACTTGAAACATGTTTATAATAGAGGTCAATGGGCAGGTGCTTCATTGACTTCTATTAGAAGTATGTTTTAATGTGTTTCTTAAGTACAGAAATTGTCTGTAGTGTAATCAAGTGTATGATACAGATGCGTCAGATAAAAATTAGGCTGAAAGACACTGGACTATTTCTTTAACGCGCACAGAAATGGATAATACAGTATCTTCAGCCCTGACCAGTGTTCAGCCTAAGAATCAGATCAGACACCTGAAATACACAGAAGTGGTAACACTATTTTACAAAGCACTCTGGACTTTAACAGGCATCTTTTCTTTTTTCTTTTTTTAAATGTAATATCTTTGTGTTTCAATCTGTATTTTTGAACTATGTGATCAATATTCAAAAAAGGCACAGAACAAAACCAGCATGTTAAGTCAAATGATGGATGTAGTTCATCGGGACGGTACGTACAGCGTCCCCAGTGGGGCGCACAAACATTCAGAATGAAATTAAGCTATAATTGCCATTTACAGTAAATGAGATGGGTCAGATATTTTTGAGAAAGGTGTTATTCTTTTTTACATTAATGGGGATGTTGTAATGTGTAGGTTACCTAGAAGAAATAAAGGATGTTGAAGATCAATGATCTCTGTATCTGTTTCTGTCTATGTAGCTGTTAGCCAGATAAGAGTGTACATGTTTTTAATGAACCCTATGCTGTTTGGTTTTGATCTCATTTAGCTGTAACAATTAGCCTAATTGATTTATACACTGGTTATGCATCATTATTAATCTCAGATACAGGTGAGTGTGGTTAGAGAATAGAAATCCAGAAGAACACACACACATACATTCAGTTCCACACCCCCAAAGTTCAGTCATGGAAGTTGGTTAAATTTTCTCGAGTAATCCCAAACACGTTCAGTGATGGTCAGTCCATTGTCCATTGTTCTGAGAGCTTCTTCGCTTGATCTACAGATTTTCTTCTTTTTTGTCTATATTTCCTTTTCTCAGTAAGAGCTTCTTAACAGCCACACATCCTTTCAGACCCACAGCGCTGAGTCGTCTTCTCACAGTGGAAGGATGGACAGAAACACCTGTGGATGTTTTCAGATCTGAAGCAGCTTGACTTTCTCCTCTCTCTCAAAGATGAAAGCTTTCAGTGCTGTTTGGGTCATTCTACAGAAACCATCTGTCCATAGGAGTCACTGGTGTTACTGATCCTCATTTGTGTTACACATAAGAAAGGTAACACCAGAGACATTTTTAATGAATAATGCATTTTATAAGATGGCTGCTACAGAGAATCAAACCACAGGTTGTCAATCATGAAATATCCACCAAAATTATGTAATTTAATCCATTTGTTTTGTATATTTTTTTACAATTACCTAAGAATTAAGTTAGGTCACACCAGTGACTTCAGCTAAAAGCTTCATATGAAATCATGATTTAAATGAGAAAATTTCTGATGGCTGAAAGACTCAGTGGACTCACCATGTGCTTTTTTTCATAGATCTTCAGAAAATAGGTAAACGGAAGTCAAGTGATGTCATCAGTGAGATTTTTTGTTACGCAGTAACACCAGTGACACGACTCCTGGGGACCACAACTTTATAATATATATTATAATATTTATTTGGCATTTGTTTTCTTTATGTCCTTTAAGTCATATATTTCATAGTGATATATAGATTATAGATTGTAGTTAAATTTGCAGAAAAACGTTTTTTACCTCAAAATATGTCACTCACCCTTTACACATGACTGTGAGGATGAGCTCTTCTGTGGTGCTTAGAATTCTAGATACTTGATTTAAAAACCAATGTTGCTAAATTGAGGCTCAAGAAGGTGTAACTGTTAAAATAACTTATTTTTTTATTTTAAAATCTAAATAAATTGTAACCCTAACATGTTTCTAAAGTGTAATTTATCTGTAAACGCTAGGGACACAGAAATGGACATTTCTGTTGAATGACTCGTTTACTGTTTATACTTTCCAGCAACAGCAAAAGTGTAGGCACCCCTGGTCAAAGAACATGTTTTGGTGATTTTCTAAGTGAAAATAAGTAAACACATCTACAGGAAACACTTCTGTACATGTTTATTTGTTTGTTTAATGCAACAAATTGAAAAAAATAAAACACAAAATGTGCCCTGTGAAAAAGTATTTAAAATTAAAATTTTAAAATATTTTTAATAGGTTTAACTCAGCATGTAAATAGAAATTGTGCACTAAAATCAGCAAAAAATGGAAATTAGCAAAATAAATTGGAAAAAATTAGCAAAAAGAAGTATCTCCAGTTTTTTCAATTTTCATTTTTCTATGTCATTTGAACTCATTTCATGATGAATGGACCAACAAAAATGCTCCAAAATAGTTTGGAATACAATCTTTTTACATTAACTTACATTAAAAGCAAAGAATGTTTTTGCGTCTCCTGTAAAGCTGCACTTTTGGAGATGCTTGTTTTTCTTTGAACAGTGATGACATAATTTGATTGAGGGTGTTTACACACGCAGGCCCTGGACAGAGGATCCACTTCAGGGTTAAGTGTTCGGGGAATGTTCAGTGGGCGTGGAGTTAAAAACAGCAGCTCTCTGGTACAAAGTCCATTTACTCGCAGAACCTTTAACCAGAAACTGTCTAGTGCAGTGGATCCTGATTTCAGTCCTGAAGACCCCACACTCCATACATTACTTATACCCCCCTCATCTGACACACCTGATTCAACTCATTTACCAATGAACAACCCTCTCATGTGCTGGATTAGGTGTGTTAAAATAGAGAACATAATTCAGTGTACTGAGTGTGGGGGTCCCCAGGACTTTGGATTGGGCTGCCACAGCTCTGGTCTCTCTAGGCCGCACCGCTGAGAAGCCCAGTCTGCTCGAGTGCTTGTGTTGTAATCAACAGTGGATGCACAGAAGATCCTGTAAAGCTTCTGTGTTGTAAAAATTTCAGTGTAAAATTACTGTAAATTACTGTATACTAGTTGCATTTGTTTCAGAGTAATTTACTGAACCACATTAACAGTAAATAACAATAAAATCGCAACTTCATACTCTGACTTTACAGCCAACGACTCCAAGATTACTGTGATGCAGCTGCATCCACTAATACAGTAATGATCTGTAACTAAGCTACAGTAATCTTCAGTATTTTACATAGCAAAGCAGCTAATTTACTGTAAATTTACATATGAAATATTACACCTTTTCCAGACCCTATAAAAATCGAATTTATTTAATGTAAAAAAAGTTAAAAAAATAAACTAAAATAAAAAAAATTTCAGTGAACATGTTTATTCACCATGTTTTACATTGCATATGCATGGACTATCTTAACTATGTGTTTTTCATGTTCAAATTCAAATACATATTTTACAATTTTGACAGTTTTTGCTTAATTTGTACAAAAGCTTATATCTCCTAATATCAACATTCCACTTCATCAACAACACATCAGTGTTCCAGCATGTAAATCTTTAAAAAAAAAAATGGATCATCAGAATAAAAATATTAATATGTTCTTACTGCTCACCCTCAAACTCACCCTCAAACTCACCCTCAAACTCACACTCAAACTCATGGTAATTTGCAGTGTTGATTTCACAATAAAATAATGAAAATAAAAAAAACTAAAATACTGTGAAATCTGCCAATAATGAACAGTGTGTTTTTTTTGTGTTGTGGTCTAAATGAGGATCATATTTCTGAACAACATTATGGCTTCATAAAGATAGATGTGACTGTAGATCTCTCAACTCATTAATTGTATTAATCAGCACTTTCGATGTACAACACTGTTCAAGAGTCTGTAATGTTTATAATTTGCCATATTGTTAATTATTGTCTTTTTCTGTTATACATCAAAAAGTGTGGAGCTAGACACCAAATGTATTTTTATGTATGTGTGTGTTTATATAAATATGCATATATTAAATGTGTATGTGTGTGTGTGTGTGTTTGTGTGTGTATATATATATATATATATATATATATATATATATATATAAATCTTGTATCTCCAAAATGCAAGGTTTAGTTCCTATATATCCATATATATATATAAATATATGAGAGAGAGAGATTCTTGTTAAAATGTCAATTAGATGTTAATATTAGAGATTTAAACATATGATTTAAAGGAATTTGATAATAAAAGTGTGAATAAGTGAACACATTCTCTACACAGGATGCACATTTAAATATACCATTACTGTTTATTTGCTGCATTCAGCATATTGGGGAAAAACATGAAATGTGGCCTGTGCAAAAGTTATGGCACATTTTATATTTTATATTTTTTTATGTTACATATTGCCATACTAACATATTAAATTCAGCCAATTAACAGAACGTCTACGATAAATTTGCAGAAATGCCATGTTTAATTGTGTCCTCTATAGAGAATGTGTTGTATTAGTTTCACTTGGAAAATAAACAAAGTATATCATTTGAACAGGGGTGCAAGATTTTTGCATACAATGGAACATTGCATTGTAACTTTATTCTTATTACTGTCTGGAGCTTCTAAGGATGGTTTTATAATATTGAAAACAGTGGCTCCAGACTTTTTGGTGGTGACTCTAAACGTTTGAGCGGAAGTGCATGATTGTGTCAAATAATTCATTATATAGTGAGGTGAGACCCCTAGGGGTGCAGTTTAGCACTAGCAGGAGATGAATACTTTAATTCAGCACAATATTCCTGTAGTGCTGTTTATAGTAATGTATGTAATGGTAATGTAATGTAGTGTAGTGTCCTGTAGCTCACTCTATGACCTGTCTGAACTTGCTGTAGGAATCCTGTGGAAATTCCTGTAGCGTTACTCTGGAGCATTTTTAAAAGCTTTAATCCACTGGGACACTCCCAGAGGCAATAGAACAACATTCCATACCACACTTTATAATTTCATTAACTGATTTGATTGCATAATACATTGAACAAACTGATCAAATTATATTGGAGTGATCTGCTTTGTCTGTAGGTTTATATGCCTGTTTGTCTTTGACAGATGAATTCTGGCATTTTCTTATGAAAAACTTCAATAAACTAAGACTGTTGGTTGCAGTCCCTTAATAAATTTGCTCAGTAGGTTAAATACTAATTAAATGTGCAAACAGACTACATTAAAGGGTAATTCCACCAACTTTCCAAAATTTTTGCATAATTCAGTGGTTGAGATGTAAACAAAGTCATTCAGAGTGGTTTGGTGTGAAATGGTTCATTGTAGAGAAAGTAAATGACTCTGATGTCTTTACAGTGGTGCTGATAGGAACCAGATGTCACAATGTCTACAACACAAATATAGTCATTTTATTTGCTATCAAAAACCACCAGTGAACCTACACGAGTCTTCTGAGTGCTTATTTGTAATGTTGATGATGGTAAAAATGATGGTAAATCTGGAAAAAAGGTTGCGTTACAACATCCTTAATGAAGCTCTCCACTGTATGTGGATCTGAATTGGAAAGCACATTTCAGACTTTTAACTGACTTAGATTTAGAGTAAAATCCCTTTTCTCTGAGTGTCCCTATACCTTAGTTATGTTTATTAACATAAATGATTGAACATTCCACTTTGGCTCTTTCAAAACTCCCATAACGCCACTGAAACCTCACCAAATGATTCGGTAGTGACAATTTTAGCTAATTTTGAGTGTAACTTAAAAATGCTAGCCAGTACATGACTAGCAAACACAGCTTTGAACAGTTTTACAGACATAAAATCATAACATTTTTCATTAAAACACAAAAAGTTCACTTACAGAACATACGTGTTTCGGTGGTGACAGTTCTACACTGTGTTCAACACTGATTTTCAGACTTTGGGACACTCTTACTTCAAAACAATGAGGTCTAACTGCTCACCATGTGGCCATGTGGCCATCAGGGACAGGGATGCAGTCTCACTTCCTGCTCTAAAATGCAGGGGTGTGGTCAGAATAAGGATCCGCCCACAGACTCTGTATATATATATATATATATATATATATATATATATACACAAATTAAATTAATGATGCATCGAAATATTTGAGCTTCACTTTAAAAGAAGCAAAATGATCTTTAAAAAGTTGAAAAATAAACTATATATATAATTATTTTCAGAAGTTGAGGTTTAGGGTTTAGGGACTGGCACAGCCACCTCCCAATAGAAAGCACCCTATAAATTATATTGTTGTGTATAATTAACTTATTATTCTCTCAATTAATGCTTTGAGTTTAGATATTTCATAACATAATCTTTGGAAAAGTCTGAATACTTAAAACTTTTTTTTTTGACCTCAGTTTAAACCACTACAATAAAATGGTCCATGATTACTTTTCAAAAATCTATATTTCATGCCAAAATCTGATCTCAAAACTACCGTAAAACATTGTCTCAGGTTTTAGGCAGAGTATTTAAATTTATATTTTGTATTATATTTACATATAGCTTTTTGTAATAACTTTCTGTGATGTAGCTTTTAGAGGCATAAAACTCTTCAGACGTCTGGTTCCTATCACCACCACTGTGAACAAATCTGCCTCCATGAGAAAATCTCTACAACACAGCGTTTCACATCAAACCACTCTGAATGACATTGTGATTCTTAACCATTTTATTATGCAGAAATTTAGAAAAATTGGTGAAATTCCACTTTAAGTGTATTCAGTGCGCACATTCCTTCAGTGCAAGGAAAACTGGAGCTGCCAAGTTTGTGGAGGAAAGCATTTAAGCATCTAAGCTGCCTGAGCTGCATTTTAATTCAGAGGGTGTTGCCATCAAGCGGCCGTACCAAAGAGGCTCAGAGAGAAGTTTCAGTCGCGGAGTAGATGACAACACTGACGACCCGCTGTCGGCTGCCTCTCCTACATCAGAATGGCCACCGTGGACATAGACATACAGCCTGTAAGTGACCATTCAGTTTTATTCTCTGTGTTTTTTGGGGGGTCAGTTTAGTCTGAGAGTATCGCTGGTCTGTAGCTGCACTCCAGTAAGACATAAAGCTTGTAGAGTTTCTGCTACTTTCATCCATTGATTACATGAAACTACACGGTGACAAACTGCGGATGCTTATACAGTCGCATGCAACAGTTTAAACACCCTTGGTCAAATGTTTTGGAGATTTTCTGAGTGAAAATGAGTTAACACGTTCTCTGCAGTGACCAGACCAGACCAGACATTGTGTTTGAGTTTTTTTGCAAATTTTGGTGCGCAATTTCTATTTATATGCTGAACATATTAGAAAAAAGAAATTAAACATAAAATATCAAACGGGCCATTACTTTTGCACAGGCCTCATTTTATGTTTCTATTTTTTATTTAATAATCTGATCAAGGGGTGCCCAGACTTTTGCACATGACTGTATTTATGTGTACTGTTCAGCACAATTTCATCAGTTTAAACTTTTCTGCTAGAGTATGAATGCACTACAGTGCAAGGGGGACTTTTATTTTGTATTTGCTTCACTTTCACACCCCTACAGTGACCATCATTCTGCACCACTGATCTGCAAACAGTATTGATCTCCCTCTAGAGCACTGATTAACAGACAGAAGAGGATCAATACCTTGCTACAAGTTGACACGATAGTCATCCTGCACTTCACTGGTGTTTTACCCCGTTTACAAACCAAGAAATTATGAGAATTTATGTTTTAGTCATTAACTGGGACTGCATTACATAGGCCGTATTGCAATATTCATATTAAAGGGCTCACTTTCTACATTAATATTGTGTTTTAGTTTCCCCCCTTAAGGTCCATTTATGACATGTCTGTGGTTTCATACGCCAAAAACAGTCATAATTCCCCTTACATGACCATTTTCTAACCTCTATCCCATAAAATTAAACAGGCTGTGCCTTTAAGACTGATATATGCAAATGAGCTCTGTTCTGATTTGCTGACCTCATTCAAAAAGCAGCCACAGCTCCTTATAACTTCAGTGAGAATGAGCAGAGCTGAACTGCTGTAGGCTGAACTAGGTGGATCTATGCAAATCTGTTTTTGTGACATCACAAAAACAGTGAATTCACTATATGCTGTTTATCCAGCTTAGCTTCTATGTATGTGCTGAGGAGTGAAGAATATGTTTTGAGACATTTACGATGTTTCAAGTGAAGAAAATGTAGTTTCTCATTATTTGAGCCCTTTAATATGATGTAATGAGTTGCCAGAGTATGTTTTACTGAGATGGTATATATTTAATTTTAAGAAAAAAGAAAGCATGACTGATTCTTAATGGTTATTTTACAGGGCGAGGGCAGTAAGGGGGGTATGGGGGTGTATAAAGAGGCCTCTATGTCCATTGTGTGTGTGTTAAGAGCAGTGGGACAGCGGAGCAGATGACGGCAGTGAGTGAAACGCTGTGTTGTGCTTGTACAGAAGCTGGCGCTGTGAAGCCCTCAGCCTGCTGTGTGTTTCTAGGGCTGGTCTCATCGCTGCAATGAGCCATGCATCTCAATTCAGCTCTAGCCTTGCTGGCCTGCTGCCCTGTTTTAGAGCCCAAGTGCTGCCTTCATGAATTCACTGTAGAGAATTGCTCCAGACTGACCACTCTCACAGCACTCACTCTGACAAGGTAGTGGTAGAGATAGGGTCAGTCAGTGTCGCTGCTACCAGCCCTCCTCCTGGAGATCTACTTTCCTGCAGGGTTTAGTTACAACCTGCATCTAACATGCTGCCCCCCTCCTTACATAACACCAGGCAAGGCAAGTTTATTAATATAGCGCCTTTTATACACTGCAGTCATTCAAAGTGCTTTACAGATGATAAAATACAGAGATAATTCAAATTATAATTTTGAAAATAATGTAAAGGAGAATAAAAATTCAAAACATGACTAAAATAAGAAATTACTCATTAAATCAAAATGTAACTAAAAATGATATTGGGATATTAACGTGCCATTACTAATGCAGCTGAAGAAGTTAATCCTTTAAAGTTGAGGCAAAAGTGTGGCTATTTCAGTCGTTTAACTCTTTTTAACAGTATTCATAGGATACAAAGTCTGCCTGGTGTGGAGTTCCCTCAGTATTTGCACTGTGCATATTTTCCTTCAGTAACATTGTTTATATATATATATATATATATACATATATATTTATTGTAAATGTATATATATATATATACATATGTATTTATTGTAAATGTATCTGATTTACAAAACCAGAAATTAACTGCTTTTTTTTTGCCTGTTGTTGTTTCGCATCTGAATTTGAATCTCATGGCATCATGTGCTGCTTTTTGAGACCTTCTAGCTGCTTCACTTTGCCAGACAGGTTCTATGTTTAGTTTCAACAGGTCTGGCAGTAATCATGCCTGGGTGTGGCCAGTAAAACTGAACCCAAAAGTCCATTGAATCTGGTTAACTGGTTGATTTAGTAGCTAAGGGGCCAATTTCTTTTTCACACGGGTCCAGGTAGGGCTGAACAGCATTTTTCCTTCAGTAAATGAAGTCATCATTTAAAAATAGCATTATATGTTTACTTAGATTATTACTGTCTAATATTAAAAGTAGTTTGATGATCTGAAACATTCAAGCGTGACACATACGCAAAAATAGAAGAAATCGGAGAGGGGCAAATACTTTCTCACAGCGCTGTACAAAGTGAACATATATGGTCGGTGTTTCTGTTAAAATGGCCAGTGAGTAAAGGTCTAAGGTAGGTATTTCTAATAAGGTGGCAACTGTGTGTGTAAGAGTCTCATCAGATTTTTGGTGTGTTTTTACGCTTGCCAATCAGACTGAGGAGAAGAGGACGCTGACCCTCCGTGGTCATGTTGGTTTCGACAGCCTTCCTGACCAACTGGTCAGCAAATCCGTCTCCCAGGGCTTCTGCTTCAACATCCTCTGTGTAGGTAAGCAATGGAGCAGAGAAATGTGCAAGAGCCGTGAGTGGCTGCTGGACGTTTGGTAGGTTTTAATTGAAGCCATGTTCCTTTGGTCCGCTCAGGTGAAACAGGGATCGGGAAGTCGTCTCTAATGAACACTCTCTTCAACACGACCTTTGAGAACGAAGAGGTCAGCCACTTCCAGAACACTGTGTATTTACGGCCCAGGACTTACAACCTACAGGAGAGTAACGTGGACCTCAAGCTGACGATTGTGGACACCGTGGGTTTTGGTGACCAGGTCAATAAAGAGGAGAGGTAGTGTAAAACACAGTTATTCTTTCTGTGGACGCTGGGCCTGTTTGGGTTGGTAATGAGGATGGCTGAATAAGTGCTAAAGCTAAGCACGGCTGAACCGGAGATGTTATAAAGGAGGAGACAGGTCACTGGTTGGAAAATGCATGAGGAAGCGTGTAATGCTCAACATAGCATCTTGTTATGGAGAAAGTCCTGCTTTTCACTAAAAAAAGACCCAATCGGCCTGCTGGTAAAGCCGCTAGCAGGAAAAGCCCCCCTCAGTTGTGGAGATCTAGGTAAGCGCGGTAGCTAGAACAACCCACACAAAGTTTTTTGTGCATTATTTGAGCCAAAGGCTATAAACTATTCATAAGATTTTTGGCAAAATTTACCAGTGATCTCAAATATGTTTTTGAAAAGGTAAACTGGCCTTCAGTTTTGAGTCTCTCCCAGTTCAAAGAGATGGCAGCCTGCTCTTTTATGCCTTGGCATTACCAAGATGGTCTCCGAGTGGACAGACTTTCCTATAAGGTTTTTGGCTGGACTTTAGCCCACTCTGGACCTCATTTCAGAACCACTGCCGAAATCCCAGGGGTTTGGGGTCTGCTTTCTCTGTCTAGAGAGGATAACTAAAGCAGTGGACCCCAACCTTTCTAGCACCGCAGACCCATTTTATATTGATAATATTCTTGCAGACTGGTCGACCGAAAGGTGTGGCTGCAGGGTTGATGGAGACCAGAATATACAGAAAACTATATTTATTTACCTTCCTTATGAAAACATTGATCCAGAATCCAGACAGAGATGCTACCTCTAACATACCTTTTAGTCCATTGTCATTTGTAAGCTCATATAGTTTTTTGTACCTGCACATGGATGATTCACCACGGTCATTCACAAATGGGTCATATGAGGAATCACTCATCTTATTTTCTGTTGAAAGAAGCTTTCTTTTTTTTTTCTTAAAGCTTCTGCTTCTGCTGTCTATCAAAAGGCCTTTTATCATCCCTACGCCTGAAGAAACTCAAATGAACTCTGAACTTAAATGATGTATGTTACTCATCTTTATCTAACAGTGAGCACATATTAATTGAAATGGGTGCAGCGTCTAGTTAATGTGGGCGTGGTGAGTGGTGAGAAAAGGACCAGTACTGACAGACTGTGCTAAGATCAATGTGAATGTCGCCACTGGAGAAGATACCCTATATATTCCGCCACTTAGCAAATTACTATTGTACAGATTTCTAAACTTCTCACAGTGGCTTTACCTTACCTGGGGGTACCCTCATAACGCATGTCTTAAATTGTCTTACTGGTGTCTCGTACAGTAAGAAACAGAGTTTCACTGCAAAAAACGGTATCTTTTTTAGTGAAATTATCTTAAATTTAAGCAATATTTCTAATATTTCCCATGAGATGGTTGATGGTAGCTTATTTCTAGACATTTTTTACTTGTTGTAGGTCAAGTAAAATGATCTCACTGTACTGGCAGATAATTTTATAAATTTTATTAAACAAGCAAAATTATCTGCCAATATAGTGAGATATTTTTACTTAATAAAAATACTATAATACTTAAAACAAGTAAAAAACATGTCTAGCAATAAAGTAAATGATCTTAAAATAAGCTTACAACAATCTCAACAGGAAAATATATTAGATTGACTCTATTTAAGATAATTGTATTTGACAAGTTACCATTTTTTGCAGTGTTAATGGACGCACCAATTTGCATGCTTTTTTTCATATTTTCTATGTGTTCCAGTAAAAGATTTAAAAAATTGCTTTGTATAACTTGTTTTTGTACTATTACATTCATTTTTATGGTTTGCTTTTTTATTTAAAAAACAGATTACTTGATTACTTATTCATCAAAATAATGGTAACAGCCACACGATGCAAACAATAACAGGTTTTTATTCTTTAGAGAGTGATTCTCTTGGGCTCTGTTGTTTACATTGAGACCCTCTGTCCACAAGGGTTGTCAACGTTTATACTTATTTATACTTACTGTCTAACTAATATCACCTTCAACTGCACTTTTAAAGCTTAAGTTATGCATGGAAAATATGAATATAATGGTTGGAAATAAGATTTACTGTTTCTCATTCCAGCTCATTCCATCCATTGCATTTGGGCGGCGTCATTTTCTTAAACTCATTGGAAAAAATAGCGACAATAACAAACAGGAATAAGTGGCGTAACTGGAATGGACACGGGGTCTGAAAGGATTACACCAGAAAACAACAAACAATATGGATTTATTGTTTAAAGAGGGATTCTATGGATTTTACATCTTGGATGGATGGATAATGAATATATTTCTTATTTTGTCCTCTGTAGCTATAAGCCCATTGTGGACTACATTGATACCCAGTTTGAACACTTCCTCCAAGAGGAGCTGAAGATCAAGCGTTCACTCCATAATTACCACGACACGAGAATCCACATCTGCCTGTACTTCATCTCCCCTACAGGCCATTCATTAAAGTCTCTAGATCTGGTCACCATGAAGAAACTGGACAGTAAGGTACTAGATGTGTAGCAGCTTTTATATGTTTGACCTTTAAACTGTTGTCTTATTATTTCATTATAAATCTTAAGACTAAAGCACATTGCAATAGGACTATCATTGTTACTCAATTAAAATAGATTACTTGGTATTTTTATCTTTGATTAAATTTTGCAGTTCTTTGAATCGATAATGATTAGTTTGCATTTTTAATGGTAATCAGGGTCTCAATGGGTCATTATGAAGCCACACATAGCAGGCTGAAGATTCTCCTCAAGAGGGAGCTGTTGGCACTCATGTCACTTTTGTGTACATGGCTGAAAGGGAGGAAACCCACACTAGCAGGATCTCATGAATATATCTGTGTGTAGTCACAAATTGTGTGTATATAAGAAACAATGCAAGTGGCTTCAGTTATTTGTTTAACTAGGTCTAATTTGGCGAGCTAGGCAGACGGCTAACAGGCTAAAAGTAATGTTTAGATATAGTCTTTAAGATGAAATCCTTACTTCATGTTCACCATGAAGTTGGACAGTGAGGCGTTTTATATTTATACCTCTTAAACTGCTAGATTATTGCTTCTGCATTATTCTTAAGACTTATTATTACATAACTTAGTAATGTAAATTATTCAGTAACTACAACAAGGTATGTAATTATAAAAGCAAAGAATTGTGTGCCACACATGAGCCCTTAGAGTTTAAAGGGTTAAGTTGCAGCTGAAAGTGCTTTATATCTACAGGAACGATTCGAAAGAGTCTTAATATTACAGTATTGCAAAGTTTCTGAATTCTGAACTGGATGATACAAAGTAGGGTTGTAAAACAAGGTTTGTACTGCATGAATTAAAATCCAAACTTTATTTTTCTGATAGGTGAACATAATCCCCCTTATCGCGAAGGCGGACACCATCTCTAAGTGTGAGCTTCAGAAATTTAAGATTAAGATCATGAGCGAACTGGTCAGCAACGGCGTTCAGATTTACCAGTTTCCAACAGACGATGAAGCCGTTACAGAAATCAACTCTACCATGAACGTGAGTCAAATTCAAGCACAGGTTCAGTTTAAACCCCTAAAATCCCAGGCTTATTACATACTAAGGCTTATTAGTCAGCATCTACAGAGACTTCAGTGCAAACTGTCTGAGCTGTTCATAGGTTATAGAAGTGTGTAATAAACATTTGGGCCTGCCAGTGGGCTGTGGCTATTAAAAGGGGTAAAGAAATGCTGCTTTGACCATTTAACCACTACTATGTAAGTGATGTAGTTATGAGGGTGAGGAACTGAAATGTGAACCCAACGAAAGGACTGTAGGTTAAGGGGTTCATAATATTACAGGATGTGGTAACATGAATGGCTTTTGCAGATACAATCTGTGGAAATATCTGAGACTGTGTCATAGTAGTGTATCTTTATGAACTTGAAACCAGTCCTGAGCACCTAACACAGACAGTCTCAATCTGGTCTCCATGTGGCCTCTCAATATTGTTGTTATATTCCAGCTTCTAACACACCTGAGGTGGGAGATTGAGGCCTTTCATGTGTTGAACTTTGGGATTGGGATATACTGTATGCAGCCACATAATGTAGCAAAAAAGTGGTATAAGGAATAGTTTGCTGAAAAATCATTAAAATACTTTTCTCCTTCACCCAAATGTAATCAACTGGCCAAGACATGTTTGGTGTCTGAAATTTGCTTGTTTAGTTTTGCTCTGAAACTATGAGTTTTATGTAGCTAACATGTAATGGAAGCTAATGCGAATTAGCATTGTGCAAACTGCATGCCTAAATCATTACATGCCTCAAACTGTTATAAAGAATGCTATAAAACAGATGAAAGTACAGAAGCTATAATGGCCAGCATGTGTTTTCACTCAGTGGACTTCAGTGGATTTGTGTTGCAGGCACATATGCCGTTTGCTGTTGTGGGGAGCTGTGAGGAGGTTAAAGTGGGGAACAAGCTGGTGCGAGCCAGGCAGTATCCATGGGGAGTGGTGCAGGGTGAGTATCTAATGCAGGTGTGGCAAATTGTGGTTGGAACTAGGCTCAGCAGGAATGTAGTTCTCCAGGACCAGACTTGGAGTCTATTCTGTTAGAGTAATTGAATGTGTTGCGTGCCATTTTGATTGTTTTTGAATTGCTTTGTGTTACTGTCAAGTTGCATGGAACCTAAGTTGCATGCAACTCACAACATGCAACTAGTTGCATGAACGTTTCACTGTGTGGAGCCAGCCTAAGCAGTATGTGTGTTTGTGTGTCGGAGCGCAGTAGAGAATGAGAGTCACTGTGACTTTGTGAAGCTGAGAGAGATGCTGATCCGGGTGAACATGGAAGACCTGCGGGAGCAGACACACACACGCCACTACGAGCTCTACCGCCGCTGCAAACTGGAGGAGATGGGCTTCAAAGACACCGACACTGACACACAGCCATTCAGGTACTGCTGCAGGGTTGATGGACCCTTCACACGTATGCAGTAGTTTAAAAAAAATCAGATGAATGCAGTTTCTCCCCCCTTTACCGCAAATGTAGTTGATCAGCCCAGACATGTTTGGTGTCAGAGGGACTGCTGGCCTTATCTGGTTATAGTCTGTTCAGCTTATAGTGTGTACTGTACTGTTTCATATGGCACATGTAATATGGAGTCGTCTGTCTCCTTCTCCTATAAAGTTACCATTTTGGCAATACAAGGTTTTCTTCCAACAACAGTGATATGTACCTATGAGACATGTTACATATACATATGTCCCATATATATATATATATATATATATATATATATATATATATATATATATATATATATATATAGTTAATCAGCCAAGGCATGTTTGTTGTCTGATATTTGCTTCTTTAGTTTCTGCCCAGGCGCTAAAGAAGCTAACAAATAATGGCAGCGTATAACCCAACAATTAGCATCATGCAAAATTTAGACTTCAAAACAGGGTTAACAGTATATCAGTGTTGGAAACCATGTACAGTAAAATCTTGCTTTGCTAAAATTTGAAAGAAATTGTGTAAATTTGTTTTACTTTATTATAAATATTCCTTTAGGATTCCACTGGGGATTCACATTTCTCAGGAGTTTTCTGTCTCGTTCTCCACGAAGCCATCCTCAGAGAGATTTTGTTTAAATGGGGGTTTTAGACCTGCTGTGTAGCTGCTGAGATGTGTAACTGCAGCTGACTGAAGAGAGTTTGTTGATTGGTGTTTTTGGTGTCTCTCTGGTTCTCCTCAGTCTGCAGGACGTCTACGTGGCCAAGAGGAGAGAGTTCCTGGCTGAACTGCAGCGCAGCGAGGAGGACATGCGGCAGATGTTCGTCAACAAAGTAAAGGAGACAGAGGCGGAGCTGAAGGAGCGGGAGAGAGAGGTCAGGGGTCAGGGAAGGACATCCTGGGGAATAAACACTACTGGTAGACATGAAGCCCACGCTGACTAATAAAGTCTTTTAAGGTCTCGGCAGTAGCTGAGCTTTTTCTCCTGATGATAGGTGGGGTGGTGGGGTGGTGGGAAGGGTATTATTACACAGATAATTGGATATAAATAGAGTCATATTATTACACATGGTCATATTATTATTACACATAGATGCTCACATATATCCAATAAGTATAGGGCATATTTATGGTACCATATCCTGATACAGCATAGAAATATACCTGTGTGTGTGTGCAGCTGCATGAGCGTTTTGAGCAGCTGAAGCGTGTGCATCAAGAGGAGAAGAGGAGTTTGGAGCAGAAGCGGCGTGAGCTGGAGGAGGAGATGAACTCGTTCAGCAGGAGGAAGGTGGCGGCGGAGGCGCTGCAGGCACACATGCTGCAGAGCTCCATCACACACACCATCAAAAAGGACAAAGACAAGAGAAAGTGAGTGGTCTCCCCTCCTCCAGTGTCAGCCTGTCTGCTCCTATCTGTGTTAGGCTCTGTCTGCCTCTCTGAGCGTGTGTGTGAGGGTGTCTCTGTGTCCTTGCTCTCTCCCTGCGTCTCTCAGTTTGTCTCTGTGGGCTTTTTGTTTGTCTCTGCATGCTGTTCTTGTTTGCATGTGCTGTGCAGGGAGACGCGCTATGACAGCACCTTGGCAGTCGGGGCCCTGGCACACACATTACATCATGCTACAGGTTGTCAGCACAAAAACAGCCATTGAATATAAGGTTTTCAGGAGATACTCCTGAGGAGGTTCAATATAAAAGAAAGGAAGGGAAAATAAGTGAAAAAAACAGGAGTTATAACAAAATTATATAAAGAAAATGGGGCTCCTAACAACTATGTAAGACCTGGTAGACCACCAACACTGCCCCCATCAGATAAACAGCACTTAAAGCTTTCACCTTTGAGAGAGAGGAGAAAATGAAGCTGCTTCAGATCTGAAAACATCCACAGGTGTTTCTGTCCAGCCTTCCACTGTGAGAAGACAACTCAGCACTATGAGTCTGAAAGGATGTGTAGCTGTTGAGAAGCTCTTAGTGAGAAAAGGAGATGGACACATCAAACAAAGAAGCTGAACAATGGACTGACCACCCCAGAGTCCAGACCTCAACATCACTAAATGTGTTTGGGATTACTTGATGAAGGAAAAGCAAAAAACTGAAAAAAATTTAAAGCAAGTGTCCCGAAAAGAATGGAAGCTGTAATAAAGGTAAACAGTGGAACAACAACATCAGCAACAGCAGCAACAATAATAGTCCTTTTTAAGCGGGAGAGTGGAGCACCCGAGAGACACTTTGCATGGCCACCCTCCCAAAACTCATAATATATTTATGTCTTACTGAATGTTTCTTTTTTTGTGAACAGCAAGAACTTATTAAGTGATAATCAATATATTGTAAGTACTTGTTTACAGTATTTTTGGTCAACTTTTCTACCTCAAGATTGGACTAATACTTTTACAATACAACACATTTTAGATAATCATTTTATTAGAAGTTCATTCTTAATGTTATACAGCTTTTTTCATTACTTTACAATCATCTACAGCTCTGTTCATCACTTTTCATCACACACTCTTTCATAACAAATAATATAAAACCTGTAAAGTTCCACGTGAATCATTTTAAACATTTCTGCACAACCAGTAAGGATTTATATTATATTATGTGTGCCAGGGTGTCTCCACATCTTCTGACTCTCTGTGTGTCTCTCAGTTTGTCTCTGTAGGCTTTATGCTTGTCTCTGTGTGCTGTTCTTGTTTGTATGAGCTGGCTGATGATGTCAGTGCAGAGAGAAGCGCTATGACAGCACAGCAGCCTGGCACTCAGCAACAGCACCCTGCACCAAGACACAGGCTGCCGAGCCCAGCGGTGTGCTGAGTATGTTAGGATATATGAGGATATATAATACCAATACTGAGTAATACGAAGGATCATGTTCCTGTACTCATACTTAAAGTCTTTACATCAGTTTAAATAAGCTATTAACTAAACTGACCAATGACCGTCTTTATGCCCGTTGTATGCAAATGTTTGAACACCCCTGTTTTTTTTTTGTGATTCTCTAAGTGAAAATAAGTTCACACATCGTCCACAGAGAACGCACTTAAACTGACATTTTCTGCTAATTTTAGTGCACGATTTCTACTTAAAATTTATTATTCATCACATTTACGGCATTTGACAGATGCTCTTATTCAGAGCAACTTACAGTTTGATCATTTTACACAGGTAGGCGAAGGTAGTATTAGGAGTTTTGCCCAAGGACTCTTGTTGGTATAGTGTAGGGTGCTTACCCAGTTTCCCCCCAGTTTACAGTGCAGAAGGCTGAGGTGTTACCCACCACACTACACCAAATTATCATTTATTTGCTATTTCATTTCTATTTATTTTGAGTTTGACATATTGGTAGAAATAAAACATGCAACGCATAAATGCCCTAACTTTTGCACAGGCCACATTTTACGTTTTATTTTTTCTAAAATGTTAAATTGAGTAAATAAACAGTAATCGTGCATTAAAATGTGCAGAAGTGTGTTCTCTGTAGAGGATTGGCTCATTTATTTTCACTTAGAAAATCAACAAAATATGTAATTTGACCAGGAGTGCTTAAACTTTTCTATTAATCTTTTCTATTAATCTTAAAATTGTGCTTATGAGATAACAGGTGAGAAATATCAGGGGAATTCCACTCCAATACAGAGTCATTCAGAGTGGTTTGGTGTGAAATGGTTCATCGCAGAGAAACTTAGAAACTCAGATTTTTTTTACAGTGGTAGAGAAACCAGGGGTTGTGATGTCCACAATGCAAATATAGCCATTTTATTTACTATCCAAAACCATCAGTGAACCTACATGCGTCCTTTAAGTTTTTATATGTAATGTTGATGATTGTACATAATGGTAAATCAGAAAGTGTCTTTGGGGACTATATTGCCTTAGAACGCTCTTCATGTCTGGATAAATATATATATATATATATATATATATATATATACTCAAAACTGTCATTAAACAATGTCTCAGGCATCAGGCAGCACATTTGTAAACATTCCAGGCAATTATTTTCTGAGAGGGAGGTTTTATAGGCATTAAACTCCTGGTCTGGTTCCTGAACAATTCTGCCTCTGTACGTTTCTAAAGAAGGGAGCTTTTCACACCAAACCTAAACTTAGTTTACGTCTCAACCATTTAATTATGCTGAAATAAAAAATAATATGTTAAATTAGCCTTTAAATAACCTAATGCTTGTTTGCTGAAGTGATTATGCTGCCATGAGTCAGCATCAAATCCACATTTAATTTCTTCAAAACAACTGATTAAAGAAAACAGTAGGTGTCAGTATTTTTATGTCAGGACAGCATCAGTCTGTGTGTGAGCGCGGCTGTCTCTTTCTCTGTCTCTGTCTCCATCTCCGTCTCTGTCTCTGTCTCCATCTCCGTCTCTGTCTCTGTCTCCATCTCCGTCTCTGTCTCTGTCTCTGTCTCTGTCTCCGTCTCCATCTCCGTCTCTGTCTCTGTCTCCATCTCCGTCTCTGTCTCTGTCTCCGTCTCTGTCTCTGTCTCTGTCCTCTGCTCTAAATGAGAAGAGTGTTATTTTGGGGTCTGGCTCACTCTGAGCTGTCATTTTGTTGTGTCAGGTGTGTTTTTAGAACCAGCAGTGAGAGAGAAAGAGATGCTTCACATAGTCACTGCAGTTGGAAACACAGAGCAATGAGACAGTATATAAACAGAGTGAATGTAAATATTAGACAATATCATTAGAATAAAGTGACTGTTATGGTCTTTTTAACTTTCCTGGCTTTAATAGATGTGACAGTGCTCTGAGTGACGTCACAATATCAACCACTCTTCGTCTGCACTGGTTGTTGAGTGTAGCGCCCTCTGCTGGACACAACCAGCATTAATGGCAGCATAAGGTCATTTAATGGAATAGTCCCACCAAAAAAAAAACAAAAAAAATTAATTAATTTTAAAAAAAGGAAGAAAAATATATTCCAAATGTATTTATCATATATATTTGCAGTGTACATATGCGATGTATGAAAATGGCCAAAACAGGTATTTGTTAAATATATATTTTAAAATGCAATTATTTATAATTTATTATATTTTTTCAATCGTACGTAGTTTTAATAAAGGTTTTACAGATTAAACTAAATGTACATGAATTGAATGCAAATGCAGTGAGACAAAATGCATTTCCAATAAAGAAGATATCAAATCATAACTGCATTTTCACAGAGCATCAACACCTGATTTTGCCATGTTAAAGCTTCATTGGCTAGTAATTAAAATTAAGATACTGGAATACAAATTCATTTCAAAAGGTATTTCAAACAATGAAGCGAATTTGACAAGTATTTTGACTATTTCATACATTTTTAAATGTATTTCATAGATACATTTGGATACATTTATTTTGTACTGTAAATTTCTCCACATACATTTTAAAATAGATGTATTTAAATAGTTTCGGTTTATATGGCAGTATTTTCTGAAATACATGGTAGTGTTTGGAATGTATTTTATCATGGACTGCAATGTATTAGATATGTATTTCAAATACATAAGAATACATGTCTGTATATATTTTCCATACACGATCAACCCCAAATGTAGTGATCAGCCAAGACGTGATGTGTCTGAAGTTTCTTTCTTTATTTTCCCTGTTTATGTTTTATGCTACGAGGCTAATGTGGCAAAGTAATAGAAGCTTCTAAGCAATTTGCATTTTGCAAACTGTATGACTAAACCATCACACACTTAACAGCGAGTTGTAAAATAAGACCAAACACACTTGCGTGTGTAGTTTCTGACAATGTATGACAAACCGCTCTCTATAAAAATGGATAAAACTACAGGCAAAATCCAGGCTTACAGGTAGCTAGCACTGCTAATGCTGTGTTCACCTGTGTGATGTACTTTTGTCCATTTTTACAGACAACATTAGTGTCATGAACCACATAAGCAAGTCTGTTTGAGATTATTTACTCTGCTTGACTTTACAGCTCAGAATGGTGTGGTTTGTGGCGAGTTTGTGACGCAGGTTGCACAATGTAAATCAATGTACATGTATATTAGCATCGTAGCTCTTTACAAATCTGTTTAGTCAAGCAAGCTGGTATTTAAATCAGCGTTTAGTAGATGTACAAGATAAAAAAGCCAAGAAGTCACACTAGGTAAGTAAGTTATTGTCTCACTTCAGTAAGTAATCATATCACTATGTTGCTTGTTGCAAGAAATACACCTGAAATAAGCACAACTGTCTGACAGTATAGAGAAATAATGTGACGTAGTAAAACCACCTAAAATAAGTTTTAAATCGTCTACACACTTAAAAATCTGGTTCTTTATGGGTTCTTTAGTAAAGAAAATGGTTCTATATAGAAGCTTTTTGAAAAGGGTTCTATATAGCACCAAAAAGCGTTCTTCTGTTATAACAAGCATGACTTTGTAACAATAGAAGAACCCTTTTTGGGTGCTATATAGAACCCTTTTCAAAAAGAACCATCTACAGCATGTTCCACATCAATCTGAAGAACACTTTCACAATGCAAAGAACCCTTTAATCATGCAAAGGGTTCTTTGAGTGTTCATAGTTCTATATAGAAGCTTTTTGAAAAGGGTTCTATACAGCACCAAAAAGGGTTTTTCTATTGAAACAAGCCTGACATCCTAACAATAGAGGAACCTTTTTGGGTGCTATATAGAACACTTTTTAAAAAGGTTCTGTATAGAACCATCTACAGCGGATTCTACATCAATCTGAAGAACTAGTTCACAATGGGTTCTTTGAGTGTTTATGGTTATATATAGAACCTTTTTCAAAAGGGTTCTATACAGCGCTAAAAGGGTTATTCTATTGCAACAAGACCAACATCGCATTTTCAAAAAGGTTCTGTTCTATATAGAACCATCTACAGCACATTATCCATCAGTCTGAAGAAGCTCATGCCAAAGGGTTCTTTGAGTGTTCCTGGTTCTATATAGAACCATTTTCTTTACTAAAGAACCCTTAAAGAAGCATCATTTTCAGGGTGTAGAAATAAATTTAATAACCATATAATAAACTTACAACAATCTCACAATGAGAAATAGATACATCAACCAGATTTAAGACAATTTCACTTGACAAGATGCCATTTTTTGCAGTCGTTCACTCGTCATATCTACACTGTGCATGAGCAAACGCCCATGTGTGCGCGTCTCAACTATTTTTGTTACGCTGGTCTTTTGGACTGTTTAATTAAGAAGCGGCTTATCGCTGCTGTCGGAACCTCATAACTCCATTTTTGTCGTTTTTCAGTTTTTGACATAATTTGAAAATGCCTGTTGTTGTTTACATTGTATGTAAATTTCATGATGAATGGACCAAAAGAAACGACCCAAAATGACTTGGAAAAAATTCTGGTTCCATTGACTTACATTAAAAGTAAAGTATGTTTTTTCCGTCTCCTGTAAAGTTACTATTTTGGAAATACAAGGTTTTCTTCCGACAGCAGCGATATGAGGCTCATGTCTGAAATCAAGGTTTTCTCATAAAGGTAATGAATATTCCTTCTAGGCTGAACAGTTATGACTGTTGATTAAACTCTGTCAGTAATCCAAGTTATTATTATTTACTGTTTGTGATTTTTTTCACCCATGTCTTACCCATGTGAGCTGTTTTGTCATTCCTTTCCTCTGTTTTGTCTTTCAGTTGACTTATTTGCACACTTTCTAAGCCTTGCTCGGAGCACTCCACCTATTCACATGGTTTACAATGACAGCAGCAAAACATGGAGCAGCAGATGGGTCATCACTGAAATATGCTTTTGGTTATTGTAGAATATATTTCACTATACAGACTAGGCTTATGGTAACTGGAGAGAGGATTAGAAGAGGCCTTTCAGTATTATATAATCATGATACTTGAGCCACAATATGACTCTCAAAATTGTGATTGTGAAAGTATTACAGTATTACCTACTAAGACATATTGTGATTTATTACCTTTCACTACAAAATGAAAACATCTTACGACACTTTATAACGTGTTTTCTTTTTTATTTCCTTGTAAAACCTTCCTATGAGAGTGAAACATGAACTCCCCGGACAAACAATTAGTCACCTTGCGAAATTAAAGTGGTAGTAACTTTAGGCTTCTGCAGATGGCGCTGCACGAGGATGATAAGGCTATAAATTCCTGCAGAGTGTGCAACGGGATTCATTGATTGAGAAGAGGTGGTACAGTGCAGTGAATGTCTCGTTCGTTGTGTGGAAAATGGTGCACAAAGCAGATGTTAATGATTGGCAAAAAATAGTGATTGCATTTGGGGGGCCAAAGACCACAGTGTGAAGGAAGTAGCTGAATTTTCAGGTGTGTTGAAGTGTACGGTCATAAGGGACGACCAGCAGTGGCAAAGATCCCAGTCTACAGGAAATTCTCATCAGAATTGTGGCCGAAAGACGAAACTGACAGACACAGACCGCCAGCGTGTTTAATGGACTGTGAATAAAAATCGCTTCGCTTCCAGACAATAATGGCTTTAAGAAGTCAATGCAGGTTCTTCACAAGCAATTTCTAAAAGAACTCTCAGCAGGGAGTTGCATACCATGAACATATAGACCAGAGCGGCACGCAAGAGGCCTTCACTCACTTCTGCTCAGTTCCCGGTTACAGTGAAAGGAGAGACACAAAAACTGGACTGTTCGTGACAGGAAACATGTTATCTGGTCAGATGAATCTCGTGAATGATGCTCTGCGTCGTGTTCATCACAGAGCTCACAAAGCCTTCAATGAGGACTGTGTGGAAGGTGTGGTTCAAGCTGGAGGAGCGCTGTGATGTTCTGGGGGTGTTTTAATTATGCAGAAATGGGCTCTTTGGTAAATTTTAACCACAGTGTCTACATTGAGCTGCTGGACAACCAGGTTTTGCCTTTTGCTTATCATCTTACTGAGGAACATGACATTCCTATTCCTGCCTTCCAAGATGACAGTTCTCAGGTTCACAGGGTTGTGAATGTGACAGATTGGCATGATCTGGACCAGCCCGCAAAATCCCCAGATTTCTGTCCTCTTGAAAATCTGTGGAACTCCCTGGAACAACGAGTAAGACGCCAGGGAAGTCGAAATCTGGCTGAATTGCGCAATTCTTTGATGCCGGAGTGGCTGAACTTTGATGTCGCCTACATCCAGAAACCTGTCCAGTCCAAGCCACATCGAATCGCAGTCGAATCAGGATATTACATGCTATTAGGTATGTTTCAGTCACAGGTGACTCATTTTTTGTCCGGTGAGTTTACATGTTTAATTTATTCTTAGATGGCATTGACAGGACTCTGAAACAGAGCATGAAAATACAGCAGTAACAAATTTTTATATGATCTGAGGTTTTTATCACTCAGTGATGCAATTCACTATGCACTGTAGAACTATCAGCCTCATAACAATACACCAGTATATGCTGTATGTCTTTATATTTAACATTATCAATATTTGACTCTTAAGTTTGTTAGCTTTGAACTGCCCAGTGTGTGTTATGAGTGGTACTAACTGTTTTATATCTTGGCACAAGAGGGAGATTTATAGATTATTGTGCAAATTTATCCACCATATACCATTAATATGTCTGTATGTATTTGTGTTTTTTACATTTAATTAAAGAAAGTGTCCTTTATTTGTATTTTGTGTTTTTTAACTTTATTTATTATTTATAATATTTTTTTACTTCCATCTCATAAAAGCCTGTTGTTACTGTGCATTTAGCCTAAAATTGTTTATACTTTCCATTTCTTATAAGGCATGGAAACATCTGGAAGCTTCTGGAATCAGATGTATTACATACAAGGCCTTATGTCCTGTACCACTTCATTTGACCTCAGTGTGGGCAAAGTAACACTTTACTTAATCCAAGTTTTGGTAAATTCCATTGTCAAATGGGATCTGCTCATAGAAACGCTATAAAGCTCTCACTGGTTTGAATTTAAAGGGGAATTCCACCGATTTTTAAAATTTCTGCATAATTAATTAAATAAGACAAAGTAAACAAAGTAATTCAGAGTGATTTAGTGTGAAATGCTCCATTCTAGAGAAACTTACTGAGTCAGGATTGTTCACAGTGGTGGTGATAGGAACCAGACGTCTGAAAAATTCAATGCCTTTAAAACCTACATCACATGACAGTTTTGAGAAGAATTAGGCCTAAAATTTGGAGAGAAGAGGTACATGCAGGGCGTTATGTGGCAAAATAGTACAGAAAGACAACTTATTTTTGTTTATTTACCACTATTTACCATCATAAACATCACATATGAACCTCAGAAGACACGTGTAGATTCACTGGTGGTTTAGGATAGTAATTAAATGGCTCGATTTGTGCTGCAGTCATCATGACGTTTGGTTCCTATCAGCACCACTGTAAAGAAATCAGGGTCAGTACGTTTCTCTACAGTGAACCAATTCACATCAGTGACTTTGTTTACATCGCAAACACTGAATTATGCAGAGAATTTGAAAAAGCAGTGGAGGGTTAAAACTTCGCCCCGTGCAAAACATGATGTCACTCAGAAAAAGCCAGACAGGTTTTTACTTTACATGCTTTCATTCTCCTTATGTGTCAATTAACTGCATGAAACAGTTACAGCAAATGAATTGATGCTAAAAATGAAGGTATTAATTGTATGCTCTCTTTTTCTTTCTTATTGTCTGTCTATTTGTTTATCTTTCTGTCTGTTTGTCTCTCTCTTTTCTGCTCCCTATCTATCTTCTGTCTTTCTTCCTTTCATAGCTTCTTCAGTCTTCCATCAGCTTTCTCCTCCAGAACAGAAAGGAATCTGAATTAGGGTTTGTTTCATTCTCATTGGCCAGGGAGAAAATTAAAGGACTACTGTCCTCTCCTTTGTGATATACAGTTGCCCTCAAAAATATTTGGACACTTTAACTATTATTACTATTTAGTGCCGTCAAGTCGTTTCCAACTCCTTGTGACCATATGGACAGTGTTTCTCTAGAACATCCTGTCTTAGGTTTGGGTCTTCAGGCTTCTGAATGGCTGGTTCAGGATTTTTCTGACTGTCTCCATCCAACTTGTAGCTGGTTGTCCTCTTTTAGCTTCAACTTTTCCAAGCATAGTGTTCTTTTCCAATAAAATTGGTTCTTCTGAGAATAAGAGCTTCAGTTTGGTTATCTGGGCTTCAAATGAGAGGAGAGCCTTGATTTGGTCATGAATGCATTCGTTTGTTTTTTTTTGCCATAAAAGGAACTCTAAAAAATCTTCACCAGCACCAAAAATTCAAAGGTATCTGTATTTTTTCTGTCTTGCCTGTTTATTGTCCAACTTTCACCTCCATAAAGAACCACAGGGAAGATCCCAGTCTGGACAGTTCTGATCCTCATCTGTAGAGATGAATTGTTGCATTTCAAGCTCAATCTTTTCAAGCTCCTTCGTCCTTGTTCTGCCGAGCACCGATGTGTGTCATACTTCTTTAGTCCTGGATCCTCTGTTGTTAATAATTGATCAGAGTATGAAAAAGCTGTCCACCATTTCCACACCTTCTCCATCAGTGGTAAAGTTAGCAGGCCTTTATGTTATAATAAACATAGTCTTCATCGTATTGAGCTGAAGTCCCTTTTTTTACTCTGTTCTTCAACCTTCCTAATAAGGGCCTTTAGGTCTTCCAGATTTTCTGCTATGAGAGTTGTATCACCTGCATATCGAAGGTTAACCATTAGTAAACATCAGTGAAGCTCTTTAGGTTGTTGTAGATACAATGTTAATCAAATTGTATCTGTTGCAGAGAAAAACAATCAAATTGAAGGACAAAACCTGGAGAAGAGCTCCAACCAGACAAAACACGTAGTACTGTAAAGCGCAGAGGAGGAAACCTCAAAGTCTGGGGCTGTTTTACTGACAGTGGTGTCAGTGAGCCTGTGTTTATTGATGGCATCATGAACTCAGAAGTGTGTGAAGGCATCCTGGATGCAAACCTGCAAAAGTCTTCCACTGCTCAAACAATAAGGATCTGAAATTCACCAGCCGCCTTCTGAAAGAATGCTTAGTCTCTGAATGGTCTATTTAGTATGACGTTTTTAAGTATGGTACGTGTCCAAATATTTTTGGGACCACTGTATAACTAACAGACTTGTTTGATTTGTATTGTGACAGTAATCATCATGTTCACCTACATGTGTTTATACTTCTTTTACAGTCTGAGTAAAACTCTAAAACTGTATTTAAACTAGTGCAGCTTTCATTTTTAAATAAATATTGTTTAATTTCCAAAATATAACCTACAGCTTTAACTGTAAACAGGTCATTTGTGTGAGTGAGCGTGGTTTGGTTTGCCCAGTGTTTTTCAACACTGTGAGCTGTGTTTACTGTGAAGCACAAGGTGGCGCTGTAGAACTGTGAAATGGCAGCGTTCACTGTTTACTACTGGAGCTGCTTAAAGACTTTACACTAGACTAGAGATTTTTATTCATTAACTTTATTTATTTATTCATTTATTTCCCTAGAAATTGCTTTCTGGTGTGTTGCTGATCATTATGTAGATTCCCTTTAAACATTAAATATTCCCTTGACAAACCACAGCAGTTTGGTAATAAATAAACCGCCCTTGGAAATCACTGATAAGTGTCTCTGTTGCAGAGAGTGTAGAATCTTGACTTAAGTTTGTTTGCCTTCAAGAAAATCCCCCTCAAATAAACACTGTTTTATAGACATATATGAATAACACTTAGGGAATCCACTGAAAGGGGTATATCATAGAAAATGAAATTTGTTGTCACCTTTTTTTTTTTTTTAAATAATTGCATATAGTTTGTAGAAATTATTAAAGCATTCTTCTGTTGTAACAAGCTTGACATTGTAAAGATAGAAGAACCCTTTTTGTTGCTATATAGAACCCTTTTTAAAAAGGTTCTTTATAGAACCATCTACAGCACATTCTCCATCAATCTGAAGAACCATTTCACTATGCAAAGAACCCTTTAATCAAGCAAAAGGTTTCTTTTTTCTTCATACGTTTTTCATCATTATGAGTGCTTATATGCAGCATCTCAGCACACCAAGGGAATCCACTGAAAGGGGTATATCATAGAAAATCAAATTTGTTGTCACATTTTTTTAATAACTGCATATAGTTTGTAAAGATTATTAAAGCATTAAATCATATTATTCACTCCTTGGATTATACATTCTATATATATAGACTGTATATATAGACTATATATATACAGTCTATATATATAGAAACTAGGTGCCTGTTTTGAATGAATTGTTTTTGTGATGTCACAAAAAACAACACATTTACATATATCTGCCCAATCAGTCTGTCATTTACACTGAGGTTATAAGGAGTACTTCAGCCTGGACTTTTAAAAAGAGGCGCAATGCAACACAACCAATCAGAACAGAGGCAATTTGCATATATCATTCTTAAAGGCACAGTAATATAAACATAAACAGCCTCTTGGGACCTAAAGGATATGAAAGGGCTGGTGTAGAATTAGTTGAGATGGTTCTATATAGAACCAGGAGCACTCAAAGAACGTGAAAGAGCTGGTGCAGAATGTGCTGTAGATGGTTCTATATAGAATCGTTTTGAAAAGGGTTCTAAATAGCACCAAAAGGGTTCTTCTATTGTAAAAAGCCTGACATTATATAGATAGAAGAACCCTTTTTGTTGCTATATAGAACCCTTTTCAAAAAGGTTCTTTATAGAACCATCTACAGCACATTCTCTGTCAATCTGTAGAACCATTTCACTATGCAAAGAACCCTTTAATCAAGCAAAAATTTTCTTTTTTCTTCAGACGTTTTTCATCCTTATGAGTGCTTATATGCAGCGTCTCCATTCACCCTGGTTTGTTGCTCTAATAGTATGAACTGGGTTAAGTTGTCTGAGCTTAATAAAACTACACTCTTAATACAGATGAGTGTTCAAGGTTTCTTTAGTGAAGGGAATCTATACAGTACCATAAACACACAAAATTGTTCTTTGCATTGTGAAATAGCTTTTTCAGCTTTTAACAATAGAAGAACCCTTTTTGGTGCCGTATAGAACCGTCTTCAACACATACAATACATTCAATCTGAAGAACGCTTCACCGTGCAAAGAATCGTGTAAGCATACATGAGTGTTTATGGTGCTGCATCAAACCGTTCCCTTCACTAAAAAACCCTTGAAGAACCATCTTTGTTAAGAGTGTAGTTCTAATAAGCTCAGACAACTTAACCCAGTTAAGCCAACTTAACCCAATGGTTCTGTTTAGAACCACTCATGGTTCTAAACAGAACCATTCCGTTTACTGTTGAACCCTTGAAGAACCGTCCTTTTAAGAGTGTGGGCGTAACTGGGTTAAGTTGTTTGACCTTATAAAACTATGTCAGTTTCACATTCGGCCCACATTAGGCCTGATAATCACCCTGCACTTCCAGAGCTTCACATTTGATCTGTTTTATCATTAAGATATGAGCTGATCACACTGGACAGGTATTATTCTTATCAAACATGGCATGAACAAGTCAAAGAAACGAGCCTTTCCTCCGATCTGCCCTGAGTTCAAGGGGGAAAGTTTCATTTCACACCCTGACCTGCCCACCCTTGTCGCTGACTCCATGAGGATAAAAAAAGCAGCAGCTGCCATGCAGGGGCGTGGCTTGAGGGCTAGGGGCCGGGACTGAAGGCTTTCTTAACCAATGCGAAAGCAGAAAAGAGGGACACCGCCTCCCTACCAGCCAATTAAAACGCGCCTCCTGTGTATGGGCGGGGCTACACGAGTATAAAAGACGGGAGTTGCGGCCTCTCGGTCGCCTGACGCCGCGGGTTGGGGTGTGCGGGGCGGACACTTTTACACTGACTTTAAACCCTTTCATACTTACATTCGCCGTTTCTTTTTACGTTTATTTCTTTTCTGTAACTTGTTTTTTTTATTTGAGGGGCGTATTATTGCGCTTTCAGCAAACAGATACTTCAAGGTGAGTTCGTCTTGTCCGTTAGCCGCTTAGCTTCGCCAACCTACGGCGTTTCTGTGAAGTTGTAAGTTAGCGACGTAGCTAATGCGTTCATTCCTAATAGAGATTTGGCTCCAGGCTGTGCGTTATAACTAACCTTACAGCTGTTAAATATCAAGTTTGTAAAGGTTTAACGTTTGTAAATCATTGTTCGGCTAAAGTTAGCCAGGTAGCAGCTGTGTAGCTAACAAGGCTAACCTAGCTGTTTTTTTGAGCCCTTGTGTACCGTACTGAGGCTCGGCCTAACGTTCATGTAGGCCTGAGACTTTAACAGTAATAATTGTAGACGACAGTGAAGTGTATATGCTATAAATAATCTGTCTGAATGTTTTTTTTATAGGTCATTAGTTTGTAAACATAAGTTAACGTTATAAAACTAACTTGCAGACTGAAGTCAGCTTCGCTGTTCGCCAGCTGCTTGTTCGAATTTTCCCGTTCCACCTTAAATGGTGCGGCAGCTGACTTAAACGTTAATGTTCGGGCTCCATAATGTAACTGCTGTGTCATTTTAAGGTGGAACGGGAAAATTCAAGGACAGATCTGACTTCAGCTGCGCTGCGACAGTGTGTCTAGTCTGGCAGGAACATGTCCCGACATGTCTCTCTAAGGTGGTCCTGTTATTGTAGGTTATCAGTGGGCTTAGCCTCATGTGACGCTCAGCGTTTGTTTCCAAAGACTTAATTAAAACACAAAGCCCCGTTTAATTTTGTCATTTAATGACCGATTCAGCGTTTGTTGTCCGTAGTTGGACAGGCCTCTGACGAAGGAATGACATGTCTGGGCATGTAACCTACAGCCCTCCGCCCATCCCCCCCTCCCTATATCTTTCTAGAAGCTTTCAGTCCAGAAGACCTTCGCTTGCCAACACCAGTAGATTTCCCATTCTGACACTTGTCATTACAAACTGCTGTTAGTTATTAAATGCTGCTTCTTCATTTTAAGATGATTGACAGAGTGACCGGAACAGAGGCCTTGCCCTTTGCTGTCCAGTTGAAGGCTCTTGTGGAGCAGGAGGCTCGCTTTCAGCCCAAACTGTGCGGCCTACGCATCCTGGAGTCTGCTCATGATAATGGCCTGAGGATGACTGCCAAGCTGAGGGACTTCGAGGTGAAGGATCTGCTCTCCCTGACCCGCTTCTTTGGTTTCAGTGCGGAGACCTTCTCCCTTGCCGTGAGCCTCCTGGACCGCTTTCTGGCTGTGATGAAGGTATGGTTCAGGGCTGGAATAATCAGTGAACAGGTTGAATATATGTCGCTGCTGTCGGAACAAAACCTTAACTCCATTTGACGTTTTTCAGTTTTTGACATAATTTGAAAATGCCTGTTGCCTTTTACATTGTGTGTAATTTATGTAATTTCATGATAAATGGATCACAAAATGGCCCAGAATGACTTGGAAAATTCTGGTTCCATTGACTTGCATTAAAAGTAAAGTAGGTTTTTTCCTTCTCCTGTAAAGTTACCATTTTGGAGATGAGGCTTTCCTTAGACAGTGATGCACACATGCTTTTCATATCTTGTAGCTGGTCATCCTCTCTAACTGGTCCAAGTGTAATGGTGTAGGTGTGTAAATATGCAAACTAGAAACTTGTTAAACATGTCGGGTTTATTGCTTCTCTGCCAAGGTTGAAACCCATGGCCACACGATCATTTTACTTTTCCATAACTTTACTAGAGGTTAATGTTTAGTGTTTCTCACGTTCAGATTCAGCCCAAGCATCTCTCCTGTGTTGGTCTTTGCTGCTTCTACATCGCCGTGAAGACATCAGAAGAGGAGAACGTTCCTCTGGCAAGCGATCTGATCAGGATCAGCCAGAACCGCTTCACAGTCTCAGATATGATGAGGATGGAAAAGATCATTCTGGAAAAACTCTACTGGAAAGTCAGAGCACCCACTGCACTGCATTTCCTCAGGCTGTTTCACTTCCACATCCAGGAGAAGATGGATGCTGACAGGTCAGCAACTTCAGCACAATCATGTTGTGGATGTAATGAGTAAATTCATTTGCTAATAGCTATGATGTAAAAGTATTGTTTCTTATGAGTAATGCTCTGCATTAGACTTTAATCTGGTATTTTCTTGCAGTAAAAAGATTCTGAACATCGAGAGGCTTGAGGCTCAGCTCAAGGCCTGCCACTGCTCCTTTGTCTTCACAAAAATAAAGGTGAGCCAGTGGAGTCTTGTTAAAGTTGTAGTAAAGTTCACTGTATTGTTGGATAACACTATTCAAATGTCTTGATTTTGTTCCCTCAGCCTTCCTTGCTTGCCCTGGCTTTGCTAGCGCATGAGGTTGAGGAGCTGCATGGATTTGAGTCGGTAGCAGTCCTGAGAGAAGCGGTGCAGGACCTTCAGCAGCTACTTGCTGTAAGTGTCGAGTCCCAGTTTCTAAATGGGTAATGTGTTGAGGACTGTTGTGTAATGGGTTATCTAATGACTTTGGTTGTGAAGTCTGGAAAAGTAATTTTAGCAGTTGCAACAGGGCTGTTGTAACTTCATACAGCAGTGCACTGCTTTCTCACGGCCTTTGACCGGATTGCCGATTTTCTTTCTCTTAATCCTTTTCTAGGTTAAAGATGGAGATTTGGTTTGTGCAAGGGAGCTGGTTGGCAAGTGCCTGATTGAATATTCCACCACCAAGTGCTCAAAGCCTAACGGCCAGAGGCTACGTTGGATCATCTCGGGTAGAACGGCCCGACAGCTAAAGCACAGCTACTACAAGATCGCTCACCTGCCTACGATTCCTGAATCTGCTTATTAATGTTAGGTGGCCATAATTTAGAGTAAATGCTTTGAGTTATGGCAACTTAATGGAGAATCGGATTCCTTAAAGAGCTTCTATGTGAAGCTCTGTAAGGAAGCTGAATGTGTGGCTTTTAACCCCCTCCCTTTTCCTCTTGTGGTAATGGTTATTTATTGTCTGCTTTGACTAGAAGTTTCTAGTCAAGGGTGGGATTGAGAGCGGTCAGCCAGACAGGGTCACACCTGCCTGGTTTGATCAGCTTGCGCGCATGTACAGTATGTTCATTTGAATCGGCGCAGTCGTTGGCGCTGGTTGTTTAAAGCGGTGAAGTATTGAACCACCTAGGTCCTCAGTCCACCATGTGGAAGAGGAGGGAGAAGGGTTTTGTGAATTACGAAAACAATGGAACCAAGAAATCGGGCCCAAAACCCTTAACTCCCACCCTAGGTTGCCGAACTGTCCTAAAGCACACTCCTACCCAAGGTGATTAAACGAAGTTACTTTTTTCTTTCATTTCTTAGGTTAGGGATATAAACCAAATAAACATGTAGGTTTTTATCTTGCTGAGTAACATGCTCCTAACTGAGATGCTTCTTATGACTAACAGGTTTGACCTGCCATGCCTTCATGGCTGTGTGGAACCAAAAACTTTATATACAGGGTCCAAATTGCTTCACAAATGTCATTCTTGACAATGCAAAGCATGTCTCACTGCTAGTTTTCTTTTCTGCAGTAATGTTATCAGGCTTGACTTGGCTAATGACCAGACATGTACCCCTGTAAACATGAATGTGCACCTTTCAATAAAACATTATTGAAATGTTAAACTGGCTCACTCTCTTTAAATGAAACACACTCTTGTATAATCTACTTTTTTATTATTTTATAATAAATCCAGAACTTCCACTGCACAGTCTGAACTATGCCTGTACAGACAGCATTGGCTGAGTCACTGAAAAATATTGGCCTCTGTAAACCTAAATGACAAACTGACTTGAAGGCTTCTTGTGGTAAGTTATGGCTTTAACACTGACAGCCTGAGCTCTAAATTACTGAATGTCCAAAGCTCCAATACAATCACCCACTTGAAGAGCAAAAGAAAAACATCTGAAAACATCCCATTGAATGGAAACCAACCCATAATGTTTACTGTCAGTTTAAAGTCCTCATGCTCTCCTGGATTAGTGTGGTTTTACTTCTCCAAGCTGGAGAAATCTGGTCCCCCACCATGGAAGTTTCCAGAAATGTCAGCACCGCTAAAGTCAAATCCAGGATTCTGTCAAAACGAGCAAAAACACAAATCAATAAGTGTAGATTTGGGGCCACATTACAAAAACTGAAGTCTGAAATCTTATCTGTTTAGTCTTTTCAACCCCATGGGACCACCGGTGGTTCCAAAACACACTTTGTCAGATTCTTTATAACTTTAATATTTCATAAGCAATGTTCAAAAGGTGGGTATCATATGAGAGCTGCAACTGTCTTCATTCCAGTCAAACAGATGGGTAATGTAATTTTACAACTTTTATAATAGAAGCTGAACTCAATTTTTTTTTCTACTGAAAGTCGACCCATTTTCCACAAATCTGAGCTGTAAACTGGATACCAGATGGTGTCTCATTAGTGATCTGCTCTGACAGTCTAAGACTTTTGGCTTTCAGGAGTAAATTGTAAGCATATAGCGATATGCATATGATCATAAAACACTTGCTGTTAATTTGAGGGGAGGTTTTACCAAAATAAATAAAATAAAAATGACATTTATTCCATACAGTTACTGAATAATTTGCCTTACGATTTGTTTATGTAACTTCAGATGGAAAAAACAAAATACACCCTGGGGAATAAGAGGTTGCTATTTAGCCGTCCGGACCATCAGGAAAGTATTCAGTCTGCACCTGAAGTTAAAAACAGTTTAGCTCGAGAAACATGATCACACACACATCAGCAAATCCATCAATGTGTGAATCACCTCTCATCTTAATACACATACAAATAAAATAAACCCCACAAAACACAGTAAGAAGGACAGAGCTGAAGTTGGCTTCCTATTCACCAGCTTCTTGTTCGAGTTTTCCCGTTCCACCTTAAATGGTGCTGCTTCAGGCACCAGAAAGTGACCGTTACACCATTTAAGGTGGAACGGGAAAACTCGAACAAGAAGCTGGCAAATAAGAAGCTGACTTCAGGTTTGTGTAAGAAGGTGCTAATCTATTATGAATATCTACACAGATTAAGGAATGCTATAACTTACCGAGCTACAGAACTTTAACCATCACTGTAAATAAATAACTCCTACATAAAGTGAAGACCCCCCGAATAGACTTGTAAATGAAACAAGCTTAATATAAAACCAGAGGAAAAACAATCACATCAACAGGTTCTCTGTGCTTCACCAACCACACGACCACAACTACATGAACATCACACAAACAATACAGATCACACTAACATGAGTGTGGATCACTGTGTTCCCTCCGTTATATAATCCTATCCCACTGTCTGAGTACAATACTCTTGAAATAGTATAATTCTGACAGTATCTTTCTTAACTGCCGCTCTGTAATGGTACTGAATGCTGTCCAGCAGGGATGTTGACCACCCCAATGTATGTATATCTATGGTCCTAACCCTGGAAGACTGGAGCAGGAGGAATTGAGAGAATGAGCAGTAATGAGAAAAATGGGACAGCTGATCCATTTTGCCATCAAATCTAAGCCCTATCTGTTAAAACCTGTAGAAGACTCCCTGGGTAGCACTCAAGCATGTATCCTCCAGTGGGAGCTGCTTCAGCAGCTGTTTCAAAACATCTTGTCTCCTTTAGTGTTGGACAGCTGGTAAAATGGTGTCACCGAAGCTGTTTCTGGGTCATAGAGAAGAAGAGGAAGATCGGTAGGAAAAGGCAGTAACTTTTAGCCCAGAACTGAGGAACCCTCGTTCAGGCCGAAAGTGAGGACCGTGCAAAAGGAACATCTCCTGCTATTGGATGTGCTTAAAACGATATAGCTGAGAAATTCTGCTTTATCTAAAGATTGAGGTCTGTCTCACAAATAAGCCACTCAGCTTGTCCTCATGTTTCAAACAACCGACTGTTTGTAATAAACACCACACTGGCTGTGTTTACATGCAAAGACAATCCGATTTAATACACTCCGATTACAGATTAAGACTGAGGTGTTTATATCTCACTGTACTCAACAATCTGATGGAAAATCTGTTTACATTCACACTACAAGTAATCAGATCCAAAATGACACGCATGCGTAGAGAACCACTTAGTGTAGACGTTACCATAACAACGAGCATCACATTAGTCCAGTCAGAGTGAGACGAGTTTTCAGTTGGCGCGCTTGTGTGTTTGATTGCTTTAAAATGATGTCAGACTCAGGAAAACGTCCTTCACGTCCTTATTAAAGAAGGCCGAGAGGAAGACGTCGTGTTCTGAGACACGGAAGCTGGACGTCCGTCCCACCGCCGACTTTTAAAGATCAGAGCATAAACTTCATCTCCTCTGCAGACCAGTTTCTGCTCCGCCATGCTGAACATTATAAACTTTCACTATGACGTGATGAACATGACCTGTTCGTACTTAAACTTTCAGATTGGGAATGAAATCAGATACAGTAGTTTACATGGCTGTTATTCTTCCATTTAACAGATTATTTGCAGGATTACTCACCTCGATCAGTCGGATAGAAATTGTATTCCGAATGACCTCAGTCAGACTAGCCTATTTCGATTGAAGTGTCTACATGAACCTGTTGTATTCCGAAATATTGTATTATTTTCATATTAAATAAAAAAGTAACTGCACATTTTAAAAATACTGGGTGATGATCTGCCAGAATATACAGTTCTACAGTGAACTGGGCTGAGTCCCAGATCTTTACTATTAGTCAGAGCTATTAGTCAGATTATTAACGGATTATTAGGCTGCATGTAAACACGGCTCCTGTCTTGTGCTCATGCAAAAAAGATTAATTATAGCTCGAAAATCTAAACTTGGCCTAACAGAGAAAGTTTTTCACTACTGTCATAAATCAAGTTCACTGCGGCTGCCTTTGTTAAGTGTTGTGAAGCTGAAACTTGGTCAGAAACACTGTCAGTGTTGAACATGCTTTGTGTCCAGGTGTGAACTGACCCATAGATTCACAAGAGACCAGAATGTCCAAATCCTGGACACATTTCAGTGTCTTCTCTGCTCCAACATGCCCACTTCAGCTCAGGGGGGCTTGTTAATTAGTCAGTTAGTGTGATGAAGTGTGTTAGAATGAGTGAGTGTGTGCGAAAGCTAGAAAGAGAATGCATGCATGAGAGAGAGAGAGAGAGAAAGAAAGAAAGCAAGAGACTATTCTGTTTGACTGTGCAAAAGGAGGATAAACTGGCGGAGTGAGCAAGAGTCTCTTTGACAAGGCTTCCCATTTGTACCATGATAGAGCGGAGAAGGAAAAAAAGGTGGACAGAAATCTTCTTAGTCTTTTTCTTTTTGGCTGTTTTTTCAGAACTACCCACTGCACACACAAGGGCAGCTGCGGCCAAAAGCTGCTTCTTTATCTGCTCCACTGTTATTCAGTTTCTCGTCTGGTAAATTTCCACCAGGAGCACGATGGGGAAATAATCTCAAAAGGAATCATACTGACCCCGCAAGACCCCCAGTCTTCACAAAATCACAGTCTGTGACTAAAAACTTTGGGAGTAATGCCGGCCTCACACCAAACGACTTTTCAAGTGATTTTACTGGAGCAGACAAATTTACAATGTAGGAATAAAATCATGAGAGTCTTGCTAGAGTCGCTTCGTGCTCGTGTCATCTCAATCATTTAGTGTGAGGTGGTCAGGCTGGTGGTCTTAAGTCGGTCTTTTTCTCGTCCTGACAGTGCAATCAATCGTCTTTAATATTATCATGTTTTAAGTCTTGGGCAAGCGCTTGCGAGTGGCGCGATAGAGGGAGAGAGCGAGGGAGTAAATGCATGTGCGAGTGCCTGAAGTCTCTGTAAAAAAAGGCAAATCTGCTCCACAATAATATTAACCTGAAAGTGTAAACTGACTGTTTTAATATTAAGTTCACTAAGTGTGTAACAGTGATGTAAGGAAATGTGCAGAGGACTTAGGAACATCACTGTTGTTGAAAGAAAACCTTTAATCTCCATTTATGTCCCTTTTTCAGTTTTTGACATAATCTGAAAGTCCCTGTTGGTCTTTACATTGTGTGTATATTTCATGAAGAATGGATCAAAATAAGTGGCCCAAAATGACTTGGAAAAAAGTCTGGTTCCATAGACTTACATTAAAAGTAAAGTAGGTTTTTTCCTTCTCCTGTGAAGTTACCATTTTGGAGATACAAGATTTTGTTCTGACAACAGCGACATATTAAATAAAAAAGTAACTGCACATTTTAAAAATACTGGGTGATGATCTGCCAGAATAGACAGTTCTAGAGAGTCCCAGATCTTTACACACCCAGCCAACGTGTCTTCTCATTAGTACCACAGCAGAGTGGAGAAGGAAAAGGGTTTCTCTGCTGGTAAATTTCCAGCAGGTGCATGATGGTAAAATAATCTCAAAAATCTAGCTGCACTCTTGCAAATAGTGACCCTGTAAGATCCCCAGTCTTTGCAAAATCATAGTCTGTGACTAAAAACTCTGTGACACCGTCTTCAGGTGTGAGAGGGTGTCAGACTTCAGTCTTCTAGTGTGTGAATGTTCATGTACCTCTCTCTGGAACCTTTCCAGCGTGAGTTTTCTCTGCATCTGGTCCTGCACCCATGGGTCAGCGGCGTACTGCCCTTCTAGCAGTGAAGCCCAGCAGTTTCCAGCCTGTCGATTCGTCTTCATCAGGACAATCCTGATCAGCTTTTTGTCCTCTGAACGGCATTTAGGAAAAGTCACAACATAAACCTGATCAGTTTAACAGGCTTCATTCATTTTTAACCAGTTTTTCCCCAAAACGATCCCAAAGTCAGTACAATCTCACCTAACGTCCAGGTAGCTTCGTCTCCCACTGTGGTTCCAAACAGCTTTCCCTGTGGCAGTAAACCCAGTTAGCTTTGGCATGTGTGATACACACTTAAAATTATGGTTCTTCAGTAAAGAAAATAGTTCTATACAAAACCATAAACATCCAAGGAACTCTCTGCATGACTGCAGGGTTCTTTGCATCATGAAAGGTTTTATCAGATTGACTGAGAATGTGCTGTGGATAGTTCTATGTAGAACCTTTTTAAAAAGGTTATACAGCACGAAAAAAGGGTTCTTTTTGGTTATGATGTCAGAACCCTAAATAGAACCCTTTTCAAAAACATTCTACATAGAACCATCTACAGCACATTCTTCATCAATTTCATTTAAGTGTATATATAAAAAATAATCACACCCTGCCTTCCTTTTTCCTTCGAAACGGTTCTATACAGAACCACTACCTTTACTAAAGAACCCTTGAAGAACCATCATTTTAAGCGTTTATCTATATAAGATTCAAATTTTAGGAAAAAAAAAACAAAAACAAAAGAAATCACACCCTGCCTTCCTTTTTCCTTCGAAACGGTTCTATACAGAACCAATACTTTTACTAAAGAACCCCTGAGGAACCATCATTGTAAGTGTTTATCTATACAAGATTTATGTTTTTTACAAAATTCAAATTCTGCCTTCCTTTTTTCTTAAATATGGTTCTATAGTCCTATAGTATACTCACAGTCCTACACAGAACCACTACCTTTACTGAAGAACCCTTGAAGAACCATCTTTTTGAAGTGTGTATCTATATAACATTCAGGATTTAAAAGTAAATAAATAATTCACACCCTGCCTTTCTTTCTCCTTCAAAACGGTCCTATACAGAACTCACAGTTCTAAACAGAACCACTACCTTTCTACCTTCACTGAAGAACCCTTGAGGAACCCTTCATCAGTGTTGAGTGTGTACTAATAAATGAAGGCCAATGGTTGGTGTGTCCGCACCTTGAAGACCTCCTGCCCTTTGACGCTCAGCTCCACTTCTTTGCTTCCAAGTTTACACCGCACCTCCTTGCCTGACGTTCCCGGAGGGACGCTGACCTCGATGAACACCTCCTCCATGGTCTGATACCACGACCCCCACGGCGTTTTACAGGGAACGACGCCGCTCCTCTCCTCGAAATGAACCGACATGTTTATTAGTGTAATCTTGGGCCAGCAGCTGCAGCCTCTCACCTACCAGCCTGCTGACCCAGCCTCGGCCCTTACAGCGGTCACCGCAACCGGAGCGGTGCAGTCCGAGCTGCTGAAATGACCCTCCTCTATCAGACTGACCCCTAAAGATAAGACATCATCCCTCAAAGCAAGAAGCTCCTCAAAACAGTCTCCAACAATCCGGCACCTTCTCTCAGCTTCTGCTCCCTCCCCCGCTCTGTTTCTACGCCGGGGAGCCGCAGCGTGAAGAAACTCACACTGACACCTGGTGGTGAGAGCCGGAACTGCACCGCGCTGCGCGGCTGGATGGCAGAACTTCAAACAGGCCAGACAAACACTGGGGGCCCTGGTGATGCACATGAGCTGGGATCATTTAAACATCCTCAGATTTAGATGGAGTGATAATGAGCCAGTATTAATTATGGATGTAATTACGCTTTTTAAACTGTGTTTATTTTTCTTTTCACCACTTGGGTGAAACCAGGCCTGCTTGTTTCCAAAACCCAGTCACTTAGTGGATTCTCTTAATCCCTTAACTCGATTATTCCCCAAGATCTCACCTCAGACAACTCTGCAACACGCTGAGAGTCGCAGCGCAGCGAAGACAAGAGACCCAAGTTATGGACTTGTACTGTTGGAGAAGGAGGCACCGGCTGAGTGTGGAGAACATGGGCCGTATTTTGGCATTGTTTTTATTGATGTGGTGAGTGGAAACAGCCTGGAACAAGTGACTGTGTCTGTTTTTGACATAGTGAGAAGGTACATGTGATATTTATAGACAGGTTAAAGGGGTATGGAGGTATAGAACTGCCTGATAAGATGTGTCTTTACCCTCTAAAAGGGAATTACTTTCCAACATTTCAGCATAATTAAATGGTTAAGATGTAAACAAAGTCATTCAGCGTGGTTTGAAATGCTCCATTCCAGATTAAGCATTGTTCACAGTGGTGGTGATAGGAACCAGACGTCAGAAACATTTTAAGGCCCTCCTCACAGAAAGTTGTTACATGAAATGGTTACAGATGCACAGCCTGATGTCTGAGACGTTGTTTTAAGATAAAGTTTGGCCTAAAACATGTTTTTAAAATGCATTCATAACAACATAGTACATGTGATGAGTTCTAAGGCTGAATAGTCCCTAAAGAAAACTTATTTTTTCAGATTTTCCACTATTTTACCATCAACAACATTACTTATAAACACTCAGAAGACTCGTGTAGGTTCACTGGTGGTTTTGGACAGTGAATAAAGTGGCTATATTTGTGTTGTAGACATTGTGACGTCTGGTTCCTCCCATCACCACCACTGTAAAGAAATCTGAGTCTGTAAGTTTCTCTACAGTGAACCATTTCATACCAAACCACTCTGAATGACTTTTTTTTTACATCTCAGTGACCAAATTAAGTAGAAATTTTGATAAATCAGCAAATTCCTCTTTTAAAAGAGACTCTTTTTTATATAGTTCTATAATTTACTACAGGACTAATGTTATAGATTACTATGAGACAGTACTACAGGAGCCCTATACAGAGGTCAAGATATGACAGGTCATTATAGAAGTATTATAGAGCCTACGCATTTAAAAAACATGGTTCTTTAAGGGTTCTTTGGAAAAGAAAATGGTTCTGCGTAGAACCATGAACACTCAAAGAACCCTTTGCATCATGAAAGCGTTCTTCAGATTGATGGGGAATGTGTTTTATACGGTTCTATATAGAATCTTTTAGAAAAGGGTTCTATAAAGCGCCTAAAGAGAGTTGTGCTACTGTTACAGGCTTGGCACTGTAACAACAGAAGAACCTTTTTGGTGCTATGTAGAACTCTACAGCACATTCTCCATCAATCTGAAATCAGTCTGAGGAACCCTTTAATGATGCAGAGAACCCTATAGTCATGCATGATTGTCCATATTGTTCCATATAGAATCATTTTCTTTACTAAAGAACACAGAAGAAGCATCACTTTTAAGTGTAATGGTTTATTATGGTATTGCTGTAGATTTTCTGTAAGGATTTCAATCAAACTTGCTAAACCGTGTATAAACACCTTGTCTCCTCAGTGTGGGCGATGTAATAGGGAACGCAAAAATAAGCTCAGAAAACATCACACGCATTCTGGATCGGCTTCTTGAGGGTTACGATAACCGGCTGCGTCCTGGATCAGGAGGTGACTCTGTACACTTACATCATTTACATTCATAACATTTTATACATGAATACATTGTATTACATTGCATAACTGACGTAAAGGTTAAGATGTTCTTCTGGGCAAAAGTGATTATGATTTTTAAGTTCTTTCTCAATGTCGTTTCCTCTACAGTGTCAGTCACTGAAGTCAAAACAGACATATTTGTGACCAGCTTTGGGCCAGTGTCAGATGTTGAAATGGTGAGGAGATCACAGTTCATCACTCACTCCTCTCTGTCTTTTGTCATTTGTTGTTGCTGAGGGTCGTGGTGGGGACGCTGTCGTCCAGGCACTGAATGGTGCTCTGTGGACAGTGTCATAAGAACCCATAATGGAGTCTGAGACTTGTCTCTCTTTCTGTGTGAAGTCACATGTTTTAATGCCACTCCAAATAGTTAAAGGGGAATTCCACCTATTTTTCAAAATTTCTTAATAATTAAATAGTTAGGATGTCAACAGTCAACAATCTCATTCAGAGTGGGTTACCAACTCACAGTTCACAGTGATGGTGATAGGAACCAGACGTCTGAAGTGTGTAATTCCTTTAAATGCTGTCTCAATTTCGAAACGTTGGTAGAATTCTCCTTTAGCAAACCCATTCACATTCACCAAGTCTTTCCAACATGTCTTGTAACATATTGCAGGAAAAATCAAACACACAATGTAGCCTGTGCAAAACATACAGCATGTTTTATATTTTGTATTTTCTTTTTTCCAACATGTTAATCTCAGTGAATGAACAGTAGAGGATGTAGAGGGTGTGTTAGCTTATTTTCACTTAAGAAATACGCAAAACATGTAATTTGACTGAGGGTATTTAAACTTTTGCATACGACTGTGCAACAGAACTTATACAGCAGACCAAAGTGTGGCCTGTGGGTCAAAGTAAGCCCTCAAAGACATTTGATTTGGTCCACCAGAAAGTCTAACCCTGTACACTCTCAGGCAATGAGGGAACACAGTTTTAAATAACTTCTTATTTTTTAAATCTTTTTTTAATGTTAAGCTATTTTAAAGTACTTTTAGTGACAAAGCATGTGGTGCACACACGTACATACATACATACATACACATACATACACACACACACACACACACACACCATCTAAACTGCTTATCCTTCTGGGTCACGGTGGGGTGCTGGAGGCATGTGGTGTAATGCTATAAAATAAAAGAATAAGCTGGCGATTGTGAGCTAATTGAGCATAACAGTTGTGCACAGACAAGTGAAGATATAGAGACTTTCAGTGTGTGGTGCAGGGTGCCTTATATATAACAAAACCACAGTATTAAAAAACGACAATATATATTACATAGAATGGCAGTGTGTGAAATGTAAGACGAATAAGTTGCTGGCTACCTATTTTGTCTTGGCCCTCGGCTCACTATAAACATACTTTGGTGCCCAAGACAAAAAGTTTGACCACCCCTTGTCTAAAGTGATGATATTAGACCTCGGGTGAGCATCTAACAGTATTCACTTGAATTGTGTATCATGTAATTATGTTTATTCACAATCAAAAGTAGGTTTTTTATTGTTTTGATAACCAACAAGAAGCTTAATTTATTGTTATATATTAAGTAATAACTCACTTTTAAAGCCACATGGATTGATTGATTTGACATTTTTGTTAAATCGGAGAGAATATGAGACAACCTGAGAAAACACAATGTGAGACAACCTGAGAAAACACAATATGAGACAACCTGAGAAAACACAATATGAGACAACCTGAGAAAACACAATATGAGACAACCTGAGAAAACACATGGACCAAAGGAAGTGTACAGTTTCACATATGGACATTAATGAGTTAAGAATGTTGCATGAAATTTGCCCGAATTGTGGTGGTGAAGAGATGAACTTGGGTTCATTTCATGTGTATTTGTTACACAGGAGTTCACCATGGACATGTTTTTCCGTCAAATGTGGGTGGACGAGAGGTTGGCGTTCGAGGGCCCCATTGAAATCCTGCGCTTGAACAACCGCATGGTGGACAAGATCTGGACGCCTGACACCTTTTTCCGCAACGCAAAGAAATCTCTGGCACACAACACAACCTCACCCAACAAGATGTTCCGCATCATGCAGAACGGCACCGTGCTCTACACCATGAGGTACATGAAAAAGTCATGAACAACCCCGACACTCAAAATAGCAGCAGGAAACGTAATTAAGAGATCGCCAAGAGACAGTAAGCATATGGAGAGGACGAGCTACAAGATGCTATTTTCAGTTTCCCCAAATATTGAACTCAAGGTTCAGTCTAGGTCGTGTTGACAAATCCTTGGCGTCGTCTTACCTTACTAGATAACACAGATAACTAGATACTAGATAACTGCTGCTAGTGCACTTATTAGTACAGCATGTGGATTGAGCCCTTGTGTATTTGGCTAGTTGTGTTACTCTATATACATCTAGACTTCAGTTGAATTACACACAAATATTGGCACCCCTGGTAAACATGAGCACCAAAATATTCTTAATGACTTATTCTTTTGGTCTTTCTTTCAAACTATTAGCAAAAATCTAACCTTTGTTTAAGGTATAATGATCAAAAGAAAAACTAAATCTTGTCATGAAAAAAAATTTTCTTAAATTTATATATCCACAATGATTGGCACCCTTAGAAATACGTAGGAGTGAAATCTAACGGAAGTATAGTCCCATTCATATCTTATGTTTTTAAACCTAAAAAATTACCTACAAAGTACCTTTAGCAGCAGAAAAATTATCTACTGTGATTGTTAATAATAATAAAAATGTATTTTAGTTAGTGAAAATTTCTGTATCTTATATTTAGTCACCTTTTTATAAATGCAAGGTTGTGTTACAGTGATTTTATCACAGTTAAGCAGGAATTCCACTTGTTTTTCAATATGTCTGCATAATTCAATCATTAAGATATGAACAATGTCATTCAGAATATTTTTATGTGAAATTTTGATTGTAGAGAAACTTACAGACTCAGATTTGTTTGCAGTGGTGGTGATAGGAACCAGGGGTCACAGTGTCTACGTACAAAATATATATATTTAATTTGGTATGAAACCTACACATGTAAAGTTGAAAATGGTAAAGTAGAGGTAAATTTGAAAAGTTTAAACAAAACAAAAAAAGAAGTGTTTTATTTAGGGACTATTTTGTTATACAACACCTCATATGTTCATCTCTGCCACGAATATATTTACAAATGTACATTTTAGGCAATGATCTTATCAAAACTATCATAAAACCTATTTTTAAGGCATTTAATAACTTTCTGTGGAGGCTTTTAGAGACTTTAAACTCTCTAGACGTCTGGTTCCTATCACCACCACTGTGAACAATTCTGACTATGTTTCTTTAGAACAGAGCCTTTCACATCAAACCACTCCTAATGACTGTTTACATCTTAGCCATTTAATTCTGCAAAAAATGTTAACATTAAGTTGGCTTTCAAGCGGCTTATCATCATCCCTAACACCCTTTTGGTGAAATCACTGTAACGCATGGTCTCAAGTTGCTTCTTGCTTTTTTAATTTATGTGTGTCTCTTTCTGGGGTGGTTTTTCAGACTGACTGTAAGTGCAGAATGCCCCATGAAGCTGATGGACTTCCCCATGGATGGCCATATTTGTCCTCTGCGGTTTGGAAGCTGTGAGCACCTGCTCTCTCTCTCTATCATCAGCACCACAGAGGTTCTTGATTTGGCTTTAACTTTTCTGTTTTTCTGTCCTGCCTGCAGATGCCTACACAAACCGTGAGATCATTTACACATGGAGGAAGGGCCTGGAGGAGTCAGTGGACATCCCCCCTGAGTCCTCCAATTTACTGCAGTATGATCTAATCGGAAAGACGCTGTCCAGTGAAACACTGAAGATCAGCACAGGTAGGCACTGGCCCTCCTGGTTGGATAATGGCTCTAATTAATGGACAGTGTTGCTTCAAATGAAGGGTGGGCAATGTGGCACAAATATAACATAACAGGACCTAAAAGCACTGATAAATGATGTGTCATTATGTTTAGTTTTTTTGAAGTTTGCAAGCAAATTGGAATAAACAGAATGTACCACATTTAAAATGTACTAAGATCTCACTTATGCATCAGTAGGACACTTGATGATTTCAAATTATGTCAAAGAATTTATACATGGACATACAAGTTTTTTGTCCTGACAGTGAAGGTATATTCTGATATGCTCTGATTATTCATGACATTAACATTAACATTAGTCACTGGTGCCACAACATGTCACTGGCGTAACACCAGTGGCTGTGACACCAGTGACATTCTGGTTAAAACCAAGGATTTTGTAAATTGGCTGACTTCTCGGCAGTCATGTGACCTTGTGCAACTATTCAAAATCAGTAATAAAAATGATATTCAGCATTATTTTGACAAAATTTTTATTAGCCACCCATTAAAGCACATAAATACACCAGGCAGACATAACATTATGACCACCTCCTTGTTTCTACGCTCATTGTCCATTTTATCAGCTCCACTTACTATATAGGAGCACTTTGTAGTTCTACAGTTACAGACTGTAGTCCATCTGTTTCTCTGTATACTTTGTTAGCACACTTTTACCCTGTTCTTCAGTGGTCAGGACCCCCATGGACCCTCACAGAGCAGGTACTATTTGGGTGGTGGATCATTCTCAGCAGTAACACTGATGTGATGGTGATGTGTTAGTGTGTGTTGTGCTGGTACAAGTGGATCAGACACAGCAGTGCTGCTGGAGTTTTTAAACACTGTGTCCAAGTGCTCCTATATAGTAAGTGGAGCTGATAAAATGGAAAATGAGCATAAAAACAAGGAGGTGGTCACAATGTTACGCCTGATTGGTGTATATAATAAGCAAGTGTGGACTCTCCATTCATGTCTTGAGATGCATCCTCTCTGATAAGCCTTGACCCAAGGAAGCAGATTAACAGAGTTGAAAATACTATGTCAAAATGTAACATAAGAGTCCTGATAACACCTGTGACCGAAATCTCTGTGACAAATTTTTAAAATGTATTTTTAAAATGTAGTACAAGGTTAATGATATAAAAAGTAAACATGAATCTGTTTTATATAATTCCTAAGTTAAACCTCTTAAAAATATTGTTTTATATCAAAAATGGTTTCTCAAATGTTGAAAATTGGTTTTGTGACGAGCTGTTCGACATATGCAGAGCGACTATGAAAGAGGATAAAGAAAGAAAAATAAGAGAAATCATGAGGGAAAAGTGTTATTTAATCTAAGGTCAACTGTGTAAACGTACACACCGACTTTTGGAGCTGTGCCTAATATTTTAAGCCCTGCAACCTTTGTGACATGGTTTCCCACTTCAAATGGAGAATGACCCAAATATATATATATATATATATATATAAATTTCTTTTTTTTTATTTGTTTCAAAACAAATTAGAGATTTCGTGGTGCACTGAATTTTGCTTCCTAAAGAGTTATACTCTAATCGATCCATTCTGTCACAGATACACTCCCCTAAAGTACTACAGTAGCAATTATTGTAGCTACTGTGGTGCCAATTAGCAACAGAATGAGTAACTTTTCCAACCTAATTGCGTGATGTAACAGTCACAAGGTGGGCATATTGCTGGCCAAATGCTTCCCTGAGCGGCAGTGTAAGATGCTTAACTAGTCAGGGCTAATTTATTCTGTTGTGTGTGCCTTTAAAAAGAACAGAGAAGGCTAAAGCCGCTCGCAGGCCCTGAAGCCATACGGGGTCTGCGAGAGGGAGATTTATGCGCAGGCAAAAAGCAGTGTCCCCCTGCTGAGGACCCATCAGATCAGTGAGGCACAGAGACAGTGGATCAGGCGCAGGCCCAAATGCGAGGACAGTGCCCCAGTTAAAGCCAGAGAGAGGGAGACAGAGAGAGAGAGAGACTGTCTCTCTCTCTTTCTTTTCACCTTATTCTCTGATAAACTGCTCTTCTCACCTCATTCACTGATAAACTAGTGCTCTGAATGAACTAGATTCAAATGTGTGCATCATTTCCACATGAATAAAATATACTACATTAACACCAAGGCTGCATTTTCAGTAATTGGGTTGTATGTTTTATTTGTGTTGAGTCATTGTTCACATTTAAACCCCTCATGCATGATGTTCACATCTGTTGGAGAATTTTTTCAACCTTCGTTATCACATAATATTTTTATTTTAGTAAGAAATTGTTTACAAATTATTTTGTTGCCTACAAGCAACATTATGTGAGAGTGGATGGATTTAGCCAGTAGCAAGTGAAGTGTTATTTATGCAGCCAGCTGAGAGATCACTGCAGTTATCATCTAGTTTTTTGTTTAGGCTTATAGAATTAATTGTGTTTTTTGTTTATTTAGGAAATCTAACTTCAGTATTTAATGTGTACTCAATATTAGAGGCTAGAAGTCCACTCCAGTCTGTCATGTCGCACTCAGCAGAGATGTTTTTTTACTGTCAACAGTATATAAATGTTTATTTCTGAAAAATCTCAGTGCTTAAAATTTCCTTGATTCTTTTTATGTGTTAGTATGGTTCTAACTGTTGTATGTAAGTGCAGACCATGCCTTCAGCATGGTGGTGGTAGTATGAGGGAAGACTGATTGAGGGAGGGGGAGAACTCTGAGAACTTGGGCTGGAGTTCTGAGCAGCTTCTGCCTGTAGCTAGAAGGCCAGACCCCCCTCATGTCTGTAGTAGGACTGATGTAGGACTGAGAAACAGAGAGGGGATGGGGTGGCAGTGGGAATTGCAAACCCTTCATCACGGGAACGGAAGGTGAGGTTGTGAATTTATAGGCCGTTAGATTGGAAGAAGGAGGGGTTTCATGCATGCTCCTCCCCCAAACTTCAGTTATAATATAATTACATTTTGTGGTTTTCAATGATTATTTGATTTGTGAGAAATGAAAAAACATTAATTTTCCAGATACTTAGATTAAAACATGCTGTTCTTCATATAAAACACTTTCATTTCTTTCTGTTGTTGCACAGTGTTGCCTCAAGGAAACATAACCCAAAAATACCTTGTACACATTGTTCTTCAAAAATTGTGTTTTATTTTAATAAACACGTCAATTTTATGCAAGAAGACTGAAATATAACTCATGCAAAAAGGGGGTTGAATAAAGTATATTCCATTTTTCCCTCATAGAGCAAAGAAATAAACATTTAAAATAATGACGCTTTATGCCTCCATGTGTTGCATGTTACAACAATTTAAATCAGTCATTTAATTTCATACAGTTTTATAAATTGTATTTGTATTTGGAATAAAAGTGTAAGTGGAATAAAAAAGATGTTCTTTTGTATCCTGTGAATATCCTGAACATTATAAACAAATGAAGACATTTTTAATAACCTCTAAATGTAATTATATCCATGTGATAACCAAGTGGGAACATATAGTGAATATCTTTTCACGAAGGCCTTGGTTAAAATCGGAATGGCTGAACATTTAAGAACCTCCCTGTCCCTCTTATAGTGCAGTGCATTTTAAATATATGACATAAATAGTTTTAACTTTAAACTCTTCTCCTCATACTCTGTGTCCTCCTTTGCCCTCGTGCTCCCGCTCTGTTTCAGGCCATTACTCCGTCAAGCTCGTTCATTTCATCCTCCAGAGGAAGCTGGGCTATCATCTGATCCAGACCTACATCCCCCTCATCATGGTGGTTGTGCTGTCCCAAGTGGCCTTCTGGATCAACAAGGAGTCGGTTCCAGCTCGCACTGTGGCTGGTAGGGAAACACTTTCAGACCTGCTTTAATCTCAGAACCAGGTGGTCCTTCTACATTAGACCACCACGTGCTGTATTTACTCTACCGTTCAGAAGTTTGGAATCACTTGCTGCATTATACGTACAATTTATATAACATAACTATTCGCCAAAGGGTATTTTTAGATGTTTTATTCTATATTTCTGGACTTATGTGAGCAAGAGGTTATTAAATGCTAAATAATATAATGTAATTGTCTGCAAAAATGTAAAATATTACATTAATATTTTTATGAAGTTTGTCAAGTATCTACCTTTTACGGAGCCCCTAAGGGGCCGTGATTAAAAAATAAAAAAAGTTAATGACACTGTGTTCCCTCGCAAATGTTTTGCATTACGATGCAACAGTTTGCATTCACTTGCAAAAGCTGTGCTTTGCTAAGCTCAGACATGAAGCAGCTCATTGAATTTTATGTTGATCTTGGATTGAAATATAAAGACGTCGCTTCTCAAAATCAACATGATTCTGCTGTTAGTGATGCAAACTGAAACAGAGGTCGAGCGTCTGCGTACAGTAAAAGCTCCATTTACAGAGACTGCAGAGAACAATTGCTGAATAAACTCAGCATAGACTGGTGAAACTGGGGAAACAGCTTTTACCGTTAAATGTGCTAAAAACAAAGCTCTAATGTAGGCAATGTCGTTGGGCACCTCTGGTCCTAGTTTGCTTGCTGTCTGATGAGCGTATATTTTGCGAGGGAATGCAATGTCATTAACTTTTTTTATTTGCCAGCCCAGCCACTGAACCATAGACTATAAATACAATCAAGCTGGCATGACTTTTACCTCACTAGACACGCAGAATTGAAAAGACAACAGCAAATCTGTCTTTATTCAGCACAAAATGGACACCAGAGGCAACGAAAAGATAAATAAAGAAATAAATACAACCCGCCCCAAAAATCTGCCCCAAAGTTGTAGTTTTTCAAAAATTCCTTCCACCTTCAAGACACATCATCAGAAGAAGGTTTTACTGGTCTTTAATTTCCGATGTTTTACAGTTTTCTCAGTCATTTTAGAATCTTTTACAGCCCTCATGATCATTCGTAACACATCTGAAACATCTTTTCCTTGTGTCCTCTTAGGTGTTTGAAACATAAAGTTGCACAGGACAAGCAGAGTTATATGTATATAAAGTGTATGAAATCATTTTATACACTTTATACACAGAATCATTTTATACACGTTTTTAATGTGTATTTATACAACCAGGGTGTTTCCTGCCTCTGGGAAACACATATATACATATATACATATATATACATGTACACGACTCTACATATATACACATATACACACTATACAGATTAGTATACACCATTATTGCACCACTACAATATAAAATCTTTGTACGGTAATGTAAGTTATTAAATAAAAGCTATGGTATGTAAAGTTTCCATATATTCAGTTATACCATAAAAGTATAAATGCATGTGATTTTTGCTACATGGTCATGATTTAATTGGGATATTGTTACTTGAATGAGATCCATGACCTGAAGTTCATTGTCGTGAGCACTTTGGCCTTTTAAAATCATTCCCATGGTACAACGCTGGTACACTCTTTAAAAAGTGGTACACTCTTAAAAATCGAGCTGCCACAGACAGTTCTTTGGAGCAGCTCCATGAAGAGATGAGATGTGCAAGTCTTTTTAAAGTTCAAAGACTCGCAACATAATGTAAAGGCTCTATACCAATTAAATGTCTTTGCTAGCACCATATGTCTAAGCCAAGAACCTTTTAGAAACCTTTATTTTTTTAAATGTAGAGGTCATGCAGTGTTAGCCCAGTCATTTAGTCATTTAAAAAAATGACTTCATCTGTTCACAAAACAACAAGAATAATGTAATAGTGCTTTATTCAAACCTTGAAAACTAAAGCAGGCCTAGTTTAGTATATAAAGGCATTTGTTATAGTCTCCGCAATGTCTTTTTCTCCTCCTGCCTGCAGAGGGTGCCAGTCACCCCACAATACTGTATGAATCAGACTGCACTGAGTATTAACTACATAGACTAGTCACAGTCTAAACCAGTGTTCCTCATATCCAGTCCTGGAACATTGTAGACTTTAGTGCATTCCTTCATTTATTCACCTAAAACAATGCCATGTACAAATTCTAATCAGAACAGCTATGACTGCTGGTAACGTTTGATGATGACATACAGCAAATATTTTACAGGCGTATTAATATTGCGTAGTCATCAATAAAGGCGGCTCTGACAAGCTCTAGAATTAGTAGTATTTGATGTTTACAGCGGGTCGGGTTCTAGATTGGGGTTTCCTTTGCAGGGTTTGGCCCAGAAATGAGGTCTGATACATGTTTATGACCAAGTCCAGCAAAAATGCCTGTAGATTTTAGTCATCAATGAAAGTGACATACATCCTAGCATTACAGAAGGCTTGATCCTGTTTGTGTTTGACTCAGAAATGTTTTATTCTCTGATTTGCTGAGTGAATCAGCAAAGTCAGATATATATTTATGACCATATTCACTGATAGTCATATGCAAAAGTTTGGCCACACCCAGTCAAATTATACAGCTGATTTTCTCAATGAAATTAGGTTAACATATTCCATACAAGGAATTTAAAACTTTAGTGCACAATTTCTGTTTATTTGCTGAGCTGAACACATTGGAAAAAAATAAAACATAAAATATAAAATGTACCATAACTGTTGCACAGGAAATATTTTATGTTTTATTTTTTCTCCAATACGTTCAATTCCTTTATAAATGGTAGGCCCAGAGTTTTATTACACGCTTCTATAACCTAAGAATAGCTCAGCCAGTTTGCACTGAAGTCCCTGTAGTTACTGAGTAATAAGCCTTAGTCTGTAATAATCCTGAGATTTTAAGGGGGTAAAATGTGCAGAGGTGCGTTCTCTGTGGAGGGTGTGTTAACTTTTAGAAAATCAACAATATAATTTGACTAGGGGCGCACAAACTTTTACATACGACCATACGACCGTCTCCTGTAACCTGCTCTGACCTGCAGGAGTCACCACCGTTCTGACCATGACCACTCTGAGCATCAGCGCCCGCTCTTCCCTGCCCAAGGTGGCCTACGCCACGGCCATGGATTGGTTCATCGCCGTCTGCTTCGCCTTTGTGGCCTCCGCTCTGGTGGAGTTTGCTGCAGTTAACTACTTTGCCACACTGGAGGCCAACAGAATGAGACGCAGACTCTCCAGAGGGTCCGTGCTGGAGTCCATAGCCGAGGGCAGTGATGATGAAGACGAATCGGTAACTACTGCATCCCTTGAATAAGGGGTGGCCAATATGACAGTGTGTTATAGTGATAAATTAGGTCACGATACACTGTTCTGTGTATATTGTGGACATCATTAGTACTGATTGTATGTCATCCATTTATGATATAATCTCATTTAATTAATTTACTTTTACCAACAGTTTCATTTTTCCTCCTGTTCCTTTTTTTAATTGGTTCTTTTAGGTAAGCAAGTAAAAAAAATCTCCTTTTTTCATAGATTTGGTTAAAGCTGCACTATGTAAGATCTCTGTTTTGTTAAAATTGACAGAACTAGCATTACTGAGTCAGGACGAAAAACACTAAGATATGATGTCCATGTGCTGCTGTTAATCTCCCTGCAAAGCCTCAAATGCTAATTTAAAAGTCAGAGGTGTCAGGTTGAATGTTGTGGGAGTTTTTTGGACCACATCCTAAGCCTTTACATATAAACATCACATGCACAGACTCAGAAAGAAGGTCCGGCTTGATGTTTCAGCCTCAAATGCAAAATCAACATTATACTGATAAAGATATGATGACACCAGTAGATTTCATCATAAATACGATGTTATAAATATGGTGGAATCTGATCCAAGATCAACCCTGCTTTGATAGTACCAGCCACGATGTTGTCTGAAATGGCTGCCCATTAAGTAGTAAGTCATACTGTGTCCCAAACCACATCGTCAAGACTGTATGACCTTAATAAAGACCCTGATGCTTGTTTGAGCAAGTTGAAAGAATTTTTGCTGATGTATATTTATAGAAAAGATTTGGGCTATTTGGGTGACTATTGAGTTCTAGTGCTTGTTAGCAATGTTAGCCTCGCCACTCCGGTTCTAAACTAAAGAAGCACAATTTGTGCTCAAACATGTCTTGGCTGACCAACTACATCTGTGGTAAATGGAAAATTGGGCATATTAGATTTTTTTTGCCAAACTACTCCTTTAAGGAGTCTAAAGACACTTTGTCCTTAGAACCATGTTCCCTGGCCTGAATGATAGATTTAGCTCCCCAGTGTTGTCCCTCAGCCCGTGGAGTGACTGACATGGTTTCTGGTCTGCGTGACGAGTGTGACAGCTCTTTTTGCAGTCGGAGCGGCTCTGCCCCACAGTTCTATTTATAAAGCTCTTTTCACAGTAGATTTTGTCAGAGAGCAGCTTTATAGACATCTGGGCCTAGACCCCAGCGAGGAATCCAAAGGTTACCGTGGCACGGAAAATATTGCGGGATAGGGTACTGAGAGAAGCCAACACTCAGAAGGAGTTGTGACCACCTTCTGGGCTGCACCATTTGTTTGCATGTGAACTTTGGCCTGCCACATGTCAAAACCGCTACGCATTATCCTTTAGACGTCTGGAGTCGTGATGCTTTGTATTCGGCTTAAATTTCGTTTAATTATTTAAGTGTGATTATACAATGACGTACAGGGATGGGGTTTTAAATAGGGGTGCTGAGATTTTAAGCAGCATATACACGTAGACAGGAAAAATCATTTGCCTTTTTCCATTGGAAAGTTTTTTTTTTAAATAATTTACATCAAACCGAATGTGGCCTTTACTACACTTAAATATTATAAAGTTCTGATTTTTTACATTATTATTATTATTTTTAGCAGTAAAACCTTCCTGAAATCTGGGGGTTCTGCTGACCCCTCATACACCCAATTCTCGCATCTATGATTAGTTAGAGAGTTAATGAATCACATTTACACTTTGTATACAATAGTGTGCAAAAGTTTAAACACCCCATCAACTTCCATATTCTGCTGCTTTTCTTAGTGAAAATAAGTTAGCACGTCCTCTACAGAGGACACACTTAAAAATGGTTTTTCTACAAATTTTAGTGCTCAATTTCTATTTATTTGCAAAGTTTGGAAAAATAAAACATAAAATATAAAATGTGCACAGGCCACATTTTATGTTATATTTTTCCTCATTATGTTGAATTCAGCAAAAACACAGTAATTGTGCATTAAAATGTGCACAAAGTGTGTTCTCTGTAGAGGATGTAATCACTTATTTTCACTTAGAAAATCCACAAAACCTGTAATTTGACCTGGCTGCCCAAACGTTTGCATATGACTGGACATTTTGCATTAACAAGTTAATTCAAGTCTGCGCGACTATTTCAGTGTCAAGAAATGACAACCATGGCAAAATCTTTGCGTGAAGCAAAACTGTACATACAACAATGACTTTTCATAAAATATAAATCATAATAAATTATCATCGCTCCTTCTTACAAACACAAATCCAGTATGGACTGAATATGTATCCACACCTTTGGCATATTTTTCTGTTTGCTTTAATTATCAAAGAAATGATTATAAACTGACACCATGCTGTTTTAAATGTGACTTCTGATAAACCACCAGCGGCACCCAGCCGTCGTCCTTGTCTGTATCGTTCATGTACAGTTCCCTGTCTCGCACAGCTGTAACTGAATCAGGACATGTGTGATGAGAATGTGATGTGCTGAGGCTGGATATGCTAATGCTGCAGGCATGCAGTGTCTCCAGAGAGCGCTCCCATGTGGCCAGCTCATGCCTGGCGTTTTAAAAATAGCCTCTATATTAGAACCGCGCTCCATGAGATCTTCTGTAATCTCTGTGTGTACTGTGGAGATACTACCTACTACCCTCCTGTTCCTCCTCTCTGGCTGGGAGGAGGACGTGTCACCACACTCCGTCCTCAAACTTAGAAGATGTTGTCTATATACTTTTGCTTAGGAGGCTTTTTTAATCTATGTGTAGCCCTTGAGCTCCAAGTGCATCTCTACTGTTTTGAACAGTTTTGAGAAAAATTGGTATTGAGAATCAGGACACCATTTAAATCCAAACATATCATGAAAACATGATTTTGATTATCTTTTTTAAATAATGAGTTTGATCTACTGTGTAATCGCTCTTAACCCGACACAAAAAAGTGATATCTTTGCCATTTTATGATCTCTTTTCCATTAATAACATAATTAACATAAAACGCTGTCGTTGTGTTTATTTGATATGAAGAAAATGGGATCTAACAAAGACGAAAATTCTTTTTTTTTTAATTCATTCTGAGTCACAAACTAGCTTTGTGAACAAGTTGAATAGGAATAGAAGTTACACGTCATTGTTTTATTGTTACCTTGATTAGACACATGAATAATAAGCATTTACTTATCTGAAGTGAGCTCTGGATGAGCTTACGTGCTCACGGTGCCCCCAACAATAAAGACAGCCTTATGCATATTTTATACAGTGATAGAAAACATGGTAGCACACAAAAAGCTCCCAATCTATACACCAAAACTGATACAGTTACTTTAGTTTGGTCAAAGGCTACATGCATGTGGCCAAATTCCTGTGTTGACATATTTAAATGAGCAGCCCTTTCTTTTTTTTTGGGCCTGATACCGAGCTTGTTGAGTTCATGTGGTTAGAATGTCAAAATATACTGTTTTTTTTTTCACTTTTTTATACAATTCATATATAGAAACTGTGCTTGTTGTCTTGAATTTATCATGGCTGTGATCTCACAACCGTGAAGACAGTTCCATATGACCGCGTATTCGGCCTACAGCAGTTTAGACCCACCACTAAAGTGATGCAGAGTGTTGTTACTGCAGACAGTCTGTAGCAGAGTTATTGGAGGAGAAGATGAGGAGATTAAACGTTGTGCTGTTCCTGGCTGTCGGGAAGCAAACAGTTCATTTTTGCCTTCCAAAGAATCCAAACATCTGAGAAGCTCACGTTGATTTTTTTCTGATGTCGCTGAAGATTTTAAACTTTAGTTTCAGACACAGTTACAACACAGCCTGCTTAATTCTAAGGGATAAAGAGTGATAGCATAATATTATTTTGGTATATAAAACCACATAAAAAACAAAGAAAAAGCAGTAGAGTACAGAAAAAAAGAGAACATAAGCCAGCCAACACCTAAAGTAGGTCTTGCTGCAGTTGGCAACAAAAGTGCTTCAAGCTGCACCCTCTAGAAAGTGCAACAGTGTGTGTATGTTGTGCCATGTTCTCTGTTAGTCGACTCAGTGGTAATCTCGGGCTTGCTGTGGAGTTGTTTCAGCACTTTCTGAGCTTTAAACGTCACCTGTAATGCAGAAAAAAGCTGCACGTAAGCAGCTTTTGCGCACAGGAAAGTTGTTACTGGGTCTCAGGCACTTTCTCTCCTCTATATCTTCTATGGAGTCGCCCTTATTTTCAACAGCCCCTCTTATTCAGTGTATTCACATGCCAGCTGCTGCATATGCTGCCTGTCAAAAGTTTGGGGACGCCTTTGTTTTTAAACTGTTTTTAATATAAATGAGCTTGTCTAGTCAGTTTGCGATGAATCATCCCAGTATTTCTATTTTATTCCCCTGTTGTGTTTTTAGCATTAGGAATGCAAATGTTGGCAGAATGAGTTGGTGACTAATTGTTAACCGGCAGGTCAAAATTCAAGGATGCAACCCAAAATATAAATGATAAAATGGACAGTTTCTGTTCTAAAAACACTGATTGCCTGCGTCACATTCAAAGCCACTGCAAAATACTTTTTGTATGCATTTATAAAATATGTTCTTTTCTAGACGGTGTCTGACCCCAGCGTTGGAGGTCGGGTGAGGAAGAGGATGGGCTCAATCTCCGAAGCCCCCAAAACCCGTCTGCCCATCTTCCTCCAGCAGGGCTCAGCCATCCCACCCAATGTGACGCTGGCCGGCCTCAGCCCCATTGACAAGTACGCCCGCATCCTCTTCCCACTGGCCTTTGCTGTTTTCAACATCATCTACTGGTTTATCTACCTCAGCAAGGACACCATAGAGCAAGCCAGGTGTGTGTGTGTCTGTATGTATGTACCCAGCTGCCTTTCTCAGTCACAGAGTTGGGAGATGATTCAGGCTTTTCTAGGCGCTTAAAGTGACAGTTCAGCCAGTAAACCCAGTTTGATCAGCAAAGACATGTTTGTTGCCTTTAGCTGGCTTCTTTCTTTTTGCACTAGATCTACAAGGCTAATGTAGAGGGGTGTACCGATACTCATATTTTCAAGTTAAAGATGGTTTTCAACTCAAAAGTTGATTACATTTTTAAATTTTATGTATACAAACTATCGTGATTTTACAGAAAAACAAGTTATCAAACAGAACTTTTTCAAGTACCTGCTCTACCACCCTTTAAAGGGGAACTCCACTGATTTAGCAAAATGACTTAATGATTCAATGGTTTACAGGTAAACAAAGTCATTCAGAGTGGTTCGGTGTGAAATGCGCCTTTTTAGAGAAATTACAGAGTCAGAATTGTTCACCATTATAGTACTAGGAACCAGATGTCCGAAGCATTTAATGGCTCTTAAAACTACATCCCATTAAGTTATTACACAAAGTGGTTATGAATCCATGGCTTAATACCTCAGACTTTGTGTTGTGATAGATTTGTTATAAAGTTTTGGCCTAAAATGTATTTTAAGTATAAAGTTTTACTCTAGATCACTTCTGTTTCCTCTCAAAACTGCATTCTCTACTGAGATCAATGCACCAAAGATAACGTGCTTTTGTTGTTACTAGTCTGTTCAACACGGCTAACGCTGGCATTTCGTTTACAGTTTATTTTTACAGTTTTTTACCTATTTGGGAAGATGGCAGAGTATGCGGAGGACTGTGAGGAGGTGTGTTTCCTAAATGTCATAGAGCCATATCCATTTGAACCAGAACACACAAATGAGTGGCAGTGATTTGAAGAAGACAGAGACAAAATGGGGAGAGAGAGAGAAAGAAAGAGAGAGAAAGAGAGAGAGAGAGAGAGAGAGAGACTGTCACTCACAAATGTCTCTTACCCTGATTCCAGTTCCTGTGGTGGAAAACACAACAGAGGGAACAGCCGTTTTCTTTAGCAGCGGGCATTAAAAAAAATCCGCTTTGTATTTTTTCACTGGTCTTGAGTCGTCTTTGTTGGTTTTTAGTTCAGTTTCGGGAACCAAAAAAAACGCACCAAACTGTATTTTCTCCATTTATTTTTACATCCTGGTCCAGCGCCGTCCACCACCACTCTGAACAATTAACCAGCAAGGTGTAACTGTGATCTATCGCAGCTCCTCTGATGAACAACTTTACTCACATCAGCTCTGAGTTTTGCTGACACCGTGTGACACAGCACTGCCCACCCAAACAACACAAACCATGTGCAGGGGGGAGAGGTACATGCAGGGCGTTACGGAAAAATAGTACCTAAAGAATACGTAACTTTTTTTCGATTTAACAGTATTTTACCTTTATCAGTGCGAGATATGAAACATTATAAGACAAATGTAAGTTCACTGGTCATTTTGGATGGCAGATAAAATGGTGATATTTGTAGTGTAGATATGGATGTCTGGTTCCTGGTATTACAATAGTGAACAACTTTGACTCTGTAAATTTCTCTAGAAAAAGGCGCATTTCACATCAAACCACTCTGAATGAGTTTGTTTACATTCAAACCACTGAAAGATTAAGTAAATTTGAGTTCCCCTTTAACAACATAACCCCCCAAAGTCAGAATCCCTACAATTAGAAAGCGACTTCAGAATAAAGTCCTGTCATTTGAGCACAGCTGCGCTCCCAGATGCCAAGTTTTGATCATTGACTATATTTTCCAGGAAAGACAGTAAACGAGATGTTCAGAAGACCGATACAGTTCTACATTTCGCCACAATGTTTTGAGTGTTATTTTTCCACTTTTCAGTACTGCATTCAAACATTTACACTCTTACTAATGCATCGAACAAGAAATAAAAGTGTACACCTCAAAAATCAGCACTATCAGTTTTTTTATCGACAAAAATGGACAAAATTCATACCTCCTAATTTAGTCATTGCCTATTCCAGCCATCTTCCCCCTATCACATGATGCTGCTAAGCTGGGATGGTGAAGGCTAGCTTGTGCTTTCTCAGAGTCACATGAAGCACATCTTTTCAAACTGATGCTAATGCAACTTAATAGGACAGCTCAAGGTGCTTGGAGGAGAATGCTAACTGTCAGTTCTATTACACTGGCTAATAGACATTGAATACCCACCCAGAGAGAATGAGGAAAGTTACGCTGTGTTGGATTCCCACTTATGTATGGCTGTGGCTTCATCAGTGATTACCGTGATCTATGGGGCAGTCGGGGGCTGGAGGTTAGGGAACCAGCCCTGTGACCAGAAGGTCGCCGGTTCGGTCCCCTGAGCTGACAGTACGTGACTGAAGTGCCATTGAGGCACCTAACCCCCAACTGCTCCCCGGGCCCTGTGGATAGGGCTGCTCACTGCTCCCTAGTGTGTGTGTTCACTAGTGTGTATGTGGTGTTTCACTGCACAGATGGGTTAAATGCTGAGGTGAAATTTCCCCAATGTGGGACTAATAAGGGTCACTTAATCTAATCTAATCTATTCTTCCAACAACAGAGCCACTTGGGAACCCAATGCTGCATACTTTGACCCATTTTTGATCAACTTAATGTTGTTTGAGGTGTGTGAGGTGATCTGGGCATGCAGTTTGCACAATGCTAATCAGTGACTATAAGCTACTATGACTTTTTTGTCAGCATTCGCTTCATAGCTCCAGAAAAAACCTGCTAAAGAAGCAAATACCAAACATGTCCTGGCTGATTGATTAAATCTGGTGTAAGGGCAATGTTGTACAAATTACATTTTTTTGCTAGACTATTCCTTTAAAAGGTTTAGGTCTGTGAGTAGAAGGGAAAGGTTTATTAGCAGAGAAAGTCTGAAGTCCTGAAAAGTGAGTATCTGATTGTTTATAACAGTGAACGCTCAGGTGCCTGGTGAGGTGTGGCTCAAGACAGGTGAGGGGTGGCTTGTCGCTTTGGAATCCAGGCTTTCTGTTTTACCTATCTCAGTGTAAAGTCTTTATTTTCACAAACTGCACACACACACCAATATCAGTGCACCAATACCGTGAGCCTTACCTGTGATCATGCCCTCCGACTGTGGAGGTGCTGTGAGTGCAGTTCTCTTTGATCTGTTCCCTTTTGTGCAGTAAACAGCTGAGGCTAAGTCACCCCCACGCAGCACACACTGATCTGCTCACGCTCCCCTAAAACAATAGCAACATGCTCTCCTTGTCTGAATTTTTTGGCTCAGCTGTAAATGCATGAATAATTTCTGACTGTAAAACAGCCTCGGGACTGACTAGACAAAACCAGAAGAGCGGAGGGTGCGGCCAGTTGACTCTTGCACCGAAAAAAGTACTGCATTGAATTTTATTCATTCAAACATGTATCTTTTCTGCATGAATAAAATACAACCCCATTTCCAAAAAATTGGGACGCTGTGCAGAATGTAAATAAAAAATAGAATGCAATGATATGCAAATCATGTAAACCATAATTTAAAGGAAAATAGTTCAAAGACAACATATTAAATGTTGAAACTGAGAAATTATTGTTTTTTGAAAAATACAATAACTGTGCACTGATAACAAGCTGAGCGGTCTTTAGCCCAGAGGACACAGTGTCTATGATTTCCAAAAAGAATTTCAAATGTTGATTTGTCGGACCACAGGACACTTTTCCACTTCCCCTCAGTCTATTTTAAATGAGCTCGGGCCCAGAGAAGGTTTTTTTGAATCCTGTTTATATGTGGTTTCTTCTTTGCATTTTAGAGTTTTAACTTATATTTGTGGATGCAGCGCCGAACTGTTTTCACAGACAGTGGTTTTCAGAAGTGTTTCTGAGCCCATGCAGTGATTTCCACTACAGAATCATGTCTGTTTTTAATTTTTTCTTTAGCATTACATAACTTTACCAGCCCTTTTGTTGCCCCTGTCCCCAACATTTATGGAACGTGTTGTTGGCGTCAAATTTAAAATGGGCATCTATTTTTCAAAAAACAATAACATTTCTCATTTTCAACATTTGATTTGTTGACTTTCTATGATTTTCATTGAAATATAGGGTTTAAATGATTTGCACATTGTTGCATTTTGTTTTTATTTACATTTTTCACAGCATCCAACATATTTGGAAATGGGATTGTATATTATATCAACACAGTTGCTAAAAGTGAGTAAGCGAAAGACAAAATTGTGATTTCACTCATGTGGAAATGACGTGTGGACAGTGAGTGGACACAGTGTTTAAAAACTCCAGCAGCACTGCTGTGTCTGATCCACTCGTACCAGCACAACACACCACACACTAACACACCACCACCACGTCAGTGTTACTGCAGTGCTAAGAATGATCCACCACCCGAATAAGAAGGACTACAGTCTGTAATTGTAGAACTATAAAGTGCTTCTATATGGTAAAATGTACAATAAGTGTAGAAACAAGGAGGTGGTTTTAATGTTATGGATGGTCAGTGATGTACACTTATTATTATATATGATACTTCAATACGTGTCACAATTCATATTCTGATGCACCACATGATCACAAAATGTACCTGGCCTTTCATAACTGCTGCCATCTATAGGTGTTAAGTAGGTACTACATCCACATTTGTGGATTGAACTTTAGAAATAAACAATGATTATGAATACATAGATAAACATACATACATACATACATCATCTAAACCGCTTATCCTTCTGGGTCGCGGTGGGGTGCTGGAGCCTATCCCAGCTGTCATTGGGCGGAAGGCAGGATACACCCTGGACAGGTCGCCAGTCCATCGCAGGGCAGACAGACAGACATACACAGTCACACACTCACTCACACCTAGGGGCAATTTTAGCATGTCCAATTAGCCTGACTGCATGTCTTTGGACTGTGGGAGGAAACCGGAGTACCCGGAGGAAACCCACGCAGACACGGGGAGAACATGCAGACTCCACACAGAAATGACCCTGGTCGCCCAGCCGGGAATCGAATCTTGCTGTGGGGCGACAGCCCTACCCACTGCGCCACCGTGCTGCCCTACATAGATAAACAATCCAGTAAAAAAGAATAAATATATTTGACACAAGGGCTCAAACTGAGTAACGGTTCAGCAATTAAACACACTATCAGCACAACTGTATGTTTTAATTTTAGCGAGGACAGTCTGGATGTCATGTAGCTGCTGCTAGAAGGCCTCTGTTGACGCCTTCCTAGCAGTGGCAGCAGTTCCTGATTGGGGCTTAAATAGCTAATCGAGTCCAAAATAGTGCTCGAAAAGCATCACATACTCTCTGAGCTGACGCCCTTATCACACCCAGAGCCCCGTGCTCTGGTGTGCTTGTACGTGAGAGCAGCAAATGGGAGATTTGTTGGAGGTTTCTTGCCGCTCGAATAAAATTGCACAATAGCAAGGCTGAGAATGGCTTGAGAGAGGCATCGCACAGCACAGCGCTCGCTCTCCGTGCGCCGCCGACCATGATTTCACACTCAGAACAAATGATTTTCATCAAACATTAATCACTGACGTCATGATGCAGAGCCACACTCGCTCGGAGAGGTGTAATCTTTGCTCATCTCGTGTTTTGTGTCTTTGTGTGTTTTTTATCTCTACAGGGAGATCGACTGAGTCTCTCTGGCGCACGGTTCAGCTCAGCCAGCTCTGCACTGCTGAAGAAAAAGCATCTGCTGGTTTCTTTTTTCTCTCTTAAATTCAGATTCCCATTTAATGAAGCTGTTTGGCATAACCATATTGGGTTAAAGTGTTGCCAAAACATTTAAATCTGCTGATCGTGTCTGTCTGTTAACCCATTAAACTGTAACAGGCTGTATATGGGTCCACACTTCAACTCTTTTAACTACATAACTTACATATTACCTACATATTGTTGCTGTTACATTAAAACATTATTTTTTCAGCTTTTGTTTGTACATCCTGAGATCATTTTATGATGAATGGACCAATAGAAATGGCCCAAAATGACCTGAGGTAACATCTTGTTATGTTACTGTACATAAAAGAGTTAGAAATGTCTGTATGTTCCTTTGTTGGTCACCAATTCAGAGATATGAGCTTTTGTCACGACAGCCACAATACATAGTATTAATTTGAATATATACTGTACATTTAAGTATACAGCATACATTACACTGAAAACCAGTACCGCCACTGACTTCATACCATCAGTGTGCCATCAACTTTAACTCAAGATGGGATTTTCTTAGAATGTAGACATATTTGTATCTCTGTCTCTGTCTCTCTCTCTCTCTCTCTCTCTCTCTCTCTCGCGCTCTCTCTCTCTCTCACACACCCACACACACACACACACACATTCTAGTCTCTCTCTCTCTCTTCCGATGTCAAGCACCTTATGGAACTGTCTTGTAACTCACTCATTTACTGACTCACTCACTCACATTTAGCATCTGAAGATTCTCCACAAGGGAGCGTCATTAACAGTCACATAGCTTTTGGTGCTTCATGAGAGCTTCATAAGAGCAGTGCCTCATCAGTGACAATGCGTTCTTGTTCCCTCTCTCTCTTTCACTTTCCGTTCTCTCTCTCCCCCTTGTTTTCTCTCTTTCTTTTACTTTCTCTCATATTCTACTGTCTCTCCTTTTAAATATGAGGCATCTTATGGAACTGTCTTGTAACTCACTCATGTTTAGCATCTGAAGATTCTCCACAAGGGGGCGTCATTAACAGTCATAGCTTTTGGTGCTTCAGAAGAGCACTGCTTCACATCAGTGACACTGTGTTCTTGTTTCCTCTCTCTCTCTCTCATTTTCTGTTCTCTCTCTATTTTCTCTCTTTCTTTGTTTCTTTTGCTTTCTCTCATGTTCTAGTGTCTCTCCTTTTACATATGAGGCACCTTATGGAACTGTCTTGTAACTCACTCACTCATGTTTAGCAGGCTGAAGATTCTCCATAAGGGGGCGTTGTTAATGATCAAATAGCTTTTTGTGTTTCATAAGAGCTCCATAAGAGCTCACTTTCCATTCTCTCTCTCTTTCTGTTTTTTTTTGCTCTCTCTATTTCTGTTTTGCTCACTCTCTCTCTCACCTCTTTCACTCTCTCATTCTCTCTCTTTCTCTGTTTCTTTTCCTTTCTCTTATTCTAGTGTCTCTTCTGTTAGATGTGAGACACCTTATGGAACTGTCTTGTAACTCACTCGCTCATGTTTAGCAGGCTAAAGATTCTCCACAAGGGGGCGTCGTTAACAGTCAATTATCTTTTGGTGATTCACATCACTGTGTCCTTCTTTTCTCTCTTCATCTCTCTCTCCTCTCACTCTTTGTCTCTTTCTCTCCTTCTCTCTCCACGTCCTTCTTTTCTCTCTTTCTCTATGCTAACTATCCTCTCTTTCTCTCCCTTTCTCACTCACTCTTCCTTTCCATTCACTCTCCCGCTCTCTCTCTCTCTTTCACTCTCACTCCTAGCTGTGATGGTACACAGGCCTGTCTGACACTGCTTGACAAGCATGTGTTCCCACTCCTGTGTTTTTTCTGTCAGCCATATGCGCCTCTTTTTCCGTCCGTTTGGCTCTGTCGTTCAGGCCCGTGTCCCTCACTGCTATCTACTCTGACTAAATCTGTGCATGCAGCACATCGTAAACCTGCACCGCTTATTATCCGGACGTGTGTACTTGTGTACGTGTGTGTGTGTGTGTGTGTGTGACAGAGAGTAAGAAACACACCCAGAATAAAAAGTTGATGATATAATCTGCAGCTCTAACCGGTGATGCAACATTGAACCAACGCTTTTAGATGTGTGCCCTCTATAGAGACCCAGCCTTCACTGCACTGGATGAGGAGCAGCGGTGGGGGCTCATATTCTCCAGCAGCTTCAAAGAATTCTCCATCTGAGAGGAAAAAAGAACCGAAAAACAAAACGAGAGCAAGAGAATGATCAGAGGAGTGAATTCTGATACTTGCATCTCCTGGTGCAGCCAGTCTGTGATTTCCAAGGTGCTTTCCCAACACCGGCAGTGAGGATTTTGATGGAGGAGCTTCTTTCTGTGGACTGTAATCTCTGTTTGGAGTATTTCAGTAACTCTGTTTGTTTTATTTAGAGTGAATCCAAGTCACCCACTTACAGTTGACTCCTCAAACTGTAGGCTTATCATTGAGTTATTAATATAAAACTTGTTCAGTGTTAGCTATGGAACTAATATGTAAGTTATGTACAGCTGTATGCAAAAGTTTGGGCACCCCTGGCCAAATGATATATTTTAATTTCTGTTAACAAAAGTAAACATCAGAAAAATATTAAAAAACATTTTAATGTGAATGTTAATGCTCAGCTACTTTGTATTTGGTTAACTTAAAAATAGAACAAAAATAATAATAATAATAATTGTGGCACGTGCACATTGTAAAGTCTCAGGACTTAATCAACTCGTTTCGCCTCAGTTGACTCATTAGGACTGGCTAGCTGGGGCAAAAATTGTCATTATGAATCACAGGATAAATGAAAGGATCTGGCAGGAAGGTTTAGGTGACACACACATGAATGGTGGTGCACAGTTCAACTGTGCAGCGCTGCCTGCACAAACATGATTTGCATAAGAGTCATCAGAAAGAAACCTCATGCTCAAAAGTCAATGTCTGAAGTATGCAAAACAACATATAGATATGCCCGAGGCATTTTGAGAACAAGTACTGCGGACTGATGAAATAAAGATATAATTATCCGGCCACAATCATCAACAATGCTTGGAGAAAAAAAGAGCAGCATTTGATGAAAAGAACACCTTGCCAGTCCAGTATTATGCATTGGGGTTGTGCATCCAGTGGCACAGGATACATTGCACAGTGTAGATGGAAGGATGGATTCCACTAAGTATCACCAAATGACAGTCAAGAAACTTAAGTTGAAAAGTTCTACAACAGGACAATGATCCAAAACATACCTTAAAAGGTACCATGAAGTACTTATGAAACAAAAGCTAAAGGTTTTGGATTGGCCCTCACAGTCCCTTCATTTAAAATCTGTGAGTAGATCTTAAACATGCAAAATATCGTTGTTGTTGGAACAAAACCTTGTATCTCCATTTCTGTAGTTTTATTAGTTTTTGACATATTATGAAAAAACTTGTTACCCTTTATATTGTGTGTGAATTTCATGATGAATGGACCAAAAGAAACAGCCCAAAATTGCTCACAAAACTTCTGGTTCCATTGACTTACATTAAAAGTAAAGATGGTTCTTTCCTTTTCCTGTAAAGTTACCATTTTGGAGATACGAGGTTCTGTTCCGGCAGCAGCAATATGCATGCAAGACAGCCCAAGAACATCACAGTAAAGGTGCTGAAAATAGTGCTGACTCTGTAGGATGTCCAACCTTTTTACATGCCACAAATACCAACTTTAGCAAATAACTGTAGTCATGAGAGTGAGGAACTGACATGCGGGCCTAAGAACAGGACTTTGCAGGGTCTGCATAATTAAATGGTTGAGATGTAAACAAACTCATTCAGGGTGGTTTGGTGTGAAATGCTCTGTTCTAGAGAAAGTCAGAACTGCTCACAGTGGTGGTGATAGGAACCAGACGTCCAGATGTTTAATGCTTCTAAAAGCTCCCTCACAGAAATGTATTACATGAAATGGTAATGAATAACTTTCTGAAGTCAGAGACATCGTACTACACTCATTCTAGATAAGGTTTTGGTCTAAAATGCTTTTTGTTTTTTGTCATGGTGGAGTGGTATATGCAAGGTGTTGTAAGACAAAATAGTCCCCAAATTGTGTGTTTCTTGAGCTTTACCACTATTTTACCATCATCAAAATCAAATAATAATACTCACACGTGTAGGTTTACTGGATAGTAATAAAATGGCTATATTTGTGTTGTAGACATTGTGATCCTGGTTCCTATCAGCACCACTGTAAAGAAACCTGAGTCTATAAGTCTCACTACAATGAACCACTTCACACCAAACCACTCTGAATGACTTTGTTTACATCTCAATGACTGAACTGTGCAGCAAATCTGAAAAATTAATAGAATTCTCCTTTAAGGGGTGAAAATGATATGCACAAATATACCGTATAGCACAGTGCAAGATTATTTACAATGCCTGTACACTTCTTATGCACCCACATGCAATATATGACAGGTCACTTAAAGATGTGACCAAAGGTGGACACTGACAGTCAGAACAGATCCTAAAGTAGGTCCCATGTTTCTTACATGATTAGTTGTGGACGAACTGCTTCGGCTTTAGCTTGTTTGATTAGCTTTTGTCTGCCAGCTCTTACAAGTCTTGGTGACACTGACAGAGTGTAAATTTTTGATGTAGTTCATTGTAAATTAAACATGGCCCTGTCTCTGTCTCTGTCTCTGTCACTGTCACTGTAAACAAAGCCTTAGTTATGGGTGTCATTAATGACACAAGCATGACGAGTCATTAATAATAATGTAATGCAGGAGGTTATTATGGTCACCTTGTCTATCACTGTTAGAGTGTTATTGATTGTTAAAGATTAATAACTCATCACGCAATAACGAGAAAGCTGTAGAGATTCTTTTATGAAACAATTAACAACAGCTGTAATAATACCAACAACAACAACAACAACAATAATAATAATCATAATGAATAGAAATATTATTTTGTTGAAGAAAAAATGAATAATTTCTATCATATTAATAATAAGTATGAGTACAATTGTTAATAGTAATATTAAGTATTATAATATTAATACTATTAATAATTATCATTACTATTCTTATTATAGTCACTATTAATATAACAACAGTTATTGGTGATTTATTAGTATATATATATATATATATATATATATATATATATATATATATATAACATAATATATAAAATAATAGTATTGTTATTAATATGACAATAACAATAATAAGAAGAATTATTTTTGATAACAACAACAAAATTATTATTATCATTATTATTATTATTAATATTATATTTTGGTTGGTTTAATCAATCCTTACCACCACCACCAATAATAATAATAATAATAATAATAATAATAATAATAATAATAATGATTTCTATCATATTAATAAGGAGTACAATTGTTAATAGTAATATTAAGTGTTATAATATTAGTACTAATAATTATTATCATTACTATTCATAAACTATTAATATAACAATAGTCATTAGTAATATATTAGTATACATATAACAGTATATAATATTAGTATTGTTATTAACATGACTAACAATAATAACATTATTATTATTATTAATTATTATTATTATTATTATTATTATCTTTGTTGTTGTTGTTGTTATTGTTGTTGTTATTGATCAGTGAAAAGCCTGTGTTGTCTCGCGCTCTTTCTCCTGAAGTTATTCCCAGAGTTATTAAGGAGGCTCTTCATCCTCCTCATTAGAGGCTGCTCACGTTTTCCTTCCCGCTCTCGGTGTCTTTACGTTCTTCACCCACTTGTCCCTTTAATTTCTCCTCCGCAATGCAAACTGCTCATCCTCCACCTCCACCACCACCACCACCACCACCATCATCATCATCAGTCGCTGCTCTTTGATCTGGAGGCGCAGTGTGCGCATGCGCGCCTCATTGCCTCCACTGCGCTGGACTAAGTTGGACGTGCGCTGCCTTCGCCAGGTCCGAGCCCCCCTCAGCAGAACTGTTGCAATGGAGAGGATGAGGAAAACACAGTGCATCTTCCTGCTGTGTCCTCTGATCATGACCGCCGTGTGCGCGCAGAGGTAAATGGACTCGGTGTGGATGCGGACTCCAGAATGTCATGCGTGGGGAATTTAGAGCACTTGCACGCACCTCGTTCTCATGTTAACGCTGCGTTTTCCTTACAGCAACAGAGACCCCAGCAACATGCCAGTGGTCAAAGACACGGTGGACAGACTCATGAAGGGATACGACATCCGACTCAGGCCGGATTTTGGAGGTAATTGTTTTTTTTTTTTTTTTCCACCCCATCCATTTCAGACGTGCGGCACATCCCCAATGACTTATGCAAACCTTCCTTATTCATGACAGTCACGCATGAACCGTGCATGCATGCAGTGCCCCCCCACCACCACCCCCGACCCCCGTGTGCTTTTATTCCACATTAAACTTGACCATCGAGCCCTTTTTTGCGTTTTAAACTTCGTAAACTTCGCGATGTTCGCGATGCTTCAGCGGTCACGCAGATAATCAGCAGTTCAGCCCTGATGCGCTGCTCTGTTCTGCTCTGCTGAAGATGCTGCGTTTAACAGTTGCCAGTGGATTCACAGTTTGTGGATTCACGCGTTATGATCTTCCCCCCACCCGTATTCGGGCAGGCCACGCCCCCGTGCGCTGCCATTGGCTGGTATCGTGCTGCCTCCTGCGCTGCGAGTGGTCAGTAGTTCGCACCCACACGCAGTCTTTCCGTTCTAGACGCGTTCTAGATCGGCGGACTGCTCGTGGGAACAAACCGCGGGCGAATTGTAGCGCAGGAGGGGCGGGGCTTGTCGTTCTAGAACGCGCGTACTGCTTCACTGAGTGCGAACCGCCAGCCAATCGTAGCCCGGGTGGGCGGGGCGCGTCGGAAGAGGCGTTCTGGAACGCTTTTAGCTTTTGAAGCGCTTCGCGTTCTAGAGCGCGTGAGTACGAACTACCAGCCAATCGTAGCGCAGGAGGGGCGGGGCTTGCGCGCTCCAGAACGGCGGGCTTCTTGCGAGTGTGGAAACTACGAGCCAATCGCAGCCTCAGAAGGGGCGGGTCTTTGGCGGAATACGGGTGGGAAAAGTAAACGAAACGCCGTATTTATTCACCTCCAGCCGAATTGGGGTTTGTAGCAAAATCAACAGTTTTCATGCGCAGTGCCACGTGAATGTGGGGTGCTGGGGTTTAGCCCGAGTCTAATGAGCCAGGCTCATTTGAGCGAGCCTGGCTCCTCTCTATCCCTGACTGCGCTGCCTTACTGTGCTTGTTTTTTGGTTAATTGCTGGCTCTCTCTCGTTTAGGGGCTCCGGTGGCGGTGGGGATGAACATAGACATTGCCAGCATAGACATGGTGTCCGAAGTGAACATGGTATGTAACACTCAACAGTGTGTTTTTGTGCCTCCCTGCTCTCTGTTCCTGCCTGTAATGGCCAAGACACAGTGTTCTATCCACAGCGTTGTCCACAGTGATCGAAATAGCTGATCTAAAAATGGTATCTTGTCAAAGGGATGTGGCATGGATGTCCTAAGGTTGTCATAAAGATGTCCTAAGCAGCAGCAGTGATCTTCATCCTTTGTCCAAGATGAGGGATCAAAATAGCAGATCCAAAAAAAAAAAATGCTTTCATGTCCTAAGGATGGCATAAACATCAACGCTGGGTTTTGACTGCTCTCCATCCTCGTTGAATCAAAATAGCTGGTCCAAAATTGTTCTGTTGTTATAAGAATGTCAAAAAATGTCCTAAGGTTGTCATAAGGATGGCATAGGCTTTAGCCCTGTTCCACAGCACAGTGCTCCCTATTCAGTCCATGATGGTCAAAATAGCTTATCTAAAAATAGTCATAAATGTGTCAAAGCATGTCCTTGGGTTGTCATAAGGATGGCATAAGGCTTCAGTAGTGGGTCATACCCCTGCCCCTGCCCCCTTGGGTTTTTTTGTTGTTGTTGTTGTTGTTGCTGTTTCAAGACCCTTGCACACCACTTTCCAAGACGATGGATCAAAACTGCTGATCCGAACATGATATCTTGTCATAAGAATGTCAAAAGGATGTTCTAAGGTTGTCATAAGGATGGCATAAGCTTCACCAGTGACTATTTGGTTCCAAGACACAGTGTTTTTTATCTTCTGCCCATGATGGTCAAAGTAGTTGATCTAAAAATGGCCTCTTGTTAGAAAAACATCAAAAGGATGTTGTAAGGCTGTTGTAAGGATGGCATAGGTTTGAGCAGTGCTTTTTGGTTCTAAAGCTAAGTGTTCTCCAGTCTGTGTCCAAGATGATGGATCTAAATAGCTGATCTGAACATTATATCTTGTCGCAACAATGTCAAAAGGATGTCTTGTGGTTGTCGTTAGAATCATAAGCATCAACACTGGGTTTTTGTTCTAAACAAATAGTGTTCTATGCCATCTGTCCAAGATGATGGATCAAAACAGCTGATCCAAACATGATCTGTTGTCATATGAACATCAGAAGCATGTCCTAAGCTTGTCTTAAGCATGGCATAGGCTATTTTGTTGTTATTGTTTCTGTCTGAGATAATGGATGAAAATAGCTGATCCAAATGACAACTTGTCATAAAAATATCAAAAGGATGTTCTAAGGTTGTCATAAGGATGACATAGGCTTCAGTAGTGTTCACCGTCCTCTGTCCATGATGGTCAAAGTAGTGTATCTACAAATAGTCTTTTGTCACATGAAACGTCAAAAAGGTGTCCTGAGGTTGTTAAGAATGGCATAGGCTTCAGTGGGTTTTTTGTTGCTGTTCCAAGACACAATAATAGTTGATCTAAAAATGCCCTCTCTGTCATAAAGATGTCAAAAGAATGTCCTAAGGCTCTCATAAGGATGGTATAGGCTTGAGCGATGTTTTTTTGGCTCCAAAACTCAGTGTTCTTCAGCCTCTGTCCAAGACGATGGATCAAAATAGCTGATCCGAACATGATATCTTGTCATAAAAATGTCAGAAGAATGTTCTAAGGTTGTCATAAGGATGTTATAATCTTGAGCAGTGATTTTTGGGTTCCAAAACAGTGTTTTTTAATCTTCTGTCCATGATGGATAAAATACTTGATCTAAAAATGGCCTCTTGGTGGAAAGGAAGTTCTTAGGCTGTCATAAGCCAAGGCTGAGCAGGGTTTTTTAGCCTTTGTATAAGATGATGGATTAAAAATAGCTGACTTAAACATGACATTGAGAAGAATGTCAAAAAAATGTCCTGAGGTTGTCATAAGGATGGCACAGACTTCAGAAGTGGATTTTTGTTGTTGTTGACACTAAGACACTAAGATCTCCAGCCTCTATTCAAGATAATGGATCAAAATTGCTGCTCTGAATGTGATCTCCTGCCATAAGAATCTAAAAAGGATGTTCTAAGCATGTCATAAGGAGCATATAAGCAGGATCAGAGCTTTTCGGGTACAAAACATTGTTTTTTTACCATCCATGATGGTCAAAACAGTGAATCCAAAAATGGTCTCTCTGTCATAAAGATGTCAGAATGATGTTCTGAGGTTGTCATAAGGATATTATGGTTCTTCAAGGGTTCTTTAGTAAAAAAAAAATGGTTCTATATAGAACCATAAACACTCATCCAACATTTGCATGATTAAAGTGTTTTTTGCATCGTGAAATTGTTCTTCAGAATGTGCTGTAGATGGTTCTATATAGCACCAAAAAGGGTTGTTCTATCGCTACAAGCTTGATATGTTAACAATTTTAGAATCTTTTTTGGTGCTATATAGAACCATTTTAAAAAACGCTCTAGATAGAACCATCTCCAGCACATCCTCCATCAGTCTCAAGAACAATTTCACCATACAAAGAACCATTTAATCATGGGAAAGGTTTACCCCTGAAGAACCATCTTTTTAAAGAATGTAGGCTTGTTTTTTTAGCTTTTGTCCAAGATGATGGACCAAAACAGCTGATCCAAATGTGACGTCCTGTCATAAGAGTGTCATAAAGATGTCCTGAGCTTGTCGTAAGGAGGATATAAGCTGGAGCAGTGCTTTTTTGGGTACAAAACATTGTTTTTCACTCTCTGTCCATCATGGTGAAAACAGTGGATCCAGGAATGGACTCTTGTCATAAAGATGTCAGAAGGATGTTCATAGGCTGCCATAAGGATGGCATAGGCTTGACCAGTGTTTTTAGCCTCTGTCCAAGATGATTGACCAGAAGTGGTCTCCTATCTTAAGGGTGTTAAAGGGATGGTCTGAGGTTGTGATAAGGATGCTATATGCTTCAGCAGTGGAGCGCCCCAAAGAATGATGGCTGCTCCAGTGCTCTCCTGTCATAAGAACGTCATAGGGATGTTCTAAGGCTGTCGTAAGTGGGTTATTGCTCCAGAACGCAGGGTTCTCTGCCTTCTGCCCGCGATGGTCAGAACAGAACAGCTGATCCGGAGATGATCTCGTGTCATGAGGATGTCATAGGCTTTTGCATAAAGCTTTATGGTATTCTGTGCACGCCGAACCCGGAGGCGCGTGCTGGCGCTGTGCGCGGGGCTCGCGCTACATGATGATTTTGCAAAACTGCAGAAGTTCATTGGCATGCCTGAGCTCAGAGTCTCCCCTCTGCGTTTCACTGCCACGGCGCGCGCGCGCGCGTGTGTGTGGAGGCTCCATTTGAATTCCAAACACACACACAAACGCATACACACTCACACTGACGCACTCACACACGCGCACACGCGCGCGCTCGCCCTGGCCACTGCTCGTCCGTCAGCGTTAGCGAAGGGAAACAGCGGCAGGACGAGCCTGACCCGCACGTGAACGCAGAGGCAGATGAAGACCGGACCCTCAGTGACGTTTCCTTTTGGGGGGATGCAGTAGTTCAAGGTGATCCATCCCTCCTCAAGGAGACCGGCTTCACATGGCAACGCCGAGCGGCCACGTGGTCATTTCTGTAAACGATACGCGCTGTCTGCTCTCTGCTGGCACGTGCCGGTCCGCGTCTCTCTCAGTGTACAGTCCTGATGGACGCCCCTCTCTATCCCCCCTCACTGAAGACTCTAATTTAATTCAGCAGAAAAAAAAGCAACAGAGAAGAGGACGTGGAGAAAAGTTGCGTCGCCCCTCGGCGCCCCCTGTCGGCCGCAGGGCGCCACGACTCTGTAATCAGAGGGAAATATGTATGGCTGTGAAATGAAAGATTTATGTGTCCCACTGATTTCCAGCTTTATCATTGCAGCGGCTGATGGAGCAGTTTAATCTCCCAGAGAGCCAGAGGTTCACGTTTCATTTACTAATAAATGAGCTGAAAGTCGCTGCTTTATTCTTTAATAACGGCACTGATGGGTAAACACGGTGGGAAAGAGTCTAATTAAATCATTTTATTATTGCTTTGATAAGGCACGTGCGTTCCTTTCCTCCTTTCTTCCCTCCTGCCAGGTGTTTACATGGCAGGTGTGTGGCAGATGTATTGCTGATCGACAGTCGCTCAATCGTGCCTCGTGATGATATTTTTTATCTGTGATGTTTTTATATTTAATAGATAATGCGCTGCAGTCCTGTGCAAAAGTTCTGGCACCCCCGGTCAAATGATATGTTTTGTCGAACACACGTTTTAATGCATAAATACTGTTTATTTGCTGATGTTTACCTAGGCACTGTTAGAAATAAAGGTTCTGTGCAGGTACACTTCTCGTTCCTTAAGGTACAAACAGTGTAAATGTGCCCTCGATGGTACAACAGTGGTTTTAAGGTCCACTTATGTACCTTAAATATGTTTTTCCAGGTGAAAAGTGCATATTTGTACTTTTAAACTAATGTTTTAAAACAGAACAGTAAAATAAAAAGCCTGGAGACGAGACGGGGTGTGTGGAGTCAGTACGAATCAGAAAATATGATTTCAGTGGATTATGGTACAGTTATGATCCCTGATTAAAGGTACTGAGATGTGCCTGTAAAGGGGCCACCCCAGTGACAAGAGGGGGACTGCCCCAGTGACAGTTTAGGACCTTTTATTCTGAGATTGTGGGAGAAAGCATAATGCAAACACCAAATGTGGCCTGTGCAAAGGTTGTAGCACTTTGCTTTTACAATATATTAAACTCAGCAAAAAATGAAAACTGTGCACTAAAATGTGCAAGACATGCTATATTCAAGCTCTTTGTACAGTCTCAGAAAAAAGGTAGTAAACTGTCACTGGGGCAGGACCCCTCTTGTCACTGGGGTGGTACCCTCAAGGGTACATCTCAGTACCTTTAGTCAGGGAACATAATTGTACCAAAATCCATTGAAATTATATTTTCTAAGCTGTATTGACTCCACACATCCCGTCTATTTTATTTTTGTGTTTTAAAACATTCGGTTATGAAAAGGTTCACCTGGAAAAACTTATTTAGGGTTCACAACTGGACCTTAAAACCACCTTTGAGGGAAGATTTACATTGTTTGTGCCTTGATGAACGAGAAATGTGCCTTCACTGTGGTACCTTTATTTCTAACAGTGTAGAGGATGTGTTGACTTATTTTCCCTTAGAAAAGCAACAAAACATGTCATTTGACTGGGGCGCCAAAACCTTTACATACGACTGTGTATCCATGTTATAACACCCATAAAATAGACGTTGCCAAGCAATCTGTTAATCCTATTATGTGCACTTCACTCATGGCGTCCAGGACCTGACGGTTAACTGTACCACACGTGGTTCACTGCAAACTTTGTATTGTTTTGAAAGAGCTGTTTAAAATACAGACAGACTTAATAAGCTTTCCGTTAATACGATTGGTGTCTGGTTAAGGCTTATAACACAGCGTAAGGATCCCTTTGGTGTAAACTTAAGACAAACAGTCCAATCAAAACAAGCTGTGTCAGGTTTCTATAGAGTAGTATAGAGCAGTCGCGCTCTGACAGGACGGGCTCATTAACTTTACTAATGCAAACTAGGGGTGGGCAACATGACAATATTTATTGTTATTGTGATAAATTGCCTCACATTATGTCACAATATGCTTCTGGGAGCATGTCGTGGCTATCATCGGTACTTAAAGAACACTGATCAGCTGCATTCATTACACAGACAGCGTAATTAGTCCTGTTTAACTGGATTTGGTGCAGCTCAGCGTGTGAAATGTTAAATAGTTTTTCTGGCTCTTTTTGAGCACTACTGACTCTTTATTATCACTAAATATTGTTTTGCATATCATTTTCCTCAAAACGCCTCAAAGCATTGTGCTGTCTTAAATACATATTTTGCTGTATGGAGGCCCCCGTTGTTGTTTACATGTCTTCTGTTAGTATGATACAGTGTAAGTAATGGTTTGTCAGTTCAACCTCAAAAGTACTTCATGTGATTATGAGAAATTTTTATGTGTTTTCATCCAAACCAAAGAAATATTTAAATGTATAGGTTTGGTAAATAAAAGAAATGTTTCAAATCAGTTTATTCATCAAAAACAAATCAACAAATAGACTTCGGTTCAACTTTTTATAGTGTACTGAGATAAATTTGGAATGTGTTGTGATCTTATATTTTATGTTTCTGGTTTGCTGTGGCTTTAATTTTGGATCCTGAGACGCTGTGGTTTTGAGATTTGTCCTCTAATGCAGAGCTTACGTGGACGGACTCGGTGAACCCCCCTGTAGCTCTTTCAGCTTCATGGAAAATATCTGAGGCCTCACAATACCTAATAACTTTAGAGCCCCGGGTGAAGTTTGAGACAGTAGAGGCGTTCTTTTGACCTTTATTCCTCTGTGTCTGACCACAATACAGCTTAAAGATCATTTATTCGGGAATCGAGTGTGTTTCTTTGCCTTTAACAACAACAACAATAATAAGATGTTTTTTTAAAGATAATTATTGTTGTACAAAAAGTCACTGATTCAGCCAGAAATAGTGTTATTATTATTATTATTATTATTATTATTATTATTGTTGTTATTATTATTATTATGACACTTTATTTTAAATGGTCTTTTTAGATGAAACAAACACTCAACAGACTCTCAGTAACATGTCAAAAACATATGAGGGTTAGGATTAGGTTTTGGGTTGAGGTTAAGGTTAGGGTTAGGATTAGGGCCAGGGTGAGCGTTAGGATTACATAGTAACATTAACAATACATCTACTTAATATAAGTAATGTATCAACAGAACATCTGCAAGATGCTGCACTACTGCTACTTCACTGATATGTTGTTGATGTGTTACTGATAATCTGTAAAGAGTTTATTAATCATCTACAACCATTTTAAATAAAGTGTTATCATTATTATTATCATTATTATTATTATTGTTATTATTATTATTATTAGTAGTAGTAGTAGTAGTATTTGTAGTAGTAGTTGTAGTTATAGTACACAGGTGAAGACAATATTTGCACCAGCCATTTGCGCCACCCAGTTGCATGGCCAAAAAGTTAAGAATTTGTGGCCAGAATTATAGAAACATGTTTATCATGCATACATTATATTAACAAGGTTGCCTTGAGAAGGAAATATTTTTAAAAACTTTATATTATTAAGAACACAGACATGCACTCGTGCCTGTTCAGCAGTCTCAGGTTTTTCCACTAGGGGGAGTAGTTGCATGCAAGTTGCTTTTATTTGTGTCATTTATAGAGAAGAAGCACCCAAACCAGCAGGAGCTCACAAACGCCTGTGCAGTCACAGCTTCCACAACAAGCGCTGAAATAGTTTATTATAAAATCTTGAGTTACGTAGTATTATTTAATATCTGATTTCATTAATTAATGCTTAATGCCTAAAACATGCTAAAAACAGAATAGAAATTAAACCTGAGCAGCAGCAGACTGTGTGTTCAGCAAGAAGATGTCATTGTGGAGAGCATCACACACAATGTCAGTTATTTACAATATATTAAACTCAGCAAAAAATGAAAACTGTGCACTAAAATGTGCAAGACATGCCATATTCAAGCTCTTTGTACAGTCCCAAAAAAAGGTAGTAAACTGTCACTGGGGCAGGACCCCTCTTGTCACTGGGGTGGTACCCTTAAGGGTACATCTCAGTACCTTTAGTCAGGGAACATAATTGTACCGAAATCCATTGAAATTATATTTTCTAAGCTGTATCGACTCCACACACCCCGTCTCGTCTCCAGACTTTTATTTTATTTTTGTGTTTTAAAACATTAGATTATGAAAAGGTTCACCTGGGAAAACTTATTTAAGGTTCACAACTGGACCTTAAAACCACTGTTGTACCTTTGAGGGAACATTTACATTGTTTATGCCTTGATGAACGAGAAATGTGCCTTCACTGTGGTACCTTTATTTCTAACAGTGTAGAGGATGTGTTGACTTATTTTCCCTTAGAAAAGCAACAAAACATGTCATTGTATTTGTGCTAAAAGTATTGTGAAAATGGTGAAAAATAGTTGTTTTGTTGTTAATGGTGAATATGTGTGCAAGTGTGAAAATTCAGCTGTTTTGGTGGTTTGTTAAAAGAGAAAAAATGCCACTTGAGCCACAGGCGTGTAGTAGTAGTATGTGCTGGTTGGGATGCGCTACCTGAAAAAACGAGCATGAATGCGGTTAGAGTGATAATCTCATCTAATCAGTCTGGTGACTGAGTGAATCGAATGTGTGTGTATGTGTGTGTGTGTGTGTGTGTATGTGTGTGTGTTCACCAGTAAAGTTGAGGCCTTTAATAAATGCTGGAGGTGAGTGAGCGTCATTAAGCTGGGCCTACACCACACGACTTTGAGACAAATTTAGAAAATGGAGAGCATCACACACAATGTCAGTTATTTACAGATTTTTTTTTTGTTATGAGGGAGGGCAGACTGGACAATCAGGCAAAAAAATATTTATAACAGCACTGAAATCTGTGGCATCAGTCGCTTCCAGCCAAGCTCCTGACCTGGTCAGTCATCTCAGACTGGGCAGTTCAGGGTTAAAGCATGTGCCGGACGTCTCATTATTACCTGTGTGTCTGGTGGAAACACTGAGTTACTCAGAATAAAGAGGTTTAATAGAGTTAAAGTCTCTCTGGATGTAAAGCTTTTTTCTAGACTCCTTCGTTCTAAACAGTGTATCTCTCCAGCCTGGAGCCGAGAAGAGGAACTGACAGGGCTTAACGTCACGACAGACGACGAGGTCAAACGTTCAGATTTACCTCTCACTCTCTCTCTCTCTCTCTCTCTCTCTCTCTCTCTCTCTCTCTCTTCCCCCTGCTCTCTCTCTCTCTCTCTCTCTCTCTCTCTCCCGCTCTCTCTCTGCCTCTTTCTCTCTCTTTCTGTCTCTGCCCCTCTCTCTCTGACTCTCTCTCTCTCTCCCTCTCTTTTTCTCTCTCACTCCTTTTTTCTCTTTGTCTCTTTTCTTTATCATTCTCTTTCTCTGTCTCTTTCTCCCCTTTTTCTCTGTTTTTCTCTCTCCTTCTTGTTCCTTCTTTCTCTCTTTCACTGTCTTTTCTTCATCACTGTCTTTCTCTTTCTATCTCTCTCTTTCTGTATCTTTCTCTCCTCTCTTTCTCCTTCTCTCTCTCTTTGTCTCTTGCTCCTTTTTTCTCTTTCTGTCTCTTGATCACTCTCTTTCTCTGTCTCTCTCTTTCTCCCCCTCACTATTTCTGTTTTTCTTTCTCTTTCTTGTTCCTTCTTTTTCTTTTTCATTGTCTTTTCTTTATCACTCTCTTTCTCCTTTTCTATCTGTCTATCCCTCTCTCTTTTGTGTCTTACTCTCTCTCTCTCTCTCTCTCTCTCTCTCTCTCTCTCTGCCCTGCATATCTCTCTCTCTCTCTCTCTTGCTCCCTCTTTCTCTCTCTCTTGCTGTTTTTCCTCCCTTTCACCGTGTACCCCCCTCTCTATCTCAGTGGATCATGTGAGGAACTCATTAGTCCAGTATGGTTCTTTAGCTCTAGACAGCTGGATGGTCTCCCAATTAAGAGCAGAACAAACGCCGCAGGTGGAGCGAGAGCTGCAGGCCCTGCTGCCTCTGATACTCTCCCTCTGGATACGGGGTTTATAGCACAGCTCTCTCTCTCTCTCTCTCTCTCTCTCTCTCTCTCTCTCTCTCTGTCTCTCTCTCTCTCTCTCCCTCTCTGTCTCTCTCTCTCTCTCTCACTTTCCCTCACTTTTCTGTCTGCTTTTCTTTTCTTTTTGTCTCTGTCTCTCTCTTTTTCTCTCTTTCCCTCTCTCTCTCTCGCTGATGTGAACACGAGTCAGCGTGCTTTTCGTTTTTGGCGAAGGTAGCCCTGCGTGACCAAAGGTCAGCTGTGGCGTCGGGCGATGTGAATCCTTGGGCCATCCTGTGTTCCCTCTGCTGTCGAGTCTTGACATTAAAATGGAGGTTATTTTTGGAGGAAGCAAAGGCAGGGCTGCTTTCTCTCTCTCTCTCTCCCTCTCTCTCTCTCTCTCTCTCTCTCTCTCTCTGTCTCTCTCTGTCTCTCTCTCTCTCTCTCTCTCTCTCTCTGCTGACTCACAGGAGATTGGAAACGCAAATGGGACGTTATGATAATATCCTAATCGATCTCCTCACCATGGATCTGGTGCTGGGCTGAAGTCCAAGCTTCTGACAGCAGACGAACCCACCCTAAACAGTTCCTTCAGGTTTACAGCAGATCAAGCAGAAGGAACACTGTCATGCTGTTCCTCAATCAGACTGTTCTCGAATAAGAACTGACAAACAAATGAACCAGAGTGAATTAAAGCGGAAAAATTTAGAACAGTATGAACTGGGGAGAACAGTATAGAACAGTGCGAATGGAATAAAACATTCTAGAACAGTGTGAATTGGGGGAGAACAGTATAGAATTGTGTGAATGCAGTAGAACATTCAAGAACAGTGTGAATGAGAGGAGGACATTTTAGAATAGCATGAATGGGGTTGACCAGTGGTTTTCAAACTATTTCTCAGTTTCCAAGGGCTTTCAAGATGGTCTATGTTTTTGCCGTTGCATTCTAGAACAGTGTGAATTGTTCTAGAAAAGTGTGAATATGGGAGGAAGTCGTAGAACAGTGTGAATGTGTGTAAAGCATTCTAGAACAATGTGAATCAAGGAAAGCATTCTAGAACGATGTAAAGGCAGGAGAACATTCTTGAACAGTGCGAATGACAGCAAACATTCTAGAATAGCATAATTGGGGTAGAGCATTCTAGAAAAGTGTGAACAAAAGAAGTACCTTCTACAATAGTGTGAAGGAGGGACAACATTCTAGAACAGTGTGAATTGGGGGAGAACAGTATAGAACAGTGTGAATGCAGTAGAACATTCTAGAACAATGTGAATGAGAGGAGGACATTCTAGAGGAGCATGAATGGGGTTGAACAGTGGGCCTTCAACATGGTCTATGGTTTTGCTGTTTCAAGTATGGGGTGCTCTGAGGACCATTTTGGACCCCCTTGAGTTAAACATTCCAGAACAGTTTGAATGGGTGGAGAGCATTCTAGAACAATGCGAATGAAAAAGAACATTCCTGAACAGTGTAAATGACGGGAAACATTCTAGAACAGTGTAATTGGGGTTGAACGTTTTGGGGAAATGGGGAGAATGGAGAGCATGATTGAACAGTGTGAATAAGGGAGCACATTCTAGAACAGTGTGGATTGATTGAGAACATTCTAGAACAATAAGAATGGAGATAGCATTATAGAACAGAGTGAATAAGGGACATTGTTCTAGAACAGTGTGAATAAGAGAGGATGTCCTAGAACAATATGAATGGATGGAGAGCATTCTAGAGCAATATGAATGAGGGAGAACATTCTAGAACGAAAGGAGTACCTTCTACAACAGTGTGAAGTAGGTACAACATTCTAGAACAGTGAGAATAGGGAGAGCCTTATAGAACAGAGTGAATAAGGGAGAATGTTCTAGAACAGCGTTAATGGGTGGAGAGCATTCTAGAACAATGTGAATGAAGGACTGCATTCTAAAACAATGTAAATGGAGGAGAACATTCTCAAACAGTGTGAATGAGAGCAAACATGCTAGAATAATGTAAATGGGTTAGAACTTTCTAGAACAGTGTGAACGAAAGGAGTACCTTCTGCAACAGTGTGAATGGGTAGAGAGCATTCTAGAACAATGTGCACGAAGGAGGGCATTCTAGAACAATGTAAATGGAGGAGAACATTCTGAAACAGTGTTAATGGCAACAAACATTCTAGAATAGTGTAATTGGGGTAGAACATTCTAGAACAGTGTGAACGAAAGGAGTACCTTCTGCAACAGTGTGAAGGAGGGACAACATTCTAGAACAGTGAGAATAGGGAAAGCATTATAGAACAGCGTGAATAAGAGAGAATGTCCTAGAACAATGAGAATGGTGAGAATGGGGAGAACATATTAGAACACTGATCTGGGGGTAAACTGAGAGTCACACTAGGTATAGTTCACAAACCCATTGTTGGAGGGGTGGTCAGTGTTTGTTGGAGAACTTGTGCTCTGGGGATTCTCAGAGCTCTGAGATGTTCTCCTGGCTTCAGTCTGCTGTCATGATGTGCTGAACAGGAACCTCTGAAAGCGTAATTAGTCCCTTTTAAAGAAAGGAAGGTCCAAATAGACTTGTCCTAGCTCATGGAGTAAATAATTACCGGGGCGGAAACGTTGCCTTTATAATGATCATTATCTTGACGAGCATTAATTCCTTATGTGAATGAGAGGTGTGGCTGTCCAACCAGAGGCCAGCAGGGCCCAGAGCGGAGGACCAGGCGCTTGGGGGGGAACTTGTGTATATTCTGGACAAAATAGCCGTTAATTGGTGATCAGTATAAGCTTGTTTTGTGTTTTTATCAGGCGTTGGGTTTGTTCAATTCCAGATGAAAAAAAGTCTTGTGTTATTTTTACTTATTGTTGCTATGACAACACCATTCCTCTCAGAAAACGTGAGGTTTAAGATGGCTCGTCTCTCTCAGATGCATTTCTGAGCGTATAGATATTGATTCTCTTGTTTTTGACGTCTTGTTTTTTCTCTTGACTTTGCCCTCTGCATGACCTTTGCGCTCGTATCATTTAGTGTACGTTCATTTAATGTGTGTATGAAATCTGCACGTTTATATGAGCTTTATGTTACACTGTATGCAATAAGTGAGGAATATTCATTACATTGCATAAGAGCTCAGAGCAACTTTGCTGCTCTATTGTAAGCCAGTTTACATGATGTGTAGCATGTGCAAATAGTGCAGTTGGAGCTTCAGAGCCATTCAGGACACAGGCTGTTGGTTTTGCAGAGCTACATAGATGAATTTGAAGGTCCAACACACCCTAAAAGAGTTTTCCTGCCAGGTTTATTGCAGAAAATATGACAGTGATACTGTTATAGTATCCCACAATCATACACAGTGTCAATGTCACCACTTATAACTCTTTAAAATGCAGACTCATCATTCAGTTATCAATCTTAAGTCTTGTTATTCAGTAACTACAGGTGGGGAACCCCTTTAGGGCCTTGCATGCCTTCAGAAACAGCCGTACGATTTCTGGGAACTGAAAATACATGTCTAATTTTTTGTTCATTTTTATTTAATTGAATCTTCATGCTTGTTGTATTTAAACTCTGCAAGTGCTGTTGTAGCACCCATCATGTCATTAGAAACAGAGTTAAGCTCTCAAAACATAAAAAAAAATTCCCTCTGTTTTATCTAGGTAGTTACAGCCAGTCTAGCTCTCCCATGGGTTAGGACTTCAGGATCTGGACAGAAGGCTTTACACATTAGATTACCTACCAACATAATTGGGAAGTGACAGTGGAATTTTAGCAATCAAGTAAAGTTTTGATTCCCAGTGGGTGGGACCAATTCCATGACAAAAGGCTTACTCCAGGCCTTCTGGATGTTCTAGATATGTCACTGACTGTGAATACCAACAGCAGCCTAAACAGGTTTGAGTCAGTTGTTAGACAGCACTCAGTGCAGACATACACTGTATGAGTTGACACCCCTCCTAATTATTGAGTCGAGGTGTTTTGGCCACACCCATTACTAACAGGTGTATAAAATCAAGCGCATAGCCATGCAGTCTCTCTAGATAAACACTGGTATTGGAATAGGTCATACTAAAGATCTCAGTGATTTTAGACCTGGCACTTTCATAAGATGCCATGTTTGCCACAAGCCAGTTTGTGGAATGTTTGCCCTGCTAGAATTTTGGATTTGGTGGTTACCAGAAAAATGCTACCTACTGCAACGCATAGTGCCACTGTAAAGTTTGGAGGTGGAGGGATAATGGGCTGGGGCTGTTTTTCAGGATACAGTATTTGTGGCAGCAGTTTAGGGAAGGCCCTTTCCTGTTCCAACATGACTGAGCCCCAGTGCACCAAGTGAGCTCCATAAAGACATGGTTTGGCGTGGAGGAACTCCAGTGGCCTACACAGAGCCCTGACCTCAGCCCCACTGAACACCTTTGGGATGAATTGGAACTGTGAGCCAGGCCCTTTTGTCCAACATCAGTGTCTGACCTCATAAATGCTCTTTTGACTGAATGAGCTCAAATTCCCACTCCAAAATCTTGTGGAAGGGCTTTCGAGAAGAGTTGAGGCTGTAATAGCTGCAATTGGGGCCAACTGCTTATTAATGCCCATGGTTGGATGGGTGGGATGGTCAAGTGTGCACATACTTTTGCCTTTAGTGTATACCATATAGTATAGTGTATAGTTTAGGGTACTATTAAAAATAGTACCCGCAAGCATTAGCATTATAGTAGAGATGGGTTTTTTTTGTTGTTTTTTGACTGAATTTATGGCATTTATGGCCTGAACTGAAGGCTTAGCTCTAGTGTTATCTACTATAAAACTAATATGGAAGAAATGAAATGTGGACTGAACAACAGGACCTTTGACTTTATGAGGTTTATGAGGTTTTGTTCAGACTACATTTTCGTTGCTGTTGTTTTTTACATTTTAACATGATCTGGAAAGTTTAATTTTGTAGTCTGATTTCTTATTAATGCTGTCATGCTAAACACAAACAGCCCTGAAATTCAGTTGTCAAACAACAGTGTTCCATAAAACGTACTCTTTCAAATGACTGTGTGGCTCTGAATTCATTTCAAACACCTGCTGTTTCTGTCTGATGCAGCAAAAAAAAGATAATTAGCTCAACTTTACATCAGGTATTTAGCTTCCAACATGTCTTAGCTGACATTAGCGCACTGTCATGTTTGAGCTTTAAAACTATCAGAGATAATGAGACGGCATTTCTGTTGCTAGTCTGTTAATGTGCCATCTCTATTTGGGCAATTAGGCCATTTTATCAGAATGTGTTAAAGCAGCTGTAAAACCCAAAGCTCCCATGGGGCTGGATTGGGGGCTAATGCAGCCGCACCCCAGGGTAAAACCAACGGCTTCTGCCTTCCCACCCCCCATCCCTCTCCTTTACAACCTCTGATATTTAGAGGCATGTACTTAAGCAGTCATTCGGACAGTTTTCCTGTCGTGACAAATTAATGAAGCCTGCCAGTCCAGCGCCGCCGCTCAGAGTATAGCTCGACTGGGAAAGGACGAGAGAGAGAGAGAGAGAGAGAGAGAGAGAGAGAGTTAAGCCATATCTGCACGCTGTGATTCCACCACCAAGTCCCTTAGTTATCACATTCGTAGATCACATAGTCCAAAAAAACCCTGATTTATTTATTTCATTTCTTTAATTGGCTGGAATCATGCAGAGATGAGAATAAATAATGACTTATTTGCGTTTTTGAAAGAGTAAATGTTTTGAAGGGGAGATGGCATGGCGCTCTACGTTTAAGTGGCGTGCGCTCAGCGAGTGTAACTGCCACTGGATTTGGTTTCTGACACCCTAAATGGAGGCGTCCCTGCGGCGTGTCAGTCTTAGACAGGAGGGTCCTGACAAATTACACTGTCATTCTGTTACAATCTCAGTTTGAGATATTGATCCGGAGGGCCGTACGAGCATTTGGCACTCTGAGTGTTGGGATGCCGTTCAGGACTGTCGGCTGCCCCTCATGCCCTGGCATTTTCAAAATGGGGCATCTGGTGGAGAGGCATCGATATACACTGACCGGTCACTTTATTAGACAGACCTAACTTATAAGTCTACTGTGTAGGTGTATGTTTTAGGGTGGTCATGATTATTTGATCAGATTTGTTTGGTCAATTTATTACAATGTCAGACAATGTCACTGATGTGAAGCACTGCTCTTACGAAGTACCAAAAGCTGAGTGCTGAGTGCTTATAGCACCCCCCTGTGGAGAATCTTCAGCCTGCTAAACATGAGTGAGTGAGTAAGTGAGTGAGTTAATGAGTTACAGGCCAGGTCCATGAGGTGCTTCACATCTAAAAATTGATTAAAGTTTTGACAATTCTACAATAATTAGTCACCCATTTAAATCAATCTACATATGTAAATTCTTCTTTCTTACATTAGGAAACAGAGCCTAATGAAAACACTCATTATTATGCATCTTCTGCCAGTGTTTTTACATATTTTTAATAAGGTATTTTAAAGGCTTCCTAATTATTTTATTTTTTAGTAAAATAATTTGAAAGCTTTGAAATGTATAAGTGGTTAGTTGTTAAGTCCATTTCTAGTATTTGACATTTTAAAACAACCCTGATTACTCAAAAATCATCAGAATAACTCAGTTATGAATACAGTGGACAGTGACAGCCATAGCACAATCACAGACTATAGTCTATCTGTCCATGTACAGCTTGTGTTGGCCATCCTCTAGTCTTTCATCAATGGTCAGTTTCTGTCCACAGAGCTACTCTTGATATTTTGGCTGGATATTTTTAGGTAGTCACTCTTAATCTGATACACTTATACCAGCTCCACAAACACTACCATGTCAGTGTCGCTGCTCTGCTAAGAATGACCCGCCACCCAAATTTTAAATAATATTATTAAAATCTGGACAACAGCAGTCCTGTCGTCAGAAACTGACCAATGTTAAATGAAGTAGAGGCTGGCTAATAAATTATGCATCAGGTATGTATTTCTGATAAAGTGGCCAGTGAGTAGAAGTACAAGGTACATGTTTCTAATAAAGTGGCCAGTGAGTGGAAGTACAAGCTGGGTGTTTCTAATAAAGTGGCCAGTGACTAGAAGTACAATATAGGTGTTTCTGATAAAGTGGCCAGTGAGTGGAAGTACAAGGTAGGTGTTTCTAATAAAGTGGCCAGTGACTGGAAGTACAGTATAGGTGTTTCTGATAAAGTGGCCACTGAGTGGAAGTCTTCATCACCAAAATGTGATGTAAACTATCCAAAGTTAAGTACTTATATCGCCATATCAGGTTTGTAAAAACCAGTCCTTTTGTCCTAAACTCACAAAGGCCTTAGTCATCTGTCTTAAATGAGGAACGCCCTGCTGATAGTAGCAGATGGTAGAAATTTCTGCGCTCGTGTCCGACTCCTTGCATAACTCTGCTGGTCAAAGAGGAGAGGGGGAAAAATGGAGGCCAAATCCACTCATTTGTACGTAAGCCTGCAGACTTTGTGTGTTTGCACCCCTGTTTGGAATCCATTGATGTCAAAGGAGAGTAAACAGAGCCCAAAGAGGCATCTGCTACCATCTGTGACCAGAGTAATTATTCAGCCATTCTGCACCAAAGCCAGGAGGCAAGTTCCAGACCCAGGTGTTCGCCAGCGCGGCATCTGCACTCGCAAACAAAACACAGAGAACAACAACTATATTCGGCCTCTGTTTCCCCAACCGCTGAAGAAAAAGCACCGCTCTTCGGCGCCGTTCCCTGTTTCTGTTTTATTCTCCAGCGTGGCAGGTTTATTTATTTCTGTATTCGTATTCTGTAGTTAATAACAGTTGCATGGCATATGGTATGTGTAATTTTCTCGCTGTTTCTGTTTTAGATTTGCTCCCTGGTGAACCCCGGGTTGTAAAAATGAACGGAGGCGGAAAGGCGTGCATGTAGAAGTATTAAAAGTCATCAGAAATGCGCATACGCATGGCGCTGCATTCTGTTGTTTTTCATCCTCCACTAAAGGAACAGTTCGGCGGAAAATCAAATTTACATACAACTTGCACAACTTTTCCCTTACCCCACTCCGAAAAAGAGTATTTATCGAATAAACATGCAAATGTATGAAAATGACCAAAGATTTATTTTTTCTAAATGCACTTCAGTGTTTGTGATGCATTTTGGGATGGAACAGTTTATTTGAAATGAATCTCACATATATGAAGATACATGCCTGTGTGTTTCTTTTCCACATGGGACCCCAAAAATGCACAGTACAGGCTAAATCCGGACTTTAAGGTGGCTGCTACTACTTTAGCTCCACAACAAGTACTTCCAATGACACAGTCTGATTGGTCGAGAAGTGTTCTACTCTGCGCTGCTATTTGTGATGACAGTATGTATCCTGTATCCTTTTGCTGATTCTTTTTATGCAGCAGCTCACTGTTAATATGTTATTACTTTGGCACATACGAAAACAGAAAACAGACAAAGAGAATAGCTTCTATAAGATGATATCTGACCTGCAGTCCGTGTGACAAAGATATTTTTGCTGGACGAAATTGTCAATATAGAAGCTCATTCGATACAATGTTTAGAGATTCTTTGCTTTAACATTTTGGCTACGTTCACATTACAAGCCTCATTGCTCAAGTCAGATTTGTTGCTCAAATCCGATCTCTGTGACTCGATGGTTCACACTGGTTTAGGTAAGTGACTCAAATTCGTTATGTGAACGAACAGGCGTCCTGAAATGACCCTTATGCACACAGCCTACTCAGTAACGTCACGTGAATGAATCACGTGAGTCATCAGCAAACAGACTAACGAGCAGAACAAGCTTCGCTGTGAAGATCATTAACTCTGATCAGCTCTCAGCTTCATTATTAGAGCAAGATGAAGGTGAAAAAGGTGAGATGAGCTGCTTTTCCACCTTTTACAGGTTTTAACTTCTGTTCGGCGCTGCTGCCATGGTAACGCTGAATGATGGCGCACGCGCAGTGGAAAAAAGCGCATAAATTCCGATCTGAGCGTCACATTAAGGTCGCAGGGCCATGGATTGGATACGTATCTGATCTAGGACCACATATGAAAGTGGCTCGGATCTGATCTGAAAAGATCAGATTTGTATGTCCACAAAGCCTTGAAATCATCAGACCTGAGTCACATCAGGGCAAAAAATCAGATTTGTGCCACTTCAACCTGGTAAGGTGAACATAGCTTTTCTTCTGTTAAACTAAAACAACAGAGCATTTGAGTTTGTGTGGTATTGCTAGTAATATCATAGGTTTGATTTGGATGCAGGCATAAACAGCAAGCCACCCTCTTGTGTTTGCTTGATTATAGATAAGGCCATTTATGAGCAGTATAAACTGTTGCTTAGGGTCTCCAAGGCACCAGGGGAGCCTCAGTATGTTTAAATGTCTTTAAAAATGTATTAAATATCATTTGTCAAACAAGTGCAGATTTCATGTTTCCCACTTTTTAATAAAGATATTAACTAATTATTTATAAGTATAAATTTGTTTTGTGTTATTGCATACAAAATAGTATGATTGGAATGGGAGGGGGGGGGGCATGTAGGGTGACACTTAGGGTCCCCACAGTGTGTCATATAGTGACAGACACCACATTTCTTACCCAACCATTTCTTTAAAATGGTTTATATCCTTCATTTTTCTTACTATTGTTATTTTATTTTTTCCCTTGAGGTCCACTTATGATGTGTGTATGTTTTTATGTACCAAAAATGGTCATAATTCATTTCTAAATGGCCATTTTCCAGCCTCTTCTTATCCCTTAGAATTAAACAGGCTGTTTTTGTTAGTGTGCCTTTAAGTCTAAGCTCTGTTCTGATTGGCTGCCCTGTACTGTGCCTTTAAGAAAGCAGTCAAAGCTGAAACACTGCTTATAATGTCAGTGTGGGTGTGTGGAGCTAAACTGCTGTAGGCTGAATAGGTGGATATATACACAGCCCTGCTGGTGACATACTGTATAAATAAAAATAATGCGTATAATATAACAATAATAAGGCATTATCTTGTTTCCATGCCCTTACCAAGTCCTGACCATGTATTAGGATCTTGTTCCCATGCATTAATATAACATGGCCAGTACTTAGTAAGGTACAGAAACAAGATAATTAAGTCATGGCCACGACTTAGTGAGGGCGTGGGAACGAGATCATGCCTTATTCAGCCATGGTCATGACTTAATTTTCTTGTTTCCACGCCTTATTAAGTTGTGGCCACTCACTCACCAGCAGGGCTCCGTAGAAATGTGTAAATGTGTTGATTTTTTAATGACATCATAAAAACAGTCCTTTTAAAACAGGCAGTTTTGGCAGCTTAGTATCCATGTATGGCTGTTTTGAGACCAAAATTATATCATTCATATCTCCATTTTTGTCGTTATTCAGTTTTTGACATAATTTGAAAATACATGTTTACATTGTGTATAAATTTCATGATGATTGGCCCAAAAGAAACGGCCTAAAATGATTTGTGAAAAAAGTCTGGTTCCACTGACTTACACTAAAAGTAAAGCATGTTTTTTCCTTCTCCTGTAAAGTTACCATTTTGGAGATACAAGTTTTTTTTTCTGACAGCAGCGATATGGAAACATATATATTTTCCACATATAAACTGGGGAGATGATGGTGGGCTTTGAAACTTTAACAACATTTCAGTACTACATCAAACTCTTTGATACCACAAAAGCTTTTCCACAATATGGGACCTTTAATATTTAAGTATTGTGGTAGCAGTTTACGTAGCAGATAGCAGAGACTTGATGGAATGGCAAAGCAGCTCCTCTCAGTTTCAGCTGATGGTCGAGCAGCGTATTCCAAGCTGCGTGTTCAGGTGGTACGGAGTGTGCTGTGTGTGGGGGAGGGAGGTGTGTGGATCCTGTAGAGAGTAAGTGGAGGCAGGAGAGAGCGTGTTGCCCCCAGGCTGCAGCTGCCCGGCCCCAGGGGAGTCGAGTTTGAGTGCTGCACGCGGAGGTGGATACACTCCTATCACTCTCTGCGAAGTGATGAGAGCAAGTGTTCTCTGCCGTCTCCGCGAGCTTGACTCAACCAGCGTCTATAAAGGGAAAGCTGTGGCGTCTCCGAGCGGGTGGTGTGTGGGCTTTTCATTAAGCATTCACATACTTACGTATTTACATTAAAGGCCTCATATTCTACATGAGTCGACTTATAACGTGCTGGCTTTTACGCACAAAAAACAAACCATAAATCATTTTTACATGACCTTTTTATCCATTATGTGTGATATATAGTACTGTGCAAAAGTCTTAGGCTCCTAATCACATTATTTAAAGCCATTAATCTTAGTAATAAGTGTGGTTTTGCTTGGAAAATCTCTATATATCATTCGAATACTTGCAAGTAAACATAAATACAGCAAAAAGTAACAAGAGTTTTTATTTCTAGTAATGTATTTAATATGTTGTGAGATAGTTTGGTTCCAGACATCTCCTCGATTCCGCCAGTCATCCCATGGAATTGGTCGATTCCATCACCAGCACTCCCAATTCAACATAATAAAGCACTGATTAGCCAAGCCATATATATTAGATGAAAACTTACAAATAGTGCTATGCTGCCAGATTGAGAGGTTTTGGAAATGGTGAGAATACCACATTAACATACATAAAATGACTTATTGTATTAATATTAATTGTATTTATTTTAGTATTAGTGTATTAGTGCAAATAAACAGTTACTGACCAGACAAATACCTTTGTAAATCACATTTTCTCAGGTGTCTAAAACTTTTGCACAGCACTGTATGTGAATTATCTCTGCTCTGATTGGGTCTCTGTTGAAATGTAAGGAACAAAATGTTAAGTTCAGTTAAAAAAAAACTTCAGCTACTTCTTTTGGAACTCCAAATCCATTTGCTGCCCAACAGCCAGGAACAGCACAACGTTTAATCATTTTCCCACATCTTCTACTCCAGTAACTCTACTGTAGACTGTCTGCAGTAGGCGGGGCCAAACTGCAGTAAACTAAGTATGCAGTCATGAGTAAATGTATACATGACATCACAACCAAGGTGAATCCAAAAAGGGCTGTTGAAGCGCTTTGTCTCCATATATGAACACTGCTTACAGATCTAAACGTTTAAGCAGAAGACCCCTCAGGGCTCCCCCTCAACACTCTCCTGAATACCTGAGGAGCTTCTGTGTGATCTGTGTACTTTAAAATAGCAAAGAAAAAGCAGGATATGTTTTCTCCAGACTTCCATGCTTTATTTTTGCATGTGGTGGGCGTACTTTTCCAAAAGCGCCCCAACGGAGTACCATCTTACCAAAAGGGGTTCTTTAAGCGTTCTTTAGTAAAGGACCTCACTATATATGAAACCATGAACACTCAAAGAACCATTTAAATGTTTAACCGATTCTTTGCACAGTTCTTAATGTTCTTGATTGAAACCAGTTGTGTATGGGTTTGTAAAGAATCTTTAAAAAATGGTTCTATAGCACCAAAAAGGGTTCCGCTATGTAGAACCCTTTTTGCTAAACATGTAGTTAACCATCTGGTACATACATAATTCTTATGAGCACCTGAATTCAGTATAGGTTCTGGTAATGAGCTCTTTATTCCACCAGCTGTTCTCTTTGTGTAAGTATGTTGTGTTATAACTTGCCAACCTAGTGCCAAAGATTGAACTTGGGTGCATGTTTTCTTATATTTACCATTTGCTGTTGAGATAAAGATAAAGGATTTAACTAGTATTAAAAAACTCTGCAGTGCGTGATACTGACAAATGTATAGGCTGTATATGGGTCATTCTACAGAAATGTCCACTTTTTTGTTTATCCATAGGAGTCACTGGTGTTACCGATCCTCACTGGTGTTACACATAAGAAAGGTAACACCAGAGACATTTTAATGAAAAAGTGTATTTTGCGAAATGGCTGCTACAGAGCATCAAACCACATGTTGTCAGTCATGGAATATCCAATAAAATATAGAATTTAATCCATTTGTATTCTATTTTTTCACAATTACCCAAGAATAAAGTCGGTCACACCAGTGACTTCAGCTAAAAGCTTCATATGAAATCATGAGCTAAATGAGAAAATCTCTGATAACTGAAAAGACTCAGCGGACTCACCATGTGCTTTTCTTCATAGATCCTCAGAAAATAGGTAAAAAGAAGTACAGTGATGTCATCAGCGTGATTTTTATTTTAAAATAAGAGATTTTTTGTTATGCAGTAACACCAGTGACACGACTCCTGATGACAACAACTTTCATTATATATTTGTTTATATTTATTTGGCATTTGTTTTCTTTATTTCATTTAAATCATATATTTTGTTGTCATGTATAGATTTTTGCAGTTAAAATTGCAGAAAAAACATGTTTTTTACCTCAAAATATGTCACTCACCCTTTACACATGACTATGAGGACGAGCACTTCTGTGGTGCTTGGAATTCGATATAATTGATTTAAAGACCAATATTGCTAAATTGAGGCTCAAGAAGGTGTAATTGTTAAAATAACTTATTATTTTATTTAAAAATATAAATAAATTGTAACCCTAACATGTCAAGTGTAATATATTTGTAAACGCTAGGGACACAAACATGGACGTTTCCATTGAATGACTATTTTTTAGGCTGTATGACATCATCAGTGTGCTTCTGTTTGTTATTAATCAAACCTATGTCAATTAATTTGGGAAAACACTCTCAGCTTGATGTATGTTCTCCAGGGCCCTCTTCAGAGGTGTAACTAGGACTAAAATTAAAATGTATTTAGTGTATTTGCTGTTGCTATGACTCAACCAAGTCTGTGCTCTAATGTAGGCTAATGGTTGAAGTATATTATTAGAATTTTGTAGCCAGTCCTGAGTCATGGGTTTAAAATTGTCAGTCACCCTGCCCTTCTGTGACAGGTCAAAGTGCAATTTGGCAAAAAGTTTAACAGTTTGGATGCTCACTGCACACCTCCATTATACAACTAAAGAAACAAACAACCCCACACACCAGCACTCAACACAAGATAAATGTAATTCTTTTTTTTTGTCAGAAAATTTCATCAGTTTGCGGTAAGAGGCTGTTTACACCTTACATTAACACAAGTTTTCTCTGGATTGTATCCGGATTTACTTTGGCTGGGTTCCGTTCACACATTTTATGGAAATGTGTCCCCAGTGGGAGCAGATGATCTGATTTTACCTTCCAACATGTAAAAAAATGACTTCCGTTTCCTAGTCTGCACTCGTGAGATGCATATATAACTACATGCAGAAAACACATTCCGTTTGCACTTGAGTTGAATGTGTTGTGGTCAAGATCCATCTCTGACCACCTCTGAATGTGGTTTGGCTGATCCGATCACAATCCGATCTCTCAATTGCATCCTTTAGAAGTTTACACCTGGCTTTTAATGCAGTCAAGTGAAATGTGATCCGATGACGGAAAATGCCTGTTATTGTATGGTGTAAACAGCCTCTTAGGCCTTTTTCCTCCTGCACTATCAATAGCTACAATCGTATGCGAAGGTTTGGGGGTAAAATCTGCACATTTTAATGCACAACTACTGTGTATTTGCTGAGTTTAACATGTCTGTGCAAAACATATGGCATATTTTTATGTTTTTGCAAAATGTTAAACTCGACAGATAGAAATTGTGCACTAAAATCTGGAGATTTTATGTAATGATGATGATGTGTTAACATTGTCACTTAGAAACTCAGGAAAACATGCCAGTGGACTGGGTCAAACTTTTCCATACAACTATCTGCTGCTTTCAAATTGGGCAGTAGTTTTCTCTAAAAGGGAACTGTGTTTTTTATGGGAAAGTTAATGCATGGAGGTTGTTGTAGTTTATTTGCTAGCAGTCAGCTGGCATCAATTGATTTGGCCTGTTTATTAATCTATGCTGTGTTTATGAACCTAAATGTAAAACTGAATGTAGTTAATTAGTAGTTAGGCAGTGTATTTGTCTAAAATGTACTTATTATTGCTATTAATTTAGATTTGTGTTATTTGATGACTCCTTTGCTGTACTGTTCCCTTCATTCCTCTGCCATAATGAAAATTGTGTTGACGTCACACTCAGTCAATTCGTGTTAAAATGTTATTTTAAAATGTTAATGCTTACTTCATCATCCACCTTTGAAAGGCGTTTGTGTGGACAGCTGCATTATGTTACTGGTCAACTTTCATCTGGGGCCCTAACTTTGCCTCGGTATGCGTCTGTATGTGTTCTGTATCTGTACAGTTTGTACTACTTCACGTGTCTGTATGTTAAATACATGTTGAGTGTGTGTGTGTGTGTGGGCGGGCTCGTGCCAGTTCATGCTGAAGTGGTTGTCTCTGTGTTGCGGATGTGCACATGTGGGCCAGCTGGGGTCCAGCGGAGGCTCGTGCAGCGCAGAGCTCTTTTGTCCTCTCACCCCCTACAGGAGCTCGTCACTGCGGTATTTTTGGCAGGAGACGATCGCCGCCTTTAACAGTCCCCTTTCAGGTCACTGCCAGAGAATTAAAGACAGAGGAATTAGAGGGTCCTGAAACAGCCCCCTCCCACACACGCACACATGCACACACAAGCCACATTCAGAACCAAGCTCAGACCTGAAAATCTGCCCGTTTAAAACCAACGGGCTTCGCTACAGACTTGCTTATGTGATCTCTGACACTGTATGACATACTGTTAGATATATAAATAGACGAAGGTATGCCACATAGCTAAAAACAGTATCTTAACCCCTGAATTCTGTTCATATTTCTGTCTCCACATTTATAAATCACTGTAGTGTGTAATGATTTAGGAATGCAATTAACATAAACTGGTGATGATTTTTTTTATTAGATAGATTATGATTGTGGTTCCTGTGTAAAACTAAAGAAGGAAACTACTTTTCAGACTAAAGTACAGGAGCCAGCAGTGAATTCACAAGTTTCAGAAATATTTGTTATATATTTTGGCAGAAGTTAACACAGGACATGTTTACTGACATCTCGTTTAATATATTTTTTTTTAATTAAAATTCAATTGTTTTGCAGTAAAGTACTCTCAGGGGCTGTTTATTACTTTCATTAGCATATGTTTCATGTCTGGATTGTACCTGGATGCAGGATTCCAATAATAAGACTTTTGTGCTGGACATATGTTCACCAGGGCCTTCTTCACAGGTGTTACTAGGATGGTATGGGCCCCAATGCAGCAAAATTAACTAACCCCCAAATAAAAATGACTTTAGATTAGATTAGATTGGATTCAACTTTACTGTCATTGTGCAGAGTTCAGGTACAGAGCCAATGAAATGCAGTTAGCATCTAAGCAGAAGTGCAAAATACAGTATTATTTACATATACAGTGCAGAAGGACGTGGTAAAAAAAAATAAAGATATGTATAAATATAATATACACATATACAGAGTGAGTTTAGAGTTTACATTAATGAAAAAATAAAAATGTATTTAGTGTATTTGCTGTTGCTTTGCCTTGACCAAGTTTGTGCTCCAATCTAGGCTAATGGCTGAAGTATATTATTAACATTTTGTGTCCAGTCCTGAGTCATGGGCTTAAAACTCTCAGTCACCCTGCCCCCTGCTACAGGTCCCAGTGCATTGGATCATCTTTGTCTACAAAGCGATTATTGCTCGGTTTTTTATAAATTTGTCCGCTTTTATATCAACAAACAAGTCTTGGTACAATTAACATTCTAATGGTTGTCACATGTCACATGCAGAAGCATTTAACATTGGAGCTGTTTATTTCCTTGAGTGGTTTTAAGATCATTGTTGAAGAGCTGTATCGTTCTGTTTGTTCTTCTTTTTAATTTGGTTTTGACCCTGATTTGATCCTGTTGGTTGTGGTCGTGTTGTTTCTTTGTTGATTGCTTTGTGTGCTGCCTTCTTGTCCAGGGCTGACTTGCAAAAGAGATTTTTCATCTCAATCTGATTACCCTGGTGAAATAACGGTAAAATAAACAAACAAATAAATAAATAAATATAACTTTCCTCTTGCGCTGACAAAAGTCTCAGTTTGTGCACCGCTTGTGTAGCCCCATTATAAGACTACAGAAGCAAACAGCCCCACAGACCAGCAGTTAACACAAGACAACATGTTTATTGACATCTAGTTCAATCAAAAATTGGTTTGCAGTAAGGTGCTCTTAGAGGCTGTTTACACCTTACAATAACATATGTTTCATGTCTGGATTTTATCTGGATTTACTTTGGTTGGATTTCATTCATACTTTACAAAAACATGCGTCCCCAGTGTGAGCAGATTAGATCTGATTTTACCTTCTCATGTAAACAGCACATCAACACATACATCGTTTCCCCCTATGTGACTGCATGTGGAAAACACTCTGCGATCACATTTGTGCTGAATAAGGTCGAGATCCACCTCTGAATGTGGTTTGAGTGATGAGATTGCAGTCCGATCTCTTGATCGCATCCTAGAGAAGTTTACGCCTGGCCTTTAATGGCGTCAAGTGAATCTGAATGTAATTCGATCACAGAAAACATGTTAATGCATGATAGACACAGCCTGTTACGCTGTGCCTAACACTGCATGCCACCATACTGTGGTGCTGCCACTGGGAGAGCAGAGAAGAGCACGTAGAACTCTCAGAGTGTCGTGTGCCTCTCCGCAGCCTTGTTCAGCTTAATTTAATGTTTTAAAGGGGAACTCCACTAATTTTGCAAAATTACTTTTTTATCATTTAACAGTTCAGATGTAAACAAAATCATTCAGAGTGGTTTGGTGTGAAATGCTCCTTTCTAGAGAAATTTACAGGGTCAAAATTGTTCACGATTGTAGCACTAGGAACCAGACGTCTGTATGTCTACACTACAAATATCACATTTTATCTGCCATGCAAAATGACAAGTGTGTCTTATAAGGTTTTATATGTCACGTTTATAATGGTAAAATAGTTTTTGGGTACTGTTTTTTTCCTTACCACACCCTGTATGTACCTCTCCGCCCTGCACGCCTTTTGTGTGGTTTGGGTTGGTGGTGTTGCGTCAGCAAAACTCAGAGCTTATGTGAGTAAAGTTTTTCATCAGAGGAGCTGCGATAGATCACAGTTCTCGCTGTCCAACCCCATAAACTGGTGAGCAGAGTAGCAAGTAATTTGTTGTGGACACGTCGATTTCCATTCGCCCTGCGTTCTTCTGCTTCGGCGGCAGTGTTGGATCTGATTCAGTTTCCCCTCAAATTCACATCCCTTTGACAAACCAGGTCTTCAGGCGCGCACATTCACTGAACAACGCCAAGCAATACTGGAACTACGGAAAGTGAAAAGGTTCAAAAAAGACTGAACGGTCACGTGTTTTCACCCAAGATAACATGGCATAACTGAGATTCCATGGTTAACATTATTTTCAATTCGAGTAAACAGTAAACAAAAATTTTTTGTACTGTTTGTCGCCAAATGGGTGAGCACAGCTGCAGTACAACCTTTTTTGAACCTTTTCACTTTCCGTTGCTCCATTGTTGCTTAGTGTTGCTATTTGAGCAGTGAATGGACCTGGATTGACCTGATTTGTCAAAGGAGATGTGAATTTGAGGGGGAACTAACACTGGTGTTAGCTGTGTTGAATTGCTGTAGCTACAGGCTGGTAACTACAAAAGAATGTTATCTTGCACACATTGATCTCAGCTGAGGATGCAATGGAAGTGATCCTGGAGTAATAGTTTATATTAAAATTATGTTTTAGGCCAAAACTTTATAACAAAACTATCACAAAACAATGTCTCAGGTATCAAGCCATGCATTTATAACGATTTTGTGTAATAACTTACTGGGATGTACCTATTTGCTCTATCTCTGTACATTTTAATTGTTTCTAATGACCATCTTTGCTCCTAATGGCCATGTCCTGTTTTTCCTTATCTATTTGCAGGACTACACTCTGACCATGTACTTCCAGCAAGCATGGCGAGACAAGCGCCTCTCCTATTCTGAGATTCCTCTAAACCTGACGCTGGACAACCGTGTAGCTGACCAGCTGTGGGTGCCCGACACTTACTTCCTCAACGACAAAAAGTCTTTCGTCCACGGCGTCACTGTCAAGAACCGGATGATCCGTCTGCATCCTGACGGCACGGTGCTGTACGGACTGAGGTGCGTTTTTCTCCAACAGTCCCTCACCGCTGTTTATCAAATGCACACATACTTATAGCGCTAATTAGGGCTGCATTATTGAGCCCTTTAAAACTGTGATCTTGGTTCATTTCTCAATGCAATCTGAATCAAGAATGGCATCGATTCTGCTGCATTTGCACTCAAGACGACTATTATATGAAGTAGAAATAGTGCCCCTGTTTCCTTTATTCACTGTGACCAATAAAGAATCTGCACTCTGGCCCAGTGTAACCCCTGCTAGTGACCATAGACATCGTGCCATGTGCCCTCAAGTATTCTGTGAAATGTGATTCTACAGGCGGAAGAAACAACTTACGGTAAACCATGAGTGAATTTAAATATGAATATCAGAATCATAATCGCTTGTTGACAAAGAGGATAGAACACATTTGTCTAACCTGTGTAATCAAAATGTTGTGTCAGTACCAAAAAAGGTTCCTCTTCTCATGTTAGGAATTTTTTCAGAAAGATGATGATAAATAACCTACTGTTCTGTGGTATCAGCACCACAAGGAAACACCACAAGTTCATACAGCAGCTTGAAGAGTTTATATTCGCTATTATGCACACACTGCCAACTATGCAATGCGAGGATCTATTAAGTATACATGTTATTCTTTGTAAAAGCAGTGAATGAGAATCATGATCTCAATTCTGGGCCAAAAAATGACAAATTCTATTTAATAATACCAGGAGCTACTGGCAGGTTCAGGCTTTGATTCCTCACTCCTACATAAGCTGTAGGAGGTACTAAGCCTGGGAATTTAGAGGTTAATCGAGAATAGTGCAGCTGTAACATTAATTATTGTTTTATTTTCACTCTGTTGATCCGAGTTTCCTGTTAATTTCTGTTAATATCACTTGCAGTCTTGTACCTGGAGGATGAATAACACTACAGGGTCTCGGTTTGTCTCAGTGGTTCTGCTTCATGCTCTTAGTGAGTTTTTACGTAGTGAGTGTTTTCTTTTGAGTATGGGTTCCTCTCAGTGGTTCTTCTTTAGGTTCTTAGTGAATTTTTAGTTTTGAATCTTGGTTCCTCTCAGTAGTTCTGCCTCACACTATAAAGGATTTTTTTTTATTTTAAAGCTTGGTTCCTCTCAGTGGTTCTTCTTCATGTTCTTAGGGAGTGTTTCCTTTTGAGTATTGGTTCTTCTTGGGGCTGCATCCTTATTTCTGTAAAGTTGCTTTGGTGTAGAAAGTCTTACACATACCTACATCTACAGGTGGGCGATATGGCAAAAATATCACATTGCGATACTTCAAGAAATTGTCACGATACACGATATGTCAAAATATTTATTTTCTCAGTCATCTGATCAGCTGGAACTGAGAAAAAAAAGAAGTAGAAGTGCCAGTAGAAGTAGAATGTACTATCAAAAACTGAATACAATGATTTTTAGTCAATATTTCACATACTGTTTTGCACTAAATCCAGTTAAACTGAACTAAATTGGCTTTCTTTGTAATGAAACAGGCAGTTGGTCAATGCTCACGTATAATGATATCAATTGTGTTCAGAAAAGCATATTGTATTGTGATATAATTCATCATGATATCCATACATATTGTCATATTGCCCAGCCCTACCTAAATCATCACACACTTGCCTCATACTGTATTTATTTGTCTGACACTGCATGACATTTATTAAAAAATTAATAAAATTCAGGTTTCTGCTAGCGCTGTTTTTTGGCAATGTGATGTAAATGTCTATTTGTCCAAACCACACAAACAAGCCTGTTTGAGATTTAACTCAACTTTTTGTGGTTTAAGGCACATGTGTGATGATTCAGGTACCGAGTCTGCATGATTATAACGAAGGTACATAAGCTTCCATTACTTCTTATCCACATTAGCCTTATAGCTCCAGTGCAAAACTGAAGAGGCAAAGTTCAGATTGAATTGAGTTAAATTAAGTTAAATTGAATTGAGTTGGATTGATACCTGCACAGGTCCTCTGGTCCTCTGTAATGTGACTCGTAACTCAGCCTCCTTTTCAAAGCAACCTGTTTGCAGACATCCAGGAAACACCTCGGAGACGCCATGTTCTCTTCTCAGTGTTTGTTCTCTTTCTCTCTCTGTCTCTCTCTGATGTATTTTAATGACTCCACATCTGCGTCTATATTTAGTGGGACGAGATTATCGTAGCTAATTCCTGCAGCTGAATATGGCTGCGTTCTCTCGCCCCGGCCTGACAGCCTCCCCTTTCTCTGAAGGCTGCTTAAAACATTTAAATATCTGCAGTGCAGTACATCATTCACAGCTGTTGCGATACTAAAAATCAATAAATGTAATTCAGAACGCTCCATTATGTAAGTGCTCAATTACATAAGCCAACACATATTTTTACATAACAACAGAGCAGGGATAGGAGGTGTTGCGCTGTGTGTGTGTGCATGCGGTAATGGGGCGGGGGGCACACCAGAGGCGACAGTAAACCCCTCATGAGAAGACCTTGGAGAGGAGACGGGAATATTTGTTAACCTGGACTGCATGCGAGCGCTGCTGTTAGTACCAGCATGAGAACGTGCTTCAGCAGCAGTAGGAGATGTTCATGCACAAGAAGGCTTTGGCTCTATGCACTCGTCGGTGTGTGTATGTGTGTTGGGGGCAGGATGGGGGGGGTGTTAATGGAGATCTCTACTCTGTGATGTTGGGGGTTTAGTGAAAGCCCCTTTCATGTTACAGGAATCAGGATGGTTTCTGGGATGGGATCTATGTGTGTGTATATGGTTTAAAAGAATACTGAAAATTTATATGTACACAATCATCTTTTATATCAAATTTATACAACAGGTAGTTCCGGGCACGCAGGCTGATTGGTTGAGAAGCGTTCACAAACACTGTATCACTCCGCTGAGAAGCCGTTGCTTAGCAACAACTTTGACAGCTGTAGGAGACGCTCAAGCCATTTAAACGTTTTTATTTCTTACTTTGCTCACAAACAGAAAATGAATACTTTTAAGATCACATTTGACCGACAGCCGATTTGGTCAGACTGAAGATGAGACTACACTAAATTCCCAAACTGTCATCACCACTGAGCAGCTTTTCAGTTGGCAGCTGTGAGAGAAGAACAGCTAAACAACGTGGAATCAGCCAGAAATGAACCCAATACCATTCGCCAAACTAAATGGGCTGTAAGATGCTTTACAGACTGGCTGGAACAAAACAACATTAATACTGATCTGGCAAAAATGGACAAAACTGAGCTAAACTTGATATTGCAGCAGTTTTATGGCTCAGTCCAAACTTCAAAAGGTGTGGCTTACAGCAGACTGTGCAGCGAGTGAGCGGAGTTCATTACTCTGACGTAGCAACAAGCTGCTTGTTAAGGAATTTGGTGGAAGGAACTGTAAACATTAAAACATATTAAATGACATGTTAAATGACAAGCTTGACATCGTACCAATAGAAGAACCCTTTTTGGTGCTATGTAGAACCATATACAACATATTCTCAATCAATCTGAAGAACCATTCCACCTTGCAAATAATTTTAAGCATAATTAGTTATAAATAGAACACATGGTTCTAAATACAGTCATTCCCTTTTCTAAAGAACCTTTGAAGAACCATCTTTTTAAGGAGTGTTGCCTGTGTGGTTTCTGACACTATATGACATACTATTTTCTACAGACGAGTCTGAATTTTCGAATATTCAAACAGTCATTAAAGTCTAAAAACTTTAATAGTAACTGATGCTTTTAGATTTTGCTGGTAACTTTACAGGAGAAGGCAAAACCTACTTCACTTTTAATGCAAGTCAATGGAACCAGAGATTTTCCAAGTCATTATTTGGACATTTCTTTTGGTCCGTTCATCATGAAGTTTAGACAAACGTAAAGGGTAACAGGTACTTTCAAATTATGTCAAAAACTGAAAAACGACAAAAAGGTTTTCTCCCGACAACAGCAATATGCAAAGTAGCTTCTCTCCATCCTTGTTGTGTTAAGGATAATTGATGGAGTTTGTGAAGTTAGCTGACACCTGATAAATCACAAAATTCATCGAAATTGATCTTTGAAAATGTGTTATTCTTTAAAATTATACGAGTACGTGATGTAGTGGTGGTTCTTGTTATGTGGTAGAGTTTACTGGGTAAAACCATAAACATCACTACACTGTATCGATACATAGATCAAAGCTTACTGTTCTCTTTTCTTCTTTTTGTGTGGAATAATGTCCAATTTCTTAAAATGTCTCTCAAAGTCCACATCTAATGGTAAATGGCATTCTGGCTGTGGGAGCTGACTGGTGGACTAGCTGATGTTGAACTAACAGATAGTGAACGTTTTAATAAAAGTGTCTTATAAGGTACATATTTTTCTTTTTGAGCTCCGCTCTCATACCTGTTGCTGTAGGTTCTAACAAGTCAAATACATATGATACAGCCACCAATCAGAATCAGAGCTGATATTTTGATTAAATTCAGCCAATCAAACAGTCACGAGCATGTATGACACGCATATGAAGATAGTAATTGGTATAAGTGGGTGGAGCAAAAATAAATAAATCTCTGTTTAAAAAATAAAACTCAGAGATTTTACTTGGGGCCCCTGAGCTTCGGCCCAGGTGAGCCTGTGCATCAAACTTCTGCTGACTGTGCATGTTTTATAACAGTTGCTGCCTTTACAGTTGCCCCTTTTAATCAGCCTGCACGATCTGGCTGTTTTGATTGATCTCCTCCTGCTAATGTGCTCCCAGTGTGGAGAGGATAGAGACAAAATTCTACTATACAGCCTGAAGAAATGACTGAGAGGCTTCATTCAATGTTTAATGATTTGGGAAGTGTTTAATATGGACAAGTGTGCTAGGAGACTAAGGCCCAATCGCATTTCTTATTTTTACCCATACCCCTTGTTTTCAAGTGCCACTATAACACTTGGAACTGAGCTATAAGGGGTAGTGATTGAAATCTTCCCGTATGAAATGGGACCCTCAAATAAAAACAACATTACTTCATTAACAGCTACTAGTGCTGCTCTGTAGGCGGGTAAAGTTCAGCAACCTCACTGCTGGGCTTTAGTTACATTTAAGGGAGTCACATGCTTTTAAAGGGGGGGATGCGACAATTACTTATCACCCACCCCTAATTCTTCAGTGATAGGAAGCTGAAGTCAGCTATTAGCCAGCTTGAAGCGTGACTCTGAAAAACCTCAGTTTGGAGGGCCATGTAGCCCTAATCCTTCACCCTACACCTCTATCTCAACAAAAATCAGGACACCCTACCCCTAGGTGTGAACGTGAAAAACAGAGGGATAAGGGCTAAGTGGTAGCGGTGAGGGGTGAAATGGGATTGGGCCTAAATCTGGCAAGTGGAAATGGTCAAAAACCTTTTTTTTGCAAAGCAACCTGGAAAAATCACAGAGAGGGTGTCTACATTAGAGAAGAGGAGTGAGGAAAACACTAACATGGCTGATCTGGACAGAAATAAAATTACTGAGTAGCACCTGTAAAAGAAGAAATGACCCCAGTACTCAATGCAGATTTAATCCCATTTTAATCAGGCTAAAGGACACCAAACATATCTTGGCCTTTCAACTACATTTGTGGATAAAGAGAGAATTGCACATATTTGATTTTTCACTAAAGTATTCCTGTAACGGAAACAGTCCTCTGTATTCTATGGACACTCTCCTTCCTAAGCCTTTAATTACCCGGAGAAGCAGAAGATTACAGCAGTGTGTGTGAGAGCACACTTTGCTATCGGACAGCGGCAGGCAGATCTGATTATCCTGCTCCTAAAAAAAATCTCGGCCAACGTCCCGTCCGGCTCTCCACCAGCTAAAAGCCCACAGGCCCCGACAAGCACCCAGTCAAAACAGCAGCCTCTCCACTCTCTCAGCCACACTGCATTACCGACTTCCCTTTCGCTTTCAGTGCTTTTGTGTGAATTTTTATCACATTCTTTATCACTTTTTTGTGCCCCATCATTATTTTCATCAACAGCCAAGGAGAAAAGCGGCGTCCTAAAAGGAAGTATTATTCATTCTGGAGAGTGTGAAGATAGCACGTTGAGGTGTTTTTCGATAGACCCTTCCGAGCGTCCAAAGATGGGACAGAGCTGGTGCAAAATACGTTGCTATTTATAGTGGACATAACTCCTTTTGTGTAATCTCATATTTCAGTGCTATTAAGGAGGCCATCTTCTTTTGTTGTGGTAAGAGAGCAGGAGGAAGATGACAGCCATTGCCCAGAGGGATGAAGGATGCTGGGTAGAGGGCGAGAGACTTCAGTACCTCTGTCTTTTTTTCTTTGACTGTTGCCCTGTGTCTCAATTCAGGCACTATGCACTACTTCCTTATACTATAGACTTCTATAGTTATAGCTTTACTTATACATACATATTAGTAAGTACACTATACACTATGTACTTCACTCTCTATATTCTTACATTATACACTACATATTCCACCATCTATAATCTTATGTACATCACACTTGAATAGCCTCCAGAAAAAAAAACAACATTACATAATAAAATATAGCCACAAGTGGCAATAAAAGTGGGTCCATGTTGATTCTATGCCTCATGGTTTAGGCTTTATGGACAACGGTGCACAATAGCACCCGACACGTATGAATCAAGATACTTCACCGTTTATAAGTAGCGAATAAGGTGTCGTCATCTCTACTAGTGGTTTATGTGGTGTAGGATTATCTTTTTTCAGTTTTCAGATGTATTTAATGAGATGTTTTCGATAGATGTGAACAGATTACGGTTTAAATTGGTTTAACAACCAAAACATTGGAGTGTGATATAGATGCGGTCTTACAACTTAATGACCAAATACTATATTCCTTAAATCATTTTCAAAAATAGCAACTTGTTAAATGTTTACATGACTTGGATGGATGATGAACTCGGTTAGATGATGTAGTCTAAAGTGTTGGATCTGATTAATGATGTTAAAAGTTAAAATGGTATTATACTTTTGGCTTGGTTTAAGTCAGATATTGTAAAAAACCTGTCAGACTTTCTTCGAAACTTGTTGCAATGACCGGCTCTCACTATCAGCCAAACTCCATGTGTATCGGCTAATTTTTGATCGCATATTTAGGCCAAAAATCGCTAGAGGTGCACTTATATATAGGAGCACTGTGTAGTTCTGCAATTACAGACTGTAATTCATATGTTTCTCTGCATACTTTGTTAGCCCCCTTTTACCCTGTTCTTCAGTGATCGGGACCCCCATGGACCCTCACAGAGCAAGTACTATTTGGGTGGTGGATCATTCTCAGCACTGCAGTAACACTGATGTGGTGGTGGTTTGTTAGTGTGTGTTGTGTTGGTGCGAGTGGATCAGACACAGCAGTGCTGCTGGAGTTTTTAAACACTGTGTCCACTCACTGTCCACTCTATTAGACACTCCTACCTTGTAGATGTAAAGTCAGAGACGATAGCTCATCTGCTGCTGCACAGTTTGTGTTGGTCATCCTCTAGTCCTTCATCAGTGGTCACAGGACGCTGTTGGCTGGATATTTTTGGTTGGTGGACTATTCTCAGTCCAGCAGTGACACTGAGGTGTTTAAAACTCCAGCAGCACTGCTGTGTCTGATCCACTCGTACCAGCGCAACACATACTAACACACCACCACCACATCAGTGTTACTGCAGTGCTGAGAATGATCCACCACCCAAATAGTACCTGCTCTGTGAGGGTCCATGGGGGTCCTGACCACTGAAGAACAGGGTAAAAGGGGGCTAACAAAGTATGCAGAGAAACAGATGGACTACAGTCTGTAATTGTAGAACTACAAAGTGCACCTATATAGTAAGTGGAGCTGATAAAATGGACACTGAGCATAGAAACAAGGAGGTGGTCATAATGTTATACCTGATCAGTGTATAATCGATCAATCTTTCCATCCCAAGTATTTGATATTGTGATATATTGACAGGAGGACTATTTGGAGCATCGAAGCATCTTTTTTGTTGGTGTTGATGGATGTAATCAGAGGCCACAATGAGTTTCATGTGAAACACACCAAGTCTGCTCCTCTCAGCGAGTGGCTGGCAGCGCTCGACAAAAACACAGTCAGACATCCAGAATGGCAAATCAGCCATATCATGCATCATGTGCCAGTGTCCACATTGACGTGTCAAAACAAAAGGCGCTGTAGCCGTGTGACTGTGGAGAGGACTCCTGCAGGCCTGGAGCTGCTGTCTGTCCTCCTCAGCCCGGCCTGAGCCTGCGTGCCAAAGGATACCACGCCAGCTCACGTTTCCATCCGCATGGACTCTTCCTCTTCAGGGAAACAGCACTTTTAACCCCTTAAAGTGATGGTTCGGGCAAAAATCAAGTTTACGGAGCCTTTTATACCGAACAGCCAAGACATGTTTGGTGTCTGAAGTTTGGGTTAGACATCTAAGGCATATTAACTAGAAGGGAAAGAAAATAAAATAGAATAAACAAATGAAAGTAAAAGGCAGAAAATACATACTGAAAGAGGCATTAATGTGAATATGTGAGGATGTACATATATTCGCTGACCAAAGAAAAGCAAGTATCTCCTAAGAGGTAACGTTACAGGAGAAGGCAAAAAATGTTCTTTACTTTTAATGTAAGTTAATGTAAAGAGGTTTTATTGGAAGTGATTCTGGAGCATTTCTATTAGTCCATTCATCGTGAAATGTTTAGATAATTTAAAAGACCACCACTGTGTTCAAATGACGCAGGAAAAAAAATAAACAAAAATGGAGATATATGTTTTTTTATATATGTGCATGATCCACTATTGGTTACAGTCTATTATTGAGTGATGCAACCATTTGTACAGCGATGCTTTAATCTACAGATGGTCATTTCCTTCCACAGAGCAGTGTTAAATAATAGAGATAAAGACCACTGTGGAATTTGCAAGGAGAGTTTGTGAGGTTTACTCTAAAGAGCAAGGCGTCCAAGGCTGTTAATTAAAAGGCCCACAACTCTGGGAGTTATTAGCACAGTAGCTCCAGTGCCAGGGTTATCATCATTAATGAAAACCATTACAAAAACAAAAACTTACAGTGAAAAAAATGAAATACTTGGCACAAATCTCTCACACTTTTTTTGAAGTAAAGAAGTTTGAAGTAATATGTAAACAATGTCAAGGTTTCATGTATCATTCAACTCTCTAGTCCACATATGAAAACTAAGCTGCAAAAACAGCCTGTTTTGAATTCATTGTTTCTGTGATGTCACAAGAGCCAGCTCATTTACATATATCCACCTGTTCAGCCTATAGCAGTTTAGCTCCGTCCATTACAATTGAAGTATTTAAGCTCTGATTGCTTTTTACATGAGGCATAATACAGGACAGCCAATCAGAATGGAGCTCATTTACAGTAACAGTCTTAGAGACACAGTAACAAAAACAGTCTGTTTAATCCTAAAGGATAAACAGAGGTTGGAAAAAGGTGACATAGAAATGAATTATGACCATTTTTGGCACATGAAACCACAAAAATGAAAATACATAAACCACACAAGAAAAATATAGAATATGAGCCCTATAATAAGGGCTTTATAAACATGTTATAAAACCCCCATGTTGAAGTGTTACAATCATTTATTGTAAATCATCACTGAGAGATGATGTCATTAATGAGAATAGTAAATGCAAAAGGGTAAATTAAGGCTTTTAAAGGGTTAACTGAGTGAAAGCTGTGTCCCCTTGAGTTATCCCCCCCCCCCAAAAATGTAGGATGTGGGCCCTTTAACTGTAATTACAATAAAAAAAACAAGAAAGTAAATCTACACTGTAATGTCCACAGCAAAATTAACAAATAGGAAATAGTAAACAGAGAAAAATAACTTTATTGTTTTTCTTTTTTAATTTCCAGAGCAGGAATCATAGTCTAGGAGTGGATTCCTTCTTTGACATTAAATATGCTCGATATGGTCGTGCCTTTAAGTAACGCTAACAACCACGCTGAGCACCATCTTCTGTTGTGCTAACTTAGTGCTGCTGAAACAGTGAAATTTATTAGAAGGAATTTAGAATTTCTTAGAAACATAGACATCATAATAATAATAAAAATAAAATCTAATGACATTTTCAAAGCTATAATAAACCGGTCCAGTGCAAAACTACAAAATCAAAGGTCAGGCCCCACGCATGTCCTGGCCGATTGACTGTATCTGAGGAAAAGGGACACACATTTGATGTTTGGCCAGTATGACGTTAAACTGCAAGATCCCACCGGTGGGTCCACACTTCAGTTCCTCACTCTCATCACCAGATAATGTGTTTTATAGTAGCTACTGGATAATCATTGTGAAGATGAATAACTTCATCAGTCTAGGGTTGAACCCTCCTGGCTGCCCCATGGCATCTACTACATGAATCGCCTCCTCTTACATTTTGTTTAATTACATCTCACTCATCGCTCATTAAAACAAGCAGAGAAGTGTCAAAACGGCCATTAAGTACAAGTTATTAATTTCACAGCATCAGGAAAAAACAGAAAACATGCATTTAACTGAAATTTGCACAGACTGAATATATGAGTCCTGCCTACTTAGACAACTGTCTCCCAAGTGGAATGCACTATTTATCTTTATTACAACTTCCATTTTTTCAGGAGACTCATTTTCAGTTTTTCTAAGAAATTTGCAGGGTTATTTTTCCACAGCTCCAAAGTTCAGTTCAGAAGTTGGTTGCATTTCCTGCTTCTCACAATCTAAATAATCCTACTTACAAGTTTACACTCATCAGGCCATAAAACCTCACTGTACATCTCATCTGTCTAGTTTCAGTGTTCTAGTTCAGATGTTTTTGTCTCCTTTTCTCAGTAAGAGCTTCTTAACAGCTACACATCCTTGCAGATCCATAGTGCTGAGTCGTCTTCTCACAGTGGAAGGATGGACATAAACACCTGTGGATGTTTTCAGATCTGAAGCAGCTTGATTTCCTCCTCTCTAAGTGCTGTTTAGCTGATGGGGACAGTGTTGGTGGTCTACCAGGTGTTCCAGGTGGTTGTTAGTCCCATTTTCTCTGAAGCCTTTAATCATTTTTTGGACTCCAGTTTTGGAAATTCCTGTTTTTACCTTCCCTCATGAACATTGATTATCTTGTATTTAATACACTCAAATATCTCCTGAAAAAAATTGTTCTTAATCACTGTTTATGACCGTAAATTAAACAAAAGCATTTTTTATAGCACAGAAATGACATGTAGATAATCATGTGAATGAAACGTATAACAGAGGGACAGTGATCACTCTTGGCCTATAAGGGTTAAAGGGTTAATCTGCTGAGAGTGTTGACTTTGTGGCCGCGGTGTGTGTGAACTCTGCTGCTTGGCCCTGTAATGAAATGTTAGTCAGGAGCCCTTTGCGATGTGTTGCGGCGCAGGCTTCAGTAAACAAGGTCATTGGGAATAAAGGTGCACATGGAGCCTCGGGGTCTGCGGCCGAACCTCGCGTGAACTCTGCCGGTGTGTGCGCAGGGGGAAAAAAAACAGTGCTGCAGCTGGGCCCTGCCGTGACTGGACGCATGACGGCCGTTTGGAGCGAGTCGCAGTGCGGTGGCTCAGGGATGGGTGGGTGGAGGGGTGAATAGGGGCAGGATTAATTAAGCAGAGGGGAAAGAACTTGAGGGGGCACAGCTTTTACTCAGCTAACGTTTTAATGCTAATGAACAAAAGTCCCTTAGTTAGTTCTGTTTAATTTAGTTTTCTCATTTAATATCATTATTCTGTTTTGTTGTTGGACAGAAGTTTGAAATTTGAACACCCTCAAATTACGTTTTGTGCAATAGTTTGTGCACCCCTGTCAAATGACTTGCTTTGTTAACTCATTTGCTACAGAGAACAAACCTACATATAGCATTTTTCTGCATTTAACATACTGGAAAGAAACATGTACACAATATAAAATGTGCAGTAACTCTTGCACAGGCCACATTTTATGTTTTATTTTTAAATTCAGCAAATAAAAAGGGAATTTTGTATTAAAATGTGCAGAAGTATATAGAGGATGTGTTAACAAAACAGGACCACCCGAACTTTTGCATATAAATATATGCACTTTAGTGAATAAAGGACATTCTCTAACTATTTCTGGTACTACTTCAGTATATGGGGGGTATTATAATGTGCTTATAAAGGCATTATTAGTCCTTATCTAGTCAGTAGCTGGTAATTACATAATCATTACTACTTTATTAAGCAGTACCTAGAATAAATAAATACTTTGCAGGCCTTTTTTGTTTGTGTGTCATACGACACCTAAAACACAACATTTTAAGTGTCCATTATTGAGCCAATAGCTAAAAATCAACTGACTATTCATTACTACATTATTAAGCAATAGCCAGAGTGAATTAAGCGTTTCCAGACCACTTTTATTTGCCTATTATACATGTTGTGTCTATTGATATTAATACCTCAATTAATGTGTTTACATGCACTTAATTATCCAATAACTGCAGAAATCAGATTTTGTCAGTAATCCAATCAACGTGTGTACATGCACTTGAGCAATCAGATAATGTAAAACTCCAGGTCTACATGAATCAGGCAGTAATTGGATTTTACAACCCACCAACAAACTAACAGAAGAAGTTGTGGTGTAAATGTAATATAAAACTCAAACTTCATGCAGCAGCTTTTATAACATTGCGCCACTTTACCTGAAAATATGAACATACATCATCTAGAAGATGAAGAATATTTAAATCTTTCTTTTTGTCAAGTATAGTTGGTTTCAGCGTTGCACCAAAGGGGTTTTGCTGCTTGCTTGTTTCTGGTACCACAGTCTGTTTCCGCACATGCTCAGACTGAGAAATCTGAAAGAAATCAGAGTAAGAGTTTACATGCACTGAGAAATCTGATCACTGAGCTAAAATCCAGCTCTCTTTATCAGATTTTTAGACCTTACTCCGATCTAAGAAATCAGAGTATGCTGTTTACATGACCATTTGAGTGATCAGATAACTGCAGAAATCTGATTACAATCAGATTATTGAGTGCTTGTAAACGCACCCAATAATAAATCACCAGTTAGCTCTAAATAAAGACAAACTGCCTCTCTATTCTAAAGTAAATGTGCTAAGAAGGTGTTCATTTTTGCCGTGTGGGTCTGACTGGAGCTTTTAGTCAGTGCCAAACCTGTTAGACTGCATTTTGTCAGAATGTCTTAGCAAAGCACTATGTGGATGCCTTCAAATCGATAAATGTTGTGCAAAACATTATGATGTATAAAATGCATCAAAGTGCTCTGGAAAATAATTCAGCCTAGTTATTGCACAAATAATGTTGCAGTGAGCAGCTAATTACCAGCTACTGACTTGATTAGTAAGTTTAATAGTTTAATATGAGCATTAAATGGGCCTTTGAGTATGAGTGGATACAGATCACCAGTTGATAAACTCTTACAAAAAAGGCTAACAATGACCACAGTCTGTTATCACTGATAGGTGATATGATATTGTCTGAACCCAAAGCTAGAAACATGCAGAAAAAGCCATGACGAGCTTTCCATTCATACGTCAGCAGAAACTGAACTCTACTGAAAACGGCAGTGAAGAACAGAGAGTAGGACTGACAGTAATGGAGGGCTTAATTTCACTCCTGAACTCCTCCTCATGTGGGTCAGATGCCGGTGGACAAAAAAAAGAGAGAGAAAGAGAGAGAGATGCAAAGAGAGAGAGAGATGTGAAAAGAGGAGAAATACATTCCAAACTTGTTATTTAGTTATTAATCTTTATGATTTATTATTCAGTAACAGCTAAAGATATCTGAATGTTATTCAGATTGAATGACAAAACAGAGTGAGAGACTGATTAAAAGAGAAAGACATGGCAATTGAGCGAGAGCAAAAGAAAAAAAGAAAGCGGGAGTCGGAGGAAGAGAGAAAGAGTAAGTGATAGAAAGACAGAGAAAGAGGGAGAGAGGGAGAGAGAGAGAGAAAGAGAGAGGGAGAGGAAATTGCGCTGTTTTGCACACAGAGCTGTGGTGAGTGGGACGCTGGGAGAGACCACCACTCCGCTGTGTTTCAGGTCTCTATCAGATACACAGTTAAAGACTGTCATTCAACATAGAACCACACACAATGACAACGACGTATACACACACACACACACACACACACACACACACATGCAGAAAAGCGCAGGGACGTTTCGCGGATGACGACGGTGATGATGTCGTGGCCTATAAATAGGCCGTTATTTTTACCTCAGCCATCTTGGCCTAATTTCCTCATTTCCCCAGTGCTTCCTGTGGAAGTGTGATTATTGAAGGTGGATTAGGAGGCGCTGGAGTGACGGGTGCTCTTAGCCCGCCGCGTTCGGGTCGTCCCGGACTGAAGGGCGATGGAGATTACACTCGTTCTTTAACAGGAGGGAGCACAGCGTCCCAACAAACACCAACCCACTCAAGTGTTTAGTTTGGGTGTATATGAATATATATATGACCCTGTATATACTCACATATACAGTCACTGACCATTCCACATTCACACTGCCCTAGAACGTCTCTTCTATTCACACCGTTCCACAGTATTCTCCTCCATTCACACTGTTCCCCTTCATGTTCTAGAATGTTGTCCTTCATTTGCACTGTTCTAGAATGTCCTCCTCCATCCACACTGTTCTAGAACGTCTTCTTCCATTCTCACTGTTCTAGAATGCCCTCCTTCATGTTCTAGAATCTGGTCCTTCATTTGCACTGTTCTAGAATGTCCTCCTCCATTCACACTGTTCCACAGTATTCTCCTGCATTCATGTTATTCTAGAATGTCCTCCTTCGTGTTCTAGAATGTCCTGTTCCATTCACACTGTTCCACAATATGCTTCTCCATTCACATTGTTCTAGAATGTCCTCTTTCACGTTCTAGAATGTACCCCTATTCACACTGTTCTATGTCCTCCTTCATGTTCTAGAATGTCCTCCTCCATCTACACTGTTCCACAACATCCATCTCCATTCACATTGTACTAGAATGTCCTCCTCCATTTATACTGTTCCAGAATGTCCTTCTTCATGTTCTAGAATGTACCCCTATTCACACTATTCTATAATGTCCTCCTTCATGTTCTAGAAATGTCATCCTCAATTCACGCTTTTCCACAATATTCTTCTCCATTCATATTATTCTAAAATTTCCCCTTTTATGTTCTAGAATGTTCTGCTCCATTCACACTGTTCTACAATATCCTTCTCCCTTCACATTGTCCTAGAATGTCCTCTTTCAAGTTTTAGAATGTCCCCCTATTCATGATGTTCTATAATGTCCTCCTTCATGTTCTAAAATGTCCCCCATAAACACTGTTCCACAATATGCTTCTCCATTCACATTGTTCTAGAATGTCCTCCAAGTTCTAGAATGTACCCCTATTCACACTGTTCTATAATGTCCTCCTTCATGTTCTAAAATGTCCTCCTCCATCTACACTGTTCCACAACTTCCTTCTTCATTCACATTGTTCTAGAAAGTCCTCCTTCATGTTGTAGAATGCCCCCCATTCACACTGTTATAAGATGTCCTCCTTCATGTTCCTGAATGTCCCCTCTGTTCACTCTGTTCCCCATCATCCCTCTCCATTCCCACTGTTCTAGAATTTGCTCCTCCATTCACACTGTTCCACAATATTTTCCTCCATTCACCCTGTTCTATAATGTCCGCCTTCATGTTCCACAATATCCTTCTCCATTCATACTGTTCTAGAATGTCCTCCTTCATGTTCTAGAATGTCTCCTCTATTCACACTGTGCCACAATATTCTCCTCCATTTCCTCCATTTACACTGTTCTAGAATGTCCTCCTTCATGTGATAGAATGTCCTCCTCCAGCTACACTGTTCCACAATATCTTCCTCTATGTACCCTGTTCTAGAATGTCCTGCTTCATGTTGTAAAATGTCTCCCTATTCACAATGTTCTACAATGTTCTCCTTCATGTTCTAGAATCTCCCCATTCACACTGCTCCACAATATCCTCCTCCATTCACACTGTTCTAGGATGTCTTCCTTCATGTTCCTGAATGTCCTCTCTAGTCACTCTGTTTCACTGTATCCCTTTCCATTCACACTGTTCTAGAATGTCCACCTCAATTCATACTGTTCCACAATATCTTCCTCCATTCACAAGAATGTCCTCCTTCGTGTTCTAGAATGTTCCCCTATTCACACTGTTCCAGTATCTCCTCCCCATTTCACATGGTTCTAGTTTGTCCTCCCCACTCACACTCTTCCAGAAGATCCTCCTCCATTCACATGGTTCTAGATAGCCCGACCTCACTCACACTGCTTTGTTACATCCTCCCGATTCACACAGTTCATATTGTGAGAAGCCATCAGTCTAATATTTTAAAAGAATCAAGTCATTTTGTCTTTAAAACAGACGAGTTACACTGCAGCTTTTATTTCACCTCATGTCTTTTAGCTCGAAACAAGTTTGTGAAGAGTTATTTAGGTAAAAAGAGTCACTAAAGGATGTTCAAGAAAGTCTTATTCTATTATTATGTGACTGGAATGTAAAATGAACCTCAGATGACCCCACTGCCGCATTCACTGCGATGCTTTCTATGCACTTTTTCCCAACTGCAATGCATCACTGTGCTGCGCATCACGACTGATTTGTCTTTAGAAACACACCTCTGGGGTCCTGCCGCCCCATTAGCAACCTGAACTGGAGGTAGAAGATGTTCTAATGTCTCTAAAACATGGTCCGAAAGTCCTAAGCTGGGATAGCAGTGGGATTTGGGTATTTTATGCAGAAAGAATTTCAAATTAACTTGTGTCTTTAATTATTAAAGATAAGCGGCCCTCTGGATGAATTCGGGACCAATAGCAGTAAAGTTCACAAAAACCTATTAGATTTTAGACTTCATCTTTAATTTTCCATCAAAATGACATTGGTGCTGAGCTTAGGTTGGCCTCGTGGGTGAGACTGCTGTCCTCTGGTTAATGAGTTTCTGAGCCATCCACCTGAGATGACGTGTGTCGGTCGAAGCGACTGCTTAAAGGAATAGATCAGTATTTAGTGAATGTAGTACATCAGCCAAGAATCGCTTTGTGTCCAGACTTTACTTCTTTAGTTTTGCACTGGAGCTACTCTAGGCTAGGCTAATGTAGCTAACAACTAACGGACCAGTCTTAAAACTTTTATAGAATCTCTTCCAAGGTTGGACAAGCCTTACAAACGTCGACAAAATAACTTTCAACCTAAAAAATTATCTTTGTCAAAATAGAAAGATGGAGTGTATTAGTATTTTAAATGCTTTTATTTTGAATGAGTTTGGGTCACACTGTTAGGATAGATTGGATGCAGCTTTTGTCTTTTCCAACCTGCCTAGTTTTGATTAGCTGAACTGTCATAGTCCATCTTAGTGGCACAGCTTTTTAAACTGGAAACTTCATTTTATGTATTGACTCTAACCAAACTGTGCTGTAATATCTCATTAGGTTGAATTGGAGTTTGTCAATATTTTGTAAAGTCTGCACTGAGAATGAATGTTTTAGGAGGTGGGGCTTGGCTAGGTCAGTGGGCATTGTGCAAACGGTCTAAATCATCACATTCATGTCTCAACCTGTGCTATATTGATAAGAAAGTCTTAAATAGAGTTGCTTATCACTGCTGTTCAAAAAAAAAAACAGGCAAAAGATTTCTTAACTTTTAATGCAAGAATGTCATGTAAAAATTGATTTCAAGTGATTTTGGAGCATTTCTATTGGTCCATTCATCATGGCATTTTCACACACAGTGCTCAAGTGTTCAAATAATGCAGAAAAGTAAAAAATAGGAAAAAAAAATTGAGATGGGTCATTCTACAGTAACGTCCACTTTTTTTTCTATCCATAGAAGTCACTGTAATAAGTAATATAATTTACTATAATAAAAGGTCACATCAGTGATGTCAACTAAAAGCTTCATATGAAATTATGAGCTTAATGAGAAAATTTCTGATAACTGAAAAGACACAGTGGACTCACCATGTGCTTTTCTTCATAGATGTTCAGAAAATAAGTGAAAGGAAGTCAAGTGATGTCATCAGTGTGATTTTATTTTAAAGTAAGAGATTTTTTTGTTACGCAGTAACACCAGTGACACGACTCCTAACAGCAACATTATGTAGCTTCTGACCTATGTTATCTATGTAACGAGTCAGACTTAGTCAGACGTGTGAGGTTAAAATATGAAAAAGAGGCTTTACTAGTTTGTCCATAATCCACAGTCGAGGTCAAAAAACAGGTAAAGGTCGAAACCAAAACGAGCCAGAAATGTACAAACGTAACAAAGATAAATCAAGGCAACCAAAGCCCAGAAGGGGCACAGGCAAAGGGGAGAGTCTAAAATACAAACAACACGTCGGATACACAAAAAGCAGATCAGAACATGGTCAAGAACACTCAGCTGCCTAAAGCCCGGCCTTATAAACTAACTATATCCAGTCATATGATAGATAAAACAGGTGACCTTGACGTCACGTGTTCATCCAGAGGGTTCTGGGAATTGGAGGCCTGGGACTCATGGCTGGAGGGATGCATGACAATCAATAAAAATGGACGAAAGTACAGCAAAATGTCACTTATTGGCTTCGTTAGCATTGGCTAAAACATTTAAAGAACGACCTTCTATTCCTGCTGAAGAGAAACTGTGACTCCTTGATTCGGTTCCTTCATTTTCTGAAATACTGCAGCCCTCCATGCGGCGGGTGGTCCGAGCAAACAGGCCTGCGGACGCGTGTGGTTTATTGAGTAAATAAAGCAGCAGCACACTTCATCACTTCTCCTTAGCTTCACTGCTTTTCACTTTAAACACAAATTAGTGGCCCGCAGTTATTTGGCCATTTCCAGCGGCGTCCTGCTCTATGGTCTCTGCGTCTGACCCCATCTACTCTACTCAAGCTTAACTGAGTTCAGCAGCGGCTCCGGAGCTTATAGGAGCATGGGAAGGGGAATGTGTGTGCGCGTGTGTGTGTGTGTGTACGAGTGTTGGTTTCCATACTTTGTAGGAAAAACAAATCTACACACTCCTCATTTTGTAAAGGGTATTTTACAAAAGCTTCATTATGTACACTTAGATATATTTAATACATGTTGTATATATGTAGAATGTATATATATATATGGATATATATATGTGTGTGTGTGTTTGTGTGTAACACATGAAATATGACCCAGCATCCTGACACTGTATAAAAGCAAACCTGTGTGTAGGTGTGAGGAGTGTGTGAGGAGAAATACTGAGCGATGTAGAGGAGGGGTGTACTTCAGCTCTGTTCGTGTCCCTGGTGTCCTTGAGAGGCGTCAGTAATCCGTGTGCGTGTGTGTGTGTCTGCTCTGCATTCAGGATCACCACCACAGCGGCCTGCATGATGGACCTGAGACGCTACCCACTGGACGAGCAGAACTGCACGCTGGAGATTGAGAGCTGTGAGTGATTCTCTCTTTCATTTTCTCTTATTGCTCCTTTCACAATCAGCGTTGCTTTATTGCTGGTGTATTATTGCCAAAGCAATTAGAAATAAGCATCAATAAGAGAAATACAGAAAAACAATACATTTAGAAGAAAATACACTCCACATAACACTCCACAATACACTCCACATAACACTCCACCTACACTCCACATACACTCCACCTACACTCCACCTACACTCCACATACACTCCACCTACACTCCACATACACTCCACAATACACTCCACATAACACTCCACCTACACTCCACCTACACTCCACCTACTCTCCACATAACACTCCCCCTACACTCCACATACACTCCACATACACTCCACCTACACTCCACCTACACTCCACATACACTCCACAAACACTCCACCTACACTCCACCTACACTCCACATACACTCCACATAACACTCCACCTACACTCCACATACACTCCACATAACACTCCACCTACACTCCACATACACTCCACATAACACTCCACCTACACTCCACATACACTCCACCTACACTCCACCTACACTCCACAAACACTCCACCTACACTCCACATACACTCCACATACACTCCACATAACACTCCACCTACACTCCACATACACTCCACATACACTCCACCTACACTCCACATACACTCCACATACACTCCACCTATACTCCACATACACTCGACATACACTCCACATACACTCCACCTACACTCCACCTACACTCCACATACACTCCACCTACACTCCACCTACACTCCACATACACTCCACCTATACTCCACATACACTCGACATACACTCCACATACACTCCACATACACTCCACATACACTCCACCTACACTCCACATACACTCCACCTATACTCCACATACACTCGACATACACTCCACATACACTCCACATACACTCCACCTACACTCCACATACACTCCACATACACTCCACCTATACTCCACATACACTCCACCTATACTCCACATACACTCGACATACACTCCACAAACACTCCACCTACACTCCACATACACTCCACATACACTCCACATAACACTCCACCTACACTCCACATACACTCCACATACACTCCACCTACACTCCACATACACTCCACATACACTCCACCTATACTCCACATACACTCGACATACACTCCACATACACTCCACATACACTCCACATACACTCCACCTATACTCCACATACACTCGACATACACTCCACATACACTCCACCTACACTCCACATACACTCCACATACACTCCACATACACTCCACATACACTCCACCTACACTCCACATACACTCCACCTACACTCCACATACACTCCACCTACACTCCACATACACTCCACATACACTCCACATACACTCCACCTATACTCCACATACACTCCACATACACTCCACCTACACTCCACATACACTCCACCTACACTCCACCTACACTCCACATACACTCCACCTACACTCCACATACACTCCACATACACTCCACATACACTCCACATACACTCCACCTACACTCCACCTACACTCCACATACACTCCACATACACTCCACATACACTCCACATACACTCCACATACACTCCACCTACACTCCACATACACTCCACCTATACTCCACATACACTCGACATACACTCCACATACTCTCCACATACACTCCACCTACACTCCACATACACTCCACATACACTCCACCTACACTCCACATACACTCCACCTATACTCCACATACACTCGACATACACTCCACAAACACTCCACCTACACTCCACCTACACTCCACATACACTCCACATACACTCCACATACACTCCACCTACACTCCACATACACTCCACATACACTCCACCTACACTCCACATACACTCGACATACACTCGACATACACTCCACATACACTCCACATACACTCCACCTACACTCCACATACACTCCACCTATACTCCACATACACTCCACATACACTCCACAAACACTCCACATACACTCCACATACACTCCACCTACACTCCACATACACTCCACCTACACTCCACATACACTCCACCTACACTCCACATACACTCCACATACACTCCACATACACTCCACAAACACTCCACCTACACTCCACATACACTCCACATACACTCCACATAACACTCCACCTACACTCCACATACACTCCACATACACTCCACATACACTCCACATAACACTCCACCTACACTCCACATATACTCCACATACACTCCACCTATACTCCACATACACTCCACATACACTCCACATACACTCCACCTACACTCCACATACACTCCACAGACCTGTCTGTTATCTATATTAAGCTAAGCTGGCCTCAGCTATCAGGTTTATTGTCTGTTTCATTCTGTTGGACTGAAAAAAGTTCAAGACAACTTTCACATGTCACAAACCCTCACATGTCTGCCAACCCATGCTACACCTGCAATATGTGCAGGTGTGCTTTTGTTGTAGAATCACCTGCTCTGGTTGTCATATTGTATGTCAGTCAAGATGGATAGATAGATAGATAGATAGATAGATAGATAGATAGATAGATAGATAGATAGATAGATAGATAGATATGGAAATTTCAGTGTTACAGTAGCAAGACATATAATTGCACATAAACCTGATTTGGACAAAAGTCTGTTTTCTTTTGACTTACATTAAAAGTAGAGTGTGTTTTTTACGTCTCCTGTAAAGTTACTATTTTGGAGATATAATACACTGAAGCTACACGTACACTTTGGCATGTTATTGGCCGATAGCGATAATGCAGTGGTTTGATAAAATCGGCCAATATATCGGTCAGATCATAGTTCAAACATTTTAAACTGCAGTCTCAGCCGATTGGGTAGAAATTATAACACTGCTGCAGTTGCCATGACATTTGGCGCTAGCTGCAGAGGAAGGCTCCTCCGCAGGCCACTGCTGCTAAGACTGCTGCAGCCTACCTAGCAACTGTCCTTCAGTCGAGACACATCAACGGCAAACAAAATTCACCACCAAACTATGGATAATTTAAAAGGATGAATCTCTATAAAAATCTCCATCTCCGTGCACATATTTTCCATCTGCTATCACAGTCATGCTCACAGAGTCCCCTGCAGGCCAGGGGTCGGAGCTCTGTGCCGCAGCACCCAGGCCTGTTGGGTTAATAAGGCCTTGGCTGCAGGAGCAGATTAAACCATTACAGCTCCAACAAAAGCCCACCGTCCTCCTCCTCTCCATCAGGACGAAGGCCCTTTTACACTTGGTCATTACAGTGTGTGATTGTGTGTAGTGCAGGATTTGGGCCTGTGTGAGGGTCCTGAGGTTCAGCATGAGCTTTACGGGCCTCCCTGGAGACGCGGAGACGAGGAGGAGCAGCCTGAGTCCGTTTGATCACCCACACTCACACACACTCGCCACGAGCCTTCAGCAGCACAGAGCCAGCTCCCATTCTCTCCCTTACTCTCTCTCTCTCTCTCTCTCTCCCCCCCTCTCTTATTCTCCCTTAATCTCTCTCTCTCTCTTTCATTCTGTCTTACTCTTTCTCCCATTTTCTCTTTCATTCTCTCCTCTCTCTCATTCTCCTATTCATTCTTTCTCTCTCTCCCTGTCTTTCTCTTTCTCTCTCTTTCTCTCATTCTTTCTCTCTTTCACGTTCTCTCTTTCTCTTCATCTCATTCTTTCTTACTCTTTCTCTCCCTCTCTCATTCTTTCTCTCTCTCTCATTCTTTCTCTCTCTCTGTCTTTCTAATTCTTTCTCTCACTCCCATTCTCTCTTTCTCTCTCTCTTTCTCTCTCTCTCCCGTTCTCTCACCCTCTCTTTCTCCCTCTCTCTTTCTTTCATTCTCTCTTACTTTTTCTCACATTTTCTCTTTCATTCTCTCCCTCTGTCTCTCATTCTCTTATTCATTCTTTCTCTCTCTCCCTGTCTTTCTCTTTCTCTCTTTCTCTCACTCTTTCTCTCTTTCACATCCTCTCTTTCTCTTTTTCTCATTCTTTCTTACTCTTTCTCTCCCTTGCTCATTCTTTCTCTCTCTCTCTCTCATTCTTTCTCTCTCTCTGTCTTTCTAATTCTTTCTCTCACTCCCATTCTCTCTTTCTCTCTCTCTCTCTCCCATTCTCTCACCCTCTCTTTCTCTCTCTCTTTCTCTGTCACTGACAATTCAACATTTTGTATGCTTTTCATGTTTTCATCCATCAGTGCTCTCTAACTACATTACCCACCATGCATTGTGCAAACACGTCATACAGCCATAGTGAGTTTCCCCATAGCGATAAAGAAAAGCACTGATGCAGAGGTGAATAAATACAGGTGTCGGAGCAGTCCACTAAGATAGCCGGCTCTTTCTACATTATCCAGATCCCTTGGCTCCTCTCACTCTCAGGCCTGCTGTGGCACCACTGCAGGTATGTTCACAGCAGATGCAGCGCTGGTTACATTTTTCATTTTGGCCCAGTGCACCTCTTTTTTCTGTTATTCTCTGTAACCTTCCTGTCTCTGTTTGTAGACTCAGTGCCCAGGACTGCACTGTACAGTCCTCTACACAGTGCTGTGTGTATCTCCAGTGTCTCACTGCAGTGTGTAGCTCCCCGCTGCTGCATGCAGCCTAATGAGCCGTGGGTCTGAGCCCGGCTTCCTCTCCTTTTTTTTCCTTGATAAACTTGATTCTTGATCCATTTTTAATTGAGGTGATTCTGAGGCAGAGATTGCAGCACTGGATCCTCCTCCTCCTCCTCTCCAGCCCGGCCGCTCTGATCTCCTATTCAGCCCCGCAGGAGCTAATAAAGCGGGGTCCGCTCCAGCTCTCTCTCTCTCTCTCTCTCTCTCCCCCTCTCTCTCTCTCTCTCTGCAGCACAGTGATGTGATCTGTTGACAGAAGTCAGTCAGTCGATTGACAGAGGCAGACTCAGTGGCACAGAGATAATGGATTTAATGGAATCCGAATGACCAGCCTAGCACAGCCGCAGACTCCTCACTCTGTCACTCTCTCTCTCTCTCTCTCTCTCTCTCTCTCTCTCTCTGACTTTCCTCACTAAGTCTCTCTCTTTTTCACTCTCTCCTTTTCTGTCTTCTCTCTCTCTCTTTCTCCATCTCCATTTCTCTCTCCCTCTCCTTCTCTAGCTCAATATTTTTATGTCTCTTTTCTCTTTCGTTCTGACTTCATTCTCCATCTCTATCTCTTTCTTTCTCTCTTCCTCTGTCACTCTCTTCCAACTCTCTTCTAACTCTCCTCACTCTGCCTCCTATATATCTCTTCTCTCCCTCTCTCTCATTCTCTCTCTCTCTCTCCTAGTCTTTCTCTGTCTGTCTTTTTGTTTATGTATTTCTCTCTGTTTTATCTCTTTCTATCTCTCTCTTTCATTCTCTCCTTTTTCACACCCCCAATACTTTTATCTTTCATCTATCTCTCTTTCTTACTCTTTTTCTCTCTCTTTCTTTCTGACTTTCTTCTTTCTTTCTCTTTCTGTCTTTGCCTGTCTCTCTATTTTTATCTGTTTTTTCTCTTTCTCTTTCTCCTCTTTTTCTATCTCTGCTCTGTTTCTCCACTCTTTTCCTATCTGTCTTTCTCTCTTTCTCTCTCTCCACTCTGTCTCTCTCTTTCTCTTTTTATTTCTATCTCCCTTCTGTCTCTCTTTTTCACACAGTATTTTTATCACTTCTCTCTCTCTGACTTTCTTACTCTATCTTTTTCTCTCTCTCTATCATTTTCTGTCTGTGTTTCTTCTTTTCTCTGTCTTCTCTCCCCATCTCTGTTTTCCTCTTTCTGTCTTTTCCTTTCTCCTTCTCTCCTATCGCTCTTCTCTCTTGCTTTCTCTATCTTTCTCTTTCTCTCTCCTTTTTTCTCCCACCCATTATTTTTATCACTGTTCTCTCTATATTTCTTACTCTCTCTTTCTTACTCCCTCTCTTTCTGTCTCTTTGTTTTTCCTTTCTCCTTTTCTTTTATTTTCTCTTTCTCTCTTCTCTCTCTCTGTTCTCTTTTCTTTCTGTCTTTCTCTCTCTGTCTGTCCCTCACTCTCCTCTCTTTCTGTATCATTATCTTTTTATCAGTCTGTGGCTCTCTTTCTCCATTTTGAGCCCCCCCCCCTCTCTCCCTCTCTCTCTCTCTCTCTCTCTCTCTCTCTCTCTCCCCATTTAAAAGCCTGCACAGACAGGAGGATGACACGGGTACACCTCGGTCGTCCGAAAACCTTTTTGCCGTTATCATCTTTTACATCCTGTTCGTCTAGCCCTCCATTAAACAGGATGAATAAGCCCCACTCACGAGTGCTGTGTGTGTGTGTGTTTTGTGGTATGTGTTGGGGGGTGGGGGGTGGGGGGTGGGGGGCTTTTTAAGCCAGTACCTGGCCACTAAGTGCTGCACAGCTGACGCCCTTAAACATGAAGATTCAGAAACTCACCCTTAATTATTTATAACACTAAATAGGTCACTGGTTCTCATTATGAGTCGCAAGCAGCAACACGCGCTGCAGCAGATGAAGCGGGATCCACTGTAACGATGCAAGAGAAGAAAACACGGGCCAGCGAGCACACTGCCTCAGCCATGTGTGTTTGTGTGTGTGCTTTTGTAACCAAAAGCTGTCCCGGCATCGTTTAGTTACAGCCTGTTTAGAAATCCTACTGTTGTTGTCAATATTTATAGTGTAATAGTATATAATACACAGTGATGTGCAAAAGACAGAGACTCATTTATTTCATTTCCAGTCAAAAAAGCCATTAAGGACATTATGTTATTCATTTTTCAGAAGAGACTTCCGAGGAGATTAAATATAAGATATCCACTTGCATAAGGAAGTAGAGCGTCAAGCAAAGTAAATGAAAATAACAGGAGTTTCCAAAACTACAGCTGTAAAAAAATACTATTTACACAGAAAATGGGGCTCCTAATAGTGTGGTTATATTAATTACAAAAGCTTGTTGGTTTTTAATGTATTGCCGTCTGAGGGGTTCAGTATTCAGTATTTCTCTGGATTTCCCAAATCTTTTGATATTATGCACCATATAGGATGAAATACCTAAAATCCTTGCAGTTGTTCACTGAGGAACAGTTACTAGTTTTTGTTCACTTAGACTTATAAATAAACCTTAAAAATGTTAGCTCACACTTGCTAGCTATTTAACATTAGGTGAAAACTTGAAAACAATACTGTATTAATCAACTAGCATCTCGCTGCTGTCCAAAAAAGACCAAGTATCTTCAAAATGGTCAGTTTACAGGAGAGGGCAAAAACATTCTTTATTTTAACTGTAAGTTAATGTAAAGAGATGTTATCCCAAGCCATTTTGGAGCATTTCTATTAGTCCATTCACCATGAAACTGTCACACAGTATAAAAGACGGCTGCTGAGCTCAAATGGCATAGATATGTAAACATCTAAAAAACATGGAGATGTGTGTTTTTCTTTGGACAGCGATGATATCTAACTAGATCATGTGTTAGATTAATGCCGGCAACACTTTGTTGCAGACTGCAAGATACTGAAATTGTTCATGAAGAATTAATCAGTGATGTTTACTGAATATAAACTTATTTGACAACATATAAAATACACACAAAATGTGACCAGCTTTATATTTTTGTCTGTGTTTTGGTCACATGGTCTGTCTCTGCTAAACCATGAACTACTCTTAAGGCCACCAGCACCTCACAGCATCCAACAAATCTGAAAAGTGTTTTAAAAGAAGCCGCATACACCACCGCTGGTGCTTAGCGACTCCAAACACTGCTTATTGTCTCAGCACAACAGCATGCCACTTTTACTGATTTTGCATAAATTACGCCCAGAATGAGACCACAGAAATTGAAGGTAGGTGACAAAGCTTGAAATTTATACAGAGAAAGCAGTCAATCCCAAAGTAAACTCAGTCAGTGTGAATCAGAAATCAGAGTGCCTTTTTCTTCTTTAACATGACATATTTCTGAGTGGAACAGGCTACTCTGCTGGGACATAATTGTGGGCTGGAGATGATCTTATTCATCAGGATTTGATTGGATGCCCACTTTTCATGATCAGCAGGATCCGTCTATTTTGCTGAAAGCCCAAAGGAAAAAAATAAGAAAAAGCAGACACTTTTTTGTAAAAAAAAAAATTAAGTACTACAGTATTTTGATGTGTATTTTCTGTAGTTTCTGAAACATGATTCATGAATTGAAAGATCACTTTTAATATGTACTTTTTTACCTTTAAAGATGTAGACAATGCAAAGTGCTGGTCAGCAGGCTAGCCTGTTAGCATTTGCGCTGCTCTCGCTTTTCTTACACTTTCACAGCAAAAGCAAGAGAAGAGCAAAGAAGTCAGGTTAAATAAACCCCTGTATGAGTGTAACTTCCTAAGGTTCTGCCAACGATTCTGCTAGATATCTGAACTACCTCACTCCAGTTAACATGAACACAGGTTTTCAGCGTAAATTATCTGAAATATCAATATGAAATATAAGTGATTATTATCCAATCTGTCCAAACATAGAAAGTGCAAGAATAAAGTGAGGAGAGTCAAGGAGGTTATCTGCCGACATGCATGCTCATGCAGCCGGGAGTGGAGGTGATGATGGGTGTTCTCGGTCACAGTGATAGAGATATTATTGATTAGTATAGTTTTCCTGACGGTGGAACGCGGTGACACAACCAAAGATCAGACGAGGTCTAGAAGCAGGCAGAAATCACTACACTTCAATTAAAGACTGCAGAGAGCTTAAAGATTTTGTCTTTTTAATGATATGCCACATGGGTTGTGCTTATTGTGACCAAGGATGTGTAATAACAAGGTCAAAAAAATGTCCATTTTGATTTCAGGTTGACTTTAAGATAAACAGGCGAGTGCTCACTGTGTCACCACGGCCAGTGTCACCAGCCTTTTTTCACCTTCTTTAACTGTTTGTGATGCCAAACGTGATGAATTCACTAAAGATGCTGAAAGAGGAAAGTGTAAAATGATCTTGGGCTTGAGGTCTGGCAGCAGCACTTTGTTCTATCTGCTACACAATGCTACATGACGCTATGTTGCGCAGTGTGTCTGGTGTACGGTGGCATTTCTGTGTTGTACTGACATACTCAGTGCCCTGCTCCACGAGTGGAATCAATTCTTGTGGTATCTCCGCTGCTCTCACTCTAAAGTGTTTTACAAAAGGCTGATGAAATCATGTAAAAAATGCAATTATTTACACTGAAAGTCAACTATTGTTTCAATAAAGCACAAATTCGCTCCCCCTCTAATAAAAGTTGCTCCAATTGCTCCATAGACGTGTAACGTTGCTGGCAGAACAAAACCTCTCCATTTTTGTTGTTTTTCAGTTTTTGACATAATTTGAAAGTATCTGTTGCCCTTCACATTGTGTCTTCATTTCATGAAGAATGGAACAAAAGAAACGACCCAAAATGACTTGGAAAAAAGTCTGGTTTCATTGACTTACATTAAAACTAAAGTAGGTTTTTTCCTTTTCCTGTAAAGTTACAATTTTGGAGATACGAGGTTTTCTTTCGAGAACAGTGATATATATAATGTACTCCAGTGACCTGTACTATAATGTACAGCTTATCTCATAAATGATAATGCTAAACAATTAATGGTTAAGATCAGACGCTCAGTTCTTTTCCACAAATAACCTTAGGAGTACATTATTGTCTTGTTGATCACTACTTCTCATCTTGTGTGCTTTGTAGTACTGGGTAGTCATGAAATACTGTTTTTAAGGAGATGCAACAAAATCAACTTATGCTAATAATGGGATGCTGAGAGGGTTTTGCCGTTCCTTCTTTCTGCCCATGCTGATAGACCTTTCTCTCGTCTTTCTCTCCCTACAGATGGCTACACCACAGACGACATTGAGTTCTACTGGAGAGGAGGAGACGGGGCTGTGTCTGGAGTGGAGCGCATCGAGCTGCCTCAGTTTTCAATCGTGGACTACAAACTCATCTCCAAGAACGTGGTCTTCTCCACAGGTACCAATCACGCACACCAGCACACATGCCCTACGGCCAAAACAAACGTGGCTTTGTGCGGCCAAAGAGAGACAGGCCAAAGCCGGAGTGTCGCTGCGACTGTGACGGCTTTGGTAGAATGACCCCGTCCAGCCTGCGAGCGATGCAGGATGAGTAAGTCAGTGAGTAAGAGAGCATAATTTGAGTTTTTTTTGGCTTGTGTTATTACCGTCGCTGGTCTGCCTTTCAGGAACAAAAAAGAGGCAGGCAAGGTCTAGGCTGGCAGAGTAGACGTTTCTGTGTTTTTTCACTTTGGGCTGGTTCAGATGCCCCGGGCAGGACTGGTCCGAGAAGTGTTTGTCAAAGTCAGGCATTCATAACACGAATCAAGCGATTTTGGAGTGATTAGTTTGGTTCCTTGGTCTTGTGTATTTGTGAGAATAAGGAGGAGCATTTTGCCAAACCATGTGCATCTTTTTCTAACCAAAAGCTTGTCTTTCATCATACAATTTACAGCTAAATTTGAAAATCTTATGTTGTTAACAACACATACAAAGATCAGGCATAACATTATGACCACCTCCTTGTTTCTACACTCATTGTCCATTTTATCAGCTCCACTTACTATATAGGTGCACTTTGTAGTTCTACAATTACAGACTGTAGTCCATCTGTTTCTCTGCATCCTTTGTTAGCCCCCTTTTACCCTGTTCTTCAGTGGTCAGGACCCCCATGGACCCTCACAGAGCAGGTACTATTTGGGTGGTGGATCATTCTCAGCACTGCAGTGACACTGACGTGGTGGTGGTGTGTTAGTGTGTGTTGCGCTGGTGCGAGTGGATCAGACACAGCAGTGCTGCTGGAGTTTTTAAACACCTCAGTGTCACTGCTGGACTGAGAATAGTCCACCAATTAAAAATACCATCCTCGTACCAAATAGTACCTGCTCTGTGAGGGTCCATGGGGGTCCTGACCACTGAAGAACAGGGTAAAAGGGGGCTAACAAAGGATGCAGAGAAACAGATGGACTACAGTCTGTAATTGTAGAACTACAAAGTGCACCTATATAGTAAGTGGAGCTGATAAAATGGACAATGAGTGTAGAAACAAGGAGGTGGTCATAATGCTATGCCTGATCTGTGTATTGTCCATCAAGCTTTTCAAAATATCTTAAATCCAAATTAACTTCAACTTAAAATATTAAAATAGATAACTGAGAGAAAAGCTCCTTATTTTGTCCCTTGTAATATCAGCACTCATCTGCACTCAAACTCTTTTAAGCTGTTTAAACCACCTTTAGGCCAAAAGAGTTCCAGCATGTGCTGTTAACAATAGTCTGCAAATGAAAACTGTCAAATAATGATTAAGATAAAATCTGCTCTTCATAGCTAGGAAGACACATTGGTGAACATGAGTGTTGCAAAATATACCCAGATATAAGCAAAGCACTGATACTGGTAGGTAAGACTGGGATTTATTTGTTTTTTTGATCTTGTACATTTGTGCTATGTCACCGGCCTCTCTCTCTCTCTCTCTCTCTCTATCTCAACCAGGTTCATACCCACGTTTGTCCCTGAGCTTTAAACTGAAGAGGAACATCGGCTACTTCATCTTGCAAACCTACATGCCTTCCATCCTGATCACCATCCTGTCCTGGGTCTCCTTCTGGATCAACTATGACGCCTCTGCTGCCCGTGTGGCTTTAGGTGGGATTTCTGTCCATAAATTTCAAATTGGGCTGGTTCTGCAGATGACAGGCTTCATACTGGGACTGGTTCTGTGGACCATGAGCTTCGTATTGGTTCTGCTGGCCACTGGCTTGATATTTGGGCTGGTTCTGTTGACAATGGACTTCATATTAGGACTGGTCCTGTAGGTGATAGGTTTCATTTCGAGGCTGGTTCTGTAGACCATGAGCTTCATATTAAGTCTGTAGACCCCAGGATCTATGTTGGGGCTGGTCCTATAGACTGTAGGCTTTATATTGGGAATGGTTCTATAGACCATGAACTTCATATTGGGGCTGGTTCTATAGACCATAAGCTTCATACTGGAACTGATTCTGTAGACAATGGGCTTCACATAAGGACAGGTCCTGTCCTGGGTTTCATACTGGAGTTGGTCCTGTAGATGGTGGGCTTCATGTCAGGGTAGGTCATGTAAACCACAGATGTTGTTTTGGGGCTGGTTCTGCAGAACATAGGCTTTGCACTGGGGCTGGTTCTGTAAATAGGTTCCATACTGGGGCTTGTCCAGTAGACAGGCTTTGTATTAGGACTGGTCCTGTAGACCATGGGCTTCACATTAAGGCTGGTTCTGTAGACCATGGGCTTCATACTGGGACTGGTTTTGCTAACCATGGGCTTCATGATGGGGCTGGTTCTATAGACCATAGGCTCCATACTGGGGCTGGTTCTGCTAACCATAGGCTTCATGATGGGGCTGGTTATATAGACCATAGGCTCCATACTGGGACTGGTTTTACAGAATATCTGCCGCAAATTGGGGTTGGTTCTGTAGGCCATAGGCCTTAGATTGAGGCTGGTATTGCACAGCATGTGCTTCATATTGGGGCTGGTCTTGTACAGTACAGCTGCTCAGACTCAGTCCTGGGGGACTTCAGTGCAGTTTAGTAATTTCCCTGCCTGAACACACCTGATTCAACTTGTCGATTCAAGGGCTTGATAATTAGCTGCCAAGATGAGCCAGGTGTGTTAGAGCAAGGAGAACACAGGGGTCCCTTAGGACTGGGACTGAGGACCACTCATACTGAACTCTAACAGCCTGAATACACCCAACACTGGCTTACCTCAGGAAAATATTCCAAGTATCATATAAGTATGATCAAATGCCTATGTTTAACCTGCCTGTGTTCGTCTTTGTTGTAAAAAGCACTATAGAAATATATATATATATATATATATATATATATATGTGTGTGTGTGTGTGTGTGTGTGTGTGTGTGTGTGTGTGTACATATAAATATATATATTTATGTATAGCTCAATATTTGATTTTATTTGAACTTATGACCTCAAGGATCTAGATGTATAAAGAGGCTATACATAAAACGTTTACCAATCCAACCACCAAACCAAAACTCAAGTGACAAAGATTGATTTATTTTCCTTCCTTGCTTTTCATCTTGAGCCATCTTAAATTTAATATGGGCAGGGAAAATGCTTCAGGCGTAAGCTAGCACTCAGACAATCTAGAAATTGTTTTAGGAGCCGCTGCTACCCGAGGCTTGTGACAGGTTTGCACCAAAACAGTGGAGCTATGTGGAGAAACTCCAATGTCCAGCCCTGTTCTAGAGATCTGCTTTTCTGCATTGTTTATTTCCAGCCCTTCTGATACTTCTGGATGTAATGTTAAAGGGACATTCAGGCCTATAACTAACCTTTAATATGTTACGTTTACTATAGGTTATGTTATGTAACATTCTGTAGTTCAGCATCCACAGTTTGTACTGTTTTTGTGTTTTTGTCCTTCTCTTACTACAACACCCAGCATGCATTAAGCAAATACTTCACGCATCATTAAAGAATCTCTACAGCGCTCACCAAATCCTGAATGTTAGCCGCTGATCTAGAGGTTACTAAACACATCTGTGGTGCTAGCTAGCCGTAGTGATATAGCACTTACCTCAGTTTTTCAAACCTGTTTCTTTATTGAAGGAGGTATTCAGCCAGCTAGTGGAAAAAAGTCAAACAGCACAAACCAAAGCACTTAAAATCACTTTCACCTTCAAGATGCATCATCAGAAGGGGATTTTGTAGTCCTTAAATGAGAAAATCTCACTTTAGATACTACTGCAGTTCTGCTGTAAGAGGTGAGTAAGCATGTTTCCAACAGACGTAGAAATTAAGAAGGCAGGGGCAGTGGGTAGCACTGTTGCCTCACAGGGAGAAGAGCCTGGGTTCGATTCCCCGGCCGGGCAACCACGGCCCTTTCTGTGTGGAGTTTATATGTTCTCCTCATGTCTGTGTGGGTTTCCTCCCACAATCAAAGGACGTGCAGTCAGGCCAATTGGTAATCCTAAATTGCCCCCCAGGATGTCCAGGGTGTTTCCTGCCTTCCACCCAATGGCTGTGTTTACATGCAAAGATTTTTTGCCAATCTGATTGATCACACTTCGATTATAGATTAAGACTGAAGTGTTTATATTCTCACTCTACTCAACAATCTGATGGAAAATCTCAGTTTACATTCACACTACAAGTAATCCGATACAAAATTATGCACATGTGTATAGAACCACTTAATGTAAACGTTGCCATGACAGCGAGCATCACGTGAGTCCAGTCAGAGTGAGACGAGCAGCAGTGAGCAGTGCTTGTGTTTTTGTTACTTTAAAATGATGTCAGACTCAGGAAAACATACTTACTAAAGGCCGAGAGGAAGACGTCGTGTTCTGAGACACATAAGCTGGACGTCCGTCCCACCGCTGACTTTTAAAGATTAGAGCGTAAACTTCGTCTCCTCTGCAGAGCTGTTTCTGCTCCGCCATGTTGAATGTAATAAACTTTCACTATGATGCGACGCACACGATCAGAATGTACTTAAACTTTCTGATTGGGAATGTAATCAGACAGGCGTTTACACGGATATTATTCTACTATTTAACGGATTATTTACAGGATTACCCACCTCGGTTAATCAGATAGAAATTGTATTCTGAATAGCCTCAATCAGACTAGCCTATTCCAATTGAGGTGTTTACATGGACGTATTCTATTCTGATTAAGCCATTATTGTTTATCATGAACGGATTATCAGGCTGCATGTAAATGTGGCTAATGAGCGCAGGGATAGGCTCCAGCTCCCCCCTGTGACACAGGAGGATAAGCGGGTCAGATGATGAAAGAATGAATGAAGTGGGCATGTTTTTACCCCTTGGATTCGATTTTTTTTAATCAAGATCCATGTAATTTTTTGCCCTTCTGTGTTTATATTTCTCTAGCATTTTGGTGGCTATTGGGATGTTTTCGTTCTGAGCCCAGTTTAATGCCCAGTTTATTTTATGACCCTGCTTCAGATGCTCCTGACTGATTGGATATTGGCTGCATGACTCTGGGGAGAAGGCTTTTGATCAGGTTGGACACCAAGAGGTCAGCAAAAGCCTAACGTTTGCGTAAGGTCCCACCCAGTTCAGCAGGACGCCTGAAGTAGAAATGAGGACGCTCTGTGATCAGGGCTTTGTGGCAGCCAGCCTTTCCCCAAACTAGATTAGATGGTGCCTGGGCTGGCGTGGGTGTAGAAATTGCCCGGCTCCAATAAAGCAGCCAAACAGTCAGGGTGCCCTGTTGAGATGGGGGGAACGGCACTGGGAGAAAAAGCCGTCCTCTCTGAACCCCACGGAAGATCGCACGGGCGGATCCCCTCTGATCTACCGCCTCTGATTGCGCTGACAAACTCTGGGCCGGATGGTCGTTACTGATGTGTTCTCTGGCTAATAGGGCCGTGTTCTGCCGTTATGAAAAAGTGCCTGTCTCTGCCAGTGGTCCTGCAGGGAAGGCAGCAGATAGAATAGGTGACTGATGAGCGAGGGAGCGCTTTAGCGTTTTGGGTTTGCTTGTCACAATCAATCTGTCTGCACTGAGAGCCGTGTGACAGCTGAACAGATGCTACAGCCTCCGCGTGATGTTTAGAGTGAAATACAATAGCTCTATTAGAAGCCTAAGAAAGTCACTGTCTCTCTCTCTCTCTCTCTCTCTCTCTCTTTTGTTCATGGTCTCTCAGTCAGTCTCTTTTTCTCCCATCTCTCTCTTCTCCCTCCTTCTCTCTGATTGGTTTTCTCTCTCTTCCCTGCTCTTTCTTTCTCTTTCTCTCCCTTTCTTTCTCTCCGTTCCTCTCCTTTTCTTTGTCTCTGATCCTCTCTCTTTCGTGCTCTCTCTTTTCTCATTCTCTTTTGCCCTCTCTCTTCTTTCTTTTCATCTTTGCCTTTTTCCCCCTCTTTGTTGTTCTTTCTTTCTTTCTTTCTTTTCTTTCTTTCATGCTCTTAATTGTTTTCTCATTCTCTCCTTTTTCTCAGTTACTATCCCTTTCTTTGTTTCTTTCTCAGTTTCTTTCTTTCTTTCTTTCTTTCTTTCTTTCTTTCTGTCTTTCTTTCTTTCTTTCTTTCTTTCTTCCTTTCTTCCTCTTTTTTCTTTGTCTCTGAGTTTCTCTCTTCCACCATCTATCTTCCTTCTTTGTTTGTTTCTTTCTTTTTCTTTGCTCTTTTTTCTTTGTCTCAGTTTTTTTCTTTCTTTCTTTTTCTTTTTATTCTTTCTTTCATGCTTTTAGTTGTTTTCTCATTCTTTCCTTTTTCTCAGTTCTCATCTCTTTCTTTGTCTCCCATTTTCCTCTTTTTTCTGTCTGAGTTTTTCTGTTTCAGCGTTTATCTTCCTTCTTTGTTTCTTTCTTTTTCTTAGCTCCTCTTTTTGTCTGTTTCTATTTCTTTCTTTCTTTCTTTCTTTCTTTCTTTCTTTCTTTCTTTCTTTCCCGCTCTTAGTTGTTTTCTCATTTTCTCCTTTTTCTCAGTTCTCTCTATATCTATATCTCCCAGTTTCTCTCTTTTTCATCCTTTCTTTCTTTCGTTCTTTTTTCGTTCTTTTTTTGTCTCTCAGTGTCTTTTTCTCTCATTCATTGCTCTTTCTCACTTTCTGTCCCATCTCTCTCTTTTTCTGTGTTGTTTCTTAGTTTTTTCTCCTCTTCTCTGTAATCATCTCTCTGTCTTGCTATCTATCTCCGTCATCCTCTCTGTCTGCTTATTCAGTCTCTCTCTCTCCCTCTCTCTCTCTCTCTCTCTCTCTCTCTCTCTCTCTCTCTGTCTCTCTCTTTCTCTCTCTCTCTATGGTAGTAAATTAGATCACTATCAGAGGCAGTCGACACTGAGCGTGTTTGTTTAGGTACATATGAATTTAAACAGATTGTACATACAGACGCCTCACTCATCAAAAACAATGGCGCTATGTCAGGCAGGTGAGCCGGCATGTGAGGAACACCGCCGGACGGCCGGAAACGAGAGAAATACAGGATGTGCTTTTGCAGCCCTGGCTGTGACGGAAGGGGAGAGGACAGTGACTTTTGGCAGCATCATTTCTCTGTTTACATTAGGCAGCTATGTTTTCATACTGTTTATTTATGGATCCATTCTGTGTGCTGTGAGGGTGATAAATGGTGACATGAAGCAAAGCAAGGTTATTTCATATTGTGTAATAAAAACGTGTCACTCTCTAGAATATAAAATCGCACAGAACTGGATTGAGTACAGTACAGTGGTGATGCTCTATACTGCTTCACTTCTGTACTCCTTTGTGGTCCATTGTGCTGGACTCTACTGCTGTTTCCACAGCACCACACTAACGTCACTGTCGTATCCCTGAAAAGGTGACTTTATAACAGTAGAATAACATTGTCTTTTGCATTTTTACCCAATTTCCTTCTCATTTTAGTCTCAACCTCAGACACTCTGCCCCTAATATCTTTTGCATTAAGTTGGCCACAACTATCAGGAATTTGATTGGCTATCTGCACAGCCTTGTGTACACATTACTTTTATCAGTCTGACAGACTTTTGCAAGCAGTTGGCTGCTCTGTTCCCCATGATCGAGCCTTTCAGAGCGAGATAGTTGCTAGACTCAAAAAAGTTCATGGATTTACATCTTTCAAAGTTATCCAAGAGGTTTCTTTGAAACATTTAGTAACTTTTAAGCTAGTTATCCTCAAGCTTTCCGATGCCTTTTTCTCTTTGATGGTAGCCACATTGGTTTGTGACAGAATGCACCAAACTCTCCCACAAAGTCAGAAGTCTGGCCTACAGGATTAGTGGCCAAATCTCAAATAGCTTCCTTTTTTTGAAGACTGAAAGTTATATTAAGAATACTTAATGGCAAGCAGGTTTTTGGTGATGTCATCTCAGAGGCTTTAGAGTAACATTAAATGATCATATGCACTGATAGTGCACTATGGGAGTTATATATGTTAAATTATGCACTGTTTTGGTCCAGGAGCCATTATTCTAAGACCTATATAGTGCATTAAGTAGGGACTAGGGCTACATTCACATTACCAGGTTGAAGTGGCACAAATCCGATTTTTTGCCCTAATGCGACTCAGATCTGATGTTTTCAAGGCTTTGTGGACACACAAATCTGATCTTTTCAGATCAGATCTGAGCCACTTTCATATGTGGTCCTAGATCAGATACGTATCCGATCCATGGCCCTGCAACCTTAATGTGACGCTCAGATCAGAATTCATGTGCTTTTTTTCCCCTGCATGTGCACCACCATTTAGCATTACCATGGCAGCAGCGCCGAACAGAAGTTAAAGCCTGTAAACAGTGGAAAAGCAGCTCATCTCACCTTTTTCTCCTTCATCTCGTTCTAATAATGAAGCTGAGAGCTGATCAGAGTTAATGATCTTCACAGCGAAGCTCGTTCTGCTCGTTAGTCTGTTTGATGATGCACGTGATTCATTCGAGTGACATGATTCATTGCTGAGTAGGATGTTCACATGCGGGTCATTTCAGGACGCCGGTTCGTTCACATTAATGACAGTTTTGAATCACTTACCTAAACGAGTGTGAACCATCAAGTCAGAGAGATCGGAAAAAAGTGAAAAATCAGTGAGGCTTGTAATGTGAACGTAGCCTAGGGACCCATTTGAGATTCTGCCTGGGTCTCCACCTATCACACTATACTAACAAGCTAGGAGGGTTAGAGCTGGCATGTGTTTACTCAGAGACTCATGAAACCACCACATTTTTCCAAACTGCCAGTAACACAACATCGTTGGACGGCTCACAGCTTTTGGAGGAGAACGCTAACTGCTAAGAATTAGCTAACAGACACTGTGGTGGTTAGCATTGTGCTGAGTGATGTTAGGAAAGGAAGAGCCACTCTACTCACCCAGAGAGAGTGAGGACAGTCATGCTGTTTTAGACTCATGATCCAGGAGTCACGATCATGAGTAAACTCATGATGTCCTGGGCGACGGGGTCAATGAGTAGCACCATTCAGGATATCCTTAACCTTACTGAACATCCATAACCTTATTGATCATCCTTAACCTTATTGAACATCCATAACCTTATTGAACAAGATTTCATACCAAGTCATTGTAAATGGGCCAGTCATCATTAGGTGCCACCACAATGGCAGCTGCAGGTTTATGAAGGGTGTAAACACTAAAAATGGGAAAATTAAACTTTTCTTCATAAGTTTTAATACAACACTCATTCTTAGCATTACTCTGTATTATTTCTTGAGTTCCTGTACTCTGTTGCTATTGCTTCTGTGCTATATTGCTATTTACATGGTGATTCTTGTGCTGCACTGTACTGTTCTGCTGTCTAGAGTGCAGTATTACACTGCTGTCCCTGCCGCTGTACTATAGCATTGTCCACATACTTAGCTGTATACTCGCTGGCCACCTTTTTGGAAACTCTTACCTTGTAGCTCCATCTCGCTGGTGTAGAGTTAGAAATTGTGGCTTATCTGTTGCTGTACAGTATTTTTTATCCACCTTTATCCATGGTCAGTACTGACATGTGTAAAAACCCCTGAAACACAGTTGTGTCTGATACACTCGTACCGACGTTACACACTCTATCGTGTCAGTGTCACTGCTGTGCTGAGAATGATTCACCTTCCAAATAACATCTGGACAACAGCTTTCCTGACCAATGATGAATGGGGCACAGGCTGGCTGTCAAACTGACCTATCAATCGTTGTTTCTTAGATACTGTTGCTAGGTTCAACAAACTTTACAAAACCTAATTCAGCCTTGAGACATATTGATAAAGTGAAGCTGCTCTGAGACAACAACAGACACACACAAGTAGAGGCAGAAACCTTTAGATCCCAGCGAATAAATGATAAAAATGATAAGTTATATACAAACATGTGATTCAATCGCGGGTCCCTGCTGTAGCGGTTATGCAGGATAAGGTTATATGTCAATAGCACTGGACCCAATTAGTATAACCTTTCACAACATACAGGATACAAAACATTTAAAAGTGAGTAATACACTGTAAATATAGGCGTTCTGACCCAGAGTGAGCTGTGGGCTACACCTTCTCATTAGGTTGAATGGGATTCAGAATCCTGTAAAGCTTGTCCAGCTTGGCAACAGTTGCCACAAAAAAGCAAAGCGTGGGGCACGGATAGGTTAATTGCGCATGGCTGATGGGCGAGAGTCTATAACCTTATACAATGGACCTACAGTCATATGCAAAAGTTTAAACACCCCAAATGACATGTTGTGCTGATTTTGAATTGAATAACTACAGGAATACAATTAATTATGGCATTTTTCTGTTAATTTTAGAGCACAATTTCTATTTATTTGCTGAATTTATTTTATTGGACCATAACATAAAATATAAAATGTCCCATAACTTTTGCACAGGCCACATTTTATGTTTTGTTTCTTTCCTATATGTTAAATTCAGTAAATAAACAGTAATTGTGCATTAAAAAGTGCAGAAGTGCGTTCTCTGTAGTGGATGTGTAACTTAATTTCAGTTAGAAAATCAACACAAACTTTTGCATTTGACTGTATGTAGTAGGTGTTTCCAAAAAAGTGGCCAGGGAGTGCAAGTACAAAGTAGGTGTTTTTAGAATGGTATCTTAGTCAATAAACCTAATATTTCTCCTATCGAGATTGTTGTAAGCCTAAGATTATTTACCTTATGTCTAGACATTTTTACTTGTTTTAAGCAATTTTATTAAGTAAAATTATCTAACAGTACTGGCAGAAAATTTAGCTTGTTTTAAGAAAAGTGCCTGAGGCCAGCAGTTAAATAATTTTACTTGACAAAACAAGAAAACAGTGTCTAGAAATAAATTAGATAATCTTATAATAAGAGCACAGCCATCTCAAAATGCGAAATATTAGATATATCGCCTGGATTTAAGATCATTTCACTTGAAAACATACCATTTTTTGCAGGGTAATAAAGTGAAGTGTGAGTGGCGTCATTAAGGGGGCCATATCCTACATTTAAATGTTGTCCCCTTTTGATGTCTGTGTGGTTTTAAGGATGCAAAAACAGTTGTAATTCATTTCATATGACCGTTTTCCAACCTCTTTTTATCCCTTAAAATTAAACAGGCTGTTTTTGTTACTGTGCCTTTAAGACCGATATAGGTAGACAAGCTCTCTTGTGACGGGTTTCGCTGTATTGTATCTCATTCAGAAAGCAGGCCAGGCTGAAACACTTCTTATAACTTCAGCGTGAATGGGCGGAGCTAGGCTGCTGAAAGCGGAATAGGTGGATATGTTTAAACAAGTTTTGGGGCGTCACACAAACAATGAAATCAAAGTGGGCTGTTTTTGCAGCTTAGTTTCTATGGACTAGGGAGTGAATGTGCTAACAGTGCTTGCGTCCTACATTAAACTATTTCATTCCAAAAAACTGTGAAAAACCTGATGTCCTGTGATGTCCTGTTTAATGCTATTTTTTATTCTCTACATACCACCTTGCCCTTGACCTGCAGGTATCACCACTGTGCTGACCATGACCACCATTAACACCCACTTGCGGGAGACCCTTCCCAAGATCCCCTACGTGAAGGCCATAGATATGTACCTGATGGGCTGCTTCGTCTTCGTCTTCCTGGCCCTGCTCGAGTACGCCTTCGTCAACTACATCTTCTTCGGCCGGGGCCCTCAGAGACAGAAGAAAGCGGCGGAGAAGGCGGCTACCGCCAACAACGAAAAACTCCGGCCCGACCCCAACAAGGTAGCGTCCGTCTGGATGCCCTCATGTCAAAAAACAGAAAAATAAAAAACAGAAAAAACAAAAAAAACACCTGGTCAGGGTTTGGTCCAGCGCAGCTGTTCCTCTGCAATAGCTGGTTTGTTATTTTGAGGTTATGTGTTGTGACTTCTGTCCCGCGCCCTTTCAGGATCAATGGGCTTTAGGTTTTGCTATGACTCTGGAAATTCACCTTTATGTTTTTTTCCAGTGGCGTAGGTTTGCTGATCAACCACAGTTTAATGGATTTTTACCCTCCAAAGGACATTGTGTGCTTTTATTTTTCCTCTGGCGGATCAGAACAGAGTTTGGGTAGCAGTAAGTGGTGACCTTGCCGTTTCACAGGGCGAGTCATCTCTCAGCTCAGGGCTGGCAGGGCGTCAAGCCGCTCGCTTCATAATCTTATTGAGCTTGAATAAGTTAGATGTGCCAAAACCCTTCTATCTCTTTCTCACTCTCACTCTCTCTCTCTCTGTCTCTCACTCTCCCTCGCTCACTCTTTCTCTCTCTATCTGTCTATCATTCTCTGAGTGTCGCAAAGCTTCCATTTCCCAAGTAACAGTGCTGATTTTGTGTACTTGCAGTGGATGGTGGGAAATGTAGTTCAGAGAGACGATGCTCTGTATGCCAGAATGAAACAGAGGGAAATTGACGTGTATGACTCGATGTGGGATCCAATCTTTGCGGAGGATGCTGCATTAGGACTAGGCGAGCAGAGACTTAAGGTACTGCCAACTGGAAAGTAAAACATTAAAAATGGATCTGCATCGATATAAGCAATCAGAAATAAATAATTAATGGCAATAATGAAACCACCTGAGCTGTTTTTCTTTTTTGTATTTGTTGATTTTTGGTTGGTTTAGAGTAATGGTGGTAGCCATCATCATTTCCACCACTTCCACTCCCCCTTTTTTTGATTTGATTTGCTCTTTGCACCTGAAACTCTTTCCCAGTAAGCATGTCCATTTGCTGACTGCAGACGACTCCTTTGCTTTTGAAGGGAACCAATCAGTGTGATGAATTCTCAGTTTCCGCACTCTTTTAACAGCTCCTCGTTGACTTAGCCTCGACATTTTCCACCGGGCGAATCACTGAGGTCGTTTTACGGGCAGTTCCGTTAAAATATTAGCTCAAGTGAGGTTAAATGACTCCTTGGAGGGCTGAGAGATTGAGCCAATGTAAATGTAGACCTCAGCAGCAGGGCTTGCCCAGAAGTCATTGCAATCTGACACAGCGGCTGCGTCTCAAACCACATACTACTACACTATACATGCCATACTAATGAATGTACTGCTAATATCTGTGCTGTTTTTGCATACTATTTAGTATAGTAGTATGTGGTCTGAGACGAAGCCAGCTTCTTTTTAGAAGCTAAAAACATGGGGGCCAAAGCTGTACTTGTCCCAGAGCAATATAACACTTTAAAATCTTTCTTGCTTAAAAATGATAACATTTAATGGTAATGCTTTCTGTTAAGCAGAACTGCTAATGTGATTTTCTTCCTTTACTCTGCTAGCTTGCTAGGTAGCAAAGGGCTAGCGACAACAAAAAAGAACAATGCGCCACAGTTCTCATTTTATATCACAATTTTAAGCGAAACAAAGCAGTTATTTACGAAGTTTGTGCACACAAAGTTTGCTTACCTAGCAAATTACCTCAGTAAAGCTGGCTTAGCTGTAATTTCTATTAAAAATCCCCTCTTTCCCTCGTCCTGCTTAGCATAGCAGCTACTTTACTCTGCTAGCTTGCTAGGTAGCAAAGGGCTAGCGACAACAAAAAAGAGGATCAATGCACCACAGTTCTCATTTTATATCACAATTTTAAGCAAAACAAGGCAGTTATTTACAAAGTTTGTGCACACAAGGTTTGCTTACCTAGCTAAATACTTTACTAAGGCACTCTTAGCTGTTGTTCCTATTAAAAATCCCCTCTTTATTGTTCCCTCCTGCCTTTGTCCTGCTTAGCGTAGCAGCTACTTGTGTAATGTATATCATACGCATTTCCAAGTCAACAAGGGCCTAAAAATAGTACTGAAATGAAGAGGTAGGCTTGGATTGATTTCTCGGTAAATAATAAATCGTTAAGTAACTCAGGGAATCCGGAAATGTTCTGACCTACAGGTAGTTTGCAACAGCGAATGTAATCTGTATAACAGCTGAAAATGTATACTGATCAGTCAACGATTTTAGCTGTTTAAAGGGATTTTCTAAATCAGTATGACAAAGGCACCATGTCAAAAATATAAAAAGATGATGGTTTTTTTCGGGGTAGCGGTTCTGGTGGTTAGTCAGCAGTCATAGCACAACAAAGGCGAAAAAGCTTCATGCAAAGCTAACACCCACATGAGCAGAGGAGGGGAGGGTGCAGTAGGCTTCCTCTTTATAGCGGGGTGAATCAGAGCATGTTGCTGGGTGGGTTTTTTTTTGAGGAGGGGGCGTTCAGAGGAGCCTCACGTTCTCCCCTTATTCCAGCCTTGTCCCTCCCTCCATCTCAGCAGCCCTTTCCCTCACCACTCTTCTGGACCTTTGCCTTCATGAGTTCGCCTTTTCCTTTGCATTTATTTGCCTGATTATTTATATTTGCAGACAGAATTTTAACCATGTCTTGGTTGAAATTCGGAAACGACTATGCTCTGTTTGCTATGTAGAAACTGCTGCTTAAACTACAGCATGGTGTGTACTACATATGACAATAACATGTTTTAATCAACGGTTTGGCCAAAAATCTAATTTACACAGTTTTCCTATCCCAAATGTAGTCGATTCACCAAGATATGTTTGTTAACCAAAGTTTGCTTCTTTAGTTTTGCACTGGAGCTACGAAGCTAATGTCGCTAACAGGTAATGGAAGCTTATGGCATTGTGTAAACACTTAGAAACTGTGTTAAGTTGTTATGGAGTTGTTAAGGAATCTCAAATAGACTTGCTTTTGTGGTTTCTGACATTACTGGGCTTTTTAAAAATGGACAAAAGCATGCAGCTAAATAAAAAAATGCTAGTTGCTGTTGTAAGGCCTGAATTTGCCACTACTTCACAGTTAGAGGCATGTGTTTAGCGACTAAGGCATGCAGTTTGCATGCTAACTGCCTAAAAGCTTCCATTACTTGTTAGCTAACAAGTCAACATTCGATGATATATTTATTGTGTTCTGGAAAAGCTGGGTGACACTGGATTAGTACTCTAATATATCCACAATGTATTCATTTAAATACATTTGTGTCCCTATACAAACAAATGTAATATTTTACTGTCATGCTAATCCAGGTAAATTTTGACATTTCATAAATGTTTATCAGTATCAGCAGATATTTACATGAGAAATAATGCTTGTTTGCACTGGCCCATATCAGTGAACACTGTAAGCTACTAGAGCTGCACAATAAATCGCATTTTAATTGTTATTGTGATAAAAGTTTCCACAGTAAACCTGAAGAAAAATGCATAAACTGTTTGGGACAATCAGTGGCAAACCATGACTAGACCTTCAATTTGGGATATAAATATGAAATATGAGGATAATGATCTATGAAAATCCACGATAATTCTATCTTCTGTCCCTATGGGATTCTATTAGGTTGTTAGCGCCAAGTTAACAGCGATCTATATGAATATTTTTTGGCAGTTTTAGATTAAACACAGACATTCAAAGCTTCTAAAAGACATTACATGTTTCACTTGAAGCTTGTAACAGACATGTTAGCAAAAGTTTACCTTGTAGAATTTTCACAGTGACTCTTTCAGCAAAAGCTGTGCCATTTCTAACAACCCACTGAATAGGCCGCCACTCATATTCTCAGTCAGTGGTGTATGTAGAACTTCCAGAAGGCCTAGAGTGACATTTTTACTCATGAAACAGTCTCACCTATTGAAAATCAAAACATGATTGGTTTATTCTTCTGTCACTTTGCAATTATGCTGATGGTTAAACTAACACCTTAGGACTTCTCTTCAGCTCCTGAAGTCCTAACCAATAGGAGAGCCCTCTTACCCATATCTACCTTGATATCATAGAGAAAAACAATTCCTGTTTGGCCAATTTTCTGCCCAGTGTTTTAGGAAATGAACCCTTTTATTTGCATCCAAAACTGAACAATGTGATACTTGCAGAATTTATATACAAACATGATTCTGATTAATAAAAATGAAAAAAAAAATTAACTTGTATTTTGCTGTTCTCACAAATCTAGAAAATCTACGAAATGTATGAAGCAGTAATGGCTACTGTTACAACAAATCTGCATCATCATAGGGAGCTTTTCAAGGAATTTTCATATCCAACAGCCATCATGATATCCAACGGCTTTAATACAACATCACATTTTAGTTCATATCGTGCAGTCCTATGAGCAACATTAGCCTCTGAGCTCCAGTGCAAAACCAAAGAAGCAAACTTTGGGCAGCAGAGATGTCTTAGCTGATAGGCTACATTTGGAGTATGGAGAAAATTGATTGAAATCTGTAAATCTGATCATTATCCTAACCATTGCTTTCAGTATGTTTTCCTCAGCAGTAATTTGTCATACATTTAACTTAGTTATAAATTATATCTGTGGCTAAGACTATATAAATACAGTATCTAGTGCTGAGTTGTAATGCATTCAATGATATTGTTGCTTTGCTTACATGCTATTCATAACATTGCCATGATGCTTGGTGGAGATTTATAAATCCAGTTATTTTAAAAAAGGAAATATTTGCTGAATATCAGAGTAAAAACTGAGTGGATGAGAAGAGTATAATTTGTCTCCCCACCTTCACAGATGAACCCAGATGACATCCGGCTGACCACTGTGGAGATGAAGAATGAGATGGGCCCAGGAGATCTGTCCCGTGGGCTGGGGGACCCTCGCAGCAGCAGCATGCTGGCCTACGACAGCTCCACGCTGCAGTACAGGCGGGCCGCCCTGGCGCGCCACAACTACGGCCACAGCGCCCTGGAGCGTCACGCCACGCAGAAGAAGAGCCGCCTGCGGAGACGGGCCTCGCAGCTCAAGGTCAACATCCCTGACCTGTCTGATGTCAACTCCATCGACAAGTGGTCCAGGATGATCTTCCCCACCCTCTTCTCCTTCTTCAACGTGGTCTACTGGCTCTACTACGTTCATTAAGAAGGGCCGGAGAGGAAGGAGAGTGGACCGAAACATGTTTAAAAGAAAAAAAAATAGAGAGAATTTAAAAAAAAAACAAAGCAAAACAAAACTGCGCCCCTTTTTCTCTGATTTCTTTCTTGCTGTTATGGAGGAGACTTGGAACGTATGGGGACGAAAAAAACATCAGGATTGACTTTTTTTTTTTGTTGTTGTTCTGAGAGCACCATAATAAAGACTGACAAACACACCAACAAAGACTGAAAAACTGGGGCCTGTGGCGGAGTTTCAGTATATCACGTATATTTGTCATTCGTAGCTTACTCGCTTACTCTGTGGATCAAATATTTATGCTTGTGTTTGCATATCTTTTAAGGATTCGTTTTTTTGGTTAGTATATCTATTTACTTCGTAGCCAATGCTAACTGCATCCTGGAAAGCTTTATAGATGATTTTTTGAAGGAGTCATCCTTGAAAGCCTATTTTCCTATAGTTAAAACTGCTGTCTTTCAGACATCTTTTTAAAAAAAAAAAAAAACGCATGCTTCAGTTTGTTTTCATTTCTGCATCTCCTGCGGCGAGATGGAGCACAATGCATTTTAGTTTTGACTGGTTAAAGATCCTTCTATTCTTTCGAAATGAGTTCGCTTGGGCGCAAATCGCAGAACACTGTCTTTACGGGAGCCAAACAGGGTAAATACACGCCAGGTAACTTGTTGTCATCGTGACGTTGCCGTCGTTGGAGCGGATGTGGATGGGCCTGTATGGGGAGCTCTCTCCTACACACCCAAAATGGCTTAAATTTGCCCCTCCTATGGTGGGGACTCTGAACTTTTGAGGGAAATCGAACGAGATTGGGGCAAACAAAACATGACTGAGGACATTCGTAGCCCCGTGGAAGGACAAGATAGAGATGCATCACTATCCTGGCAATCTGTCCAAACGTAGGTCATCAAAAAACACTACACAATCCTCATCTCTGCACTGTATAAACTCATGGGCGGCGATCAACGGAGAGCAAGCGGCTGACTGACATCTCTCAAGTGTTCTCAACAAAGTGATATAATGGACAAGGTGAGTTTCCCCTTGATATAAAGAGATACAGCATACTTGTAATTCATTATCACTACCAATAGATTTAAGTTAAGAAAAAAAAATCATAGATGATATTAAATCATATTAAAAAAAAGACACAATTTTGTAATTCAGTAGTTATACTATCAGATGTTAATGTTATAAATCATTATTTAAACATGTATTTTTTGGTGTACTAGGTTTCTTATTGTTGAGAAAGATCTTAAATTCGTGCGGAGCAGGCAAACAACCAGAATCTTTCTCAAGGCCTGTACGTGCACCTGTTGAGAGTACAGAATGCTGAAAACGAATAAAGTCACCATATCAAAACACGACAGTATCTGGATAGAACAATCGAGGCATCTGGAAGGCAATTTTGTACAAAATCCTGTAAATTGTAATGATATTTCATAATGACCTGTAAATATATATTGTGTAATGACTGTCAACAATAACAAAATGTATCTAAATTAAATGATTAAAGCTGAATTAAGCTTATATCTGTTTTTGGAGTGTATTGAGTATGTTGCTTTTTTAGATTTGTGAATGGTCCTTAAACCTTTGACCCAGGTTATACAGGGAAAATTGGTACCAAAACAAATTGGTCAAACAGCAACACTGATGCCAAAATGGGTTCTTGGGAGTGACATCATAGATTAAACATTGCTGAGTCTCTAAAAAGCCACTTTAAGGTACCACTTTACAATAAAACTACCTTTATAAAGTGTTTAGGAACAGTTTAAATTAGTTTCATTAATGGTTATTACTATTACTAAGCCTCACTTTTGGTGGTTATTAGTGTTAATAACTCCTTAACAAGTGATCATAGACCATTTGAGATGCCAAGAAACCTCAAACCAAACAGTAAAACCTAACAATTCAACAATTAGAAAACCACATTGACTAATAACACAAAGCACAACAGATACCAAGGACGCTTTAGGCCATTGTTTTAGCCCTGGTTCTGAGGCCCACTGCCCTGCATGCTTTTCCTGCTTTAACACACTGACTTTAACTCAATAATAGACTGTTAATGAGCTGATTAATTGGATCTGGTGTGTTTGGAGCAGGGAAAAGTGCAGAGCAGTGGGCCTCAAGGACCAGGGTTGAGAAACACTGCTTTAGGAAAGCCACAGATATCTCAGAGTGGGAGAGCAGTACACCTGGAACGCTGTCCTGAAAAGGGTGCCACCGACCCTCAAGGATCACTATAATACTTCGTTTGGGTCCTGTATACTTTACTGCGTATACTTCGGAATGCAAATTTAGTGATTGAAGTTCATTTAGGCCAAATGATCATTTCTAACTAACACATATTACCACATAACAACACATCCTGCTGGTGGTTGAATGATTGTAACTTATTAAGATATATCTGATGATGCTGACTGTTATAATGCTGACTGATGAAGACAAAGTAATATAAGTAACCTGTAAGATCTGAGTTTAACAGTATAAACGAATGTGGGATCACTATTTGGCAAGCAACAGGTCACTGTTACTTTTATATGACTGGTTTTGGTTTTTAAAGGTGGTTATGAGCTCATTAATAAACATTAATAAACAATTGTTTTAACCATTCATTAACCTTTTATAAGGATAGTTTAATTGTAAAGTGGTTCCGAGTTTTTTAATGGATGGTTCTTTAGAAATTAGATATGTGAGTGTGAAGAACCTTGTTAAAGTTTAATGTGAAGGATCTCCATAAATTAATAGCATAATCTAGATCTGGTCTGATGCCGGTTAGGGGTATCAGAAAATGCTAGGTGGGATATCAGAGAGGAAAACAATGGGCCTTATTCACCAGTATCTTCTAAAGTTTTTGTTCTCAAATGTGTTTTTGAGAAAGGTGCTTAGAAAAAGTCTACGTCAGATTGGTGACGTGTTCTTAAACCTCAGAACTGTTCACACCTTTGTGCTCTTGAGTGTGTGTAGATTCTGTTCTTACCTGAGAACAAACCCAAATAAGAAAACACTGGTGAATGTCAGAGTTTTTGTGGAAACTGCGTAAGTAGGTTTTGAAAATAAATGTATTCTTAAGAGCAGTTGCTGAATGAGGCCCATTGAGTCTAATCCAATTTTGTAACGTGTCTAGACTGAAATAGCACTGACTCACAGCATGCTGTGATGTTTTTAGCTGTGTACTTCTTACTGTGGGGTAGAGTGGTTGAGTAGTTTCAGCCTACTTTTAGATGCTCATCTTAAAGTCAATCTAACATCAAATAGACCATGTTTACCTTGTTGGCTCATGTATCTGGTCACATTAAGCGTGATTTATCATATTTTAGTCGATTTTTCAGAATGTCAGCATAATTCAGTGGTTTAAATGTAAACAAAGTCATTCAGGGTGGGTTGATGTAGGGAAAATGTGCCAGTTCAGGTTTCTTTACAGTGGTGCTGATAGGAACCAGGGGTCACAATGTCCACAACACAAATGTAGCCATTTTATTCCCTATCCAAAACCACCAGTGAACCTACACGTGGCTTCTGAGTGTTTAATATGTAATGTTGATGATGGTAAAAGTTGTCTTTGGGGACTACTTTGCCTGTGTGTACAGACAAGTCATATGCAAAAATTTGTGCACCCCTGGTCAAATGACATTGTTTGCTTATTTTCTAAGTGAAAATAAGTGAACACATCCTCCACAGAGTAAACACATATGGCGTTTTTCTGTAAATGTTAGTGCACAATTTCTATTCATATGCTGAGTTTAACATATTGGAAAAATAAAAGATGAAATGTAAATGTGCCTTAACTTTAGCACAGGCTAATTTGGGAGGCCCAAACTTGTGCAGCATTCAACTGTGAATGAACGGCTTTTAAAAAATACATTTTAGGCCAAACTTTATCTTAACTTTATATCAAAACTATAATGAAAACAACATCTGAGGCATTAGGCTGGGTATACATAACCATTTCTTATAAATTATGAAGAAATGGAGGAATTTTCTTTTTCAAGATCATCAGTCTATTAGCAGTCTATAGTTGTAGTATATTAGTCTATTACTAGTCTATAAAGAAAATATAAAAAATATTAGTTTGGTATCAGCATCGGTGATGCAAAAAGTTTCAATATCTATAGTTCTATAACGATTAAAGACATTTTTCTAGAACCATACATCCAAGCCAAGAACCATTTAGGAACCTTTAGTTATGAGTCTATATATGGTCCATCTTGGGTCTTTATATATGACCTATTTTGTCTTTCAGCTTAGGCCTTTGGCTCATGCTCCAGGTGAACAGTTCCTGTTGCTGGCTAAAGATAATAAGCTGCTTTAGATAATCATCTGCTAAATGGCTAAATGTAAATGCATAGCCTGCAGTTCATTATCACTCATTTCTTTGAGCTCAGAATGAAGTGGCAGAACCTTAATGTACTATAATGTTTGGCAAACTCAGCAGTTTTTAATGCCACTTTATTACCTTTTTTTCGCAGAAGATTTTAAAGAGACTCTGTTTTGACATAAATACATGCCTTTTCCTGGGTCTGGTTAGGAAAAGGAAAGGTGATGATATAGGATGAAGGTGTATGAGAGTGTGTACCGAGCTGCCTGTGAAGGATTTTATCTTCGCTTTATGACTGAGTGGCTTCCGGAGAATACTGATAAAACCCAGAGAATATATAATGGATGAAAAAGCAACACATCCGCTCCTGTTGGGGGGGTGGTGGGCAAAAAAAGCGAGTTCTCGTCCGTAGCCAGTCAGCCACGGGGGACATTAAGGCAGAAAGGCATGAACGTTCCGCCACACTCCCCAGTCCAAGCTGAAGAATGGCCCCGTAGGCCAGGAGGGCCAAAACATGAAAGGCAGGCAGAAATAGGGAGAAATTTCTACCTTCTATCCCCCCTTCAACAACACACACATTGACATCCTCTCTCTGTGCTGCAGTGTTGATTCAGTGGTGCCACAAAATAATACTTTCAGAAATTGTATAATATTTTGTTGCTTTTTAAATTGTATATATTTTATATACCATTTGAAAAGCAGCCACCCTTTACATTGAGTTAGGATTTCATGACCACTTCACATTAAGGTCACATTAAAGGGCCAATATGCTACTTTTTTTGTATTTTTCAACCGAGGTCCACTTTACTTTGTGTATAGGTATGTATTTTATATTATATTATATAAGGTATGTATAATTTCAGATACACTTCAAATACACTTTCATTTCAAAATGTATTTTAAACACTCAAGTACATAAATAAAACATGTTTTTGGCCATTTTTATTCATGTTCAAATGTGTTTGATATATACATTATACATTTATTTTTTTTATATGGGTCATGACCATTTTTCAGTCTCTCTTTATTCTTTTAAATTAAACAGATTATTCCTGTTACTGGGCCTTTAAGCCTGATACATATAAACAACCTCCATTCTGATTGGATGCTCTAGGGGAATGAAGAGCAGTACATTTCGAAACATTGTTTATCTACTACACCAATTTTTTTTTTATTTAAAAAAATGAGGAAAGTGGAATTCCACACTATATGGGTCCTTTAACCGATGCTAAAGGGAAGCGTTTGGCAAAAAAAACAAATTTTCATAATTTTCCGCTCACCCCAGATGTAGGTGTTCAAGATTAACAGCTATTAATAAACAAACTACAGAAATTATGAACATCCACATTCTTGCATGATGTGCGTGCACAAAAGGAGGAGCCAGAATTTGGGCTATCTAAAACAATAATAATAATACTAGTAGTAATAATAATAAATAACAATGATAATAATAATAATTTTATTCATTGACTCATAATTTGTTTTTTTTATACTGGTAGAAGCTCAAAGTGCTTTACAGACAGGCAATAAAGCTTAATATCAATAGAAGGAATTAAAACTGAGTTTGGTTTCCTTCTACTCTGTGTCTAGAAACAACAGTAAAAAGGAAAATCATATTAATTTAAAAGCATATGAAGCAATGACATTAGATAAATACAAAAAGAGCTGTAGAATTTCAAGTAAAATGCTAAATTAAGGAGGAACATTTTCAAATGTTTTTTAAAAGTGAGCACTGAGCTTGAGTGTCTAATAGAAGGTGGAATTGAGCTCCACAGTTTAGAGGCTTAATAATCAAAAGAGTCTCTCCATGTTTTCTATATTTCGCAGAAGGTCAGAATCAGCATATCTAAGATAATTTGTTGAAACAAACAGACAGACATTCTGTGAGATATGCAGGTGCTTTAAGACTATTTTGAACTTTAAAAAACTTGTAAAAGGCAGTCAGTGCAGGTCTTTCAAAATGGGGCTGATATGGGCTGCCTGCTGCGTTTATCTTCATGGTGAAGTTTTGATCATCATTGTTAGTTTACAGTGAGTCATGCTGCATCTTAAACTACATCAACAACCTCAATGAAGACCTTGCTGTAGTTTGAGAGAAGCTTGAATTTAAGGAAAAGATCTGGGTAACTACAGACCCCATACCAAACACAAGGCCCAATCCTATCCAGCCTGCAATGTTATTTAAATTTTCTATAATTATTAGACAATCTCCTGCACTACAATCCCAGCATGCACAGCAACTTAATGTGGACTCCCACCCCACCCCACATCTCCCTAACAGCAGTCTTTACGCTAGCTGCATTTCAGCTACAGTTCAATCACTGTTGTCGGAAGAAAACCTCATATCTCCAAAATGGTAACTTTACAGGAGAAGGAAAAAACATACTTTACTTTTAATGTAAGTCAATGGAACCAGACGTTTTTTCCAAGTCATTTGGGGTCATTTCTTTTAGTTAATTCATGAAATTTACACAGAATGTAAAGAGAAACAGGAATTCTCAAATTATGTCAACAACTGAAAAATTACAAAAATGGAGATACGAGGTATTCTTACGATAGCAGTGATATGTATATACACACATATATATCTATATATATATATAGATATATGTGTGTGTGTGTGTGTGTGTGTGTGTCTGTGTGTTTTGCTATTTATGTTTTGGCGTATTTTGAATAAACAATGGGTAGTTTGATTTATATCAAAGTAAAATAAAACCAGACACATTTTCTGACCTGAAGATTTGAAATCTTTTAATATGGGAGTTTGACACGTCTGCTATAGACAAGGTTTGTTAATGAGATTAGCCTCGTATCTCTTATTCTAAATAAAAGCAGCAACATTTGGACCTCAAACATGTCTTGGCTGATTAACTGCATGTGTGTCTCTGCGCTTTTCTGTGTTAATGACATCACTAGTCTCTCAGTTCAGGAGCCATTTTGTGTCTCCGACTTTAGCTGCCGAGAAAACCTTATGAGCCCAGGTGTTAAAATGTTAATTATATTTTTCTTGAGGGGCATTAGAGAATTGCTTTTAAATTGGAGGGAAAAAAAATCTCACTAATCTGAGGTGAAAATTGCTTTGGGTGTTCGACGGCTTCTATTTTTCATCCTACCACTTGAGCTGGTGCTGTAAGGAAGCTAAATTCCCTCCACCTCCCCTGTGGAACTGCCTCAGTTCTGAGGCCCCAAAAAGCTCAAAGCCCAAAGATCACAATGTCGTGTCAGGAGGGGCTGCAGAGGAACTGTCTCGGCTGGAGAATTAAAGAGGAAGTTGGCCATCTCAGAGCCGGGATGGCATGTTGACCTGTGTAGCGCGGAGCTCGCTGTGACAGGTGCTGACTGCAGCGGGGGATTAAAAAGGCCGAGGAATGTCCAGGTGAGAGATTCGGGGACTGGGATGGTGCTTCATGGGGACCAGCCGAAGACTCTGAAGACTCTCCAGCCCAGAACTTATTTGAATAAAAAGCGGAACGTGTATCACATCTTCAAAACCTGTCCTCTGTAAATGCAGCATCTCTTTTGTTTCCCCAGAAGCTGTGAGTACAGCTGTGTACAGATGCTCAGACTGACTCTCTCTGTGATCTTTACTCAGTGTTGTCATAGAAACTCACTCAAGCGTGCAGAAACAGAGTCAAACTGGACCATGTGTAGAGCGGATGACCCATCAACACACACACACGAGCACGCCTACACGCTGTGAGGAGCCAGTCATCCATTGTCATACTACACCACACAGATGTGCTAAAGTACATTGTATATGTGTGTGTACTTAGTTCTTTGTGGGGACCAAATGTCCCCATGATGGTAGGAAAACTATGATGTTGTGCGCACATTGTGCTGATCCCTATAATGAAAAAATCTCCTTTAAGGCAGATATTTTTTCTCTCCAGCAGCACTGCTGTGTCTGATCCACTCAACACACACTAACACACCACCACCACGTCAGTGTTACTGCAGTGCTGAGAATGAACCGCCACCCAAATAGTACCTGCTCTGTGAGGGTCCATGGGGGTCCTGACCACTGAAGAACAGGGTTAAAGGGGTTAACAAAGTATGCAGAGAAACAGATGGACTACAGTCTGTAACTGTAGAACCACAAAGTGCACAGTAAGTATAGTAAGTGGAGCTGATAAAATGGACAATGAGTGTAGAAAATTGACCAAGCTAAAATGCTGGATACGGTTTTGTGGTCAGATGAGCAGCAATCAGCAATTAACAGTTTTTTAAAGATCTGCTTGCAAATAATTAATTTCGAATTACTGTAAGAGCAAATTGATTTTAAAAAATGCTGTCTGGAACAATCTGCCTTGTCTGTCTATCTATCTATCTATCTATCTATCTATCTATCTATCTATGTATCTATCTATCTATCTATCTATCTATCTATCTATCTATCTATCTATCCATATGAAGCTGTTTGAGATAGCACTGTCAGTGAGTGTGAAGTGTGGTCACTGCATAATGTCATGCATTACTTATAGTTTGATATCATCCCTTTTGTTCCACAATGAGTAAAACAGTGAGTTACAAATAAAGAAAGTCCTTCTATGAGTAGGTGTGTTTAAATGATATCACACAAATCAATCGAAAAACCCCACAAAAATAGTTTTACTATGACCATGTGTGTGTGTGTGAGTGTGTGTGTGTGTGTGTGTGTGTGTGTGTGTGTGTGTGTGTGTGTGTGCTGCATTAGTGGGGGAATGTAAGATGGGCATGAATAAAGAGAAACATCAGATGCTTTTCTGCTCTTTTAATGCTTCCATGTCACTGCAGGAATAAAAGGCTCACAGACCTTTGTCCTGTGCCTCAGAAATGGAGGGAGAGATGGAGAGGAAGGGAGGAGAGCAGGGACAGTGGGAGGTAGGGGGGGGGTTAGAGTTTTGCTTTAGCAGCTGCGCCCTCCTCCTGTTGGAACGAGCAGCCCAGTTGTATCCTGGGCCGATCCGGCTGTGCTCCACTGCTGCGACCCTGCACTCAGCACTACGCTCCAAACACATGGTGCGCTGCAGGCACAGTGGAGCTTGTCCCAGCCCCGAAATGGGTTCTGTGTGTGTGGGTGAGAGCGTGTGGGTGACTACACACAAGCATGGATCAGTGGGAAAGTATAAATTTACCCTTTTAATTACAGCACGCAAAGTTTTAACCATGACTTATGAAAACAGAATGATGTCTCCAGCAGCTACAGAGTTAATTTAGTAATTAGGAATTAGGAAAATCCATGGCATGTTTTAATAGAGGCTATATATATATATATATATATATATATATATATATATATATATATATATATGTGTGTGTGTGTGTGTGTGTGTGTTTTTTCAGTTTTTGCCATACTTTGAAAATGCCTGTTGCCCTTTATATTGTGTGCAAATTTCATGATGAATGGACCAAAAAAACAGCCCAATATGACTTGGAACAAAGTCTGGTTCCATAGACTTACATTAAAAGTAAAGTAGGTTTTTTCCTTCTCCTTTAAAGTTACCATTTTGGAGATACTAGGTTTTCCTCCAACAACAGCGATATATGTACATACATAAAATCACTAGCTGCTTTATTAGGTCCTTTGTAGCTTTCTTGAATTTACTGTTGTATGCAAACGTTTGGTCACCCTCGGTCAAATGACATGTTTTGTTGATTTTCTAAGTCAGAATAAGTTACACATCCTTTACAGGGAAAACATTTTAATTCACAGTTACTGTTGATTTGCTGAACTTAATATACAACATAAAATGTGGCCTGTGCAAAACTTGTGGCACATTGTATATTTTATTGTACACTAAACTCAGCATATAAACAGAAACTTTGCAGTAGAATTTTTCCAAGAAAAACTGCAGGAAAATGTTCACGCTTGTTCTCTGTAGAGAATGTCAGTTTACTTTCACTTGGAAAATCAACACACAACTGCACACTCAGTGTCCATTTTATCAGCCTTACTTACCATATAGGTGCACTTTGTAGTTCTACAATGATGGACTGTAGTCCATCTGTTTCTCTGCATACTTTGTCATCCCCCTTTTACCCCATTCATGATGTCAGGACCCCCACAGGACCACCAGTGATCAGATACTATTTGGGTGGTGGGTCATTCTCAGCACTGCAGTGACGCTGATATGGTAGTGTGTGTAGGTGGAGCTGGTGTGAGTGTATCAAACACAGCAGAGTTTTTATACGCTTCAATGTCTCTGCTAAGCTGGGAGTGACCACCACCCAAAGATATCCAGCCAAGAGCTGCTCTGTGGTCAGAAATTGATCACGGATGAAGGACTAGAGAATGGCTAACACAAATTTTGCATCAACAGATGAGCTACAGCCTCTAGCTGAACACCAGCAAGGTAGAACTACACCCTGCACAATAAATGACCACAGCTGATCTCCTATCTCTATTATGTCTATCACCTCTATGTCTTGCTATTTGTTAAAAAAATGGTCTTTGATGGTCGATTATATAGTATATATTTTTTAAACTACATACGCTTAGTGCATCATACATTAGTATACAGTCTAGTTGGCCTTTACATTAAAAATAAATATGCCATAAAGGGTTTCATCCACAAAGTGCCAGTGTGGCTGCAGGTTTTCACTCCAAAAATAAAGAAGCACACCTGATTCTGCTTGTTTAATCAGTTGGTCTCATTCTTTAAACAACTAGTCAGGTATATGACATGTGCTCTTGGTTGCAATGAAAATCTGAAGGCACACCATCCCACTATGGTTAAGGTTGGTGACCACTACCGTAGAAAAAACCACTTTTAGTTCACCAAAAAACCTTTCAGTTGCGGTTCTATGGCATTCTATGGATTCTTCGGATTCTATGGCATCGCTTCAGAGACTCTTTTTTGGCACCTTTATTTTTAAAAGTGTGGTTTACTTTGCATATTGGAACATACATTCCTTCTAATGTATGCAGCTCTGTTAATACAGCAGCGTCCCATCCCAGCCCTGCTCTCATCTATCCCCCAAAGGCCTCTGATTTCAGGTCAGCTGCTTTAACACCTACTGTAATGAAGTCTCTGGAGAGGATTATGATTTAAGCGTGCCGCAGCCGTTAACAACAGGCCTGACATCGTTATTAATTTACCTATAAGTAAAATAAAGGCCCTGGCGATATGTCTAAAAAGTGTATTCTGAAATACCTAGAAAGCACTGCTGTGAATTCTGGGCTAATATTCATTGATTTTGTCCTAAGCTTTTAACAGGATGAAAGGCTTTACTTTGTTTAACAAGCCTGTGCAGCTGAGCTGTGGATCTGGTTTTGATAGGAAACTCTTTTCCTTCTCTAAGAGTACAATGAGGGAATTTCACACACTCAAGTCATCAAAACAGTCTCTTCTGGGGGGGCTTCTTGACAATATACACCCACCGTCCACTTTATTAGAAACACTTACCTTATACTTCCACTCATTGGTCACTCAGTCTTTATGAAGCTGAACACAGTAATTTAAATGTGTGTAGCAGATTTTAAACTCGATGACAAACTGGAGCTTATTCCAGTGGTCATTGGGCAGAAGGCAGGAAACACCCTGGACAGTTCACCAGTCCATCGCAGGGCCAGAGAAAAGTACCTACAAAATAGTAACTTTACAGGAGAGGGCAAAAACACTCTTACCTTTCAATGTAAATCAATGTAAAGAGGTTTTATTCCAAGTGATTTTAGAGCATTTCTATTGGTCCATTCATCATGATTTTTTTTATATGCAAAGGACCGCTGCTGTGTTGAAATGATTGTTTTCTTTGGAGAGCAACAGTCTCTACCTGTACACCAGCGAGGTGGAGCTAGGAGGGGAGGGGTGTCTAATAAGTTCTCTAGTGATGAAACTGCACAATTCTGGTGTTGCAGCCTTTTCTATTTTCAGTAGTTGGTCTGCAATTAGTACTTGCATTCCCGTGTCACACCCCGTTGCCAGTCAGCCTTAGCAATGCTAACCTCACACTTCATTCCTCTCCATTTAAGAAAGTCACATGACCCAATTACTTACCCCCATGTGACTCATGTGTTTATGCTGAGTGGAATGTAACTGACGAGAAAGCCACGTTCAGGCCTCAGAGCAGGTTTGACTGCATGCTCACCTCCTCCTGCACAACACCTCACTTCCTCCTCCGACCTGTAACCTGACAGCGAATGAACTTCGACTTGGGTTTGCAGCTGCAGCACATGGAGTTTGTCACTGTCGGAACAAAACCTTGTATTTCTGATATGACAAGTCATTTTGGAGCATTTCTGTTGGTCCATTCATCATGAACTTTACACACAATGTAAAGATCAGCTGGCAATTTACATTATGTGATTAAAAAAAAAGAAAGCAGTGGAAATATGAGTTTTTGCTGCAGTGGCGAGTTGGTGAAAGTGTGCACAGTGCTCAGTGGCACAGACCCTGAAATGACACACGTGTTAACAGACACTATTTTTAATACAAAATGATTCATTTATACAATTTCCCAGTTTGTTTGTTGTGCAAAGTTCTTGTTGGTGCTTCTTTAGTTTTACACTGGAACAACAAGGTTAATGTAGCTAACAAGCAATGGAAGCTCATATTCCACCAATCAGCATTATGTAATAATTATTATTAATACAATAAAATTCATTTGTTTTCATCAGGGAGAAAACTGTTTAATAAATGTTAAGGTGTAAATGGTAAAACAAGAATTATAACTATATACGGGGCAAACATAAAAAGCCCAAGTATCTGGGTCATTCTACAGAAACGACCATCTTTTTTAGCGTTTACAGATATATTACACTTGAAAAACATTATAGGATTAGAATTTATTTATATTTTAAAATAAAACTATATGTTATTTTAACAATCACACCTTCTTGAGCCTCAATTTAGCAAAACTGGTCTTCAAATCAATTATATAGAATTCCAAGCACCACAGAAGAGCTCGTCCTCATAGTCATGTGTAAAGGGCGAGTGCCATATAACTGCAATAATCTATACATGACTATGAAATATATGATTTAAATGACATAATGAAAACAAATTCCAAATAAATATTATAATATATATGATGAAAGTTGTGGTCCCCAGGTGTCGTATCACTGGTGTCACTGCGTAACAAAAAATCTCTTATTTCAAAATAAGAATCACACTGATGACGTCACTTGACCTCCTTTTACCTATTTTCTGAGGATCTATGAAGAAAAGCACATGGTGAGTCCACTGAGTCTTTCAGTTATCAGAGATTTTCTCATTTAGCTCATGATTTCATATGAAGCTTTTAGCTGAAGTCATTGGTGTGACCTACTTTACTCTTTTTCTAATTGTGAAAAAATAGAATCCAAATGGATTAAATTAAATTATTTTAGTGGATGTTCCATGATTGACAACATGTGGTTTGATGCTCTGTAGCAGCCATTTTGTAAAATTCATTTTTCATTAAAATGTCTCTGGTGTTCCTGTCTCTGGTGGTACCTTTCAAAAGTAACATTAGTGACTCCAATGGATAGATAAAAAAGACGTTTCTGTAGAATGACCCATCTGCAAACTGGTAACTTCACAGATGACAACAAAAACACACTTTACTAACGTACTGAGACCTTTTGGTCATTTTGGATCATTTCTATTGGCCCGTCCATCATGAAATTTATGACGTGAGTTCAAGGACAGCCAATGAGCTCAAATGATGCAGAAAAATAAAATCTAAAAAATGGAGATTGTGTTGGACAGCAACAATATTTAAACAACTACAATGTATACACTGTTAATAAATGGTTCTTCAATGGTTCTTTAGTAAAGGTAACAGTTCTATGTAGAACCGTAAACACTCATACAACCTTTTGAATGCATAAATGGTTTATTGCATGGGCCAGTCGCTCTTGCCTAAGATGGAAAACCAGTTGTATATGTTTCTTTGATCAACCCATTTAAAATTATTCTATATAGTGCCCAAATGGTTCCACTATTGTTGCAAGTCAAAGAACCCTTTTTTATATTCTTATATAGAACCCTTTTTGCTAAGAGTGTATGAATACAAAAAATAACTAAATAATATGTAAAATAAATACAAATTAAATAAAGTACGGTGCTTGTTTCTTAATGATCATCAACAATGTTGACATAAGACTTTTATCATAAGGGTACAGGGACCCTTAGTAACTGCTTATACCACTTATACCAAGAAATGGCCCTGTATTTCGGGCTGCTTCACATTATGCAGATTGATGCTAGTTTGTGATTATTTAAAGGCATTGTGGGCCATGCTTAGCTTTTTAATATAAATAAAGCAGAATAAAGTGAAGAGTGCTCATGGGTAGGAGTCTATCATCATCCATTGCATTCCACAGCCCTAATGTGAGCAGTTAGCATTTAGCGCTGGGCTCATGTGGTATGTACTGCTCTGACAGCATGCTTTCTCTTCTGACATCAGCCTCAGTGGATGCTATGCAGTCAGGGGAGTTTGACAGGTGTGCTCCGAGCTGGTTTCTTTCTCCTCGTTCTGTCTCTTTCAGTCTCTTTCCTTTACTCACCCTGTCTGTCAGTCCCACGCACACGTGGAGGGGTGGGGTGGGTTTGGGGCCGGCCTGTCTGCAAGAAGAGCTGAAGGAGTGCTATACCACCCCTGAAACTGGATGGGAGCAGAAGATGACAGAAGCTGGAATGAAGCGGAGACACATACTGACGCAGAGTTAGGAGTTGGACAGCAGCAGCATCGCCTCTCACACGGGAGATCAAAGATTTGATTCCCATCCAGGCAGGAACGCCACTGCTAAATCCTTGGGCAAGACTCCTAACACTACATCCAACTACCAACTCAAACCAACTGTGGATAGAAGGACCTGCTAGATGCGTAGATGTAGATGTGAGAGACAGCTGACACATCATGACCTGGACGAGCTGGTGCTGCTGGACCAAATGGAGGGATTCGGGCGAATCCGAGAGAAAGCTGGTGTCCAACTTGCCTTACGAAGGCCTGAAGCCCCAAAACCAGCCCAATCGGCGCTATGCGGGGAACGCCATCAAGACCACCAAATACTCCTTCTGGTCCTTCATCCCCATGAACCTGTTTGAACAGTTCCACCGCTGGGCTAACCTGTACTTTGTGGGCATCGCTGCCCTCAACTTTGTTCCAGCGGTCAATGCCTTCCAGCCTCAAGTGGCCCTCATCCCCATATGCGTCATCCTGTCTCTTACTGCCATCAAGGACGCCTGGGAGGACTTCCGCCGCTACCAGAGTGACCGGCAGCTCAACAGCACGCTCTGCCTCATATACAGCAGGTAAACAAACAAACTCTCCTCTCGTGGGCTCCTGTCCACAGCTACACTCGTAAAAATAAAGGTTCTTAAATGGCTCTTGGCTTGAATGTGTGGTTCCAGGAAAAACCTTTGGTATAGAGCCTTTAGATTCCATAGAGGGGTCTTTAAGCTTTGCATGTCCCACATTGCATGTTTTGTACAGAACCATCCATTGAAAGCTTCTCCAAGGAACCTAAAGTGGTTCTTTTTTCACTATCACTGCAAAGAGCCCTTAATTTTAACAGCATTTAACCCTCTGGTGGCATTCCAGTCAAATTTGGTCCATTTGTTCTTTTCTTTCATCAAAATATGGTTTCTTTCTGTTTGTAAACCTCCAGTTGTTTTGTTTTTAGCTCAGATTCGATTCCTTCGCTCTTTCGTCTATTATAAATTAATTCTATTTGTATTCCTCCAGTTGTTTTCTGGTCAAAACTGACCCTTTTTCTCCATCATAAATATGGATCCGTTCTGTTTATAACCCTACCATTGTATTATATTTCATTTAGAGGGTTTTATTTATCCAATTTCTGCCATGAGGCTAAAACATTAAATAAATGTTTTTTTATAGTGGCGCAGTGGGTAGTGCTGTTGCCTCACAGCGAAAATGGCCTGGGTTCGATTCCCAGCTGGGCGACCAGGGTCGTTTCTGTGTGGAGTTTGCCTGTTCTCCCCGTGTCTGCGTGGGTTTCCTTCGGGTACTCTGGTTTCCTCCCACGGTCCAAAAACATGCAGTCAGGCCAATTGGATGTGCTAAATTGCCCCTAGGTGTGAGTGAGTGTGTGGATGTATATGTCTGTTTGTCTGCCCTGCGATGGACTGGCGACCTGTCCAGGGTGTATCCTGCCTTCCGCCCGATGACAGCTGGGATAGGCTCCAGCACCCCACCGCGACCCAGAAGGATAAGCGGTTTAGATGATGGATGGATAGTTTCAAAGAATCCTTCAGGTGATTCATTCAGATTTTGTACATCTGTGGTGTTCCTGGTCAGACTTGACCAGCCATTGAAATTGAATGCAAAATAGAAAATAGAAATAGAAAATGCTAAAGCAACTTCTAAGACTGAACTTAGTGGTGTGAAAAAACATCCCTGCAGATTTCTCCTAAAAAGAATGAATACTAGAATACTGGACATTCAGGAAATGTTGACATGACATTACATGTAGTTGTTGAGGCCTTTGTGTTAATTTCTTGTTTAATATATGTTTAGATAGATAGATAGATAGATAAACACAGCAGACGTAATTTCAAATTTCAAATTTCAAATTTTTAGAAACACTATTTGTTTGTCATGTGGTATATTTGCATATTTGCCACTGGGTCTTTCTGGCAGTCCAAATAACACATATATTGTGCTTATTTAAAAACAAGTGGCATAATCTCAGGTAAATGAGGCCTATGGAGTATATGTTCCAAGTATGGAACTTATTTTGAGAACTGCTTGATAACAGGTATTACACTGAATTTAAGGTGTAACTGAACAGCTAGTAATGACCCAGGAACTTATAATTGCCTCATTAAGAGTCACAAAAACAACAAAACACCAAATGTGGAAAGCTGTCTGTGAGACAGCTGATTATCCCTTTGTGGCAGCGCTTGGTTTTATGTAAGACAGATTCATCAGTATGAACTGTTGCACTCTGTGTGCTTTCGGGAGGGATTTAAATTGCTGTGCCTTCTCTCTGAAGGTGCATGACGCTGACAAATTTACGCCAGCTTTTAAAAACCTAGATGTGTAGCGCGTTCTTGTGTTTGTGACTCTCTCTCTCTCTCTCTCTCTCTCTCTCTCTCTCTCTCTCTCTCCCTCTCTCCTCCTTCTCTCGGCCTGTGCGTGTGCCTGCGTGCGTGGCAGTGCACGTTTGTGTGCATGTGTATGTGTGTGTGTGTGTGTGTGTGTGTGAGCGTTTCACTTCGTCTGTGTGTTTCAGAACCCCATGGGAATTTTTGACCTAGAAATAAAATTTGTGTGGGAGATTTTTTCTCCCTTTTGAAGAGCAGCACAACAATGTCTTGCATCCAACGCATTGTGTGCATTTCGGTAAAAACCCTCATCACAGCGTTGCATCAGAGGGAAGACAGAGAGAACGTCATTTAGATCTACTTTAGAGCCACCGAACAGAATAGCTGGTGAAAAAAAGCAGTAATTCCCCACACAGCAGAGACAGAGAGGGAGAGAAAATGAGGAGGAGTGAGCGAAGGAGAGAGAGAGAGAGCGAGGGAAAGAGAGAGGGAAGATTATCGCAGGTGTATTCCAAGATATTATTCTTATTTTCAAAAGTCACACCGAATCCATCACTTATTGCCATGGTTACTTGGTGCCTCTCATGTATTTTGAGCCTGTGCTCCATTTGGAGCCTCCCAGAGTGTTTCCATACACAGGAACCCAGGTGGGCTGCAGCTCAGCCACACACACACACCGGCCTGGGTCAGCACACTCTGACGTCCTGTTCTGACATGGCTGTGTCGTCCCAAGGGCATTTTCAAAAAGCTCCCTTATTTGTCAGGAGCGATGCTGTTTGGAGTCTTTCTTACCCATCTCTTGTCTGAGGAACGCTCTCAGGACCCTGAAGTGTTTCTCCCACTTTCAGGACAAGCCACTGATGTTCAGTTCTTCGAGGGTTCTTTAGTAAATGCAGTGGTTGTATGGATCATTCTACTGAACTGGTTCAAAGACAAGTTCAAAACACATTTCAGTATTCAGTCCTGTAGTTCCAGCAATAGGGGTCTGCTGAGGGGTCAGTCAGCTTAGGGAAGACATTCTTGATCAGCAGCATATGTGCTCATGCATGTTGCGTTCCATAGACATCATTTACTAAAGCAATAAGCCACCAGAGGCCGTGGATTACTGCGATTTTATCACGGCGGAGTGCCTAAAACTCCCTTCCCCGTGATAAAATCGCAGTTACTCACTGCCTCAAGTGGCTTATTGCTTTTATAAAATGGCGGCCAACATAAAATATATTACAATACACAATGTTTTAGATAATTATTTAAGTTATTATTAACAAGAATTCCGCCTGGAAATGTAGTTCCTTTAAAATATGGTATTGTTGCTAAGCAACCATTGGCCGCTGAATGAGGAGAAGAACGTTCGGTCACCAATCACTGTAAACTGCGGTCATTTGATGATTTTTAAAACCTTTTCCATATAACAGTGAACATATGATAACACAGCACTGTTTAATGCAAATACTTTCAGTTTATAAGTACTTTTTGGTCACTAATTTCCCACTAGAGGCTCTTCTGCCAGTCTGACGACGCCACTTTTCTCACGCTCGGGCTAAATCTCAAACGACTCCCTGCTCCCTACATAGTGCACTAACTTACATAGGAATTTAAATACTGGATTCTGCACCCCAACAATGCAAAATATCGCAAATGGTCATTTGGGGTTCATCCACATTCATACTCGACAAGCAGTCACTATTTGACAATAGAAGCTAGAATTTCTAAACTTAATGTTACACAGCACACTACTTAGCTAGGGAGTAACATGTAGGGGCAGAATCGCTCTGGCAGTTCTGACAGTTCAGAACAGATTAGAGCTGACCAATCAGAGCACAGCAGGCACGTCAGGAGGCGGGGCTTAAAGACACAGGAGCTCTAGCAGAGCGTTTCAGACATGTGTTTTGGTGTTTTTTATGGATCATCAAAATGTGATCATTGAAAATGAGCATAATACGTCCCCTTTAACTCTTGACGTAACAAGATTGTCATTGTGAACCTGTTACTTACTGATCATGCAGCATTTCGCCATTTCAGAGTTCAGACACAGTGAAAGTGCTTTAGATTATTCAGCTTAGCTTCTTCAAGTCAGAAGTCACATGTGGTACAGTGAGCAGTCAATTGCACAAATCTTCCAATTAGCCAGAAGTGATGAGGAAAAAAACAGAGGGATTTGTATTGTGAGGGCCTGTAAATACCTCTGTTACAGCAAATTTGTGCTTTTTTTCACAGCATGGTTTTGTTTGACCATGATTTGCGATCATTTTTTTCATATTTATTTTCACTCATGTACTTGAACTGCATGTTCTCATAAACCAGTTCAGGAGTGATTTAGTTCTGACCTGGGCCTTAAGAGTAAATGCACCATAATAAGTGTGCAGCATGAGGTTAAAGGGACCGTGGCTTCAAGCATCAACATGTTTTTCCTCCACTCAGATAGCTGCTGTTTGTACATTATGGCTTATTTCTACAATCATGAACTAATCCAGTGACATTAGATAGCAGCAGTAATAGTATTCACTTCACTTGCTCCTGATGTGAACCCTCAGGGGGAAAACATTAACAGTAATATTTCTTTCACTAATCTGATAGTCAGATGGTTATTGCTGTATGTAACGTTGCTACTGCTTGCAATATTCAGTGCGCTGTATTCAGAGGTGGAACAACAACGACTCATATCTCTGCATTTGTGAGTCGAGTTGTACGTATTTTACCCCAAGACATACCTCATTAGTCTCCAACATACTGCAGGATTTCTGAGCACTGGAGAGATATTGCTTAGTTTAGATCAACTCAGACTGTCCACTTTATTGGAAACCCTTTCTTGCTGGTGAACAGAGACTGTAGCTCATCTGTTGATGCACAGTGTATGTCAGCCATCATTCAACCCTCCATCAATACTACAGATCTGCTCTTTTTCTTCTTTTTCTGTAGAATTTCACATCAGACTATATTCTCTTGTGCTGAGAAGGGCCCATCATCCAAATAATATCTGGTCAACAGTCCTCCTGTGGTCAGAAATGGACCAATGATGGGCTAAATGTACACCTAAACAGTGGGCTGGGCCTGTTAGGAAGGTGTTTGTAATATAGTCAATTTCACTGGTGAGAAAATACCTTGCTTAGATGTCTAATAGTTCATATGAATCCTTTCATACTTGTGGATTCACTCGTTTCCCTCACATCTGATTCTCTAAAAGCTCTGTCATGCTGATGGTGCATGACTTGCTATGTCAGGGTGTTTTTCTCACTGTAGCTCATACCCCACCCCAGTGTGTTTTCAACAAATGTCGCTCATTCATTCGGTTTGTTCATCGTCTTTGAAGCCACTTGGAATGCAGTGGGTTTGGTGGACTAAAAAAATCTTTGAAAGGCTTCTGTAGGTTTACTGTAAATGTGTGTGTCACGTAGTTCTTGAAGGATACATACCTAGTGAACAGGTTGCATAACCTCCAATTATATTTAAATTACTGTTTAACCTACAGGCTTATTATTTCACTAATAACCTCAATACTTATTATTCAGTGCATCCTTAAATTATTCTGTAAATAATATGAAACAAATAAGTTATTTAGTTAGTAGAATGAGGAACTGATATGTGGGCCCATGTATGGGCCTTTAGGGTCTAAAGGAAATTCCACTGAGTTTGCAAAATGTATGCATAACTATGTTGTTGAGATGTAAACAAAGTAATTCAGAGTGGTTTGGTAGTATTTTCTTCTTTAAACTACTGACTTGGACTTTCTTTACAGTGGTTGTGATAGAAACCCGATGTCACAATGTCCACAACACAAATATAGCCATTTTATTTACTATCAAAAGCCACCAGTGAACCTACACGAGTCTTCTGAGTTTGTATATGTGATGTTGATGATGGTAAAATAGAGTTAAATAAAAAAAATTCGCTTTCTTTGGGGACTACTTTGCCTAATAACATGTGCATGCATCCTTCTGCTGTGCACAGATTTTACAAAATACATTTTAGGCCAAAAACTGATCCCAAAAACATTGTAAACAACGTGTCAGGTGACTATTTTGTGGCTTTCTGTGTGGTTACATGCTTCAGATGTCACACAATTAGAGTGGACCATTTCATATCAAAGCAATTACAATTACTTTATTTATCCAACTGTTTAATTATGCAGAAATTTTGAAAAAGTCATTGACATTTCCATTCAATATATTGTGATGTATTGTAATCCTGACTAAGGTAATCTATTGTAATCTAATCTGATCTAATTTAAAATAACATAAATCCATACTTTGGTTCTTTTATTAAGCTGTATCCATATATGCTGACTAGTCACTAGTTCAAAGAATAGAGAAAGCGCTCAAGAGCATGCGGCCCTCTATTACAAAGAACCCATGCAGATGTGCGCAGCTGTGCCGGGCAACACAGCCGGAGAGGTGCTGTCTCACCCTCAGACACAGCCAGGGAATAGAACCGCAGGTGCTGCCCAAATATTATTATTTTTCACACTTACACACATCCACTGACAGCCGCCTGCCAGAAATAGATGTCTTGCTTATCACAAACTGCAAACACTCGTCTTCTTTTGGAACATTTCTTATCCCAGGCATGATCACACTTACGCACATAGACACACAAACGCTGTTGAAAGAAAGTGTTTCAAAACATCCGAACTGGTGGCAACTGAGCTGTCGCTAAATTTAAGATGTCAAGACTCTCTCTCGCTCTCTCTCTCTCTCTCTCTCTCTTTTCGGCAGCTGCTTGCAGGCTGTGTGAGACGTGTTGAAGCAGCAGTTTTGTAGGCCTTTAGAGATCTGCTTGATAGTGTCATGATACTGCATATTTGGAATGATTTTATTAAAATCCACAGATATTTTATAATATTTATGCCCTTAAACCAGTTTTGTTTAGATCTGTTCTAAATGTTTAGCTCTCTGTATTGTTCACAGTAGATTTTTCCTCATATTATGCCTATGCAGCTGTATTCTGCAGTGAGTCCCTATTGCAAATATGCAGGTAAAGGGGGAAGCTTCATTAAATTGGAATTAATTACTGCTGTTTGGTAGATTGGGACAGTTTTCTTTGTGGTCAGCAGTAATGTTTAATGACTGTTATGTTTAGTACATTAAAAAAACAAGCAAAACACTGTCAAGAAACTTTGAGTTTTAAGCAACTGAATTAAACTTGAACTGAACTTTAAGAGACCTAGAATCATTTATAGGGGAGGGGCCTGCAGGGCTCACACTGTGGGGTGAGCAGTGGGCCCAAAGGGTGATAAAATATACACATATTATAATGAACTTGTCATGCAGCTGGGCTGTGAAATGCAGTGAAACATCCAACATGATTGTCAGATCACACTTCTGGATGAATGAGCAAAAATTCCCACAGACACACTGCAAAATCTTGTAGAAGGCCTCCAAGAAGATTGGAAGCTGTTATAACTGCAAAGAGGGACCAGCTCCATATTAGTGCCTATGGACTTAGAATGGGATGTCATAAAAGCTCCTGTAGGTGTAATGTGTAGGTGTCCCAATACTTTTGTCCATATAGTGTATGTAATGATTTATAACCATATGTTTATTCTGAAATTGTTGCCAGCAACATGTTCCAAAAGAGTGGGGACAGGAGCAATTTAAGACTAGAAAATATACAAATATAAAATGTTTTCAGGTGATGCAATTATGCTTAGATATAAAAGGAGCACCCAAGAAAGGCCTAGTCCTTATTGAGCAAGGATGGGTCGAGGCTCACCACTGTGTTGCAGGCATCAAATTTGGAATGAGCATATATATATATATATATATATATATATATATATATACATATATATATATATATATATACAAAAATCAATGAAGTTCATATGGTAAAACATCAAATACTGTGCTTTTTTATCCTTTTCAACTGAATACAGGTCAAACAGAATTTCCTAATCACCACTGTCTGTTTTTATTAGTAGACTGTCCCAGCCTTTTTGGAATTGGGTTTGTATAAAAGAAAGTGGAAAGCAGAGTAAAATCACTGTAACACACAGCCTCGGGTGGCTTTTTGCTTTTATAAGCAGCTTATGTTCAACAAACAATTACATTTGGTATTAATAATGATTAAGCCTTAAAAGCCCAGGCTTCGTACACACTAAGTCTTATTATTTAGTAACTACAGGGACTTCAATGCAAACTGGTTGAGCTATTCTTAGGTTATAGAATTGTGTGATAAAACTTTGCGTTCGCCCACAGGCCCTGGCCATTTAAAGGCTGGGTATTTTACAATGACTTTAAAAGTGGCTCAGCCAGTTAGATTCTAGTACAAAACAGTCCATTTTATAAATTGTGTATTATGTATTAGCAGTCATGAATTTAGATCAATGCAGAGTCATAACCCTCAATCTTGCAGGGAGCCCCAGCATTTTACTGCCTCGAATATGCATTACGTGATGTGGAGATTAACGTCTATGTCTAAATTCCAATCATAATCAAGTAGTTACATGTTTTCTTGATAATGTAAATCCTTTTAGAGAAGCTAGATCCCTTGAAAATGGTTACGTCTAGAAGGAAGTGCTGTGATCATGTGCCTTGCTCTGCCTAGACAGTGGATTGAAAAACGCCTTAGGGGTGGAAAAGCCACATTGGGCATCGTTATGTGTTTTTTTTTAACTAGCCACATCAAAACCACAGCATGCACTGGCTTACATTCAATAAGGCACATATGCAAACTACATTTCAGAATGAAATATTGTTTTTGTAATACCTACTCCATTGCCTTCCCATCCTGTTTACAGAACACGTATAGAACTAAGCAGTACTGAAGGCTCCTAAAGTGATTTTAACTGAAAATCCCAGTGTTCAGGGTCAGTACACCAAGTCTGGTGCTCCAAAACTCTTTTTCTTCCAACAAAGCAGCTCTGTAAGAAATTCACACAGTGTAACCCATTTGGAGAATTGCCATCCCAGCATAAAAGTCCAAAATTCTCGTCCTGTTTTGCGGGCTAACGTTCTTTTGTCAGCAGTTTCATCACTTGACATAACAGTTTAGAGTGTTTGCTCCAAATTTCACATCTTGGAAGCAACCAAAAATAAAGAGCTCCATAACACAATTTAATAAATAATAAAACCTATTTAATGATTACTAAGCTAATGTGGGATAGATATAGGTCAGATTCATACAGATAACCTATATGAAACTGACTGACATGAATAAGATGGCTATCAAACCTAAGATGAAAGTTCAGACATAGTTCTACAATGCATCACTGATACTCCTTCAGGCCCTGTGTTTACACAGCTTGTTAAACAGTCTGTAAGAGAGCACATTGTTTGCATACAACAAGAGCACTAAATATGACGCATCTGTTATCTGTCAGGCTATTGTGTTTTTTTGAGGGGTGGCTGATGTGGCATGTCGTAGAAGTCCTGCTGAAGAATGTTCCTCATCCAGTCCCGCATGTAAGACAGCATGCTTGATGAAACTGTCATTAGATAGGATTCTTTTTTAGGAGTCATTGTCCTTCTGCCGCTCAGCTGAAGACATATCATACCATTTAACCCAAAGTCAAAGCACTGGAACATCAGCCTTGCAGTCCTGATCATCCCCACCCAGTTCTAGTCCACTGTCTGTTTTGACACCATGAGATATTACACAGTAGTGTCTACTGTGACACTGTGATTTACAGCGTGAGGTATTACACTATAGTGTGTGTTGTGACATTGTGACACATTGTGAGATATTACACTGTAGTGCCTGTTGTGACATTGTGACACATTGTGACATATTACACTGTAGTGCCTGTTGTGACATTGTGACACATTGTGAGATATTACACTGTAGTGCCTGTCGTGACACTGTGACACTTACATTGTGAGATATTACACTGTAGTGCCTGTTGTGACACTGTGACACTTACATTGTGAGATATTACACTGTAGTGCCTGTCGTGACATTGTGACACTTACATTGTGAGATATTACACTGTAGTGCCTGTTGTGACACTGTGACACTTACATTGTGAGATATTACACTGTAGTGCCTGTTGTGACACTGTGACACTTACATTGTGAGATATTACACTGTAGTGTCTGTCGTGACATTGTGACACATTGTGAGATATTACACTGTAGTGCCTGTCGTGACATTGTGACACATTGTGAGATATTACACTGTAGTGCCTGTTGTGACATTGTGACACTTACATTGTGAGATATTACACTGTAGTGCCTGTCATGACATTGTGACACTTACATTGTGAGATATTACACTGTAGTGCCTGTTGTGACATTGTGACACTTACATTGTGAGATATTACACTGCAGTGCCTGTTGTGACATTGTGACACATTGTGACATATTACACTGTAGTGTCTGTCATGACATTGTGACACTTACATTGTGAGATATTACACTGTAGTGTCTGTCGTGACATTGTGACACATTGTGAGATATTACACTGTAGTGTCTGTCGTGACATTGTGACACTTACATTGTGAGATATTACACTGCAGTGCCTGTTGTGACATTGTGACACATTGTGACATATTACACTGTAGTGCCTGTCGTGACATTGTGACACTTACATTGTGAGATATTACACTGTAGTGCCTGTCGTGACATTGTGACACTTACATTGTGAGATATTACACTGTAGTGCCTGTCATGACATTGTGACACTTACATTGTGAGATATTACACTGTAGTGCCTGTCATGACATTGTGACACTTACATTGTGAGATATTACACTGTAGTGCCTGTCGTGACATTGTGACACTTACATTGTGAGATATTACACTGTAGTGTCTGTTGTGACATTGACACTTACGTTGTGAGATATTACACTGTAGTGACTGTCGTGACATTGTGACACTTACATTGTGAGATATTACACTGTAGTACCTGTCGTGACATTGTGACACTTACATTGTGAGTTATTACACTGTAGTGCCTGTTGTGACATTGTGACACTTACATTGTGAGATATTACACTTTAGTGTCTGTCGTGACATTGTGACACTTACATTGTGAGATATTACACTGCAGTGCCTGTTGTGACATTGTGACACATTGTGACATATTACACTGTAGTGCTGGTTGTGACACTTACATTGTGAGATATTACACTGTAGTGTCTGTCGTGACATTGTGACACTTACATTGTGAGATATTACACTGTAGTGCCTGCCGTGACATTGTGACACATTGTGAGATATTACACTGTAGTGCCTGTCGTGACATTGTGACACTTACATTGTGAGATATTACACTGTAGTGTCTGTCGTGACATTGTGACACTTACATTGTGAGATATTACACTGTAGTGCCTGCCGTGACATTGTGACACATTGTGAGATATTACACTGTAGTGCCTGTCGTGACATTGTGACACTTACATTGTGAGATATTACACTTTAGTGTCTGTCGTGACATTGTGACACTTACATTGTGAGATATTACACTGTAGTGTCTGTTGTGACATTGTGACACATTGTGAGATATTACACTGTAGTGCCTGTCGTGACATTGTGACACATTGTGAGATATTACACTGTAGTGCCTGCCGTGACATTGTGACACATTGTGAGATATTACACTGTAGTGCCTGTTGTGACATTGTGACACATTGTGAGATGTTATACTGTAGTTGTGTCGTGACATTGTGACACACTGTGAGATATAACAGTATAGTGTATGTTGTGCAGTTAACATTGTGATACATTATACTCCTTTCATTTAATGTGTAAGGCACTGCAAACAGCCTTAGAAAATTTGACAATTACTACTGAAACATTTTGGGAAACGTGATGTCCCCAAATTTTTGACAGCTAGTGTAAATGATCAGTTCCAAACATATTATGGGATGAATCAACATAATATACATGCAAAACCAACTTGAGATAATTAGTGAGTTAATTAATAGTGCAGTAAATATTTTGCTTCACATTAGATCAGAAAGTAAAATTAGACCAGTATCAAATTGAAAGCCATATATGACTGATTATAAGGTTATTTTACTGTGTTCTCTACAGCTCAGTATTCAGGCCTTTTTAACAGACTGTTTATATGGCGTGTGGCTTTAGTTTACATGCTGAGTGTGTGTGTGTGTGTGTGTGTGTGTGTGTCCTGCAGGAGCCAGCGAAGCTTTGTGGAGAGGAGATGGAAGGATGTGAGGGTGGGGGATTTTGTGAGAGTGCTCTCCAATGAGATAATTCCCGCAGACATCCTGCTCCTACACACCTCCGACCCTAATGGAGTGTGCCACATGGAGACGGCCAATCTGGACGGCGAGACTAACCTCAAGCAGAGGAAAGTGGTGCCCGGCTTCTCCAGCACGGTGAGGACACGGCTGGAACTCTCGCGACTCAGAACACTGTTTATGTACTAACAAAAATGGCATTGTCTTGCAAATGCAAGTACCTTCCACATTTCCACCTACATGTATAGAGTGATGGCAAAATAAAAGTACTAGATAAATGTAATGCACTGCTGTTATGTTATTATTCACATAATAATCACAAGGCTTATTATCCTGGAACTAATATAAACATTTCAGCAACTATTATAAATTATTACTGCCATACATTATTCAGTTATTACTGTCAAGCTAATACGTAAGTTGTGCAGTTTTAGGAGTGACGAGTTGAAGTCTGTAACTATCTGTAGTTCCTATGCAGATTTTATGTTTAACTTGTTTATTAAGAAGTATGATGTAATCATCATACAATGTATTCAGTTCATATTTGCTTTCATATTTCAGATTATAATAATAAAACTAAATCATATTCTGTCTAAGTGTAGCAGATTTTGATTGCGATTTGTGTCGCTCTGTTCAAAAACTCGCTAAATTGGAACAATTACAAGATCTGCATAGGTCGTTGAATTTACTTCATTCAAATGTGTCTATAATTTCCACATGAACAAAATAATTCAAGAACATTTCATTTATGGCAGATGCTCTTATCCAGAGTGACTTACAATTTGAGCAGTTTTACACAGGTAGGCAAAGGCAGTGTTAGGAGTCTTGCCCAAGGACCCTTATTGGTATACTGTAGGATGCTTACCCAGGTGGGGCATTGAACCCCACTCTACAGCATAGAAGGCAAAGATGTTACCCACTACACCACACTAACCACAACTTTATCTTTCTTCACTTACTTTTGGCAAAAACTGTGTTCATGATTTCATTCATGTGGAATCCATGTATCAATCTGAATTTTGCATATTCACTATTTTTGCAAGTATGAGTATTTTCCATGTTTATCATTTACACATAGTTAATATTTCCCAGGGTCTATTCTGAGTACCATGAATCCATATGCCGTCTTTAGCAGGGTCAGGAGTTCATCTTGTCTGGTACAGGAACAAAAATAGCTGTGAGATAACTAAGGAGTAGCTACACGGTCATACCTAAACTCACGGAGGACACGTCAGCCACCTCTGACTGCTCCCAGTAGTTTACATTCCGCGCGTATATGATTCATTTTAGTGACACGCAAAGAGCTCCACTGTTGATGTTATTGGGTTTAGAGATACAGGTGTTACAGGTTAGTTGTCATGATTTTCACAGGAGGCCACCACTCCCTCCTCTTTATTTGTCCCCCCCACCTCTCCACCCACACGTTTTTCTCTCTGTCTTTCTCATGCTGTTCCTCTCGCTCTATCATTCTTGCTTCTTTTTTACAACTATTCCCATTACAAAAAGACCTTTCTGAAAGCAGATGGGTTTTAAAGCAATTTAGGCCCAGTCTAGACTTTGGAAAATGTCAAATACACCAACTAAACCAAATTTATATTGTCGTATGTCTACAAAGAGAATCTGCTGTCAAGTACATTGATATAGATGTGAAAGCCACATGCAGCACTGTGCATACCTGAGAAATCTCCATTTATAAAGCTATTTGACCTGGTATTAGGCATTTCCTTTGATCAGAAAATGGTTTCAAACAATTTGCTTAGGTGTCCAAGATGTTTACACAGTACTGTATATAAAACCACAGTAGTGTAGACTGTTCTAGAGAACGATTCAGGCCCAGACGACTCTTTGGAAAAAAGTCATATGCACCAACTAAACAAATACACCTTATCTCATGAGGAGCTGAAAAGCCTGTCCAGCACCCACAATGTCTTATTATGCAGCCATGTTGTAGCACATGTTCTTCATTTCTCTAAACACTCTGAAATGTTGCCTCGTGATACCACAACGCGTGTGCATCATTCCATTTCAGATGAGCTTGAGCCCAGAGAAGTTGGCAGCATTTCTTGACATGTGACTTCTTCTGTGCATAGTACAGTCTTAACGTGGATGCAGCAACAGACAGTGTTTATTGATAATTGTTTTGTCAAAGTATTCCCAAGCCCAAGCAGTGAGATCCATCACAGAAGCAGGTCGATTTTTAATGCAATGCTATCTGAGGGGTCAAAGGTCATGTGCATTTATATGTGATTTTTGTTCTTGTCCTTTACGCACAAAGATTTCTCTGGATTCCCTGAATGTCTTGATGAAATTATGCACTATACACGGTGAAATGACTGAAATCCTTGCACTGAAAGGATTAAGGAACATTATTTTTGATCTGTTGGGTTTTTTGCTGATATATTTTTTGCAAGTGGTTTACAAAAAGACAGTGAAGTTAATGACATAAAACATTACATGGCTTGTATTTGTACTGTTTTTGTTCAAAAACAGGTCAAAGTATATTCATAAATCACTGGTTTCTGTTTTTACCTGCATTTTACCTCCTTTTCTTTTTGGCAATTGTGCTTGTTTGACTTTTACCTTAATGTATTATTATATTGAAGAAACATTCAAGAATCTGTGCCAAAGTCAATGGATCAGCATACTCAGCCCTAATCTCATCAATATCTGTATTAAGTCAAAGATACATGAAAATAAATGTTAAACCATACATGTTGGTTGTGTTGTGTTTCAGAATTCTCCGTTTGAACCTCTGAACTTCAACGGCGTTGTTGTTTGCGAGAAGCCCAACGACGACCTCAACCATTTCAATGGCTTTTTGTGAGTATCAGAGAAACCCTCAACAGTCAATTTCATGCACGATCAACCACATCCAGCCTCCACTGCCGCTCTCTATTTGCCTGATCCATACCAATGAACGGAGTGCGGAATGTCCGCTCTGTGTGTTTTGCCGGCCACACCGCCGCCTGTTCCCTAACAAGGGGAAAGTGGTACCAGCGGTCAAATTAGTGTCACACGACCCACTCAAGAACGTCCAGGGACGTCCGGGTATGAAGTAGGCCAGGAAAACAGATTTAGCTCTATTGTGCGTGCTGGAGCAGCTGTAGTAAGTGGGTTATCACGTAGCTGAGAAAGCGTGACACTGTGCTTTGTTTTATATGGGCCCTTTCCCCTCTCCTCAGACTGGAAGACAGTAAGCTGCAATAACATAATTAGCCTGCTCGTTATGATCAATTCAGAATGCCCTGAGAAGTCCATTTGTCTGTGCTACGGTGCTACATGAGACCTGGATAATAATTAACCCTTTAAACTCTAAGAGCTCACATGGGCCCACATTGTAACTTCTCACTGTCACTAGCTACATAACATACCCATTAGATCTAAAGTAGGTAATAAATCATGAACAGTAACAAGCAGTAGATAAGAAATACAAGGGAAATGCTGAGACATTAACCATTTGACAGCCTGAATGGACTTTAAACAGTGAAGTACAACACACAAAGAGAGTTCACACACCTTTTTGAAGTCCAAGTTAAATAAATGGAGACCAGTGAGGTCCACATGAACTAGGGTAGAAAACCCTGTGTACCCTGGAGGGCCTTGCATTATGAGTGTAATAATACACATACTTTCAAGTTTGAGCATAAGATTCAATCCCTTTTTAAAAATTATTTGTTAAAATGGCAATTCTATGTCTTGACTACATACTACACCAAGGGTTAGCAACATTGGCTTTGACTATAGCCATTCCATTTGCTATCAAAAATAACCAATGAACCTACACGCGTCTTCAGAGTGTTAATATGTAATGTTGATAATGGTAAAATGGTAGTGAGCTGGAAAAAAGTTTTCTTTGGGCCTTATGAGATCATGCATGAACCTCTTTTCCATGAACGGATTTAAAAAATATATTTTAGGCTTAAACTTTATCTCAAAACTGGTGTAAAATGATGACTCAGGCTTCAGGCAACACATCAGCAACCATTTCATATCACAACTAAGGATTTGAATACTCTGGTACTCTGCACTGTTCAAAGTGCTGGGATTTGAGTGATGAAATCACTGCTCGGGCCGATTGTTCATTAACCCTTACAGATACTTGAATAGGAAAAATAGACGAGATGCACACCTCTGTTAATAACACTCTGTGAGGCAGCTTTAAGAGGCATTAATCACTTTGGACATCTGGGCCGGATTCGTGAATCATGATCTTTCTCAAGAAAAAGCTTGCGAAGGTTCCTAAGACAAACACTAAAAAAAGGTTATGAGAATGTTCTCAAATATTCTCTTAAGATGGTCTTAAATTTTTTAAGCCTCTTTTGCACAATGTTGCCTCAGGGCAACAAACTCATTTTCTTCACTTTACAATAACATTATACATATTTAAAGACAACAATAGGGTTAACAATGAGGGGATGAGTTTGAGGAAGTCAATAAAATGCATGTACTTGGTCACACTATTGGTGGGCACGTGTGCGACAGTGGAATTCATTTAGCCAGTCACAAGCCAGGTCTCACCACTTCAGGGATCACATGGCTTTATATCGATTCTTCCCATTATCGTACAATAGCCACGTTTACATGCAGCCTGATAATCCGTTAATAATCCGACTAATAGCTCAATCGGAATAGAACACGTCCATGTAAACACCTCAATCGGAATAGACTAGTCCGATTGAGGCCATTCGGAATACAATTTCTATCCGATTGAACGAGGTGGGTAAACTTCTAAATAATCCGTTAAATAGAAGAATAATAGCCATGTAAACGCCTGAATCCGATTACATTCTAATCGGAACGTGTAAGTATGTTCTGCGCATGTGCGTCGCGTCATGGCGAAAGTTTATACCGTTCAGCATGGCGGAGCAGAAACGGGTCTGCAGAGGAGACGAAGTTCATGCTCTGATCTTTAAAAGACGGCGGTGGGACGACGACCAGCTTATGTGTCTCAGAACACGACGTCTTCCTCTCGCCGCTTCCTTTATAAGCACATGTGAAGCACGTTTTCCTGAGTCTGACATCATTTTAAAGCAATTAAAACACAAGCGCGCCAACTGGAAACTCATCTCACGCGGACTGGACCTCACGTGATGTTCGCTGTCATGGTAACGTTTACTCTAAACGCTACTCCACGCATGCGCGTCATTTTGCATCGGATTACTTGTAGTGAGCATGTAAACGAAGATTTTCCATCAAATCGTTGAATAGAGTGTGCTTATAAACACCTCAGTCTGAATCTGTAATCGGATTGGCAAAAATCTTTGCATGTAAACATAGCCAATGTTGCCTCATGGCAACATACGCCAAAAAGACTTTTAAAAAAAGTTAGACTTTAAAAAAAAATTAGCAAACAAGAGCTAGAGGTAACAGCGGAAAGAACAGCCAACAGGAAAAAAAATGCTCATTGGAAAATATGCTAATTGTGGTGTGACGGTGGAAGATGGACAGGAGCAGCAAAGACAGTGTCCATGATAAATATAGACGCTGACCTTGTTGACTCTTACAGCCTGAGACAAGTGTGAGGCTTTTGTGAAGGTGAAGACAACATTTATTTTCAGGAATACCACTTGTTCTTAGAATTATTCTCAAGAAAATAGTTAAGAAAATAAATTAAGGTAATTCTTAAGAATCTCAAAGTTTCTCGTGACTTTCTCCCTAAGAATGAAGTTAAGAAAAAACAAAAATTTACGAAGATTTTGTTTCTTAAGACACTTTCGTGAATCCCGCCCACCACCGCTCACAATTCTGACTTGGTAACTTTCGCTAGAATTGCATATCTTATGTAAAACCACTCTGAATGACTTTATTACATGTTAATCATTTAATTACGCAAAATCTTTTGAAAATTCTGTGAATTTCTTCTTTAATGGTTTTGTCAGTACTCAGGTAGAGATTGTTGTCAGGAAGAAAGCAGGTGGATTATGTCTCTGTAAGCTGACTCATCCTGATCAGATATCAGCCCTGCACACTACTCTTCATCTCTCACATCTCTTCATCTAGTCAAAGTGCTCAGCCAAGGCCCGGCTCCAGCTTCTGTCCAGGGCAATAAATATGAGCTGAGAAAATATGAGCTCCCTTTCCTGTGTTGCTCTGCCATCCAACATATACTGGCCCAATTTCCAGCAGTTCTTTCCATCTACAATTGAACATTTCATTCAGTTTTCAGGAATTAGAGGTTTGAATGTCAACAAATATAGCAGACACAACTGATGAGCCACGAAAGACCCAACATATTCATGCACATCAGTTTTGGAAGGATTCTGGCAGTGAAATGCATGTGTGTGTGTGTGTGTGTGTTTTACAGGGAAAAAGACAGGAGGAAGACAGGTTTTGGCATTGAGAACCTCCTGCTGCGTGGATGCACTGTCAGAAATACAGCTGATGCCTCAGGAATAGTGGTGTACGCAGGTACAGTGCTGTTTCCAGCCCCTGTGTCATGCTTGCTTTTTTAAAAAGATATATATAGACTTTTTTTTTTGCATGTTTTTCCCCTTAAAGCACATCAGCCAAGACATGTTTGGTGTCTGAACCTTCCCTGGAGCTACAAGGCTAATGTAGCTAACAAGTAATAGAAGCTTACAGCTCTCCAATGAGCACTGCAGACTACAAAGTGCATGCCTAAATCATCTTAAAACCACTCTGAGCTTCGAGTTGTCGGGTTGTCTCGCATAGACTTACATATGTGGTTTCTGACACTGTACGTCATACTGCTATCTATAAAGATGGACAACAGCCTGTAGCGATGAACACAGTGGCAGCATCCGTCTTGAAGAACTGTGAAAAATAATGCTGTAAAATTTTAAAAATTTTCATAAACACACTGTTTTGTTCTGTATATCTGCAATAACTCTGGACATTTTACTGCTAAAGGCTTCAAAGTAGACATATAATCAGAAGCACACCAAATTTTAGAAACTGCTTTCATGGTCAATTCAGTTGCCTGGACACGACTGCAGGTGATGTTTACTTGCCGGCATGAATTTCCACGATGCAACTGCTGCACCTACATCAGGGTCTGATACCCAGTAACTTGTGGGGGGCTACATTCTACAGAGACAGTAGCTACAGCACTGCCCCCAACAACAACAACCAACTGATCCACTGACCTCACTCCTATTTATATCGCTGTTGCCGGAACAAAACCTCGTATCTCCAAAATTGTAACTTTACAGGACAGAGAACTTACTTTAATTTTAATGTAAGTCAATGGAACCAGACTTTTTTCTGAGTCATTTTGAGCCGTTTAGTTTGGTCCATTCATCATGAACTTCACTCATAATGTAAAGGGCAACAGGCATTTTCAAATTATGTTAAAAACTAAAAATAAGAGGTTTTGTTCCAACAGCAGCGATATGGACTACACCCCATGTGTCAGACACAAGGCCTATTCTATTCTTGTTAGCTCGTTTTCACGCTGAGATGCACTACAGTTCCCAGCATGCATTGCAACGTGGGGTGCGTTCCGACCCCCTTCCCCTAACAACAATCTATGGGCCAGCAGTTACACAAAAAGAAAAGATGCCAGGTGTTTAGTTCAAGCAAATAGGCAGTTTTTTTTAAAAAAAAAAAACTACCCAAAACTATTTATTTCTACTTCCTGAGATTTTTTAATCTGGCCCTTTTAGTGGTTGAGCACCATATTAATCTACTTCATGGTTATTATCTCACTTTTCTATTATGTCTAATAATGTCTGAAGCACTGAAATGTCTCTTGCACACCAGATATTGTGTTAGAATTTAAAACTATTTCCTTAATTTTTCTGCTTTACTGTCATATTTCAGGATTTTTCTTTAACCATTTTTACCAGAACCATAAATGACTCAATAAACTGGTTTCCAGTATAATTTTATACTCATTTTAAAGATAATAGAATGTCACAGTGTCTGATACCACATAAGCATGTCTGTTTGAGGTTAGTTAAGTGGTAGCTAATGTGTGTACAAAAGCCTTCATTTCATGTTAGTTCTATTAGCCTTGGAGCTCCAATACAAAACTAGAGAACCAAAAACATGTTTGGCTAATGAACTTCATTTAGGATAAGGAGGAATACGGTACAGTTTATTATTATTATTATGAATAATGCCTCACTAATAATCAGCTCATAATGGAAACTCACTGTGCTGAATCAGCAGGAATTAAATTGAGCTTCCTTTTAAAGGTAGCCTATAGTATTTAAAAGTAGCATATAGTATTTAAAAGTAGCCTTTAGTATTTAAAGGTAGCCTATAGTATTTAAAAGTAGCCTTTAGTATTTAAAAGTAGCCTATAGTATTTAAAAATAGCCTTTAGTATTTAAAAGTAGCCTTTAGTATTTAAAAGTAGCCTTTCGTATTTAAAGGTAGCCTATAGTATTTAAAAGTAGCCTTTAGTATTTAAAAGTAGCCTATAGTATTTAAAAATAGCCTTTAGTATTTAAAAGTAGCCTATAGTATTTAAAAGTAGCCTATAGTATTTAAAGGTAGCCTATAGTATTTAAAAGTAGCCTTTGGTATTTAAAAGTAGCCTATAGTATTTAAAAGTAGCCTATAGTATTTAAAGGTAGCCTATAGTATTTAAAAGTAGCCTTTGGTATTTAAAAGTAGCCTATAGTATTTAAAAGTAGCCTTTAGTATTTAAAGGTAGCCTATAGTATTTAAAAGTAGCCTTTAGTATTTAAAGGTAGCCTATAGTATTTAAAAGTAGCCTTTAGTATTTAAAAGTAGCCTATAGTATTTAAAAGTAGCCTTTAGTATTTAAAGGTAGCCTTTAGTATTTAAAGGTAACCTATAGTATTTAAAAGTAGCCTTTAGTATTTAAAGGTAGCCTTTAGTATTTAAAAGTAGCCTTTAGTATTTAAAAGTAGCCTTTAGTATTTAAAGGTAACCTATAGTATTTAAAAGTAGCCTTTAGTATTTAAAGGTAGCCTATAGTATTTAAAAGTAGCCTTTAGTATTTAAAAGTAGCCTTTAGTATTTAAAGGTAACCTATAGTATTTAAAAGTAGCCTTTAGTATTTAAAAGTAGCCTTTAGTATTTAAAGGTAACCTATAGTATTTAAAAGTAGCCTTTAGTATTTAAAAGTAGCCTTTAGTATTTAAAGGTAGCCTATAGTATTTAAAAGTAGCCTTTGGTATTTAAAAGTAGCCTTTAGTATTTAAAAGTAGCCTTTGGTATTTAAAAGTAGCCTTTGGTATTGTATGTGTTACACATTTATTTGTGCACTGCGACAAAACTGAAAATAATCTATAATTTACAATGATATCATGATGATGATAATGATGATGATGATATCTCTCATTTTAAAAAGTAAAGCACATCACTGTACTATTATGCATATTATGTAATTATGGCCTTTACCTGCTTATTGCTATGTTATAGACTAGATTTCTTCATTGATGACTTATTCATTGCAGGCCATGAGACCAAGTCCATGCTGAACAATAACAGGCCGCGCAGTAAGCGCAGTAAGCTGGAGAAGAAGATGAACACAGAGGTCCTCTTCTGCGTGCTGCTGCTCATCTGCATGTGTTTGATTGTAGCTGTGGGTAAGTGAGGAGGAGGAGGAGGAGGAGAAGGAGGAGGAGGTTCTCTGCACTCTGAACTCCGCACACCACTTACACACTTAGCAGAGTGAAGTGAAAACATGAAGACTGTAAAGAAACGTGTGATAGAACACAGGTCTCACACAGGAGCTCTGTCGATCTGCTGAAGCTAAAAGCTGCGTGTTTATTCTGCCTGAGCTTCACCGCATGAACGATGATCTCACAGATGAAGATACAAAGTGCTGTTATGACCTTGAGTAGAAAACTCACTCTGTGAGGTCTCGACCAGCGAAGGACAGACGCAGAGCCTCTGAGGGGTCTGTTAAGACGGCAGAAGGCAAAAGATTAATTTCTCTCTCTATGTCTCTCTCTCTCTCTCTCTCTTCTGCCCTTAATTCTCTTCCTCTCACTCTCTCGTTTTCTGTCTCTCTCTTTTACTCTTTCTTTTGTTCTCTCTCTTATTTTCTCTCTTTCACTCTTCCTTATTCTCTTGCTCTCTCTTGTTCTCTTATTCTCTGTCTCTCTCATTTATTCTCTCTCACTGTCTCTCTTTCTCTCTCTTTGTTCTCTCTCACTCTTCTTTCCTTTGTCTCTATCTCTCTCCCTCTCTCTCACTCTTTCTTTCTCTCTCTCTTACACCTCCTAATTCTCTTGCTCTCTCTTGTTCTCTTATTCTCTGTCTCTCCCATTTATTCTCTTTCACTGTCTCTTCTTCCTTCTCTCTCTCCCTCTCTCCCTTCCTTATTATCTCTCACTCTTTCTTTCTTTCTTTCTTTCTTTCTTTCTTTCTTTCTTTCTTTCTTTCTTTTTCATTCTCTCTCTCTTACTGTGTCACTTACTCTCTCTCTCTTTCTTTTTTCTTTCTCTCTCTCTCACTCTCCCTTATTCTCTCACTCTCTATCTTTCTCTATCTGTGTTCCCTCTCTTCCTTATTTCTTTCCTCCTTTCTGTCCCTTATTCTCTCTTTTTTCTTCCTTTCTCTCTTCCATATTCTCTCTCTCTCTCTCTCTCTCTCTCTCTCTCTCTCTCTCAGGTCATACCATCTGGTTGCAGACTTTCTCGAGTGTCCCGATCTACTTTGTCCCAAACAGTGATGGGACGTTTACCTCTGCTGTTCTGTCAGGCGTCTTCATGTTCCTCACTATGATCATCCTGCTGCAGGTACAGCATGTTCTGCATAAATGACACAGTCTGTTTATGTTCAACTCTGAAAGGTTTCATTCATCTCATTTAAATGATTCATAGAAACCAGTTAAAATGGTTTATTTGAGCCTCCAGTAATAAACAAGACATAAACTATTTGACCAAAAATTTGGCAAAAATGATTTAAACTGCCAGAAGTCTGTAGTAATTATTATTGTAATTTTTCTATACATGCAGTGTACACTGCTCACTTGTTTACATATGATTACATCATTTCATAATTAATTACACACTGAAAAACGTGTTACTTTGAATGTACTCGATTCATATGAGTGTGTTGATGCAATGCATTTTTATTCATCTGGAACCAATGTACACATTTGAATTAAGCCTTGTGTGGTGTTGATGTGTTTGTTACTCAGTGGTCTGGTGGACCCACCACATTATTGTTTATTTAAATCAATACAGCCATAATAATATATGTAAAAATACCAGATGTTTAAAATATCACCAGTGTCCAGCGTAGGGTTCTCCTTTAGCAGCTGTAGCCAGTCAGCAGCCTGTCCATGTTGTCCACCCTCACACACACACACAGACCCAGACACACTAACAGCAGGCCATGTAGGAGGAGAACAGAGTGAAGGACACAGCACCTCCACACTTTTATTCACCGCGGGTTCACCCAACACCACATGTGTAATATAAATGTGTGAAGACACTGAAAATGGGTTATTTTATATGTTCTTCACAGAAAATGAGCAAAGGCCAAAAATCTGAGGTTCAAATAATAATAAATCAGTAATAATAAATAAGAAGAGGATGTCATGGCTTATACAGCATGGGGGAGAAAGGAGAGAGAGGACGTTTTTATCTATATTGGCAGTTTTGGCAGAATATGTCTATTCTCACTCTGCCTCCCCGTCCAGGTGATGATCCCCATTTCGCTGTATCTGTCCATCGAGCTGGTGAAGATAGGCCAGGTGTTCTTCATCACTCAGGATGTGGATCTGTATGATGAAGAGAAGGACACTCGAGTGCAATGTCGTGCTCTCAACATCACTGAGGACCTGGGGCAGATCCAGTACATCTTTTCAGACAAGACAGGCACTCTGACTGAGAACAAAATGGTGTTCCGCCGCTGCACCATAGTGGGCACAGAGTTCCCCCATGAGGAGAACGGTGAGTTTAGGTGCAGGACTTCAGCCGTGCATGGTGGTAACGTTTTCTCTGTTTTAACCCAGTCCTGGTTCCTCTTCCCAGCATATTTTAGTGTTTTTTCAGCTTTAATTCTTAATAAACACTCAAGGAAACATCTTAAATACTATACTGTATATATATATGTATGTATGATTTTACAGGCTGTGAAAGTGCAATTTATAAAACCTACAGCAAAATTCTACCATTGCAAGAACAATGTTTGCTTACAAACTGTGCAATTTCTGCCCAATTTCTGAGCATATTTATTTTCTCTGGTTCTACATTACCTGGAAAAATGAAAGTAAATTGTTGTTCCAACACACATTCTGCTGATTAGTTGGATCAGATGTGTTAAAGCAGGAAAAATAACAAAATATCATCACTGTCCAAAGAAAAACAAGAATCTCCAAAATGGTAACTTTACAGGAGAAGGCAAAAACAGTGAGTGTGTTTACATGCACTCAATAATCTGATAACTGCAGAAAATCAGATTTTGTCAGTGATCTAATCAGCTTGTTTACGTGCACTTGAGTAATCAGATAATGGGGAAACTCTGGGTCTACATGAGTCAGACAGTAATCGGATTTCTGCTTTGCAACCAGCCAATAAACTCATAGAAAAAAAACGTGACGTAAACATTATGTAAAACTTGGACTTCATGCTGCGGCTTTTTTTAAAATCATTGTACCACTTTACCTGAAAATCTGAACATAAATCATCTAGAAGATGAAGAATATTTAAATCCTTTATTTCGTGTTTGGTTTCAGCATCGCTTCAAAAGTGTTTTGCTGCCATCTTGCTTATTTTCCAGGACTGCAGTTTGTTTTCGTACATGCGCAGACCGAGAAATCCGAAAGAAATCAGAGTAAGAGTCTAGATTCACTGAGAAATCTGATTACTGAGCTAAAATCCAGCTCTCTTTATCAGATTTCTTAATTGGATTTCTAGATCGGACTATGGCATTTACATGACCATTTGAATAATCGGATAACTGCAGAAATCCAATTATGATCGGATTATTGAGTCCATGTAAACACACTCAATGCTGACTTTCAGTGTAAGTCTATGTAAAGAGATTTCATTCAAAGCCGTTTCAGAGCATCTCTATCATGAAATCTTACATACAGTGTGAAGCACAGCTGCTCAAATTATGCAGAAAACTAAAAATTAAAAAAAAATTGCTTGTGTTTGTACAGCGATGATACGCAAGGCGGGGCTACCACTGCTCTAACACACCTGATTGAACTCGTCAGCTAATTATCAGGCCCTTCATGCACTGACCTGCATGCTGGAGTAGAAAAGCCCACACTGTGCGGTGCTATGGTTCTCTGCAGCACAGCACAGATGGGTCTGTCTGTATCTTGTTTACAGCATTTCCCCAAATGTTCTCACCTACCTTTCAGTTCGTGAAATACCGCAGCTCTACATCATAATCACCTGCTCTGGCTGATAACACGCTCTCGTTGTGCTTTGCAGCCGTGCGCCTGGCCTTCCTGGCAGGGGAGATGGACACGGATGAAGAGGTTATTTACCACCAGAACAGACGGCCGCCTCTGTTCTCTTTGGAGGAGGCCCAGGACGGCCCAGTGGGTGCCAACGCACACTCGCCTGGCCACAGCAGCCTTCACAGGCCAAGGGTCACAGCAGGAGCCCCCAGCAGCCGTGCCTTCAGTAGCCCACTGGTGAGTACTTTACAGTAGAGTTTGAAATATTTGGCCAAAACTATGAGGATTCGACTATTCCTGTCAAGTTTGGTGAAGTTCCAAAGTCCCTCCCCAACTATTTGTCAGGCTGGGTTGAGGTTCGAATAGTCAGGTTCATCATAGCCTGTCTGGCTGTGATGGCAGTCATTGTTGCTACAAGGTATCTTAACAGGCGCTGTCATTAGGAAAGTTCAGTTTTAGTCTGCCTCTTGTTGGTACTAGATGGGTTCAGGTGGAATTCTATTAGGCTACAGTTGGATTTGTGTTTTCTTTTGCGAATGCAGACCACGCCTTGGTAAATGAGATAATGAGAGCAGGGGAACTCTGGGGAATTTTGGGCTGGAGTTCAGTACAGCTTCTGTGGGTCACGATCAAGTGCAGGCGTGGACAGGGTGGAGGAGAAGGGAGAGGAGGTGGGGTGTGAAATTTCGTCACGAGTAAGACGAGTGAAGGACTGGTATTTATAGGAAGCTGAAACTGAGAAGGAGGAGTTTTAGGCATGGTCTTTCCTCAAACTTCAGTTATGTCATAACTCCATTTCATATCAGTTTAAAATCCTGCGTACTGGCCGAGAGGAGATGGCCACATCTGAAAGATCAGTGCTTTTACTCAGGTTTGTCATGCTGTACATACTGTAAGTCAGGGGTGCCCATACTTTTTTGGCTTCAGATCTACTTTTTTACAAGCCATCATGATCTACTTTAAATAAAAAGGCTGAACTCATCCTTTTTAAAAGCTGTGAAACAGTTTTAATGCACTTCAGAGGCCTATATTGATATATATTGCTATATTCAACATTACAGGTAAGTGACTGGAAAATCACACTAATTTGCACTGAACGGTGTTGGCCTGGTTTGTGTAGTCTGGACCACTTTTTTCATTTATTTAGTTCATTTAGTTCATTTTAAGCTCGGGAATTAGTCATCATAGTTTCTGTGTTTAGTTCGAAAATGCCGCTCAGCGTTCCCCTTCTTTGGAAGTTCAATGGCTACTTGGCTACTGTGGCGTAGCTACGGTAACAAGCAGTAAATTACACTTACAAAAGACAGTGGCCACATTTTATGTCAATCACGTCAACCTGCCTGCTGCCAGAAGCAGTAAAAAAAGTGTTGAAATGTGATACCCTGAGGCTCGATCTACCAACATGCACTGTGCGATCAACTGGTTGATCGTGATCGACGTATTGGGCACCGCTGCTGTAAGTCATGTAAAAAATTCAAAGAGCTTGTAGCAGTGTGTTGGGTGTAATGAGAGACAGGAGCAGGAGAGATGCTGTAAATGGCTTCTCAAACACCTGTTTAGAAGCTTCTAACATCAAACACTCTTGTTAATGTATTCCTGAGGGTATAATGTAAATGTTAACATGATACAGTGTGTAACTGTGTCCATTAGGTGCGTCACTGAGGCTTTTTCAGTGTCCCCCATTGTTATCTGTTTTTTTTTAATGAACAAGCTGCATTGTCTGCTAGTCTCTGCGTTCATTACACCCTACATACACTAAAGAAAAGAAAAGAAAAATGCAACATATATTTCAAAGCAAAACACAGTAAATTCGCATGTCCTTATGCAAAATAGTGATCTTATAAAACTGTGCAACTGAGCTATAAATGACACAAAATCTGCCTCACGTAAGCCTTAGATGGCATGTCCACCCAAAACTGAAATATCAGCATAACACTAACGCACCGTTTAAACATAGTAAGCATTTACAATAACTAAGTAACTGTTTTCTTAAGCTTCATATTTGATTCAATTGATCAGTCATGGCAGAGACTTCCAGAGGAAACTGAGGGGCTTATTGTCAGTAGTTTTAAATTTCGCTACAATTTTAAACATCCTTTTTTTCTTTCAATATTATTTATTATATGTGAAAAAATATATAAATATAAGAGCGTATGGCGCATGCATCATTCCCCGGTGAGTTATGTTTGGGTACTGAATCAATAAAGTAATCATCCCACCCCTCCCCTCTCCAGATTTAGTGAGAGCACCCAGCAGAGTGGAGCTGTGGTGAGCTGTGATGTTTATGAGAGGCACTGGCAGGTGCGTTGAGATGGCGTTGAGTGGGACTGGCGAGCCGTTGATGCCTGGTCTCTGAAAGTGGACGGATCCAGCATTAGCGCTCTCTCTCCCAGCCTGTCCCGCAGATGGCCGGCCAGCTTGGTGTGAGCGGGGAGCGCAGGGATGCTGGCTCCGAGGCCCTCAGTGTCTGTGTGCTGACATATGGGCCTGCTGCGGTGCATTAAACATGGCCTACTGCTATCCCGCAGCCTTCCCCATCCCATCCCACCGCACCTTCCTGCCACTCCATCGTACGATATTTCCACCGTAGGGAGCCATATGACACAATGTTGTCGTGGTGATGTCAGCGAGTGTGTGTTTTTGCCATAACTGACCGCTGAGGCTGTTGGCTGCCATTTGCTTGGACAGGAAACGAAAGGTCGTTCCAGACCAGACTCTGTTCCAGCTGATGGAATTTACAGTTTTTTTAAGGTTTGTTATGTTTATAAAACGCACTATGCATAGTGCTGAGTATGAAATGTGTTGATGTTCTTTTTCCTTTAGCCCCTTAAAAGGCCAGGACCCGCTGGCGGACATAAAGTTTTATTACACACTTATAGCCTAAGAATAGCACAGCCAGTTTGCATTGAAGTCCCTGTAGTTACTGAATAATAAGCCTTAGCATGTAATAAGCCTGGGATTTTAAGAGGTTAAGCAGATAATTAAATAAAATCATGTTTACACATCCTATCAATTTATCACTGTCACACATCCTCTCATCACCTCGTCACATATTTTAACACTACCATATATTTACAAATAATACAATTTGGTGGTGGTCTATTAAAGCCCCCCATATTTTATTAGATGCTTTGTTTCCTGTTTACACGGTACCCAGTTTTCTCCAGTCTGTTGCAGCATACAAGCTCATTTCAGCACAGAAACAGAGTAAACTTAATCGGAAGAATGACTTTAAGGGGCCCAAAAAGTATTTGGACATAAGGTTGGGTGGTGTAGTGGTAATACGTTGTACCAGAGTAAGTACTTAAAAATGATGGCCATTTTTAAAAATGATGACATTTAAAAATAATAATGTCCAATTTCTATTCCTCATCTGAGTGGCTAAGTAAGCATATTACACTCATTTATATTTTAGAGTAGCTTACTTAATATTGGTTTGGAAGCTCAGCGATTAAACGTCAGAAAACTAAGAAATATTAAGGCATGATGCTGCACAGACTTAAGGAGTTTTTCATTGCCACTGTCACCATTGGCGACGCTCATGGGGTCTCAGACCCAGATTTTTCTGTAAAGCTGCTTTGTGACAACACCTGTTGTAAAAAAGGCTATATAAATAAACTTTGACTTGGCCTGATTTGATTTTTTGCATCACAACTCATGAAATGGGAAGTCCAACCCTATTTGGACACTGGTGCCATGCTTAAAACTGTATTGAGTTCATAGTGTTTGGCAACAAAATACCAAACCAAGTGGCGTTTATTTTACACTGACCATTCCAAGACTTTTCAAAAGGAGCCTGATGTGTTTCAGGTTATCATTTGACCAGTTTCTTTGCAGACTTCTGCAGGTTTGCATCCAAAATGCCATCACAAACATGTGAGGTCATGATCCGATCAATGAACACAAGCTCATCAACACTGTTAGTAAAACAGCTCCAGACTTTGAGGTTTCCACTGCTGTGCTTTACAGTAGCCTTGGTGCTGTCTGGCTGGAGTTCTTCTCCAGGCTTTTACCACATCACAGTCAGTTTGATGTAGTAACAGTGTTTGTTCTCTTCTTCAACATGTATTAAAGAAACACTAAGAACTTTGTTAAAGTTTAACAATGACAAACGTGTCCAAATTCTTTTTACGGCTACTGTATATCCGTATGTTTGGTCTTTGTTCATACCTCCCTACATACGTGCAAATGTTTTATTTGTGTATTGCCTGCTTAAATAGTTTCAGAATGACCAGTAAAAATACAAACACTTCAGTTTGGCTGAAACATTACAGTCTAGGTTGTCAATTAATTATTAACTATAATAATTTACATAAAGTAAAGTGCACTTTTACTGACTTAATAGGCGTTACAGGTCATTGTGTTTGAGGCCAGCATTCACTCCTAGTATACTACACGAGACCCTGCCTTCTTGTGTTGTTGTGTCTTAAAGTGACAGTACAACAATACATCAACCTTCCAATGTGACATCACCACCAAAATGATTTATATCTTAAATAAACTATACATTTTTAAAAAAAAACCTGAAGCTGATATTAGCTGAAATGTTAATTGACTGTCAGTTATCAACCGGTCAGTTTCAGAATATGAAAATCATAACGTGATTTTTACCGAAGCTGTTGGCTTTTGTGTTGTTGCACAGGAAACGGAGGTCATTCCAGACCATACTCTGCTCCAGCTGATGGAGGAAGAGGAGGCCAAGCCCTACCTGGAATTCTTCTTGGCTATGGCCATCTGCAACACGGTGGTGGTTTCCACGGAAACGGCCCGGAGACAAAGGGTGAGAGTATGCAGTCGCACTGACCTTGCTTTTACTGCTTTTACCAGGAGGGGGGCGGGGCTATGGCTCCCGCAAGCTGAGTCATGATGCAAAAAACGACCCCCATGTCAAAATAATAACGCTAATGGCACACCATGCAAATGACTCCTCCTGTGCACGGAGTACATGTGTCTCCAAACCAGACGCCCCAAGATATTGTTATTATGGCCCCTTGTATGACTAATTCTGCCTTCGCCAGTGGTAAACAGCTCAGTGGCACAGTGATTAATCAGGATATTTAAATTCACGAACAAGCGGCCATAGATCGCTTGTCCTGGGCAATTTGAACTTTCTCCAATTAGACAAATGGTCTTGCCTACTTTCACCCCTTTGCTCATGCCTTAAATGGGCGTGAACTTAATACAAACGGTTGCAGGCAGCCGATTCCCTCTCATGGCTGGTCAGGGCTAATTTCCTAAATTGCTCTTGAGGACCCAGACCAGAGCACTTTGTCCAGAGTACAAATTATTTTTGGCCCCAGACCTGCAATGTTGAGAGATTCAAAGAGGGAATCGCATCGTCCCTAATTAATTTGATTAGCAGTGGTGCGTGTTGCGAGCTCCCGCTTACTTTTGCAGTTTTTTGTTGTTTTTGTGTTTGTTTTTAACTCTTTTTGCACTAAATGTTACTGGTTTTATCACCTACGACCGACAAACACTTCTGGAAATCAGATCGTCGATCACTCACCGGAAACCGGACTTTGAGTTCCATAACGCCGATCCTTTGTTTACTAACACTGGAGAGGCGCCACTCATCTGGGCCGCCCGGCCACGCACCCGTCGAAGACGCCGGAAAAGAGGCAAGAGAGCCGGCGTGCTCGTCAGACTCAGACGCCGTGCCCATCGGCCGCCTCTTCCCACCATATTACTGGCTAACGTGCAGTCCTTGGAAAACAAGTTGTGTGAGCTTCATGCACGGGTCGCCTTCCAGCGAGAGATCCGGGACTGCAGCGTTCTCTGCCTCACAGAAACGTGGTTATCCGATGAGGTCCCTGATAATGCCATCGAACCCGCCGGGTTCTCTCTGCACCGCGCCGATAGAACCAAGCAGCTCTCCGGGAAAAGCAAAGGAGGAGGTGTATGTTTTCTGATCAATAACGCTTGGTGTGATCGGAGGAATGTACATTTCATCGAGTCTTTCTGCTCGCCGGATTTGGAATATCTCATCGTGTTTTGCCGGCCGGCGTGGCTGCCCCGTGAGATAATGGGACTCTGTCTGGCCGCGGTGTACATCCCCCCGCAGGCGGACTCGGACCTCGCGCTCGGGAAGCTACACGAGGCTATCAGCAAGCAGATGACCGCGCGCCCGGAGGCTGCACTTATTGTTGCGGGGGACTTTAATCGGAATAACCTGCGAACCTACTGTCCGACATTATTCCAGCACGTAACATGTTTCACTCGGAAAGACAGGATTTTAGACCATGTTTACTCCAGCATCCGGAACTGTTACAAATCCCTCCCCCGACCCCCGTTCGGCAAATCAGATCACTCCTCCATCCTGCTCCTGCCCACCTATAGGCAGAAGCTGAAACGGGGGCCGGTCACTACCAGGGAGGTGCGCCGCTGGTCTGACCAATCAGACGCTATGCTGCAGGATTGTTTTGATCATGTGGACTGGGAAATGTTCCGTGATTCGTCGGGCAGCGTGGACGAGTACGCAGACACAGTCACCGCCTTCATACGCAAGTGTGTTGATGACGTAGTGCCCTGCAGACAAGTCCGCGTTTACCCCAATCAGAAGCCCTGGCTGAACTGTGAGGTTCGCTCCGCCCTCAGCGCACGCAGCGCTGCATTCAGAGCGGGAAATACGGAGGAGTACAAGCAATCCAACTACGCTCTCCGTAAATCCATCAGAGCAGCTAAACGTGCGTACAGAATGAAAGTGGAAGCACAGTTCAACACAGCCAACACACGAAGCTTATGGCAGGGGTTAAATACAATCTCTGACTATAAAACTGCCTCTCGCACTCTGCCCAGTACCAGCGCTGATCTGCCGGACGAGCTTAATAACTTCTACGCTCGCTTCGACGGAATTCCCGCAGCACCACTGGAGAGCGCCCCGCCCACCGCTGATCCCAACGCCCCCTCCGTCTCCGTAGCTGATGTGTGCAAAGCCTTCAAGAGGGTGAACCCACGCAAGTCAGCAGGACCAGATGGCATTCCCGGGAGAGTGCTTAAAGCCTGCTACAGGGAACTAGCAGGAGTTTTTGCAGACATCTATAACACCTCACTGTCTCTCTCGGTCGTGCCAGCTAGTTTCAAACTAGCCACCATTGTGCCAGTTCCAAAGACAGCTAGTATTACCTGTCTGAACGACTGGCGACCTGTTGCCCTGACCTCCATCGTAAGCAAATGCTTTGAGAGGCTGGTCAGAGATATCATCTGTTCCTCACTGCCTGCCACCCTGGACCCACTGCAATTTGCATATAGGCGGAATAGATCCACCGACGATGCAATCGCCCTGACCCTGCACACTGCCCTCTCCCACCTGGAAAAGAAGGACACGTATGTGAGAATGCTGTTTGTAGACTACAGTTCAGCATTCAACACAATCGTTCCTTCGAGGCTCAACTGCAAGCTCCGGGATCTGGGTCTGAACAGCACACTGTGCAGCTGGATCCTGAACTTCCTGACGGACCGACGGCAGGTGGTAAGGATGGGAAGTATCACATCCTCCTCTTTGACCCTCAACATCGGAGCCCCCCAGGGTTGTGTGCTCAGCCCGCTCCTGTACTCCCTGTACACCCATGACTGCACTGCTAGACACAGCTCCAACGTCATCATAAAGTTTGCTGACGACACAACAGTTGTGGGCCTGATCTCCAACAATGATGAATCGGCCTACAGAGAGGAGGTTAAAATCCTGGAAAACTGGTGCCAGGAGAATAACCTCTCTCTAAACGTCAGTAAGACCAAGGAGCTGATCGTGGACTTCAGGAAGCAGGAGACAGTACACCCATCGATTTCCATCAATGGGACTGCGGTAGAGAGGGTCAGCAGCTTTAAGTTTCTCGGTGTTCACATCAGCGAGGACCTGACATGGGCAGTGCACACCTCACAGGTGGTGAAGAAGGCCCACCAGCGCCTCTACTTCCTCAGAAGGCTGAGGAGGTTTGGCCTGAACCCCAGCATCCTTAAGACCTTCTACACCTGCACTGTGGAAAGCATCCTGACGGGCAGCATCACCACCTGGTACGGGAACTGTACTGTTCGTGAGAGGAAATCTCTGCAGAGGGTGGTGCGGACAGCACAGTCCATCACCGGGGTTCAGCTCCCTAACCTATTGGATTTATACACCAGTCGCTGCCTGAGGAAATCCAGAAGGATTATGAAGGACCCCTCCCATCCTAGTCACTGTCTGTTCTCTCAGCTGCCGAGTGGTAGGAGGCTCAGAAGCTTAAAAGCCAGAACCAGTCGGCTCAAAGACAGCTTCTTCCCCCATGCAACCAGGCTATTGAACAGCCAGTAATCACTGCTCTGCCCAGCCCAACCCTTCCCATTACACGTACGTGCACCCACTGTACTCCCGCACTTTACTTGCATAGCTGGACTTTGAATACCTATCCAAAGACAATACTCTCCCCCTGCGCTTCCACTTAACTTCCTGTACCTTGCACTTTACTAAATACTCTGCCACCTACTGTACCATCTTCTACCTCCACACCTAGTGTGATTACTTGCACATCTACATAGCATTGTAATATCCATTACTATATATAGTATATAGTTGATTACACTCACTCTACATTCCCAGTGCAATATTATATGTCTCGGTGCAATATTATTATTTTTAAGTTATTGTGTAAGATTATATGTATATATTTTAGTTTAATTGGTTTTATCTATTCTTCTATCCTATCTATAGTTTTGTTTATCTATGTGTAAATACTGTTCTCTGCATAATTTGTGGAACTCGCACTCAAGTTTTTCACTCACCTGTGTCCCTGTACTCTTGTGATGTGACAATAAATCTGATTTGATTTGATTTGATTTGATTTTGATTGTATCAGCCTGGGTCCATCAGAACCAGAGAGGCCGTCTTACCCTGTGGGGAAGACGGGGGAGATTAGCCGTTGGGTAGACATCCGTATTTCAGCAACAATAGCATTGTTGTTAGCTGATACGTTACAAACGTGGATGGCAATTAATTATCAACTGACTTGAAAATCACAATGAGTGATGAGTGGCAAAAAAAAGGCATTTCAGAGAAGTTGGGCTAAGAGTGATCCCACTGCCCACTGACTGTTTACATCAAATCAAGCGCAGTTTTCCCTACAAGCTAAAAGTAAATCTATATAGTGGTGACACTATTTTAAATGGTCCTTTTCAGACATAGCAGCAGTGAATACATATTCAGCAAATTATCAAGAGACTCTTAATTAACTGCATGAATAAAATTTATTCATAATCTGACAAATTCAGTTGTTTTTCACTTTATTTGGTGACCAAGTTCATATCTGTAGATGTTAATCTGAGAGGAACTGAACATGAAACAGGTCTAATACTGACCCCCTCAACATCCTCAACAAGCTGTTACAGACACACTGACACCATTCTGTACCTGGAGCTTCACTGGATTAGGGTTTGGTTAAGGTTAGGGTCAGGATTAGGGCCAGGGTGAGGGTTAGGATTAGGTTCTGGGTTGAGATTAATTAACTATTTAACCAAATAGTCTTTACTGGAATATTCAGCTGGTTTGCAATGCTGTACTCTTACTCCAGCTTATTATACAGGAAAAGCCTTCTTCATACTCTCTGTTGGTAACAGTCAATTACAGTGACCGGCTTTTAATAATTTACAAACTTCTAATTTAACACACCTGGTTCATTTAATCTGTCCTTCAGGAGCGTCTGAATGGGGGAATCAGGTGGATCTGATTAGGGCTGCAATAAAACTCTGCAGGAGAATCACCAGCAGCTAAACTCATTAACAATCAGTTAGCCGGACGCTTTTGCTGCAGACATTCAGCCAAACCCTTTTGTTCTTTCTTTAAAGGACGTTTTCCTTTCCTTTTACTTTGTTTAGTATTATGTACCAAAAACAGTTTTTACATGACCATTTGTTTAACCTCTCTTTATCCCTTAGAAACAAACAGGCTGATTTGATTCTATGCCTTTAAGAGTGATATATGTAAACTACCTCTGTTCTGATTGGCTGCCCTATATTGTGCCTTTATAAAGGCAGTCTGGGCTGAAACACTCTTTAAAACTTCAACTTGAATGGGTGGAGCTAAACTAGCTGAATAAGCAAATATATGTAAATGTATTGGTTTATGTGACATCACAAAAGTAGTGAATTCAAATCAGGCTGTTTTTGCAGCTTGGTTACCTTATAAGGACTGTGTGGACTGGGGAGTAAACAGTAAATTTGGAAACTTTAACTGCATTTACACACTACATCAAAACCGGAGAAAAAAATAAATTGTTGATTTTTTATGACATTAGTAGCGAATTTGTTTCAGAATATCAGAATGTGATTTTCACTTTCAGGCCAACGAGCGGCGTAACTCTTCTATCTCCTGGAGTCCGCTCGAGTGTTTGGAGGTTCTGTTTGGCCGAGGTACATGTTTTCAAAGACTCAGCGCGTCCTTAAAGAACATCACCCACAAGAGGGGCTCTCTCACAGAACCTATTCACATGGACCTGACGGACTCCCCCGTCTATGATGTCCCCACTTTCTCAGGCTCAATGGCGGGCCCCAATGAGGCCGATAACTCACCCAGTAACCGCAGGGCGGCAACGGGGGGAGCCCGGACAGGAAGCAGCTCAGTTGCACCAGAGGAAGTGTGCTATGAGGCCCAAAGCCCAGATGAGGCAGCTTTGGTGCATGCAGCCAAAGCCTATGGCTTCACCTTGCTGGAGCGCACCCCTGACCACGTGACTGTTCGGCTGCCTCGCGGGAAGGTGCTAGAGTTCAAGGTGCTGGACGTCTTGACTTTTGACTCCATCCGGAGGAGGATGTCCATAATAGTGCGCCACCCGCACAGCAAAGAGATTATAATGTACACGAAGGGAGCGGACTCCGGCATCATGGAGCGGCTGCAGAACATATTTGAAGGTAGAAAATAATAAGAGATATGGACAAAATACTAGTATTGCAATCATATTGCTTCATATTATGATTGTAGTATGTCTTGAAATATATTAACTCCTTAAAATCTCAGTCTTGTTACACACTAAGACATATTATTCGTAACTACAGGGACTTTAATGCAAACTGGCTGAGCTATTCTAAGGTTATAGTAGCGTGTAATAAAACCTTGGGCCCATTGGCTGGTTCTGGCCATTTAATGGGTTAAAACCATTTACTATCAATGTGGCCGTAGAGTGATCAGCGCTGTTTGAACCTAAATTCTTTATTATTTAAAACTATTATGTTTAATGTGGGGTAAACCCATACTCCAGTACTGTAACTTCATAAAGAATATTGTTACTTCAGTGAAGTAATGACTCAAATAAAGTACTGAGTAAATTACAGAACTCTTTTGGAACTTCTTAGTACATCCAGCATCTATCAGCATTGGAACTTGAGTTAGTTTGTCTCTTTTGGTCTTAAATAAATGACAAAGCTCAAAACCTAAAGCAGTACAGTTGCAGTCATCAGCACAACAGAACGAAATTAAACAAAAAGAGAGCTGGGAACTAAATATTAGTGACTAAATGTAATGCATTGAGTAAAAAGTAAATTCCTTACAATTAAACTTGAATAGAAGTTAATGTATTAGTGTTCAGAAAGTACAAATCCCTCAATATCCATCAAAAATAGTTACTATCAGCCTCTGTTTGGATTATATGAATGCCTTGATTCATCAAAACTCATATATTCTTATCTGGAATGTGTGAGGAGTATGTGGATTAAGGCATTCATCCAAGAGTGCTACGAGCACTGACAGCACACAATAAAGCAGTTAGTGAATTTGGGCTTAGTTACATACATATTATCAGAGCTGGCAGTATCAGTATTGCAAATCAGTATTGCGATAATGAGAAAACAAACAATATATCAGGCAGCCTAAATAGAGTCTACAAGCTATCCTTAATTGATACAAGAGGGCACAAAAATACAATAAAAACACATTTCTTACTGTTTTAATTCCCCCAGACAGACGACGAGTGGAGAGTCAGAGCAGAGATATTGCTAACAAGACCCAGACAGACCTTGACATGTATGCCAAGGATGGCTTACGGACCTTGTGTTTTGCTAAAAAGGTAAAAAAGTAAAGTCTTTCAGTTTTTATTTGTATCAGACAGAGACTTTTTTGGACAACATGTTCAAAAAACAATGCATGCTTTCTTTCTCCATTTATCTTAGCTGGATGGATGGATGGATGGATAGATAGATTTTGGGTCGTTTGTTTTGGTCCACTCATGAAATTTACGTACAATGTAAAGGGTAACAGGTGTTTTCAAATTATGTCAAAAACTGAAAAACCAAAAATGGAGATACAAGGTTTTCTTCCGACAACAGTGACATGCTATGCAGAAAATAAAAATAAAAAATAGAAATAAAAATCGACATAAGTTAAAGTATAAAAGAGTAGAGATGAAAGTATCTATTTGCATATTTACATAGCATATGAAATATGCAAATGCATATCTTAATTAATGCATATCCTCTCTAAGGTTGTGAGTGAGCAGGTCTATATGGCCTGGCAGGTGAAGAGACAGGAAGCCATGTCAGCCATCAGCAGGAAAGAAGAGCTGCTCATGGACACTGCAGACGACATGGAGAACAACCTAACACTGCTGGGTAAATGAAACCAAAAATTCAATCAAATGGTACAAGTCTGACATGTTTTTCATAGAAAGTGACAGCTTGCATTAGTCCGTTTGTGTGAAGAGAGGGCTGGGCATGATAAACACGTGAAACACATGTGCCTATAGGGGCCACTGGTATTGAGGATCGCCTTCAGGAGAACGTTCCAGAAACCATCCAGGCCTTGAGAGAAGCGGGTATCCAAGTATGGGTGCTGACTGGGGACAAACTAGAGACGGCTGTCAACATAGCCTATTCCTGCAAGCTGCTGGACCAGAAGGATCTGGTGTTCACCTTCAACACGGAGAACAAGGTGCCAGACTCACTCTGCATTCCCCAGATCCTGATTTAGTGTGGGGCCTTTGGTCCCGCACCTCAGTGTGTGTGTGAGCTGACTGCATTAAATTTGCTCTCCAATCAGGTCCAGGCCGCTCAATGTGTTTGGTGTCTGAAGTATATTTAAGTTACGAGGCTAATGTAGCTTAGAGAGACATTACAACACCAGCTTTTTCTTTTCTGTTACCAGTACCAAACCTTAAGTATCAGCCAATACCAACTGTAAAAACTACGATGATTTAAAATGAGCCATTTTTAATTGAAGCACTTCATTGAAGACACTAAAACTACTTAAGTGCTCTGCTACTATATAGGAATAAATACAAATAGTTAACTTGACATCTGATATCTTATCCTATTGGATCCTGGTACATAATCAATGCCATTTCTAGTAGCAAATAATGGAAGCATCGAGGCAGTGCATGCCATATTGCTATCGAACACAGACAAAATTCAGGCTTCAGGTTGGCCTGCCACAGTTATTACAGTCATCACAGCAAACAGGATGTGAATTGGGTGGGTTTTCATCAGCTGGGCTGAGGCAGAGACATGTAAACAAAAGAAAGAGAATGGATTTAATGACATGAACCTTAATAACAACAAACAGCAAGTTCTGACCTCTGAGTGGTGCTGCAACACCAGCTATAGTGGGCAGAGGGCAGTGGTGAGTAATGTTTGTTTATTTGAGCTCCAGTCATGTCTGTCATCATTTGGGAGCTATTGGCAGATTTGAAGCAAGATATCTACCATATCAACCATTTGTACTTTAATGTGTGGATAGAAGAAAAAAAAACAAATAAATAATCACAATTTTTAAAATGTCTGTTAATTGTCAGCTAAAAGGTTTATTGATGGTTGAAACAGGTCCAGCTTTTAGATGGTTGCTGCTTTTGTTTTTATCCATGTGACACAGATTCTTTTGTTTTCATTTTTACAGAAAATTAGATTGATTTTTTTGGCTGAATCATCGCTTTAAGCGTCTGAGCGTTCCATCCTTTGGCCTATAAGCCTGCATGCGGTCAAGCTTTGCCGCTCCCTCTGAGAGAGCCCTGCGCAGTAGAAGCGGCTGTATTTAGTTTAACTGGGGCAGGCGAGACATGGTGCTGTTCGTCACTGTGGGCCCTTGGGGCTAGAGTTCCGTGAAACCCGCGGTCAGACATTAACGTTTGCCTGTAACAAGGCAGCGATTTGACAGACGTGCTGTTTCTTTATGCATTTGCCTCTGTCCCCGAGCCTTCAGTCTGGGAGAGCAGGGCGGAAGTGAATTTGCAGATGTTGAAAAGGCTCGTTTTGCTGTGCTGTAATCCCATTTCCACAGCGCTGAGGAGGGGAGGAGACAGCTTCTGTTTCAGACATGCTCTCCCCCTCCACCCCAACCTCAAGTCTTTCTGACACAGCATCCTATTCAGCTTCTTTTATGTTTGTTTAGTGAGATGCTGCATTTAGACCACAAGCGAGCAAAAAAAAAAAAAGGAAAGGGAAGGAAATAGTGGACACAATGGTTAATAACTATAACCTTCACTAGATGACTGTTGTTTAGGAATCTTCTAGAATAAAATCTGTAAAATGGCCTTTTCTAAGGTCCAGTATCTCCGCAACTAAAACATAAACCTGACTATTAAAATAACAGTTTAGCATGAAAAACACATTTCCGCTTATCCCAAATTGAGTCGATCAGTTAAGAGGTGTCTGAAATTTGCTTCTTCAGTTTTACACTGGAGCTACGAGGCTAATGTAGCTAACAAGTAATGGAAGCTTATGACTACCAAGCTGCGTGCTTAAATCATCATACACTTGCCTCAAACCGTGTAAAGTAGTTATATAACCTCAAATCCACTTGCTTATGTGCCTTCTGACCCAGTATGATGCACTATTATCTATCAAAATTGATCCAAGTAAGTCAGTCACATAGCTAAAAGCAGTAGCATTAGTAGTAGCCATCTTGAAGACTGACGTTTGTCCATACTTTAGGCCGGTCTTATCTCTAGACAAATGTACGATGATTTAGTTATGCAGTTTGCATGATGCTGATTGGTGCTATTAATAGGTTGCTACTACTTCTTATCAACATTAGTCTCACAATAAACGAACTTCAGACAATGAACGTGTCTTAGCTGATCAACAACAAGTTGAACTTCACTTGGAGAATGTATGTGCATAATACTCACTGTATTCATGTCTGTGTGGCTTTCGCATAAGATTCTACAGCAGGCAGCAACTTTTTATATAGATATTATGCTGATATTTTCCGGACCGCTTGCCCTGAGGCTACTGTCATTCACACAGCTGGATTAAGTCAAAGCAATGACACCAGACCGGACAGAGACAGAGACAAGACACAAGTCTAGACACCACTGACATGGCCACACACTGGTCCCCTGGCTGTGCTGTAAATATAATGACCTTAAATAATTGCAGGGTGTGAATAACGAACTGCCCATTTGGGCTGCGGGAAACAGAGTGTAGGTAAGGCCAGGGCCTAAACCAAATTCCTGACACTGACTCTGTTCTCAAACTACCAGCCTCAAGCTTGCCAGTCAAAAACTGTCTCAAACTTGCCAGCTTCTTACATCATGATGTATATATTCACTATATGTTCTTAAATTCGGTCTGCAAATCAATTATTCTACGCTAAATATTTACATCTGGTGGCTACCTCAGCTTCGTCCACCACACATTGGCTGGATGGCTGGTTACCTATAGCAAGTATATAAAATCAGTTTAGGAGGATGAAAGTGATGTTAAAGGTGCAGTGTGTGAGATTTAGGGAGCTCTATTAGCAGTAATGGAATATAGTATACAAAACCACATGCTCACTGACGTATAATCACCCATAACTACAAATCGTTATATTTTTGTTCGTTTAGACTGAACTCTTCATAGCAAGTGGGTCCTCTTCCAACGGATACAGCCATGTTGCACTGCCATGTTTCTAAAGTAGCCCAGAATGGACAAACCAAACACTGGTTGTAGAGTCTTTTACGTTTTTACACTGAAGTGGCAGCTTGAATTTGGTGACGTTGTAGCACCGGTTGGAAGACTTAGAAAGAATCAGTGGTTGCTGCCAGTGCTGACTAGCAATTTTGTGTTGTGAGAAGTTTGAGAACCCAAATTTTGACAAATGGAGGATCATACTTATTACTTTAGCACAAGTAAAAAGCAAGGGAGGCTGAATCCTCGTCAACAAAGAAGCCAAAACATGATGGCCACCGTAGGTTCTACTACATGCTTGGAAAGGGCAGGGTGAGGATGGGTTTTCAATTGGTTGCTAATCTTATATACTGCACCTTTAAAAGCAAAAATCGCGTGTCTGTGTGCAAGAGAAACCATTCAAACAACACTGTGTCGCAGCATCAATGCTGCGCATTGAGCAGGTGTGACTACAATGTAGCTATAACTAACTTAGCTATGGCTAAACTGAGAGGCACATACGGAATGACAGAATTAATGTAATTGTTAAACAAATCCACTGGGAATGCAGATTTAACCTCATTTTTTTCAGTATTTCACTTCCATTTAGCAAAAACTCCAGTGCTACACGATAGGAAAGAAGAGATATCACAAAACTGATCTGTTGTCAAAGTTTTGTTTTAACTCTTAACATATCTACCAAACGCTGTCTTTGACCTGCATGCATGATGAGCTCAAGGCTCAGCCCTAACTTTTCCTGCTTTGTTTCTCTCTCTCACCCCAGGGCGTGTGTAAGACCATGCTGAATGGAATTTTGCAGGAGTTGCCGCAGGACGGGAGCCTGGAGAGGGAGGCCAGCATTGGGCTGGTGATCGACGGACGCACCCTGAGCCTGCTCCTGGATGATGACCTGCAGATGCAGTTTGTGCAGCTGTGCACACACTGCCGCTCGGTGCTGTGCTGCAGGGCCACTCCTCTGCAGAAGAGCAGGGTCGTCACGCTGCTGCGGTGCAGACTCAAGGTCATGACTCTCGCTATAGGTAATGCACAGAGAATGCTTATAGGGGCTTTGACAGTCATCAGTCTGTGACATTATTATTGTTGCTTTTCACTGTCATTCAAAATTTTGGAAATATTGGTCATTGTTGTTTTATTCAGTAATATCTTCTACAGCAAGGATTGAAATACAATACATCAGAAGTTATTTTTAGTTGTTTTTAGGATACAAGAGGTTGGTAAATTATAAGTAATGCTGTAATATTTTGTCAAGTTTTATTTATTTATCTTTTCATTCTTGATGCTATACAACTGTCTTGGACATTCTACAGCTCTGTTCATCATTCTGGACACATGTAATATGCCTATGTATAAAATATATATATAAAGAGCATATATAAAAACTTTGTATCTAAAATAAAATTCAACATGCATTACTGGAAAATTTTGAACGATAGTGTATGTACTACTATTCTTCTACAGTATGTACTCGTTTGATAGCATGTAACCGTTATAGTCGTCTAAATACTAAAGACATGATCTCTTGTGCACCTTCAGGTGATGGTGCCAATGATGTGAACATGATTCAAGCAGCCGATGTGGGCGTGGGAATATCTGGGCAGGAAGGGATGCAGGTTTGTGTTGGCCTTTACAGACTCTCTCTCTGTGGATATTTTCAGAGATGCAGTTAAGAGGATCAAATGACTCATATAATTCACTCATCCATTGTTGAATGATATTGAACGACATTTCTGCTGCTGACTGGCTGGTGTGTGTGTGTGTGTGTGTGTGTGTGTGTGTATGTGTGTGTGTGTGTACTCATAAGGCTGTCATGGCCAGCGACTTTGCAATATCTCGCTTCAAACACCTAAAGAAGCTCCTCCTGGTTCACGGTCACTGGTGCTACACTCGGCTGACGAACATGATCATCTATTTCTTCTACAAGAATGTGGTAACTATCACTTTTGTGTACATTTAAAGTTTTTCAATTTTTAATTAACACACTTTCTTTACCTGGTATTTATAGTTTATTATTCATTATTTATTCGATATATTTTAGTTTCATACACAGTAAAAAATGAAGGTTCTTCAAGGGTTCTGTAGTAAAGAAAATGGTTCTATATAGAATCATGAACACTCAAAAAACCCTTTGCATGATTAAAGGGTTCTTGGGACTGATGGAGAATGTGCTGTAGATGATTCTATATAGAACCTTTTTGAAAAGGGTTCTATATAGCACCTAAAAGGGTTCTTTTACTGTTGCAAGCTTGACGTTATAACAATAGAAGAACGCTTTTTGGTGCTATACAGAACCCTTTTCTACACAGAATCTTATACAACACATTCTTAATCAATCTGAAGAACCCTTTCACAATGCAAAGACCCCTTTAATCATGCAAACTGTTCTTCGAGTGTTCATGGTTCTATATAGAACCTTTTTCCTTACTAAAGAACCCTTGAGGAAACACCATTTTAAGAGTGTATGCAACGGCTAGATAATGTAACCAAATGTAAGGTAAACTTTAAATCCATGCACTCAATCACAGTTTCAAATAGAGCCGTAAAGCAGCGCAGTGTGATTAAGCAGCACTATCATTCACTGCCTTCCTCCAGTTTGACCTTGAAATGACTAGGAATGCTTTCATTAGTAGCTGCTAATGCTAATCTACCCCCACCCCCCCAACAACCACACACACATCACCCTACTATTACCTCCCACCAGGCCTACGTCAACCTCCTCTTCTGGTACCAGTTCTTCTGCGGCTTCTCCGGCACAGCCATGATTGACTACTGGTTCATGATCTTCTTCAACCTCATCTTCACCTCCACCCCGCCCATCATGTTCGGCATCATGGACAGGGAGGTGTCTGCCTACATGCTGCTGCAGCTGCCGGAGCTCTATAAGAGGGGTCAGCACGCTGGGGTCAGTGCTCAAACAGCAAGACATGGTCCACAAAACCTTCACACTAATTCAGCAAGATGATTGTAGAATGTTTCAAACAGCGGTTTGATCAGTCTGTAGTAGGACTGGACAAAATGGCAAAAATACACAGTATTACAGTGGAGTTTTTCTGAGCCTTGATAAGCTGGAACGTGTAAAATGCACCAGCAGAGCCATGTTTTTAGAAATATGACCAAAAACTATAAGTACTATGATTTTAATTTAACATATTACATGCTGCGCTAAATCCAGGACCAGTTATGGCCTTTTTGAATGAAGCACAGTTGGTCAGTGTTGTTTAACGACTGATGATATCCACGGAATGGTCAGAAAAGCTTAACACCACCATATTGTCCACCCATACCCCGTTGCTTTAGGATTTTGGGTGGAATTTATAAAAATTGAAACTGTTAAGTTTTAAAATGTTACTTAAATAACTTCTTCACTTGCCCAATCAACAAGAGTCTCTACTCTTGCTGTCAACAGTTTGACCAATCAACCAATCAGCTCATAACAAAGGTTAAACTGGGCATACTGACTGTGTTGGCCCATCAAAACCCAGTGCCCACTCCAAATGCCATGATAGTAACACCAGTAACACCAGTGACACGACTCCTGAGGACAACAGCTTTCATTATACATTTTATAATATTTATTTGGCATTTGTTTACTTTGTCATTTAAATCATGTATTTCACAGTCATATATAGATTATTGCAGTTAAAATCGCAGAAAGTTTTTTTTACCTCAAAATATGGACTCAGCCTTTACACATGACTGTGAGGACGAGCTCTTCTGTGGTGCTTGGAATTCGATGTAATTGATTTACAGACCAATATTGCTAAATTGAGGCTCAAGAAGGTGTAACTGTTAAAATAAGTTTTTGCTTTATTTTAAAATATAAATAAATTCTGACCCTATAATGTTTTCAGGTGTAATATATCTGTAAATGCTAGGGACACAAAAATGGATGTTTTCTATAGAATGACTCATATATTGTCACATGAAACAATTATTCTGAAACCATGGTTTCAGCAAGGACACTCAGTTTTAGACGGCATTCTCTACAACGTCCTGACACTCCATGGTCTCGACTCAGATGGGTGTGAAAATATGAACGGAATGTCGTTTTACAATTACATGTAGCTCTTTCCATTCACGTCTGTGAACACTCAGTTGTCACATGTGCCATGGGTAATGAAAGGGCCGCACTGTGGCGAAACAGCATCGCATGCATAGATGTCTACCACTGTTATCATGCGACATGTAAGACCTCTCACAGAGCACCACCATAGCAGCTCACCTTATGAAAAATTCCATCTGTGATGTTAGAGCTCAGTGTCATATTACATACTGTCATAGTCCCATATGTCGGAGAGCAATCGAGCAGAAACAATGCAAAAGCTGTACTGTAGAGCTCTGAGAACAACAGTCACAATAATTGACATGATTCCGCTTAGCATGCAACCAGGCACCATACAGCATCATCCACTTGTTTTTGTGCCATATAAATTTTAAAGGAGTACTTCAAAATTGCTGTTGTTACTAATGTTGAATGAAAGCTTGTCAGGACACGTTAGCTTTACGCACAGGAGATCATGCTAACTTTCCCCCACTAGGTTTCATGCAATGTTGACCACATTAGCATTTCTAAGTGAAGTATTTTTTACGTCTTTTTGTGACATCAAACCGTGACGAGACAGTGCTGCTGTAAGACTGATTCAGACTGTTTTATTTCAATTTCAGGGATACAGGCGTTCGACCTTCTGGATAGCTATCCTAGATGCCTTTTATCAGAGTCTTGTGTGCTTCTTTGTGCCATACTGGGTAAGGATGCCTTTCATTCTACATAAATGCTGCCTTGTTTATTTATCCTTTCAAGTTCACATTCATGCTCGTGCAGGCAATTTGTTAACCAAGTCTTTCTTGTGCTTCTTCCAGACATACGCAGGCTCTGATATTGACATCTTCACTCTGGGAATTCCCATGAACACCGTGTCTCTGTTCACCATCATCCTTCATCTGGCAATCGAGATCAAGAGTTGGGTGAGTCGTTCTGAGTCTAGGTCGAACGAACCCTATCTTCTGCACATACATCATACTTTTTCCTCAACGAAACTGACACGCTTGATCACTGTGGCTCCCAGTTAGAGTCCTAGCCACCTTCTCAGAATCAGACCCCTTCATTTCACCAAGTATGTTACACATACCACGAATTTGCATGACATGTAACATACTAAGTAGAGCAGGTGGTAAGGGATATGCAACATATGCAAATATGAATATCTATACATATCATCGCTGTCCAATAAAAACAGCTATCTCCATTTTTGCGATTTTTAGTTTTCTGCACAATTTAAATACAGCAGCTGTCCTTTACATTGTGTTAAAGTTTTATGATGATTGGGCCAATAGAAATGCGGCAAAATCACTCTGAAGAAATTATCTTTACATTAATTTACACCGGTTGACAGCTGACACAACCCTACATAAATGCGTATTCCAATATTAAGGTTGTAAAGGTTATAAAGATTACAATTTTGATCAAAGTTAGCTAAAGTAGCCTTTATGACAGATGACACGTAGTATAAGCATTTGTCAGCATTTATGTAGGGTTATGTCAGTTGTCAGTCATGACAAACTTACGTAGGTGTCATGTAGCCTAATGAACACTACAGTACAGCAAAGTGTTTCCAAAATTTGTACATTGTGTCCTTAGCCTTCAAGATTTCCCAGCTCTGTTGCATCTAATCCAACTCACAAAGCGTTTGTTTATAAGATGATCAGTTGAATCGGTTATATCTCAGGATTTCTTGTTTAGCCTTTAGTAACTTTAACCTTAGCTCAATCTACTCACGGCTTTTCTGTCAAAAAGGACCAGAGGGGTCCACCAAGATCCAAAATCCCAAACTTAACCTGCTCTAGAGCAGGTTAGATGTACAGCAAAAGGTGCCATGGTGATTTTTTGTGAGGTTTGAGGTGTCAAGCGTGTAAAAATATTGCTTTTCAGTGGAGGAAATACATCGTTCTGCATAGACATCAAGAAGTTATTTGAATAATTAGTATTCCAGTAAACACAGTGGCGACAGTGCTGCTTTTCACTGTTAGGAATGTTTTACTTTACATTTCCTGTATGATTTCCTTTCCCTTCTTTGATAAATAAGCCACTCGACTCCTCGTCATGTTTCCCTGATTGGCCGTTTGTTGTAAATGTCAGTTTCATATGCACACGCCCAAGGATTAATCTTAGTTTGAGCATCTAAACCTGGGATTACATAGAAAGTTATTAATTGCTGTTGTAAAATGAGTTAACTGCGGGTCTGTTGGTCAGGTTTTGTGAAGCTGTTAAATGTGCTATTGTAAGACCCGGGGGTCCAGGGGGGTTTTGTGGGTCCAGGTGTGGTAGAATGATGGCAACACCACAGCGGTGAAGGGCAGGGAGTGCGCTGGACTGGGACTGGGAACCACTGCTCTGCTATTGTTGTCAGCCAAGCCAGTCATTTCCTAACTGCTGGTTTAGAGTAATGGGCCATTATGATTTCTCCGTTTGGCTGCTTGCAGACGGTGGTGCACTGGGTGATCATGGTGGGCAGTGTGATTGTTTACTTCGTCGTGAGTCTGGCCTTCAGTGCCCTCTGCGTCAGCTGCAACCCTCCCTCTGACCCCTACTGGCTCGTGCAGGAGCAAGTGGCTGACCCCATGTTCTACCTGGTCTGCATTTTAACCACTGTCGTAGCACTGCTGCCAAGGTAATCTGATCACTTTCTTTTCAATTTTGCTCACTATTTACAGTAACAGATGGATAACACTGTGCTAATTTTACTAAAGACAAACGGACAAAAAGAAAATCCCCTTCACATTCTTTATTGTGAAGTAACCAGTTCCCTGCAAACTGGCCTGTTTTTCACTCAAGACTGGCTATTTTTCATGAGGACTCTTTCTTGCAGGTACACTCTACATGCCCTGAGGGGGACACTAGTGCTATCCGATCACCTCAAGGCAAGGCAGATAGACCAGCTGCCTTCCCACCACCGGGACCGATGGCTCAGAGAGTGGAGGAGCCTCAAAGAACTGTGTGCTTCTTTCCCCAGCATGTCCTCATCTACTGTCCCACAGGACACAGCACAGAGCCCCAGTACCCCGACTGCCCAGCTGTCCAGCAGCACTAGAATATAGCACTGAAGCACAAGAGCTGCTTTTGTCAGAACTTTGTCAGATTTCTTGAGACACAAGGGACATTATTGCAAAAGGTGAAAGTGATTTGTACACTGATTTGCACATGGCCATGTGCCATATTGGGAGAGGTCAGACCATTTGTATGGGTGATGTTTCACAGACAGAAGTGCAAAAGCACTGTTTTATGCAGAACACAGTACTGCGGCGTTAAACGACGCGTGTCTGGTCAGCTCAGTCGAGGAATAAGCAGAATAGCTCAAAGCAGTCCGTCTTCGGCTCCTGAATGTGCTTCCTCCAGCCCCCTTCTCTTCTAACAAGCCTCATGGATAAATGCAGAAGGCTGATCCAAACCAGGTCCCTGAGGTTCTCTCGGGCTCCAGGCAGAAGTTCAGACTATTAGGCAGCACGAGCCGCACCGGCTAATCGATACATCTCCCACAGTTTCTCACCAAAAAGCTGCCTCACCGGACTGCCTGGGTGCTTTGGTAGCATTTGCTTCCCTGCGAGAAACCTACTTTCCCCTCGTCATGCAGGGCGCATTTGTATTCACGAGCGCTTCGAGCTGCTCATGAAATAATTGAGGTTTGCAGATGTTACATAATATCCTGGTATTTTCAGTTCATGTATCCGTATTGAGAGCATGTTGGGCTTGATGGAGAGAGACAGAAACACAAGCACTGCAGCAAGACTTAAGAGCATCTCTGGCTTTGTTATTACACTTAATTCTTAATTATTTAAGGTTTGACTAGGCTGCCCGTGTGCGAAAATAATCTGCTAAAGCAGAGGACACACGTGCCCCCCCCCCTTTCGAATACTTAATTGTATCTCTGACGTCCTTCTGACGTTCCTCACTCTTGAAGGGGTCAATGATGATCCCACTTGTATGGTCAAGCAAGCAGATGAAGCCGAGGGAACGTTTCACTCTTCCCATCCACGTCTCGCTTAAGGGTGCTCTGTGGCTGAAGCTTGCAATAAAATGGGTCTAGCACTGATTCGATTTGGAGAGCTCGTTGCATTTTTATGTAAAGCTGTCAGAGCCTGTTTCGGTGGGCCGCCTCTGCCATCTAGTGTTGGATTCCTGACCTGCAAAGACATCGCCATGAGAGGGACAGGAGGAAGAGAACAAGATGGATGATGTTTCAATGTCAAAAGTACATATTTGTGCCTTTTTATGTCACAGTGTTTGTTAGCTGAGCTCACCAAACCATCAACATTCATTAAATCAGCCTCATTCTTTTACATATTTTCCTGTCTTGAATATCTTTTCTGATCACCAAGCAAATGAGAAAGCCGAGATGATTTATTGCACACAAAGAAAACGCAACATTAGAGATTTCATAACATAAAGTCAAACTTATGAAATTAAGTGTCTTATTTTCACAGAGAAGAGTTTATTGTCCCTTATAAGTGCACACAAGACTTTTCCCTGTTCAGTGTTTTTTGCAGTCTGGTTCAAAAATGCCTGATCTAAGCCTTTAAGGTTAATACAAGGAATTCAACAGTATTAAAGGACCCATAACCTACATTTTTTTATTTTATATGTGTGGATTTATGCACCAAAATAATAAATGTATTAATGTAATTTTGTGTTAATACTGTAAAGCATCCTTGGGATTGAGAAATATGATTGAAACAAATCATTATTTTTTTATCCCATAGAATTAATCAAGCTGCCTAGTTCAATAAGAAGTCCAGGCTAAAACACTCCTGATAAGTTCCATGTGAATGGGCAGGATTAAGCTACTATAGGCTGGATCGGTGGATTTATATAAATGCATTGGTTTTGGTGACATCACAAAACTAAAGAACAGTTTTTTCCAGCACAGTTCGCACATATGAGTGAATGTAAATGGCATGCTTTGAAATTTTAATAACGATTACAGTGTACATATTTCAAAAAAGCAGGAACGGTTTGTTTTCCTGTAATACTAGTCCTTTAACTATTGAATTCATTATATAAAATCAGGCCATCTGATCTTAGATCAGCATTATTTGACACTCATTAAGTCTCCTTCAGTCTTCATACTTAGGAATCACCCTTTTTTTTGCCATAATCACATTAATATTCCATGTGAGAAAGGAAACTCTTGAGTTTTGCTAGAACTGTGAAGCTCAGCACAATGACACAACTCATATATCTCCTCATTCTAGTGGAAATATTTTCAAAGATAACAACTCAATTCTGCCTTTACATAAACGCTTCCACTAAAAGTCTTCAACAATTAGCCTAACGCTGAAGTATAAAAAGTACAAACAAAAGCATAGTTGTTCACATAGCAGAAAGTAAGAAAAGCCCCTATGAAAAGACAGCTTAATCATACTGACATTCAATCCACAAAGGAGACAGAACAAAACCGAGTTATGTAACCGCTGCAGTTGGGAGAGAGACCACTGTCTGAAACCTCACAGCTTTCGTTTCCATTCTAACAGAACTGACTCTACCTGTTCTAGTGTTGACTATCCAAACCTACACCTTGTCCTAACAGCGCACGGTTCAACTCCTCCACGACTCCTTCCTGTTCCCTAATTCCGTATGGGGAGGAGAGGGCTGTGAAAAGCCAGCCACAGCAGGAGGACACTGCAGCACACAGCAGTCTGGGCTTCATGAATTATTCTGTCGATATCTTCAGTCTCTACTGAGCGAAAGTCGTATTTCTGTGAGAAGGTGGTCTCTGTCTCAAACTGCATTATATCTGACTTCCTGAAACAAAACCTCAGTTAATAACACAGAAAATCACATTTCCATTTACACATATTTGACATCTCTTTTCTATACACAATATGGGGCTTTCAAGTCCCCCGTGTTAAAAACAGTCCAGTTCTCTCAGTCTGAAAAACAGTCTGTCCACACAGACACCACGTCCAGTGTGTCAGTATCATATTTCCATGCAGAAAGATTCCAGAAAAGTCTTTCTCTCTTTGTCCCTTGTTTGTGTCCGAATGCATTCGCATACATGTGCGCTCTCTTGCCTTAGTATATCTAAGCGTGTAAGGACTTTAGTACATATGTACACATACGTGTGTGTTTGCATAAGTGTGTGCAAGTACAGTACTGTGCAAAAGCCAGACGCCACCCTTAATTTATTACGTTTCCAGTCAAAACCATTATGTATTAGTTTTTCAGAAAACATATTTAACAGAAAAGTACACAGAAGCCTCAACAACTAAATATAATGGCAATTTTTGTCAACACTTACTGTTTCCACTGATTTATTACAGCTTCGGTTCCTTTCAGGAGACTTGCTTTCAGTTTTATAAAGAAATCTGCAGGGACATATTTCCAGTTTTTGCACTCTTGAACAGTTCAGTCTTCTCTCAATCCAAGTAATCTTGAACACGTTCAATGAGAACCGCCAGCACCTTTTTTGTCTATTTGTTTTTCTCAGTACTGGCTTCTTGAGTGCTACACATCTTTTCAGACTCATAGTCATCGCATGGCAGAGGGACAGACCAAGTCTTGCACAATTTTTAGGAGTTCCATTTTTTCTATATGTTTTTTTTAATTATTTGTCTGAACTACAGTTTTGGAAACCCCTGTTTTTTTACTTGTTTTCCTTTTATTTTCCCTTATCTATCTTATCTTTTTATAAGTGGATTACTTACAAAATATACTTATAAAAATATACTTATACTAATCTCTTTAGAAATCAGAAATATCTCCTGAAAATAAAGAACTTCACAAAGTACTAAATAGTGTTTTGACTGGAAATTTAGTACATTAAAGGTGGTCTCTGACTTTTACACAGTATATATTTGCACGTACATGTAAATCCTTTGTTTCCTCGAGGGGAGGTTTGGAAATGGTTAACACTTTAAATCACAATTTATTGTATTCAAATTTATTTGTATTTATTCTGACATCTGTCAGAGCAAATAAACACATAGTGCTCAAATAAATATCTTTAAATGTAATTCTCTTAGTCATTTACACTGTACTGTACATATACATGCCCATACATATGTCTACCAGGTGGGCATCATGTCAGGGAACCAGATGCGTCCGAGGTGCTTGGACACCTCGCTGTGTATCTGCTCCACACTGTAGCTGTTGTCCGGTATCAGGACCTCCTCCATGATGGACAGCTGGCTGAGGCGGCCGCCGCACATCTTCACGAACTCCATGAAACCGCTGCAGGTGACCTCGCACTCGCCCAGGCCAATGGCCGTCAGGCTCTTGCAGCGCTCGGCGATGCGGATCAGCTCCTCATCCAGGGGCTCCAGTCCATTGGCGCATACCACCAGCTCCACCAGGCGCGGACAGTTCAGCCCGATGCGGCCCAGCATGTCCTTGCTGACGGCACGGCCGAAGTACAGGTGCGTGACGGGTGTTTCCTCACAGAAGAACGGCTCGAACTCCTCCTCGTACAGGAAGAAGTACATGACGATGTTGACCTGCGGAGAGTGGCGGATAAGGGCGTCCCAGCTGCTCTTCTTGATGCTGTGGAACTGGGTCTGGCCCGGGTTCTCGCTCACCACATCGATGCGCAGGTGCTCCAGGTGCACGTGCTTTTCTGAGGAGAGCGCCAGCAGCAGCTCGTCGCTCAGGAGGTGGTAGTTGAGTGCCAGCTCTCGCAGGCCGTGGCACTGGTCTGCCACACACAGGATTCCTGAATGAGCACAAAGTGGGCCTGTTATTGAGGGGTCTGCTCAAAATACCAATACGGTACAGCATCAGAAAACAACTTCTAATTGCAGGTCACAAACAGGTCTGTGATCTCTTCAAGTGCCCTCAACTAGTCTAATTTTTAGTCCTTTAAAATGCTGATGTTGCTCAAGTCTGAAATATACAAAAGAGCCCTCTAACCAATCCAAATGTTTTCTATTGTGCTGTGAGTATCCCGACCAATCATAGTGCCAGATGAGTGTTCTGTGGGTGTTTTGATAAATCGAGGTATTCATGTAATCCAATAAGTAGTCAATAATAATATAGACCAATCTTTATTCATATGACATTATTGTTTGAAATATTGTTTGGAAAGTCTTTGTAGCAACATATAGTATATAGAAGCACTACTAAGATATGCTACTATACCAATATTGGGTAGTAATACAACCACATTGGTCTAATATAATAACACAGAAATGTCGCAATACTTGTATTTGACCTTTGGAAATATGTGGCATTATAATGAGATGGATTTGCTTGACCATCATGTTGTTTTACTCATTCAAGAATGTTTAAAGAAACAGAAAAAAATCGACAAAAAATCTAATTTACCCAGTTTTCGTAACACCTGAGACGTAGGTTATGAGCCAAAACGTTTGGAGTCCAAATTTCATTTGCTTAGTTTAGAGCTGGAGTTACAAGGACAGCATTGCTAACAAAAACACAATAGTCACAAAAGTCACCCAAATAGCCCGAACTGTTTCTGCAAAAATACATCACCAACACTTCATTCAGGTATTCATTAAGGTCAGGCAGATATGTCCATGTAGTTAAGATCACAGCACAACTTGCTTTGAGCTATAAAAATGCTGCGTACAGCTACTGGCTGCCAATTCAGAAAGCAGGACTGATCTTAGACCATATTCCTCCATATTTATGACAATAACCGTCACAAATATTGATTCTAGGTCAGCACACCTACTGGTTTGTGAATACAGACATTGTTGTCTAAAACGTCTGCCTGCACTTTTGTTCATTTTTATACAGTATGTCATACTGTGTTCTAGTCCACATCGACAAGCCTCTGTGACCTTAATGAAGATCTGGATGTGGTTTGAGCAAATTGAGCGATTTGGTGATGCATTTTTTACAGAAACAATTCGGGCTATTAGGGTGACTACTGAGTTTAGCCTTGCTGCTCTAGTTTTAAACTAAAGAAGCAAAATTTGGACTAAAAAATATGTATTCTGTGGTCAATAACATCTGGGGTGAGTGAAACATTTTGTACATTTGATTTTCTAACCCTATCATTCCTTTCAGATTCATAGGAATCTATCAAAATTATAATTATATCAATACATGGCTGACATCTCGTTCACAAACAGATTTGAGACTTCCTAATCGGTGAAATTCTCACATCTATGTGTAACTAAACTAACCAGCCTGCAGTAACTAAAGAACCAGCCAGCAGTTTTATGGTTCTATAGACTTTAAAATGCATTCAGCATTAAATGAGATGGATTTGCAAAAGGATCATGCAGTTTTACTAAAAAAATAGGATCTAAACAGTTTAATGTTTATCTAAATCATGTTTTCTTATATCCCAGTAGCGGCCCACTGTACTGTGCAGTCTTTTTTTGCCACACCACATCTGATTCAGCTATTTATCAAACCCTCGATGACTTGAATGATTCAGGTGTTGGAGCAGAGAAAACCCCAAGTGCAGGGCAGCAGGTTTTAGTCACTCTCTATTGTAAATGGCTTTAATTCCAGACTGGATGCAACATACATATTTCACAAACCTGCTGGGGAGACGTGTGGACAACTACTCATCTTCAGGAGCTTCAGCGTGTCACTGTTGTTGGCCACCAGAACCTTCAGGGAAGGGTCGTCAACTGGCGTATCATCAATTTTTATGGAGGACAGAGACTTGGAGTTCACAAACACCACCGTCAGCGCAGACACGAAGTGTGACTGGGGACAGAACACACAAGGAGACATGCAGAGTCAGCACCAAGGGCTTTTCACACCTTCTCCATTGAGCCATCATGTCATTTGAGCTCACTGAGTCTCAGAGCACTATGACAGCAGGATGGGGGTAATGTGACTGCATGTGCAGTACCTGAGAGACATTCATAAAGCTGGGCCTTGCTGTTGAGATCAGGCCCAGGGTTTTAATAGTGCAGTTCACCAGCTGGGACAAGATGTTACACGCTGCCTCTGCAGACTCTGTGCAGCTGTCAACCTGCAGCACAAAAACACAGACATTTAAAAAAAACAGTGTAGCTCATGTTCGACAGTACACTATTGAAAAAAGGGATCTGAATGAGGTTTTGAGTTGTAGATATTTAAATGCAAATCACAGCAACATAGCTTCTGTGACAATACTAAGATCTTTGGGCCTCAGACGACACTGCATTAAATACAGACATGATTCTGTACTGGAAATCACTGCATGGGCTCAGAAACACTTCTGAAAACCACCGTCTGTGAAAACAGGTTGTCACTGCATCCACACATGCAAATTAAACTCTACTATGCAAAGAAGAAATCATATATAAACAGGATCCAGAAACGCTGCCACCTTCTCTGGGCCCGAGCTCATTTAAGATGGACTAAGGTGAAGTGGAAAAGTGTCCTGTGGTCACAGTTCACACGGTTCAAAAGCCAGCATCCATGTTGCTGCCATCAAATTCAAAATGGGCATATATATTTCAAAAAAACAATAAAATTTCTCAGTTTCAGCATTTGATATGTTGTCTTTGTACTTTTTTCAAATAAGCATAGGGTTTAAATGATTTGCACATCATTGCATTTTGTTTTCATTTACATTTTGCACGGCATCCCAACTTTTTTAGAAAATGGGGTTGTAGTAACATGTTTCACCTCCCCTCCTTTCACCCACACTTATCACTGAGAGAAAACACTCAACTAGCTCAGAGACCCTCCTCGATACTGTGATTTTTTTGTAAATACGTCACAGCACAGAAAGACAGTACATTATTATTTCAGTTCATGTCGACTTTAAACATACTCTACCTTAATGCATGAGCTGGAATGGCGGTAAACCTTAAGGTTGATGGTTGAAATTTGATCATGGTGAACCAAATGAGATAAAACTGACCTGCAGGCCGTAAGCTGTGATGTGAATCAGAATCAGGCTCACTGTTTTTCCTGTACATGTCAGGTCAAGGAATCTGTCCCAGAATTTCTGGGAAGTGTTCAACTTATTGTGCTAACAAAAGGTACACAAGGTGCACTGCCATGACTGACCAAAACTACACTGAGGATAAATATTTAAGGCAGCTTTTAACCATTATATTCTTGTTGCTTATTAGTAGGTCTACTTTCAGTTACTCACTCTTATAATTGCATATAGTCTTATGAAAAAGTTTAGGCACCCTGGGCCAAATTACGTTTTGTTGATTTCTTAAGTAAAAAAGAAGTTAAAACATCCTCTACAGAGAACACACTTGTGAAAACTGAATGCAGAGTTACTGTTTATTTGCTAAATGTACCATATTTAGAAAAAAATAAGACAAAGGGCTAAGATTAAGCCTAGTACTGAGATTCTCCATTGAAAGGAGAATGTAGTCCAGGACTAGGCTTAATCTCTGTCTCGGAAACCAGTCCAATATCTGGCACATGCAAATGTTTGGGAGCAAGCACATTTTACATATTTTTGTCCACTATGTTAAATTCAGCAAATAAACAGAAAGTATACACTGACATTTGCAGGAAATTGCCATATTAAAGAATTCATTATTTAATTATTTATTTCAATAAACTGACTTCTTCTATTGGTCCATTTATCATGACATTTTGACACAATGTAAAGGGCAGCTGTCAATTTTAAGTCAAAAAAATGAAAAACAACAAATAGGAAAGCTTTTGTCACAGAACTATACATATGTAAAAGAAACATCAATAACGATAACCGTTCAGTAGTTATCAGTTGGAATAGGGTATTTTGAGGACAAGATGCAGAGATATAAAAAGAAAAAAGAAAATGTTGGTTTTGCCGACAACAAATCTGTCTTATATGCTACGTAAATATGCCAAATAGATATACTTCTATTTCTACTCTCTCATACTTTCACTCATACGTATGTCCAATTTTTTATGTCTTTTTTTATTTCCATTAGCATTTCTGCCTGATATATGTGAGTTTCTGTGCAATTATGTTTTGCTACTGTCTGTCTATCTATCCATCCATCCATCCATCTATCTTTTTTGATAAACATTTCGTTAGAGTTTTCCATTTTGATACAAAGGTTAGATTCGTGCAGTTCAGCAAAGGATGCAGGCTGTAGGTGGTAACTTTCTTAATGCACTTGATAATGTGATACATTTTTATTTGATGTAATTATACAGAATAAAGCTTGTACGCCTTCTCACTTCTGGTTTAAGATTGAGGAAGCTTTCAGTGCCAGATACAGCAATACAGTGCCATGTATAAGAGAAAGAAAGAGATAAAAAGTTCTGAACATACAGACACTGGAACACATTCTACGTTGGGGGTGTTGAATTTTAAATAGACAATATGGCCAAAAGTATGTGGACATCTGACCATCACACCTATATGAGCTTCTTGGACAGCCCATTCCAAAACCATGTGCATTAATATGGAGTTGCCCCACCTTTGTGGCTAATAGAGTCTCCACTCTTCTGGGAAAGCCTTCCACAAGATTTTGGACTGTGTCTGTGGGAATCTGTGCCCATTTGTAAAAAAGAGCATTTGAAAGGTCAGGCACTGATGTTGGATGAGAGGGCCTGGCTCACAATCAACGTTCCACTTCATCCCAAAGGTGTTCAGTGGGGTTGAGGTCAAGGCTCTGTGCAGACCAGTGGACTTCCTCCACACCAAACTCATCAAACCATGTCTTTATGGAGCTCTCTTTGTGCACAAGGCCTCAGTTATGCTGTTGTCAGAAAGTTGGAAGCATATAATTGTCTAAAATGTCTTTGTATGCCGTAGCATTAACATCACCCTTCACTGGAGCTGAGGGGCCCAAACCATGGAAAACAGCCACAAATCATTATCCCTCCTCCACCAAACTTTACTGTTGGCACTATATGTTCCAGTAGGTAGCGTTTTCCTGGCATCCATCAAGCACAGATTCATCCATCAGACTGACAGATGGTGAAGCGTGATTCATAACTCCACTGCTCCAGAGTCCAGTGGCGGTGTGCTTTCCCATCCCAGCTGACACTTGGCACTGCGCATAATAATCTTGTGTGCAGCTGCTCGGCCAAGGAAACCCACATTGGAAGCTCCCAATGTGCAGTTCTTGTGCTGATGTTGCTTCCAGAGACAGTCTGGAACTCTGTAGTGAGTGATTCAACAGAGGACAGGCAATATTTATGTGCTATGTGCTGCAGCATTCGGCAGCCCCGCTCTGTGGGTTTGAGTGGTCTACCGCTTCGTAGCTGAGCTGTTGTTGCTCCTAGAAGCTTCCATTTAAGATTAAAGACAAAAATAGCACCTACAGCTGACCGGGGCAGATCTAGCAGGGCAGTAACTTCACAAACTGACTTGTGCCAAAGGTGGCATCTTATGGCAGTGCTGTGCTTTAAGTCATTGAGCTCTTCAGTGTGACCCTTTCTAATGCCAATGTTTTGTCTTTGGAGACTGCATGACTAGGTGCTTGATTATATACACCCGTTAGTAATGGGTGTGCCTAAAATGCCTGAATTCAATAATTAGAGGAGGGGGGTTGATGTTTTGGCCATATAGTGTATATGTGACATACATGGTCATATTATATGTCATATTTTTTCTATTTCACTGAATGGTCTGTATAACTTACAAACAGCAGGGTTCTTGAGAAAATCGTCACTAGTGAACAAACGTTACCGACTAATAATGCAGAGTTATAATGCAGAGTGAGATGTCTGGCAGTGCACCCCCTGAGACCCAAACAGGCTAAATAGGCCCTCTACAGAGACAAGATGAAGAACACCAGACAGCAGTGTTTATAGTTAAGCGCAAAGTAAAACATGAAGGCATGAGTAGCACTTCACAAATTTGGCCGTTAACATGACTTGTAAATAGGCCTAGAATTAATGTACAGTTTGTGGACTCCTGGCCTTTGGACCACATCATATTTTACATCCATTAGTCACCGCCACACCGTAAAATAAGCAGCAATAAATTAACTGCTCCAAATGAGCTCTGGAGGCGTTAATTTAATACTGAAGGCTTTACTGTGTCCAGGAAAGCTGAGTCCCAGTCCTGAAGATGATATCTCAAGCTGTGAGACAGTGATTGGGTTCTGCAGCACCTTTTCATTTAATCTGTAAAGGACGGAGCACAAAGACCCAATGAACTCCAACACACCCAAATGTCTGGTTGTTGTGTCTGCCATTCCAGTGTTGGAAGACTCTCGAATGTTCTCCTAAATAGGTTTAGCAGATATCCTCATAGTTAATTGTTGTACAGTTTATTGTACAGTGTTTGATTCAGTTTATTGCCTGTATTGTCTGTTTGTACTGTTGAGGTTCTGTGTTAAAGAGCCCACATCCCACTTTTTCCTTGATTTTTATTTCTCTTAAGTCCACTCATGACATTTGTGTGGATTTAATGTACCAAAAATATCCAATAGTGATGCACCAAAATGAGAATTCCTGGCCAGAAATCAAGATATGTCTGGCTGAAAACTATAAGTGAAGGTCTTTTTTCTTCTGAAATTTTATTTATGCCATAAATATAAAAACAATAAATAAAAACACACTTTAATTATCAAGAAAAACTGCTTTCGATAGGAAAAAAACTGAGCTGACAATAAATAATAATAGTGTAGATTAAATAAACTGTAGTAGGCTACATTATGAGCCACAAAATCCAATGTCCTCAACAACAGAAAATGGTTAGAGAGCAAAGAAAAAAAACAGCATTTTTCATCATGGTTTCCAATTTTCATCACCATTCAAATAATTTGCAAATTGTTTGTCTTTGCTGTAGTCCTATTTAATGTTTTTCTGTCAAAATCATTGGCGTTTTTCTCAAAAAGTGCCATTTTATTTATTTTATTATTTCATACTTAAATTATACACGACTATTTTCCAACCTCTCTTTGTTGCTTAATATTCAACAGGCTGTTTTTGTTACTGTGTGTAAATGTTTTGTTTTTTCTGACATCACAAGATCAATTCATTCAAAACTGGCCACTATAACAGCTTAATTTTCATACATATATATATATATATAGACCATATATAGCAGGTTCTAAGGGGTATTTCTTTAAACTTTAACAGTGTTTCCAAGGCTTTTATTTTAAAAAAGTTCCAGTTCTCTATTATATGGGCCCTTTAAATGTTGCACCATATAACAGAGGTACTACATTTCATCCCTTACCTACATTTGGCTGTAGGGAGAAGGAATGACAAAGGTGTATTGACTTTTTCTAATCATACATAAAACTGTACAACATAAGAACACTGCCATTTGTTTGGTGAGCATTGGGTCAGTGTGCTTAGGCCTTAAGGAACTGTTCTGCTGTAGTGTTGTGCAACTGCCAAGGCCGGTTTACCTTGAAGCTGACGTACTGCAGGTGCTGAGCGTGTCTCTTGATGATCTGCTGGATGAGGTCAGGGTGAGTGGACCTCAGGTAGGACGTGGCCGGCTGGTTCAGCTCGAATTCAAAACGCCTCCACAGCTCAGGGATGTGAAACACATCATTCCAGCAGCGGCACACGGACGAGGCCCGCGCTCGGTCCACTAAAGACAGGTACTGGAAGATGTGCAGGACGATGTGATGGGGCAGGTTGCCCCAGTCATGGACATAACTCTGTGAGGCAGACACTCCCTGGCCAGTCCTTTGCCTCTTGGCTCTGTTCTGGGTAGGGCTGAAGCTCTGGCACTTGGCCGCAATGTTTACTCGGCCTCGTTTCATCCTGTTGAAGTAGAAACATGGGTCAAGACGGTGACTCATTCGTCCCATGACTCTGCTTAAGTCTGTATATGAACACATGAGAGCTGTATATGAACACATGAGGCTCTACAATCACTGACAGAAGTGTGGCAGCTATAAGACACTGTTCTGTTTTGTTCTGTACCTATTAATAGGGTAGAAATAGACCTAGAACCTACATGGACGGGTGGCAAATGGTGATTTTACTAACTGTAACATTATAACTACAAATAATTATGACAATATTGTGATAAATTACATGGATTTCATCAGTATTTAAAGAATGGCTACATGTTTTATTACAAAGAGAGCACTATGTTATTAGCCCTGTTTATTAGCCCTTTTGTTAAGGTGGCACGGCTGGTTTGTCATTGACTGTTCCAACTTGTCAAACGTCAACAAAAGCAACATATCGTGACTCATATCATTAAGAAAATGTTTATTAGTATCATGACACAGCGACAGTGACTGACTGACAGAAAAGCAAGCGAAAGACAGATTAAGTGACCTGGTTTAGGTCTTATTGTAATATAAAAATATATTACATTGAGGAGTGTATAAAAGCAAGCTTGCTGTCTTGTCCTGTGCCCTGTGGAAGCCTATGGGCCATTATTTTGCACTATATCTTACTTTAGTAACACACATTCAATAACAACAACAACAACAACAAAAAAACACTATACACACAAAACTATGAAAACTGGAAAAGGTGTTTGTTTTGGAGGAAAAATGTGGGACCATGACATTAAATGTCTACTCTCAATGCTATAAAGTGAGACAGGAATCCCCTGTTAATGTGAAAGTCAGCAATATAAATGCTTTTTCATGTTGACATTGTTACATAAATTGCATGTTTACACTGCTGACCTGCATATAACGTTAGTGCAGAACATTATGCTTTACCATGCTAGTCTGTTCTCCTGCTTTAGCTAGTACACTTCAGATTAAAGGTGGAGACTCAACCAGTCACTTACTTACAAACCAGTGTCTGTTCCAACTCGGCAAACCTCAGTAAAAACAACATATCGTGACTCATACCGTGAGTCGAGAAACGTATCGAGAATGTCTATTAGTATCGCGGTATCTACGTTCTGTTATACCGCCCACCCCTTTAGGAGAACTAACACCATAATTTATCGTATTCTCTACGTTAACACAACCAAAAAATAGGCAAAATCGTCACTAATCGGAACACAGGTGTCCTTAACACGGCCTGTTTTTAGCTTCATACGAAATACAATGACAGACAGACCGACTTCGGCCCGAGGGAGGAGGGTAAAGGCAGCACCGCGCATACTTACTTACTCACTCGCTCGGTTCAGGATCCTTTCAGAAGAAAGAGCATTATAATCTTCCAAACAAGCAAACAAAGAGAGGGTAGATGTTATTTATTCCACCGCCGGACTCCGACTCGTGCCAACGCCGTGTAATTTAGCTCCAATGTGTACTAAAAACAGCTTTGAATCATAAAAAAACAACCCCAGCAGCCGCAGCAGCAGAGCAGTAGTAACGCTAGTAGTATCCGCGTTAGCCGTGTTGCTAAGCTGGGCTTTGGCATCGCAGCCACACTACTGAAAGGCACGCGTGCACGCGCTGGCACGTGAGCGCGGGAAAACATGGACTCTGACTCTCTCTCTCTCTCTCTCTCTCTCTCTCTCTCTCTCTCTCTCTCTCTCTCCCTCCATAGATATACTAATATTTATTTCTCTCTCTCTCTCTCTCTCTCTCTCCATAGATATACTAATATTTCTCTCTCTCTCTCTCCCTCCATAGATATACTAATATTTCTCTCTATCTCGTTTCAGCCACTGAGAAAAATATATTACAATTTAGTGAGTCATAATAATGAGAAACGTTTTCCATATTTTTGACTTAGTATATCATAATAATGTGACCCTATCTCATTCTTTTGACTTTGTATCTTAGAGTTAAGAATTACAATCTCGTAATTACGACGTAGTATCTCATAAAAATAACTTAATTTCTCATAATTATGAGAAAATGAATCACTATTACGAGACTGCAAGTCATAATTAAGACGTAGTAAGTCATTATTATGAGAGACCAAGTCGTAATTATGAGATATTAAGTCAAAAGGACGAGATACTAAATCATAGTCATGAAACAGGATCTCGTTATTATGGGATAGCATGTCTTAATAACGAAATATTATGTCATAAGTATGAGATACCAAGTCATAAATATGGGAAACTCTCATTATTATGAGATATTTAGTAATAAATATGGAAAACTGTCTCATTACCATGACTTACATTTATCATGACTACTATATTACCACATTATCATGACTACTATATTTTTCCAGTGCCGACCATTACTTCCATACTCTCTCTCTCTCTCTCTCTCTCTCTCTCTCTCTCTCTCTTCCACATACTAAACAATCCTATACATTAAACAGCCTGTTACTAATGAATGTACTGCTTATGGCGATGTACTATTAACGTTAGTTACACGGTTTGGGACTCAGCTTCTCTTTCTGCTGCTTTTTCCCCCTTAAAATGATCCACTATTTAAACACTTCCCCTCACATACCCATATATCCTAATATTCTGTTACTTTCAGGTAACCTCTTTACATTTAATAACTATTTTCTGGCCTATTTTCTTTGCCTTCGTGTGGTAAACAAACATACTACGTGAGCCTTGCGTACACTAGCCTGCGTCGTCGTCGTCATGGCGACTAACGTTAGCCCGCTCGCGATCTACGTGTGAGACGTGTATTTGTATTTGTAATGTTTTTCTCGCTGTTCTGCACACGTTTGTTCTCCCTAGGCTGGCCCGATGGGCGGTCACGGAGCCCTGCAGCCCCGCTCCGCCTCTGTGGGTTAATTTAGGGGCGGGTAAAAATAAATAAATAAATAAATAAAAGCGCTTACGCCGAAAAAGTAGGTCAGTGTGTCAGAGAGACACGTCACTCTGCAGAGCAGCGCAAAGCTGTTCACCAGCTCAGGGTAATCAGTGTCTGCTGCAGTCTGGCTCAACACCAGAACTCAGAGTGGTTTCAGGGGTTTTAACACCTTGTGTGTGGTATGTAAACAGCGCGCTAGAACCCCAAAATGTAAACAGTATACCCATGTTTGCCTGCTATAGGGCCTGGCCTGTGCGTGGCCGAGCAAATACAGGGCCATTTCAAACCTGAACTGGAAGGAAAAGGATAGCGCAGGTCAAAAATAGCATAATCGCCTTCGCAGACAGCCAACACGAACAGGCCAGCAGGCGGCTGCCCGGTGTTTGTTCCCATTACGCTTTATAGCAGGAGTGCTCCTGCATCGAGGGGAGCACTGTACACACCATGGACCTAGCTAGGCCAATTTCAGGGGGCTTTAGCCCTCCTTAATGTTATTTAGTCCCCCTTCTTAAGTAAACGTACATTACTAGCCCAAATCATCTAGTTTATTTTCATACACACAATATACTGTAATAGCAGGATGCGGCCTGGGGGGAGGCGCTGCTGCTGCTCTAAAGCAGCGCTGCCTCTGCTACTACCTGAGATTGACTGACGTAACGTTCAGCCAATCGTATCAGACCTCTTGCGTTGTCAGCCAATCATATCAGACCTGGGGGAGGGGCTCTGGTTGCGCACTGCAAAGTAATCGGTAGCCAAGCTGAAGGCAGGATTTTGGCTGAAAGCTCACCAAAATAAACATTAGACCTAATATACAGAGTGAAACAGTGAATATATCCACCCACAATATGGATTTGGGCCAAAATATGGTCACTAAGGCTGGATATCTGTTTTTTTTACTAGGTTTCTTGTTAACTGTAGCCGACTTTAGCTAGTGAACTTTGGGTTAAGTGAGGTAGCGTTAAAGAAGAGAGGCCAGGCAAACACTGACATTAGCTAACTAGCTGACAAGCCAACTAGTTAAACCTCACTTTATAGTGCAGAGAATGAACGAACAAGAGGGATAGAAATATTGTTACATTCTTTGTTTTTATATTTCTCTTCAGTGTTTGCAACCAATGACACTAGTATTTGCCATACATTGTTTACAGTGAGTTCACGTCAGTGAAAGGACGAGGCTGAAGTTACTGCAGCATTTAAGGTGGAAAACTAAACAACAAAAAAATGCTACTTAAGCTTTGTATGAAAAGGTCATCATAACTCTTTATGTTTTATATCCTTCAGTTCCTCAACCTGTAGATTTTACCAGTTGAAACAAACAAACAAAAAATAAATAATTGATTAATCATTATTTCCTTGAGTTCTTGGAAATCTGAGTTTAATAAAATTTACTTTTATATAGAGGGAGAGAAAAAAAAGCTGATGGAGACTGAAAAGGTTGAAGGACTGAAGGAGCAGATGCGATGGAGGTTGGTGATCAAGAGTTGTATAAACCTTTGGTTAAAATTAATACTGAATTTAATTTAACTTAACTGAGAAAATATAATACATGAAACTCACCTAGCTTATTAAACATGCCCAAAGAGCAAAATCACACTGACTGCACCAGCTGAGACTAAACTGATCTATAATCTGTGTGTTCGAATAATATATTTAGGACCTTGCAGTTTATTTAAGAGAGAAAGGAGGTAGCACTGACTTCAGTGCCTTTGCTTGATCTGTGTCTGTTGTAAGTGGATGGATATGGTGTTTTTTATACTAGCTCTGTGCTTAATATACACTATGCCAGTTTGACCAAATAATTATTTTTGATATACTTAATGTGGAAGATGTACCTGACATTTTCTGGCTGTTGCTAATCTAAAAGTGCATTACAAACATTTTGGGGCTATTAAAAAAATTATATTTGTGGACCATGCCCCCAGACCCCCCTAGTACAGGCTTAGCCCCCGTGTCAGTGAACCTCTAGTGATGTCCCTGGTACGCACTCTTAGAAGAAGGAAAAGCTCAGGAGTTCTTTAGTCTATCCCAGTACGGGAACCCTCTTTTTCTGTTGTAGAGCCCCTTCATAGATTAAAAAGGCCTGTCTGGTACAGAAGCGTTCTTCATAAGTGCCAGGGCCTGTCCCTGAAAAGGGAATGTTGTGGCTTTCATCACAACGTAAGGCCATGCTTTTCAATAAGAGGGAATAACTGAAGTGAATGGGTATCAGAAGCCTATCTGTAGGCCTCAGAGACTTAATCCCCCCTACAATGTTCTACTGATGAGATTTAAAGGAATGCGCCAGTTCCTGAAAAAATAAAATCTGTTCCAGTTTTCAGAGTTGTATTATACATTAGACAGATTGTTTACATAAATTTAGCATTTTATGCTAAAGCTATTACCTGTTAGTGTGCCAGCTGACTATCATTCAAGCTTTCATAGAGCAGCAAGATAGCAGTAAAAGAAATTTAAGATCACATGTGACCTGTATTAGGTGTTACAGTAATATACAAATAATAGTAGAACTGTTAGAGAAGCTTAATTTGGTACATATAAGAGTGTGTAAAAGCAGTTTCGCTGTCTGGTTCTATCTAGGGCCATTATTTTTGCACTGTATTACTTTAGAAACACACAAAAAAAAAGAAAATTAAAAACAAACACACAAAATACTATAAAATCTGGAACAAATCTTTGTTTTGGAGGAAAAATGTGGGACTTTTACATTAAACAGCCACTCTTAATCCTGTGGTAGTTCAGGAACAAATGCTCTTTCATGTTGACATTGCTGTATAAATTACATGTATACATTGCTGACCTACTGCATAGAGCGCAGAACGCATGATGAATGCTGTGCTGGTCTGTTCCCTTTAGATTAAACGTCAGTTAAAAGGTGGAAACTCGACCGGTGACTAAGAAACAGACTTGTTCAGCCAACTGGGCATTTAGTACATGCACTTGGCACAGAGACACACCCTGATTAGTCACTGCTCATGCCTTTTATTCCATGTTTTACTTTGAATATATCTTAATGTGAGTACTGAATGGCTCCTTCTGGTTATTAAAAAATCCGTTTACTTAAAATGAGAGTGAAACAGAGTCATCAGACAATGCCAAACAAACACATAAACCAACCAACCAATCAACAATCTAAATAAATAAATAAATAAATAAATAGTTTCAGGGAGATATTGGATCTGTCCTTTATGTTGTCACTTATTAGAATTGCCCTGCATAGAATTTTGATTGGCAACATTTGTGGATTTTACTATATGTTTATCAACGATAAAATGAGAGAAATCTCTTAGATAATTAGACACAGTAAACCAGGATCTTCTAAGGATGAAAACGGACGTCAGTATGAACTGTTCATCCAGTGATATACAGACGTCGGCAAAAGTTTGGGCGTCCTAGTCAAACTGCATGGTTTTCATGAGAAGTGAAAGTAAGTTAACCCATCCTCTATAGAGAACACACTTCTGCAAATTTGAGTCCACGATTACTGTTCATTTACAGAATTTAACATCCTGGGAAAAGACATGAAATGTGGCCTGTGTAAAAGTTATTGTGCATTTTATTTTTTTTTTCCACAATATGTAAATCTTAGCAAATAAATAGAAATTGTGCACTAAAATTAGCAGAAAAATTTAATTTAATTTTCATATTTAAGTGTGTTCTCTGTAGAGGGTGTGTTCACTTACTTTCACTTGACTTGTCATTTGCACCGGTGATATAAAGCTTCTTCACCTGTTTTGGCATTTCTGTACTGACACTGAATTATAGATATATGTATATAATTATAGATGTATTTCTCATTGATCATATAGATTCTGATGTTAATATTTGCATGCACAAACATAAGAATATTACCAACTATTATCTAATTGTTCAACTTTTGTTAGATTATTATTATTATTATTATTATTATTATCTACTTAACAAAATTAAGGTGAAAAAAGATAGCTTTACTTTTTTAACAGAAGTTAATAGAGCATTTATTTATTCCAAGTAATTTTAGAGCATTTCAATTCGTCCATTCATAATGACATTTTGACTCAGTGTAAAAGAATTAGCCATTTCAAATTCAGTCATACTCTATCAAATTGAAGGACAACAAAGATGGAAAAGGTTTTGTATCAGCAGCGACCATAACTATATAAATTGTGATGTCTTGGTGGAGAAGGAGACACAACATAGATCATGATTTCTGCTATGAATTATATATGTATATACACTAACAAGCCCTGCTGCTCTTCTGGATGAAGTGTTTGTTTTAAGCAGGTCTATCAGTCACGTGCTAATCGCACTGCTAAAGGCGGCCTCTCTCAGTGTGGAGGCTGGAGCTGCGCAGTCTGCAGCGCAGTGCTGACCCTAAAGAGTGCGGTCAGCTCGGAGGCGGTCTCGTCTCGTAGCACGGCTGCTAATCAGTGCTGAAATGAGCAATCTGGGAAAGTGACAGCTACACCGAAAAGACGGGCTTTTTGTCCGAATACAGGTCATGTTTTATTCGATGCCGTCGTGGTTTACGTGTCCAGTCCTCGGTGGGGGGGAGGAGGGCGGAGCTCCGAGTGCTGTGAGTCTGGAGAGCTGCTAGCCGAAGCTAACTGACCGTGTTTTATCCCTGCGCCGCCTCGCTAGCAGAGCGAGAGTGAGAGTGTGACTCTGTAGCCCTCAGGAGGAAATAAACCAGCCAGCAGCGGCGGTGCTTCAACTGTGGACGCTCAGACTGTGTCTCACAGAGAGGTAAGTGAAGTAGATACCTTGTCATTGTTGTAATTTAGTTATTTATTTGGCCACGTAACGCTATCCTGCGCCTTAGATTAGCTCAACTAGCTTGAAGTTACGTTCGCTGATGCGAGGCTGAAGTTAGGCTTCCTCTTCGCCAGCTTCTTGTTCTAATTACGCGATCCACCTTAAATCCCGTAGCGGTTAGGTTCCGGCGCCTAACGTGCCGTAATGTAACTGCCGCACCGTTTAAGGTGGAACGGGGGAATTCGAGCAACAAGCCTGACTTCAGTTTGGTGTAGCTGATTTGTAACACGTAGTCGCGATGGTGTGTGCCGTCTTGATGTTTTGGGGAGGTTAAAAACGAATTAATTAGCTTGTTTATGTTTTGTTTAAAAGCTGGGTCGTTGTTGTTTTTGTTTGAGTCGAGACTGCTGTAGGTTAGCTAGGTTTGCTAAGTCAGCTAGAACTGCCTGCTTTTGTGAACAAGTATCGATGAGAGGCTGTCAAACTTATGAAGAGCTGGGAGATGTTAGGTAGGTTAGTTAACTAACGTTGGCACCGTTAAAGGGGAATTCCACCGGTTTTTCAAAATGTCTGCACAGTTCAGTGGTTGAGATGTAAACAAAGTCGTTCAGAGTGGTTTGATGCGAATTTGTAAATTTCTAGAGAAACTTACAGAATCAGATTTCTTTACACTGGTGGTGATGATGGGAACCAGGGGTGACAATGTCTACAACACAAATGTGGTCGTTTTATTTACTTTCCAAAACCACCAGTGAACCTGCACGTGTCTTCTGAGTATCTGTATGTAATGTTGATGATGGAAAATCTACAAAAACTGTTTTGCCTTACAGTGGCTTACGTGTCCCCCTGCATTTAGAAGGGGTTTTAAAAAAGGTGGTTTAGATCAAAACCTTATTGAGACTATAGTAAAACAGCGTCTCAGACATCAGGCAGTGAATTCATAACCATTTAATGTAATAACTTGTGTGTGAGGGAGCTTTTAGAGGCATTAAACTCTTCAGACGTCTGGTTCCTATCACCACCACTGTGAACAGTTCTGACTCGGCACGTTTCTCTGGAGCAGAGCATTTCACTTTCTGAATGACTTTGTTTACTTTGTTTACTAATTAAACTGTTTAATTATACAGAAATTTTGAAAAATCGGTGGAGTCCCCCTTAAATATAAAAAAAAGACTTGTTTAGCTTTTACAAAATAGTCTGGAAACAACAATCATGAAACCCCCATTAACACTCGTATCTGTCCATACTGATTTTCCGAACTGCCTTCCTGTTTTTCTAAAGTCTGATATGTAGGCCGAGCCTTAACATAACTAAGATTTCATTACAGAATTATTGCTCGCCATCTCTCAGCGTTAGTGACTGTTAATATTGGGCTGCTAATTTGGACAGAAACTACCAAATACTGAGCAAATGAGTTAAAAATAACTCTTTGCTAGACTATTCTTCACATAAATAACATGGCTAATATTAAATGACATTCTGATTTATAATACCTTTTTGCTTGATCTGTCCACCACCTAAAACACCACCGTCATCAAGACTAAGTCGTTTTAAAACAGAGAAAGCTGATTTCTGAGCGGAAGTAATTTCCTTCCTTGGTTTTTTTTTATAACAATTGTTATGATAGGAATGTGGACACAAGCAGGAACCCTGCAGTCAGCATCGCAGTCTTACGATTCTCCAATTTCAGAGTTTGTCTGCTGCATTACAGACTGTGATTTATCAGACTTTAGCCATTTTTAATGATCTGTCAGCCATACAGAGCTGTACTGAGTTAAAATGCCAGGTCTGTTTTGTGGACTGGATAAGAGACTTACACAAGATTAATGTCCCTGTATGGTTATAAGGCTGTCGGAAGATGTGATCATGCTTATTACTCAGTTAATCTCTTCACCTCCCCTGTCCTCACGTGCATTATTTTATTATTCTTCACTACATAAAACTTAATTATTCATAATTTTTTGGTCCTCCTGTTAAGTGCAGGGTGGCCTGGTTCTGTTGGTGCACATTGTAGTAATATTTACTAACTCTTGTCTGTTTACATGGCTTTAGTGTAGTTACTTGACAGAACAATAGAGGTCTCATGATTACTTAGTGAAACAAGAAATGTGTTGCACAGTCATATCAGAATGGTCAGATGATTTCCTAAAAAAATAATTATAAGCATCTGACAGATGTTAAGAAAGAAAGACAGATAGATAGATCTTTATTGTCCCTGTTTAAAAACAATATAAAACCATTGCAGCTTTAAAATTGACAGCAAGGACAAATAAAAAAAAAAAAAAAGAAAATAAAGATAAATAAGGCCAAAGACCTAAAGATAAACGCGATGAGAGAGTATATACAGACATGGTAGTGCAAAATGAAATAATACATGGTGATTCAAAAACATTCATCCGATGATTTCTTTCACTTGTAAATCATTACAGAACAATGCAGTAAACTGTAAATGGTTTAAATGAGCATAAAGTTTATGTAATTCTACAAGTGCTCAATATGATCCTCCTCCAGCTGTACTGACAACATCAACGCCACAGTCAAATTCATCCCATACTCCATTGAGCATGTCGGGTGTCACTGCACTCATGGCTCTTTCAGTGCGATTTCCAGTGTTGTGGAACCAACGACGAACGCTCTGAGCTGTTAGCGGCTCATAAACTCTACGACCCCCCTCTTTCAGTTGGTATGTGATTGGTTCCTAGGCGCCTCACGGTTGTAAAAATATGGTGCTTTGAAATCGGATTAAACTTTTTTTAATCAACCTGTATAAAGTGCAACATGAAAAATATCTCAGTCTTTGAGATTTGACATTGATATCTGACACATTTACTCTACTCTGAAAGAACAGGATGTGTAGGTGATGCTGGGCTGCTATGCTAAAATGTCTCAGTTGTATTAATTCTATTGCGTTTCTAACCCTTTACAAGTAATTCTTGCATTTCCCTGTAATGCTGATACAAGTAAGTTCAGTTCAAATTTCCATATCTACATTTAAGAAATGTTTGTATGGGCATCGGTATCGACTTTGACAGATATGCACATGAGAGATATCTGCCTTGGCCCACAGTTCCCATATTAGTACATCCCTAGTTATAATGCTTATTTGAAATGATGGTCTCGCTTACAGCAAGAAACAGCAGCTGATAGACACCCCCATTTATGTGTATTTGTAGTCCTACTTTATTTTATTTTTCCAGTGAAAATCTTTGATGGCCGTAAATCTTTTTTGTTTTTTTCAAGTCCGTTTGAATTGGCAGTGACAGCTTTATAAAATAGTGCATGGGAATAGGCTACAGTGAGGACTTTGCTAGAGTGAATCAGCTGTTAGTTCTCTTTATCAGTGTTTATCTACAGTGACGAAGGTTTTATTATTGAAACCCAGCGTACATGAGCTCTAAAAGCCATGCCTAATATTTGCTTTGCAAAGTCACACCGAGAGCTGTTTGTATGTACTGACTGTTGCTTGTTATCTATTTAACCTTAAGCTTTAACCTGCTCTCCCCTTACGTCGTGTGTGTCCATTCAGAGTAAATCATGACTCAGAGGGACGGCCTGCGCTCTGTGGTCCTGCCGGTGGAGGGGATGACATGCGGCTCCTGCGTCCAGACCATAGAGCAGCAGGTTGGGGGGCTGCCGGGTGTTCTCCATATAGAGGTAAAGAAGAATTGCTGAACAAACTCAAACTGTACATACATCTAGGGTTCAGTATGGTTTTCAGTTATGAGATCCTGATTGAAATGAATTTTTTGGTACATTTTACATATTAAAAATAACCTGATTCTACAGAACTCTGATTATATCCTACTCACACAAGCCCTCTAACAAAATAAACCCCACAATTTTGGTCTTTTTTAAATGTGCGTGCATGGATATCGTAAGCCCCTCCCCTCCCCACCCACTTTACTTTCATAGGATGCAACCAGGTGCCCAGTTTTGGTCAAATAAGAGCAGTTCAGCCAGACTGACAGACATGTTGGTGCAATTTTAAATATTAACACACTGTTGAAATGGTAATGAAATTGAATTGAAATTGTTATGCCTTTACATTTAAAAGGACTGTAAGAGGCTTTACAGCTCCAAGTTGTGGGGATACAGTTGGTCAAAAACCTTGTAACCCCTTTTTTTCTTGTCTATCTTTTTTCTTTTCTTTTAGACTGTTTGAAAACACTGTGGTTTTTTGTTTTTTTTGTTTTTTTTTTACATTATTTTAATATTTCTTAGTAAATGGACCAATGGAAATGGTGCAAAAGTATCCAGAAAAAAAATGTTAATGTAAATAAAATTTGAGTGTTTTGCTTCTCCTGTAAAGTTACCTTTTCATAGATCTGAGTTTCTGTTTACAACCTGTCAAGTATCTGATTACTGGAATTGAAAATCTTGTTTATCCAGTTTCTCGCTGCAGGAAACATGAGAGTAGTCCAGTTCATCTCCTGTTGCACCCTTTTAAACAAAGTGTGGACTTAGGCTATACATTTACTGTCAGGTATCCTAAAATAATCTGCTCAAGTGCTAAAGAGAAGATCTCTGAGTTACGTGACTCTCTCTGCCTTTGGGCATCAATCACTGCACAGTTACAGTTGCGCGGTTGGAAGGGTGCCCAGTGTGTAAACACTTAACTAGACTTCATACACACTTTACATAGATGTCACCATACATTAAGACACAAAGAAAGACAAGTAGAAGCGTGTGTTGTATTGTCTGTACGTTAGATATTCATTTTCCTAGATTTACTTTCAATTGCTTGAAAGAATGTGGCGAAGGAGAGAACTGCCAGACAGTCGTGTTGGAGAGACCACGATCCTGTTTCAGTGCTGATGGATTTTGTTTGCATGTGACTTGTTTGTGGTGAGTCTGGAGCTGTTGAGAGGGATTTTTTCTGTGCAAAGCTGGAACTGTGTAACAGCCTGTAAAACATGTTTAGTCTGGGTTTGTATTAGAAATAACAGGGTTCCTGGGCAAAAATGTCCCCTTGCTCACCTCTGTTGTCCCTTAAAACATTTATAGTCGTATGCAGAAGTTTGAAAGCCTCCAGTTTTCTTGATTTTCTAAGCGAAACTGGGTTAATTTGAGTTCTGTAGAATCAGAGCATTTTCCTCTAATATTAGAGCACAAGTTCTGTTTATTTGCTGGATCTCACATGTTCAAAAAAATAAAATAATACATAAAATGTGCAATAACTTTTGCACAGGCCATATTTTCTGTTTCATTTTTTTTCTCCAGTATGTGAAATTCAGTAAGCAAACAATAATTGTGGATTAAACATTTGTGTGCAACAGTATATACTACCAAAATACATTGTATGCAATTATATCACTGTTTTCGGAACAAAACCTGGTATCTCCAAAATCATAGCTTTACAAGAGAAGGAAAAAACATACTTTACTTTTAATGGAAGTCAGTGGAACCAGACTTTTTTTCTAAGCAATTTTGGGTCATTTGTTTTGGTCTATTTATCATGAAATATGCACACAATGTAAAAGGCAGCAGGCATTTTCAAATGATGTCAAAAACTGAAAAATGTTCTCCTTTTCCCAAAGACGTGGAAAGCTCATTGCATCTATACAACACTTAATTTGTAAATTTCGGTTTTCTGTTTCGTATTTGAGTTTTTGGCTAGTTGGTGACCCATTTTGTTTGTAAAATGCTGCTGAATCTCACTCAGTTGGGCAGAAATGGTAACTAATTAACCCAACGATAAATACTCAAACACTTTACTTCCTCTGGGATGTTGTTAAATTGTTTTTTTCTCCTTTTAATCCACTTTATATTACAGTTTCATTCAACTTTATCTGTGCCTGTCTGTTTTTATTGGTCTGTCTAAAGCTATCCTGTGGCAATTAAGCTGTGAAAGCCACAATATGAATCAAGTAGCGTAGTATTTCCTCTCTCACGATAGCACAAAAACTTATGATTGGATGATAGCCGCTGTTCCTGGTATGTCTGTAAAGGCCATCTTTGATCAACCTGAAGGGAAGACCATTTAGTGGAATGATAGATTGCGGGGAGAGATTCGTAGAAGAGAGAAGAGAAAGAACAGCGGATCAGTGTTAGTGAGGCACAGATTCTCTGAATCAGTTCCAAAGTTATGGACTTTTGGATTTGGATTTGTTGTGTGAAACCCATGTTTTCCTTGATTTTGCCTGATCTGTGTGGATCCGTGTGCTTTTTTTTCTGAGATGATTAGTGTACCATTATAAATAATGTTGTGTAAGTAAAACATATTCGTCAACTTTGTCAAAATATTTATGTATTTAATGAGGCCGTGGAATACAGACCAGGCAAAATCAAGCATAGCTGATGAGAGAAGTTTCATTTAAGTGTGCGGATGCAGCCGAAGTAACTTTTAGGATGTAATAATACAATATGTTGTACTGTATCAACCTTTATCGCAGCATATCGTATTGAATCGCTGTATTGAGGCTAGGATATTGGATTGGGACACTATAAAGAGCAACCTTTGTTTTAATTTTCGTATTTCTATAATCTTGAATGCTTTTGTAATGTTTTATAATGTTGAAAAAAAAATGGATGCAGTAACGTTGTTTTGTAAAGCACTGATTTTCAGCCACTCCTTATTTTTGCTGTGTCGAAAAATGTGTTGAATTGAGAGATCTATATACTGTATTGAATTGCTATACTAGTAGTTTCTTCAGCTGTGAGGTACAACTGTTTCATGGCTGCAGACCAGCATTACGCAGGGTGTTGTGTTGATTTGGATAAAGATTGTCATTGTAGATTACTGGGAATGATTGATAGTATTTTTTTCAGACCAGATAAGAGGGCAAGTACATGTTTTTCAATTACTTGTCGATACAGATACCATAATGAGCAGCTAGAGCTGGGCGATATGGCCAAAAACGTTATCACGATAAACAAAACTCATATCGTTCGATATTGATACATATCGCAATAAATGTCAAATCATTATTTCTTCCACGTTTGAAGGCTTCAGTTAGCCAGCAGCTAAAAACAGCTAGCCTGGAAAGATAGAGCTCTCCTGCTCTCCAATGTCTCACAGCTTCCTCAGTTTACTTTCGTTTAAATCAGGGCTGTAACTCACATTAACCCACTTCTTTCTTTCACTTTCGTTGCTCGAGAATGCACTAATACTAAAATATGGCGGTTTGGCGCTGTAACACGGCGCTGCAGACGTGATTTAACACCGCTAAAGTTGTTAGGATGCACAGACAGAGGTGAGTTCACCATAGGACAGTACAGTCACGTCACTTATCCCATCACTCGGTCACAGGAGAACAGATCGCCGGTCGCTCCACTCAGACAGGGAATGTATAACTCCACGTTTCAGATGTAGCTAAAGTATATTTGGCGACCCCTTTTACTCGTGGCCCCCCCCCTCTCTAATCAAGTCGAAAAACCCGGAAGTGCACCCTCTAGTGGCGACAGCAGAGTAGTGTCGCTTTCCTTGCTGTAGAAAACGCCACCAGGGCTTTCGCTAAAACGTGGAAGTGTGAGAACGGTGTATTATATCGAACATTTATCGAACCTGTCTTATCGCTCTATAGAGGAAAAGTTATATAGCGATACTTATCGTTATCGTTTTATCGCCCAGCCCTATGAGCAGCCCGATCAGAATTTAGTAGCTGTTAGTGCATTACACCTTAACGTTAACCTTAAATCATTAAAATCTAGCTGATTTTAAATGAAGTGCATTAGCTAGATACGTCACATTAGTTATCTTAAATCAAGCAGCACTGCAGTGGAGAAGAGCGGGTTTTCTTCCAGGAGGTAGTGTTGATCTCTGCTCCTCATCTGTCTCTTTCAACAACAGTCTCTGAAGTAGCAACAGCAGGAATCACATTCAAGGCTGATACATCTGAGAAACTCACTTGTCGAGTTTTACGTCTTGCCAGAGTCCTTTGTTTGGCTTGTTAAGCTGAAGTTAAATGAGCCTCTAAATCCAGTCTACACTATGCAGTTTGAGGAATCTTGTTCTTTGGTGACTCACATTGTACGTTTGAATAGATTAATACATCAGGAACGGACAAAGCCTGTCCGATCATAGATTAAGACTGAGGCGCTTATGTTCTCACTCTACTCAACAATCTGATGAAAACCTCCGTTTACATTCACACTACAAGTAATCAGATCAAAAAAGAACCGCTTAATGTAGATGTTACCGTGACAACGAGCATCCAGTCAGAGTGAGACGAGCAGCAGTGAGCAGTGCTTGTGTTTTTAATTGCTTTAAAATGATGTCAGACTCAGGAAAACGTCCTTCGCATGTCCTTATTAAAGAAGGCCGAGAGGAAGACGTCGTGTTCTGAGACACACAAGCTGGACGTCCGTCCCACCGCCGTCTTTTAAAGATCAGAGCATAAACTTCGTCTCCTCTGCAGACCAGTTTCTGCTCCGCCATGTTGAATGGTATAAACTGTCACTATGACGCGCCGCACACGATCAGAGCGTACTTAAACTTTCAGATTGGGAATGTAATCAGATACACGCGTTTACATGGTTATTATTCTTCTCTTTAACGAATTATTTACAGGATTACCCACCTCGTTCAATCAGATAGGAGTTGTATTCCGAATGGCCTCAATTAGACTAGACTATTATTAGTGGATTATTACATTTAACTAATAACACAGAGCTTGTACGCTGCCTGTAGATGAGTTAGACCAATCAGAAACAACAAAACATACATGTTCTGTATATGTGACATCACAACCATTACAACTGGTACATCAGAACTGGTTGTCTTGACGCATTCAGCGTCAGAAAAATTGGATATTCTGGTCTTCTTGGGCAAAAAAAACAAGCCTGGAAATTAAGTAATAGAAGATTACTGCATTTAACCTCATTTATCGCATTATTGGCCAGAAAAATCGCAATTAGGCTACGTTCACACAGCAGGTAAAAGTGGCCCAAATCTGATTTTCTCACCAAAGCTTCAGGCTTGCCGTAAAAAGGGCGCGGTCGCTTCTTTGGTTCGCGTCCTCGGATTCTTTTAACTTTGCTTTCAGACTTTAAGCTGTTCTTTGACGATGCAGCCTCATTCTCTACGGCCGCGTTCTGCAATTTCTTTCCAAATCTCTTTGAAGTCTCTTCTAATTTTTAGTACAGAAACGTCTAAATGTTTGAGTCTCAGCAGTGCGAAATGATGATGAACATGGAGCTGGATTGACGTAAAAGCTGCATGAATTCCGATCTGGCTGTTCAGACTGAGTCACATTGCCACAGATCGGATACGTATCGGATTTCAGTACCACATATGAAAGCGTCTCAAATCGGAATGAAAATGTCGGATTGTGTGTATTTTGCTGTTCACACTGCCACACAGACACACATCTGTGTCGCATATGAAGAAAAAGATCGGATTTGGGCCACTTTTACCTGCTGTATAAACGTAGCCTTAGATATTTTTCCCAAATCGTTCAGCCCTAAGTGCTGATGTTCATGGGTAATACGACACAGGCTCTCTGCTGCCTGTTTCACAACAACAGTTAAAAATCACTGTATTGTCAAACAAACTAAGGAATAATCTGGAGTTTAGTACTGCAAACAAAAAATGTTTTTTTTTCTTTGCCTCTCTTTTGTTAACTTGTGTGTGCCAACCTGTATTGGGGAAGTAGTTATGATTGTGTTTGTGTTGTGTGTGTTTAAAAATGGGCTAAAATCACTCGGCGTATGTCTGGTGAAAATATGCCTGGACAGACTGTTTACAGTGACCAGCAACTTTTCATCTTTCCACGGCGTCAGCAACTCCTCGCTGTGTGAGCAGACCCTTGCTCACTTGGGTCACATGGTATCCGGTGGTAACGAATGTGGGTATTGGTGTATTTTTTTATGAGTATGACTAAATGAACATGGTGTATTAGTATTGGTATCAATGCGTTCCTATTGAATACATTAATAATTGACTGTAATTAAATAAGAGTTTTAACAGGTGAAATTGACTCAACTGGCCACGTTTTTTGGTGACATTGTGTGGAGCCTTTGGCCATTGAAACAAAATACTGAGCTGTTTGGGATGTTTTGTCTTACCTTGTAAACATCCAAAGCTTATTGCAAGGTGCAGGACAAAAATATCGCAAAGAAAAACAAGATACCAGCACACAGGCCTAATGCTCTCAAAGTAGTTTAATGCGGTGCACACATGCTTAATACTGCCACATGCTCTGGGAGTGTTAAGCTGGTTCCTTGCTTTTCTTCGTTTGGAATGTGTATCTCACCAAACATGCCCAAATCCTTTTACATTTTTTGGAAAAAAAAAACCCCACATATTTAGTAGGTTTGTTTTTTACAGATGCTTCGTAGAATTACACCAGTGTGCTGAACTTCATGTGCAACAGCATCAATAAATAATTTCACAATCTGTGTGCAGTAAATTTAGTTTTTACTCTGTCGTAAAGAACCTTATCAAAGGCAGGCATTGTAAACTACTGTAAACTAAGTCAAGCCACAGATAGTTTCCAGGAATCCAGTGATGAGTGCGGTACTGGGTGTCATGGGTCTACATGGACAGCCTAAGAGCAGTAAAGAGTCATAATAGGATTTACTGGTGTTGTTCCCCGAGGGTCTGTCGTGTAATTGAGGAAAGCCATTCATCTGTATGGCTCAGAGATACGACCAAATTGTTGTTAATTTGTTCTGCCCTTTTCCCTTATTGTTCTGTTCCCCCTGCAGGCCCAGGTCAGACAAGCAGATAATGTAATTACGTGAGCGTTAGAGACAAGGCTTTGCTCTTATGAACGTGCGTAAGAGAGCTTTGCCCTTTGCCAGGCAGGAGCTGGTTGTCACTGCTGGTCAATAACGTCACATGTCAAATACTATTATAGTCTTTTAAGAATAGTAGGACTTCCTTTGTTAGACAAACGTCAGCCACAGCTTGTAGTTATTTTTGCTATACAGGTCTTAGTGTTGAAACTAAAGTCAGAAAGTCACTGGGCCTCGTTCTCCAACTGTTCTTATAAATATTTTTTTTCTTGAAACCCACTTTCTGATATTCACCAATGTTTTCTTATTTGGAATTTGTTCTCAGGTAAGAACAGCATCTACACAGACCTACACACAGGTGTGAACAGCCCTGCGGTTTGAGAACACGTCATGAATCTGGCGTCCTTTTTTAAGGACCTTTCTCGAGTAAATTTTAGAAAAACCGTAGTAAGACATTGGTCCCATCTCTTTATTCCATAGCACTAAACAGGGTATTTTTGTTACTGTGCTCTTAATACTTTTAAGAATGTATGTAAAAGATCTCTGTTCTGATTGGCTGCCCTGTAGTGTGTCTTTCAGTAAGTAGTCCAGGCGGAAACACTCCTTATTAATGTTCGTGTAAGTGGGCGGATCCAAACTGCTGCAGGCTGAATAGGCGGACATATGCAAATGCACGTTGATTTTCGTGACATCACAAAAACAATGAATTTGAAAAAGGCTGTTTTCTTTTTTTTGTTTGTTTGTTTTTTGGCTTAGTTTCCAAATATGGACTGTATGTATTGAGGAGTAAATGTTTTTCATGCACACAGCTGCCAGTGTCGGTACATGAATGTTAAATGTTAAAATTTAGATTATCATTAAGGAGTAGTGCATCTCTGTAAGGTTACAAACGCAGTAAAATGACTGAAATACAGATATTTTAACACACTAGCCCAGTGTCACCCAAACGTTCTGGTCTTCTGGAGTAAATTACATATGCCATCAAATATCAATCAGATCTAAATGTCTATCCAATGCTGATTAATTTTTTTAAGCAATTATATGTATGACCCCCATATCATTGGGCATTGTTGTTTAAAAGTTTTTTGCGGGGGGCAGTAAATGTTTTGGCCAGTAAAAACACTGTAACATGTATTTAAAAAGTTATTAGTATCTTGGTTGGAAGAGCACAGATTTGATTGCATGGATTTGTTAAATCTCATAAACAGCACAACTGGATGGTTACTGTTAACACTGGACTTCCTCAAGGAGAGAGTTGGAAATGCTTTAGCGAAGACAAACACAGAAATCACAGTGTAAATGTTTGCTGACTTTTGCACACTGTTAGAAATAAAGGTCCTGTGCAGGTACATTTTTCGTTCATCAAGGTACAAACAATGTATGTATTCCCTCAAAGGTACAACAGTGGTTTTAAGGTCCAGTTGTGAACCTTAAATAAGGTTTTGTGAAAAGTACATATTTGTTTCTTTTCATAACCGAATTTTTTAAAACAGAGCAATAAAACAAAAAGCCTGGAGACGAGACGGGGTGTGTGGAGTCAGTACAACTTAGAAAATATAATTTCAGTGGATTATGGTACAAATATGTTCCCTGACTAAAGGTACTGAGATGTACTCTTGAGTGTCCCACCCCAGTGACAAGAGGGGCACTGCCCCAGTGACAGTTTCATACCTTTATTTCTGAGAGTGTATGTCAAGGTGAGTTTTGGTGCTGCCTGTCTACTTGAAGATAGTTTCACGATGTTCAATGCATATGCTGATGTTTTGTTGTTGTGACCAAGTTTGAAAGGGCAAAATAGTCTTTTTTTTATATATATATATGCACTTAATCAGTGTTCTGAATATACTGATCTTTCCTACAATGTACACGAGAAAACATTGTGATGTAGTTTATTTCAACAGACATGGCATCATATCTCCTGACAGTAGGGCTGGGCGATAAAACGATAACGATAATTATCGCTATATTGATTTTCCTCGATAGAGCGATACGACATGTTCGGTAAATGTTCGATATAATACACCATTCTCACACTTCCACATTCAGCGAAAGCCTTGGTGGCGTTTTCTACTGCAAGGAAAGTGACACTACTCTGCTGTCGCCAGGAGAGGGCGCACTTCCGAGTTTTTCTACATGATTAGAGAGGGAGGGGCCACGAGTAAGATGAGTCTTTAGCAACGGCTGAAACGCGGAGTTATACATTCCCTGTTTGAGTGGAGCGACCGGCGATCTGTTCTCCTGTGACCGAGTCTGAGTGACGAGGTCAGTGGTGTAACTGTACTGTCCTACAGCGAACTCACCTCTTTCCGTACATCCTAACCAGCTTTAGCAGCGTTAAATCACAATCCTCACAATTAAAGTGCTGTTGCAGCACTCGGACAGTCATATTTAAGTATTAGTGCATTCACAAGCAACGAAAGTGAAAGAAAGAAGTGGGTTCATGTAAATTACAGCCCTGATTTAAACGAAAGTAAACTGAGGAAGCTGTGAGGCATTGGAGAGCGGGAGAGCGCTATCTTTCCAGGCTAGCTGTTTTTAGCTGCTGGCTAACTTGAAGCAGCGCTCCGTCACTCTACAACACGGCGGACTGATGATACTGTAGATCAAACACGACACAAAAGCACCGCTTTCAGTTTAAACGTACCTAAAAGGAGGACTCTGTTTGTCTGGTGTTGATATTTTGCGGTTCACCCCTTAAACTACTACGATAGTATAGAGAAATCCAGTCGTCGCTAGCTGGTGTCTGCATACTGTGATGTCATTTGTAGCGGGGTAGCCGAGCGCTCGGCACCAGCTAAAAATAATCTGTTTTCTTATATTATGACTATTACAAAATAGCCATGCTTTTCCAGCTGATAAAAACAGCTCACCAGACACTTTCTCCCACTCTCCCATGACAGATCTGTGAAATGTTCCACTGTTTGGTGAGTGTTTGTCGTGTTCCGACCATAAAGGTTAGTTTAAAACAGCAATTAACCACCCAGGACCAAAAATCAGCCTTCAAACTTGAAAGAAATAATGATTTGACATTTATCGTGGTATGTATCGATATCGAACGATATGAATTTTGTTTATCGTGGTAAAATTTTTGGCCATATTGCCCAGCTCTACCTGACGGGCAAGCATCCAGCAACAGTGGAGAGAAGTCCTAGTCTCCATTATGGTATAAAAGCACGACTAACTTAACTGTTCCTTCCTTTTTTTTTAAACATGCTGACTTGTTGCTGTGTGTCTCACGTGCAACCCTGTGCTGGTGGGTCAGGTGACTATCAGTGAATCACAAGTTCGGAGTGTGTGAGGGAGATCGTTGAGTTCAGTGTGCGTGCAGGACTGACGTGTGAAAGCACACAGTTACGCGCAGTTATGTTTCAACACTGGTTGCGGGGTCATCGCTGCTCTTTCATTGCAGTTTTACAGCTTTTAGCTGCTTTTATGGGGCAGTTAAACAGGCTATAGCGTGTGTAATTGAAGTATATGTCACAGTCTAATGCGAAATTCTGGACAATACCGGTCAAATTACATGTTTTGTTGAATTTAATGCACATTTCCTTTTTATTTGCAGAATTAAATATATTGGAAAAACATAAACATAAAATACTGTTTGCACTTTGTACTTTTTTTAAATGCTGCATGTTAAAATGAGCAAATAAGAGAGTAATTGTGCATTAAATGTGCCGACTCCGTAGATGATGCATACCTGTTTCCACTTCAACAGAACGTGTTATTTGACTGGGGTGTCTTTGATATATGACTGTACATTTTGATCTTCTTGTGTTGTGCTGCAGGTTTCCTTGGAAAAGAAGAATGCCACAGTGATATTTGACCAAGCCCATCAGAGCCCAGAATCTTTAGCAGATGCCATTGAAGACATGGGCTTTGAGTCTATCGCAACAAATGCTTCTCCAGCCACGCCAGTTCCAACAGAAACCCGAGTGTATCCCACAGTCGGTTGTAGCCCAGACAGCAAGCGGAAGGCTGTCGCCCAGCTGGCCAAGCTCAAGGGTGTGCTGGAGACCCAAGACAGTGTTGAGGGCAACGGCCTGGCTGTGAAGTTTGTCCCAGCGCTGGTGAGTCCGGAGCAGGTCCGGGAGGCTTTGAGCTCCCTCAAGTTGGAGCCTGCGAGTACCGCAGAGCGGGCGGTGAGCCGTGGCTCCGGCAGTGTGGAGGTGGTGAAGATGCGCATTGAGGGAATGGTCTGCCTGTCCTGCACCACAACCATCGAGGGCAAGATCGGGAAGTTAAAGGGAGTGAAGAAGATTAAAGGTGATGCCGTGTTTTCAGTTAGTGGCTGTATTAGGTTTAATGTTCTATAAACCTCTGCCCTGGAGCAGGTTAAGCGTGCAGTAAAAGTTCACTTGTAAAAAGTGATCCACCATTGTGAGACAGAAAATCCAGAGTTAGATTAAACTAAGCTTAAAGTTGGCTGAATCGACCATAAAGCCTGCTTTGTTAGACAGGCCTTTGGTGTGTAAGAGCAAGGAAAACGCCAAAATATGCAGGAATGGGAGCGATTATTGTAGCTCTTTTGGCACAACACTTCTTTTTCTGTACCAATACCGGTACTGAAGCTGTGAGTAATGGCTTGGCTGATACAGATACCAGTCCAAGAGTTTTTCTTTAAGAATATCTGCCCTTTAAAATTAGCTTTTTTTAAATTGACACATAAGATGAAGATTGGAAACAGAAGTCTGTTAATGCACAAACTACTAAAACACTCTGCCACCCCACAGAAAGAAGTGCACATCACACAATGTGAGTGTGTGCTATTTCAGGAAATATTTGTAACAAGATTGGATTAGATTTGTTGTTTTTTATTTATTCACTTATTTATATAATTTTTTTTATATCTTATCCAGCATTTTTTGTTGATATCAGCCCAATACATATACCCATCAGTGTAAATATGTCATCTCTACTTTTGGCCAAAATGAACAGTATTTGCGTCTATTTACGTTCTAGTTTCTTGTCAAGAATAACATGAATTGTATATTTACTTTGTTTACAGTTGGTCTTGAGTCTCAGGAAGCCACGGTGCTGTACCTGCCTTACCTCATCTCAGTAGAGGAGATTGTGAACCAGATCGGCGTGGCAGGCTTCAAGGCCTTTGTGAAATCCAAGCCCCGTCAGTTGCAGCTGTCCACTGTGGAGCGCCTGCTAAACGCCTCTCATCAGACTAGTCCCAGTTCACCTGAGGAGAGGGCCACTGAACAGCCCACAGACACCACCACCACCACCACTACCACCTCAATGGACATTACAGGAATGCACTGCAACTCATGTGTGGTGAATATCCAGGACAATATAGGAAAGCTGCCAGGGGTCAGCTCAGTGCGGGTCTCTTTGGAAAAAGGACAGGCTGTAGTCCAGCACAACCCAAATTTGGTTACAGTGACGCAGCTGCAGAAGGCCATTGAGGCCTTGCCTCCAGGGAAATTTAAAGCCCAGTTAACCTCCCAAGATGCTGTTTTTTCCGCTTCTCCCTCAGAACCCTCTGTAGTCTCGTCCCCAGAGCCTAACTTTCTGCAGCCACTGGCGTCCGTAGTGCAGATCCACATAGAGGGCATGACTTGTGACTCCTGTGTTCAAACCGTTGAGGGCACCATGTCTGAGAAAAAAGGCGTGAGATCTGTGCAGGTGTCCCTGGCTAACCACCAGGGTACTTTCGAGTATGACCCGCTGATGACCACACCGGAAGAACTGCGAGGAGCCATTGAGGAAATGGGTTTTGATGCTTCTCTCCCTGGTGAGCTGCTATACTAAGTTTTATTGTCTTATTATCAAATTTTAAACCACAAGGGCCATTTTTCCATATGAAGGTAAAGGATGGATGGAAGGATTAAACTAATTCTGGCTTGAAGCAACTCGTTTGTTCAGAAATTCTCACATTGGATGAAGGCCTGCTCATAACTTATGGCTGTCCTGACTGTCTGATTGTGTAGAAAGTTAAGTGAAATTTCAGGTTAATTTTTATGATTCTGACTTTTTTTTTTAGCCAGTAAGTCTTTAAGTTGACAAAATCATCAAAGAGAGAGTTCTGTAAGTTTCATGCAGCAGCACCTTAGAATTCCTTGGTTGAATTATCTGTATGAATTATTTGCCATTGGCATTAATACTGCTCTGTCATTTGATGAATGGATGGATGGGTAGATGGGTAGATAGATATCTGTAGATGGATGGGTAGATATCTGTAGATGCTTGGGTAGATAAATATCTATAGATGGGTGAATATCTTATTGCTCCTAAAAGGGGACGTTTGGGTGCCCCAGTAGCAGAAGCGCACCTAATGTGATTACCCATATTTTGGATCTAAACATAAGTTCTATTGAATCTAAGCAATGCTTTTTCTTTGATTTCTTTCATGTGTGGTGAACAGAGACAAATTCGCTGGTTCCTCTGTCTATTTGGAGCCCACCCTTTCCCCCTGTACTATCCACCATTAAGGAGAAGGAAGTGGAGAGTGACTCTGAGTCAGCGACAAAGTCGCGTGTTTCATCCAAATGCTTCATCCAGATCGGGGGCATGACCTGCGCCTCTTGTGTGGCCAACATCGAGAGGAACCTTAAAAATGAGCCTGGTGAGCTCTGCATGATTTAGAACTAAACTGACCGAGTTCTGTTCTTGCAAAGAAGAACAAAGAACATAAACACTGACCAACACGTTAGAGCAGACAAAAATTCTACATATGCTTATAATAAAAAAGTAGGACCTAGTTAGCGTTATGCAAATAAGATCGTGATGGGTTTCCACCGGCTTTGATTCATTGTTAGCTGCTTTGACAGGGTGAGAGTGTTACTGTAAAGCGCAGCCAAGCAAACAAAGATAAATGTGGTACAAAATGCACCAGTTTTAGGAACCATTTTTAAATAGTTAAGTTGGCTTGCAAAATCCAAATTACTGTTCTGTGTTTTATCTTATTATTATTTATATTCAACACAATTCAGTGCTACTTCTCTTGCAGCTTTTTTAAGCTAGGACCACAGTTTTCTGCAGGATCATAGATCATATAACCGAATAGGTTCCCTCTGCTTTTTTACTGATTCGACTTATGGTGCTCGTACAGTGTTTGTTCAAATTTGACAGCCTATTAACACTTTAGTAACCGCCTGGGATACCATAGCAATGGCCTAGCAACACCTTAAGCCTTGGGTACACTACACAACTTTTAAAATCTTCCTATACAGATTATGAAAAGACTGGGCATCTCACACTATCTGACTGGTTTTTTAGGGTGCTGAAATATTGGGGATCACATACTACTCAACTTTTCAGCTGCTGCTGAACCGAACGAACTCGAACTCGCGCAAACTCTTGCGTTCTCCTGTTACCTAAATAAACAAACGTGGAGCAGCTCACTGCTGCTGTTTTCTCTGCTGTTTGCACTGATACAGTAAAGAAACAGCAGGTAAACATGTTTAAGTGAGGATCATGGATTTAAAAATTTGATCAGTGTTTTTTTTTAAGCGTACATAAACTCAGTTGTACTCTTGCCTTAAACTCAGCTCATTAAAAAGCTTTTGCGCTCTCTGTCTTCATTGGCTGTTACAGGAATCTGTTCAGATTGAGCTGTTGACCAGTTTACACTACTAGATTATGCTCAAAGTCGGGTCGAAAAAAAATCAAATATTTGTTATTTTCCGACTGGTCTGAAACGCGATAGGGGGGCAAAAAACTTGATTCTCTCTCCAACTGTCTACTCCGACTGACCCAAAAATCTGCAGACTGGAGCTAACTAGCGCAAACTCGGCCAGACTGAAAATCGGGGCTAAAATCAGTAAAAGTCTTGTAGTGTAACCCTGGCTTTAGCGACCTGGAATACCATAGTATAAAGGTGTGCTCTAGAATCATCTTAGCAACCACCTGAAATAACATAGCCACGAGAAAACAGCATGTTTGCTGCCACCAAACTGCTACCATGCAGCACTCTAACAACTACCTGGGATTACTGTATAAACCCAGTTATCAAAATCTATCAACAATTGTCTGAAACTGCTTTAACTTTGAAGTGTTGTTAGCTTGCTTTGTAAAGCTAACTTAGTTTGTTCACAAGTGTGCCTTTTCTAGTTATAACTGCGATGCTGTTGTCAATGATGATTATTGTCATGATGTTGAAAGTCAGTTGTCCTCCATAAAATATTTTGGTTTGAGTGAAAGAAAATGCCTGTGTAGTGCATATCAGTGTATTCGACAAGCAAGCTTACACTACAATGGTTATTTAACCGCTTACACTGTAAAGGCCTTCTGTGGGCCACACATATATTAGTTTCAAAGTAGTTGCTGAACTGTTCATAGTAGTTACTGAATAATACATCTTAAGATTAATAACTCCATAAGAAGACCTGCAGTGTAAACAGTTAACTAGTACAGTATGACAGTTAATGATTAATGTAGTATTAAAGAGTTGTGATTCTTCTGAAGGCATCCACTCGGTGTTGGTGGCGCTCATGGCCGGTAAAGCAGAGGTGCGCTACAAGCCTTCCGTCATCGACCCTCAGAGGATTGCAGAGTGCATCAAAGAGCTGGGCTTTTCTTCCTCAGTTATGGAGGATTACGATGGCTCTGATGGCTCTCTGGAGCTTGTGGTTTGTATCTTTTGCTTGTTTCATTATTCGAAGGAGATTGGCGAGGTTTTACAATCACTGAGTATGGTCTGAAGGCTCTGTGACTTTGCCCAACAGGTCAGAGGGATGACCTGTGCCTCCTGCGTCCACAAAATAGAGTCTAACCTGATGAAACAGAAGGGCATCGACTATGTGTCTGTGGCCCTGGCAACGAATAAAGCCCATGTTAAATATGACCCGGAGGTGATGGGCCCTCGGGTCATAATCGGATTGATAGAGGTGAGGCTTTGGGCTTTAGCAGCTTGTTCGTTATGTGACTTGGGGCCAGAGGGATTTTACATAGACATGGAACAGTTTGAAAGCATATTGAACTTGAAATAGATGCTTTTCTAGGATCCTGCTGAATGTGCTTATGGTTACCAAAACTATAAAACAAGTCCTATTCCAATAAAGTGATAAACTGTGATAAACTCCACGTAAAATCCATTAGCTGTGGTATACTTTTTTCCTCTTTGTGTTTATAAAAGGTGCTTTTTTGTTGACAGGATTTGGGTTTTGAAGCTTCATTGGTGAAGAAAGATCGCTCAGGAAGTCATTTGGATCACAGTAGAGAGATACAGCAGTAAGTAAATGGGTCATTTCCAATAAGTGACTATTTGTTTTTTCCTGTGGTTAATTCAGTTGATTTAAGACTGAGATCAATATGATTATGTGTATTTGTTTTGGATTGCAAGAGCAGGGAATTCACAGAGCAAATTCCTGAACATCCGCATGTTGGTTCTTGCTCAGTGTTTGGATAATGATAGGGTTAGCCGAGTGCACAGTGGTATCCGATATTGACAGTTGCTCTGGATTTGGTTGAAATATCATGGCAACAGTTGTTGATGTGAACACTTCTATTGCTTTAAACAGGCACTCACGTATCGTCACCACTGGATCTAAACCTTGTATCTCCATTTTTTTTTTCTCCTTTTCCATCATATGAAAATACCAGCTGCTGTTTACACTGTATCAAAATATAATTCATGACTAATTGGCCAATAGAAATGGACCAAAATGACAAAATCTTATCACATAAACTCAACTTTCAAAATAAGTTATTTTTCTTGAAAAGAAATCCCTTTTACTATTTGAAAACTGATGATTTCCATACTGTGGTGGTGATGGAAACCAGAGGTCCTGATGTCTGCAAAGCAAATGTAACCATTTTATTTGCTATCCAAAATGACCAGTGACCACGTCTTCTGAGATTTGTGTAATAGTTTTGTGTAATTTTGTATGTAATGGAAATAATGGTGAAATAGAGGTAAATCTAAAAAAACACATTTCTTAGTTTATTTTTTCTTACAGCAGCCTGAATGCATGAGGCAGTGCATTTGTAACCATTTTTATATCAGCTTGTCGTGAGGAAGCTTTTAGAGGCTAGAAGCTCTTTAGATGTCTGGTTCCTATCACTGCCACTGTGAATGATTTTGACTCTGAAGTTTCTCTACAACAGACTATTTCACAACAAACCACTCTGAATGACTTTATTTACATCTTAACCATTTAATTATGCCACAATTTTGAAAAATCGATGGAATTCCCTTTTAACAATAAGGCAATGGTAGGTTTAGTAATCACTAAGCATAGTATCCCACTGCTTTCCACAACTCTAGAAGGCTGCTGTTCTTATGTATTTGTGTTTGTATTCATTGCTTGTGTTCTTTTTTCCCCACAGATGGAAGAAGTCCTTCTTGATTAGCCTGGTGTTCTGTGTTCCTGTTATGGGCATGATGATCTACATGATGGTGGTGGACCACACAATTCAAGTGTCACACCATCACAACTTCACATCAGAGGACCGACAGCTCTACCACTCCCACATGTTCCTGGAGAGACAGCTTCTACCCGGCCTGTCCATCATGAACCTGCTCTCCTTCCTCTTCTGTGTGCCTGTGCAGGTACTTTACTACCCATACAAGCAATGTTTACCGCTGTCGTAACAAATTTGGAAATAGTTAAGCTAACGCACACACATCAAATCACAATGCATTGTTTGTGTTTATTTGTTTTACGTAGAAAAATGGCTCTCTCATTTTCTCACAAGTAACAAGATTTTATTAGTAGTTGTTAAGACAACTTTTACTTGTCCTTTTGTCATGAAATGTTCACATCTTGTAAAGGGCCATTTTCAAATGGTGTAAAAGGTTACTCTTAAAATCTTTTTATGGGTTTTAACATTGAATTATAATTCCTTGAATGGATGTTTTTGCTGAACAAAGAACACTTTATTGTAACTGAGGAGTGGGGTTCTCATGCACTTGAGACCACATTGAGACACTAAGGCTACATTTACACAGCAGGTAAAAGTGGCCCAAATCTGATTTTCTCACCAAATTCGATTTTTTTTGTTTGTCTGTTCACATTATCTTTAACTCTATAACTCTGACCTGTATGTGACATCAGTCTGGACAGATCAGCTCCTAAACTGACCTGCATGCACAAAAGAACAGTGCTTAACGTTGCTTCACGTAACTAATCCAGAGGTAAACAATCATGACCGCCAACGAACGCCAGTCACTTCTGGAGCTTTCATTTTCTTCTTCGCCAGCATCACAGGAGCCATCATGAAGCTTCGCTACTGACAGCTGGGCTCATCACCCTGTGTTCGAGTTCGCCGTAAAAAGTGCACTTTATTCTGCCACGGCCACTTCTTTGGTTTGTGTCCTCGGATTCTTTAAACTTTTTTCTTTGACGCTGCAGCCTCGTTCCCCTACGACCGCGTTCAGCCATTTCTTTCCAAATCTCTTCAAACACGGAGCGGTTGAGATAAGTGCCTTTGAATTTTTTGATACAGTTCTCAGCAGTGCAAAATTATGACAGATGACGAGTTGGACTGATGTAAAAGTCGCATAAATTCTGCTCTGGCTGTTCAGACTGAGTCACATTGCCGCAGATCGGATAAGTATCGGATTTCAGTACCACATATGAAAGCATCTCAAATCGGAATTGAAAATGTCAGATTCAGTGCGTTTTTGGCTGTTCACACTGCCACACAGACACACATCTGTCACATATGAAGAAAAATATTGGATTGCCACTTTTACCTGCTGTATGAGCAAAGCCTAATATTCTATAACTCCAAAACCTCAAAACTCCCACAGTAATCTAGGCTGCAAAAGCAGCACAAAATTAATGTCATGGTCATAAAGTTTCTATAAAATACTGAGTGCATGACAATGTTTAGTTTTTCTGGGACTTGAGACAATGATTTTTGTTCAGTTTTTACTGTACTAAATGTAATGGAGTGTTCTTTAAGCACTGCCAATGTCCACAATATGCTCATAAAAGCAAATGATTACATATTGTCAACAATATTGTCCTATTTCCCAACTCTAATGTAGCATTTAGTGTGCTTATTTCTGAGCCCTCACTGATTTTAAATGATCTTCTATAGGTTATTATCTTATCTGTTTTGTTCATCACATTGTTATTCCTACTGCAAGATTTATTGCTTTTGATGAGTGAATTCAGCACAATTAACACGGTCTTGATTGTCCAAACATTTAATATTTAGTCTTCTGCTCTTCTTTGCAGTTTATTGGAGGCCGTTACTTCTACACCCAGGCATACAAAGCTTTAAAGCACTGGACCGCCAACATGGACGTTTTGATAGTCCTGGCCACTTCCATAGCATTCGCCTACTCTGTGGTCATTCTGATGGTTGCCATGATAGAGAAAGCAAAGCTTAACCCCATCACCTTCTTTGATACACCACCGATGCTCTTTGTGTTCATCTCACTAGGCAGGTGGCTGGAGCAAATAGCCAAGGTACAGTCCCTTAACATGTGATTGTATTATCAGTGGGTTTTTGTTTTTATTGTTATTCAGACAGTGGTAGTGTAGAGAACTGAATTTGGAGACATCCTTCCATCCTAATATCTTAGTCACAAGTCATTTTGCCATTATGAATGTTACATGTAGCAAACCTAACCAAACCCAGGGCTGTAACTAGGATCAACATGTTGAGGTCATTTTACAGAACTTAACTACTTCGCACAGTGATTAAACCTACCAAATAGCCAAATATGTGTATTACACCGAAGGTCAGTTGCTCCTTTATTTTTTTTTTAACCAAATTATTGCTCATTTGTTTACCCATCCATAATTATGTAAATTTTCTTTGCATTTATTCTTTTCCCATTCCTCCAGTCTTTCATAAACTGCTGTTACTGTTCCAAACACTCTATTTACTCTACTTAATTTTATTAAATTAATGATTTAACTATTTATTTACCCATTTGACAGCCACATTTAAGGAAAACTTGGGTTATTTTGTAAATGCAATAATAACAAGAATCTGTGATTTGTCAGTTCTCTTGAACCTTTATTTAACTGACAAAAGTGTAAAGATTTTCAGTGTTTTCCCTGACAAGCTCAATTGTATTTTGTAAATATGAACAAATTTAGGATTTGACGCCTGCAGCACAGAGGCAGGTTTCCCACTGTGTTACATCACCTTTACCTTTAATTACAATTTTTAATTGTTTGGGAACTGAAGATACTAATTGTTGCAGTTTTGCAAGTGAAATCTTGGCCCATTCCTGTTTGATACAAGACTTTGGCTTTGGCAGTCCGTGCTCGTCGTCGTCCAATTCTGGTCTTCATTTTCAATAGAAGACAGATCTGGACTGCAGGCAGGCCAGTCAAGCACGCAAATGCCAGGCCAGAGGTACCTTCACTCATATGCAAGTGACTCATGCTGAGGGCAGTGATGCACCCCCATACCAACAAATGTGGGGTTTTGCGCCTTTTGCTGATAAAGTCTGGATGGTCCCTTTTGTGTTTGGCATGGAGAGCTTGTCGTCGCTTTTTTCCAAAAACATGCTGAAACATGGACTCACATGACCACAGCAGACATTTCGGACCATCTGAGATGAGCTTGGGCCCAGAGAACTCGGTGGCGTTTCTGCATCAAATTGACGTGTGGCTTTCTTGCATTCACTTAACACAGTGGCAGACTGTTATGTGACAGTGGTTTTCTGAATACTCCCAAGCCCACATGGCTATAGTTAACACAGTAACATGATGTTTTCCCATGTAGCACTGTCTCATGTAGTGACGTCTCATACACGGATTGAGAGTTCTCAGGTTCCCTGAATCTTTTCACTACAGTTGAGCGATATGGTGAAAATATAATAGCGTGATATTTAAAGAAATTTTCTAGATACATGATGTCATGATGTTTATTTTTTCAGATATCTGATCAGTTGGAACCGAGAAAAACAGAATCAGTAGTGCTACATTTTTAAAAGTACTGTCAGAAACTGTTAATACAGTGATTTGTTGTTCAATGTTTGGCAAACTGTGTTAAACTAAATCTGGTTAAATGGGACTAATTTTGCTCTCTTTATAATGAAACGTGATTTATAATGAATGTTCTACAAGCACTGATATACATGAAACATTCAGAGAAGCATGTTGTATTTTATTATGACATAATTTGTCATGATAAAAATATGCATTGTCATATTGCCCAGCCCTACTTTTCACGGTATTATGTATGGTAGGTGGTAGAAAATCCTAAATTCTTTGCAATCTTGCATTGAGAAATCTTCTTTTTGAACTGGTTGACAATTCTTTCACAAAGTTTGGCCTGAAGTGATGAGCAATGACCCATCTTTGCTTGCAAAGACTGAGCCTTTGGTGGATACTCCTTTTAAACCCAGTCCTGATATCCTCACCTCAGAACTTTCCATTCTTATTTTGCCCCGTCCCAACAGGTTTTGAGTGTGTTTCAGGCATCAAATTCAAAATTTGTTTATATTTACAGAAGTTGAGCTGGTCAGGGGAAACATTGAAAATCTTTTCTTTGTACTTCTGTCAGTCAAGTAAAGGTCCAAGAGCATTTTACAAAAAGTCCCATCTTTTTAACAGAAATGAGTTCTGTATTTTCAGCTTAAAATACATGCTAAAACCTGTGTGTACTAAACCAGTTGGTATTATATTCATGTTTATTTTATTTATCTCTCTTTGTCTCTGTGCCTGTCTCTTTTGGCCTCTTCCTGCTGTGTCTTCACCAATTGCTGAAAAAGCATACATTAAACATACTTCGTTAAAGTCTGTCTCTACCAAACCCCAGCTAGCAGAAAGGAAGATGGTCAAACAGTGAACCAGACATAATACAGTCAAATGTACCTGCTGATTTCTGAATTACATTACATGATACTGTGCCATCAATATGCTAGTTAACAGTGAACTTCCTCATGCTGGTTATAGTATGTATTGAGTTGGTGACACAATACAGCTTTGAACTACGATTGTTTTCTAATCTGATCGCTAATGCAGTCAACTTCAGAGCCTGTAGCCTAAACTGAGCACCTGCTGGAACTAGACAAAAGCACAGGTTGTGTTTTACAATCATAATCTGTTTATTACCCTCATAAACTCTTTCGTTTTATAATAGCTGTGTTTTATGTTAATCTGTATCATGCATGCTGAATACTTGTAACGTTTAATCTCAAGAAGTCAAAGTTGGTCTAGGTAGCGGTTTTGTAGCTTCTTGTACAGAGATAAACACGGCGGACTGTGAAGTCTATGGCCAAACCACAGCTGCTCTGAGCTCAGATGAGAGTCAGTCACAGCTGATTGAGTAGTTTTGTCATAAACACTTCAAAAACTCAGTGTCCTCATGACTAACGCTGACAACGAACCGAAGGTTTGAGCCAATTGTGGATAGCAACAGATGCTAAGCAGTGATTGGAGAGCTAAGGAAAGTAAGGCGGAGCATGGCTTAGAATGTGCTGATATGACTTGCTAGAATACAGTTACAGCACTCATTGAAAACAAATAAGAATGTCATCTTAAAAAATGTGGTTAAATAAATATTATTCTCCCATTTGATTGGACAAGCCTGTGAGGGCTTTGCCTCTGAGTAGGCATTTATCATATCAGCACTGTTTCCACATTAAATCTCATGAATGGAGATATTTGAGAGAAAAAAAAAAAGCTTTCTGAAACTACAGAGGTTGGGACCTCTGTGTCCTCATAGGTAGTTACAGCTGTGCTTGTAGCGGCTTTTTTGCATTGGTTCATTAACACTAAACTTGGAGAATAAATGCAACATTTTCATAGCTATGTTGATGTTCTCTCACAAATTATTAATAATGGTTAAATGGTGTTCCTGTCCTTTGCCCCACAGAGTAAGACATCAGAGGCTTTGTCCAAGCTGATGTCCTTACAGGCGACTGAGGCCACTGTGGTCACTCTGGATAAAGATACAATGACAGTGTTGAGGTATGTTACATTTTTGTCTGTTTTCTGCTTTCAGCTGTTTACTCTAGACACATTACACAATACTGTGCAGCGTTACTGCTGTTCTCATACACGATTACTGATGCCAGAATTCACACAGATCATTCACATATCCTAGTCTAGTTCGGCAAAAATTGTTTAATTTTCCCCATGCGCTCAAATGCAGTCGATCAGCCAAGACATGTCTGGTGTCCAAATTTTGCTTCTGTAGTTTAGGACTGAAGCTGCTAGGCTAAAATTGCTAACAAACAGTAGAAGTCATTATTCACCCAAATTGTTTTCATACATACATGCCCAAGACTCCTCTCAACCTGCTCAAACCACATTCAGGTCTTAATTTAAGACAAGTGTGTGGTTTAAAACACAGTATGACTCACTATGAAGAATAAAACAAACAAAAAAAAATCTATCTGCTGAAAGTATGGGCAGATATTTAGAATCACTTCTTTGCTGAGCACAATTTGGTGTCATTCTGTGCAAGATGACCAAAGATAAGGGAATTCACAACACATTCGCAGGGTAGAGCAACACAGGTGGAGATGCTAAGCAAGTGTACTCAAATCAATAAAATGTCAGATTACAAATCTGAGGACCACGATTTCTGCATAAATGTGCCTCAACTGCATGTATATGAACTTGAATATACACACAAAGAAATGCATCCATTGAATCCCACCAGTAACTCCTCCAACCCACCTGCAAGTCCTTTTACGATGATCTTGGCATGTATTTAGGGAAGAGGTTTCAGTGACTGTTGACACTGTTAGCTTATCAGCTCCAGGTCTAAACTGAAGGAGCAATATTTGGCACCAGACATGTCTTGGCTGTAGGACTGTATTTGGGATAAGTGGAAATTCATGTAAATTTGTCAAGCCGTTCCTGTAAGAAGGCAAAAGATTAACTGTCTATGTCTCTCTGACTTTCTCAGTGAGGAACAGATGGATGTGGAGCTGGTGCAGAGGGGTGATACAGTGAAAGTGGTTCCTGGAGGAAAGTTCCCGGTAGACGGCAGAGTGATTGAAGGGCATTCAATGGCAGACGAATCGCTCATCACCGGTAAGACAGGCTGGGCTTTACCATGTCTTCAATCATGGAATTACAAAGACTCATTTAAGTTTAATACATGGTGGTTAAAAAATTTACGGATGTGCAAAATCTCTTTCAAAGATTTCAGCTAATTATACAACGCTTACTCTCTAAATGACTGGTTCCCAACCCTGATCTTCAAGTACCCTCTGTCCTGCACGGTTTACGGTTTTACCTGTTTCAACACATCTACTTCAGCTTTTTTGTTAACTGCTTGTTGGAAAAGGGACCTTGGAAGCAGGAAAAACACCAAAATATTGAGGACCAGGGTTGGAAATAGGGGTGGGTGGTATACCAGTATAAAAGTAAATCACAGTATGGTATATCAAGAGGGACGTTCCCTCTTGATATAAATGTAGTTACCACCACTAGTTGGGAACTGCTGCTCTAAATTTTCACTAATTTCCTAATTTCTGCCCAAATTAAAATACACAAAGAACTCAATTCATAATGGACATCGTGTTGATTCAGCAGATTGTTGTTAAAATCGTCTCTCGTGCTCCAGGTGAAGCCATGCCTGTGACGAAGAAGCCTGGCAGTACAGTGATTGCTGGGTCCATCAATCAGAATGGCGCTCTGCTGATCCAAGCCACACATGTGGGCACAGACACCACCCTCTCACAGATTGTCAAACTGGTGGAGGAGGCACAGACCTCCAAGGTGCGCCTATAAGACACTTCTGTGTAGTGACTGTAAATGCTTATATATATATGTGTATATATATATATATATATATATATAATTTTATTATTATTATTATTATTTGTGATGATGTTTAAAAATCTGTCTGATGGCCTCTGCCTTCTGAACTTTCTTTTTCTACTCCTGCTCTCTCTCGACCACAGGCTCCTATACAGCAGTTTGCGGACAAGATCAGTGGCTACTTTGTCCCCTTCATTGTAGCGGTCTCTGTCCTCACCCTCCTCTCCTGGATTGTGATTGGATTTGTTAACTTCTCTCTGGTGGAAACATACTTCCCTGTAAGTGCTCTGAGCCTCTGCTTCTACAAAAAAAAACCCTGCTCTGGGCTCAACAGCTCCAGACTTGTTTGTTCTCCTGTTTTACTGACTGGCCTAATTTTCATTTTCCTCCTAACTGACTGCCTCATGCGCCTGATAGAAGATTGTTTTTTGGTGAAATATCCTATAGTACATGAGCTATTTTGTTTGTGTATTGTTTTGGGATTTCATGGATTTCATCAATACATACATACATACACACGTACGTACGTACACACATATATAAAATACCTGCTCTGTGGGGGTTCTGACCAATGAAAAACACGGTGAAAGGGGGCTAACAAAGTATGCAGAGAAACAGATGGACTACAGTCTGTAACTGTAGAACTACAACATGCTTCTATATGGTAAGTGGAGCTGATAAAATGGACAATGAGTGTAGAAACACGGAGATGTAATGGATGATCTGTGTATGATCTGGATTAATTTGAAAGTACTGCAGAGCAGTGTTTTTACAGTATGGCAGAATAAGTATCATTTTACACTTTCATGTTGCAAAGATGATTAGACTTTGAAGCATTTGGCTTTGGGACCCTGGGCTGTGAAATCCACTGTACTGATTTATGTGTTTCTCTGCAGGGTTATGATAAGAGTGTATCTAAGGCAGAGGCAATCATTCGTTTAGCCTTCCAGGCCTCCATTACTGTGCTGTGCATCGCCTGCCCCTGCTCTTTGGGCCTGGCGACTCCCACAGCAGTGATGGTGGGTACAGGAGTCGGGGCTCAGAACGGGATCCTCATCAAAGGGGGTGAGCCTCTAGAAATGGCTCATAGGGTGAGTGAGCAAGAGTCCATGTCTGTTTAATGGTATTTCATAAGGGAAGAGGAATTAACCATGAAGATATTAAAAGTTCTAGTCACACAAGAAAAAAATATTACTTTAGTTTTTTATGATAATTTACTTGCTGTATGTTTTCATTGCAGTAAAGCTGTCATAGAGTGAAAAAGTTTGCTCTTTGTCTCAGATTCAGTCTGTGGTGTTTGATAAAACTGGCACCATCACATATGGAGCCCCCGAGGTGGTGCAGGTGAAGATGGTGGTGGAGGGCAACCGAATGCCTCACTCCAAACTGCTGGCCATTGTGGGCACGGCAGAGAACAACAGTGAGCATCCGCTAGGGGCAGCAATCACCCGCTACTGTAAACAGGTTTGCCCATTCTGTGACCTCCCTCTCAGTGGCTTTATAATGCGTTTGTTGATTGTTGCTGTAGGCCATATCTGACTATGTCTGGTAGGCTGTGTAGCTTGTTTTCACGTTGTTATTTGGCTCTCAGGAGCTGGACACAGAGTCGCTGGGCACCTGCACTGATTTCCAGACAGTCCCCGGCTGTGGGATCAGGTGTCAGGTGAGCAACACAGAAAACCTGCTGAAGAGAGAAGACAGCGATAGTGAGGAGAACCAGCGCAATGGCATCTTGGTGCAGATCAGTGATACCAGAGCCATTTCGAACACACATCCCCTCATCATGGATCCAGAGCCACTTGGTAAGTCCTATAGCCTAGCTCAGGGTTTGGCAACCTAAATGTGAAGAAGAACCATTTTGTCCTTTCAACCATAATCAAACCACCTTGGGGAGCCACAACATTTTATATCCATTTCACCATCTTGGCTGTGAATATGTCTCAGTATGTGCTAATGTGCTAGTATAGGCTAAAAAATATAAAATATGAACAAAAACACAGACTTACTTTGCTCTGCTTTAAGCTTTAGCTCAGCTATAGCTTCTTTTCTCACATCTCTGACAGGAAACTTTTCTTCAAAATTAGAAAAGTTTCTTGTAAAATGTCTCTCAGCGGTTGCCTGTTTACGAAGCTGAAGTCAGGTTCTCATTCACCAGCTTCTTGTTTGAATTCTCCTGTTCTACCTTAAATGGCGCCAGAATGTAACTGCTGTACCATTTAAGGTGAGACGGGAAAATTCAAACAAGAAGCTGACTTAGGCTTTGCGACTTTATAGTGTTTGACAGTTTCTTGTTGCAGGTTAAACGTATCAGGAAACCAGGCGGAGTGATTCTAAACGCAAATAAGTCCATTTGGCTCCAAATTATCGATGTTCATCTTAAATCTCTCTCTTTGCTGTTTCGTTAGCTACTAGCTAGGCAAGACTATTGTCTGAATTGCTATGGTGACCAGCAGTCTTTGCACAAGCCTTCAGGGTTAAAAGGTGAATTACCAGTTATAGACCGCTTTAACTCCAGAGTTTATGACTGTTTATTGTTAAAACTGTTAGAATGATCAGCAGAGCTTTATTTTACTGTAAAGGAGGATTATTTTATTTTTACCTAAAAATCTAATTCTGCTGTGGAGCCACAACAGGGCAGTAAAAGAGCTGCATGTTGCCGACCCCTGTACTGTCAGCTAGAGCCTGGCCAACACAGGATTTTTAAGACCGATCCCAATTTCGATATTAAAGTAATTAAAAATCAGATAAATTGGACCGGTCGATATTCTTTTTTTCTTCAAAAAAGCATAACATAATCAAAAAAATCAAGAAAATATAGTTAAGAGATAACACAATGCATTTGTGCAAAAATATACTTGCAACTTTGGCATTTCACACATAAGAATTTAATGATTAGCCGGATTACATGTGGGAGCGTCTGAGCATGTCGTGTTACTCATAACTATACTGGAATATTTTGAGAAGTGAATGACGTTCACTAACAACTATTACAACACACACACTACACATTTGAAAGAAAAGCTAGATAACTTTGCTACCAATCCATGTTAGATACTTGTTCAGCTCATATTTATTTACGTGTCGCCTCAGCTTTTATAATTTCCAATGCACCGATTGTAACTACAGACAGGCGAGTAGAAGATAAATTCACCATTGCTTTTCTAAATGCCTAAATGACCAAGCTGGAGTTTCTTTTTCAAATTTTCCTGTTCCGCCTTAAATGGTGCAGCAACTACCTTCTGGCGCCATTTGAGTCACTGCTGCACCATTTACGGTGGAACAGCTAACTTCAGCCTTGTGCCTGACTGGGTCTTTGTTTACTCGCTAGAGCTGCCACACTGTTACATCAGTAAATCTACAGTTAAGTTTGTCAGCAGCTTAGCCTACACTGCTCAACTACCGTCACGTTAAACGTAGGCTAATTATGATTTTTTTTTTTTCCCAACATTACCAGCTTTCATGTTACTGCAGCAAAAGCAGGCATGGCTGATATGAATGTTGCCAGGCTTATTTAGGCTAGGATGAGAAGTGATGAGGATATTTTTTATTGTTATTTGAGTATGTGTTGTACGTGACAATAATCAGCTAACCATGAAGGCCGATAACCTCTTTCGTGGGATAAAGTTACTCTGCTCGACTTGAGTCAGCTGATTGTGATTTGTGGCATTTTAAATGCGTGTTGCCAACAGGGAAGTTGCAGAGTGCCCTCTACTGGACAAACTACACAACAACACACCTAACATGGTTAAAAGATCTGTCCTGCGCCTCTTCATTTCTATTTTAATAGCCATTTATAATAACCGGTACTGATTAATGTGCTGCCAGCTCAGATCTGCTGATAATATCAGCATGGTGATTTATCGGTTGGGCTCTACTGTCAGCCTCTGTAACTTTTGAGCACAGTGCAACTCAATCCAACGTTCTCCAACAAACACTGCAGAGCCAAGCATTGGGATCTGCCACACGTTCTGGAATCATCATTCTATACTATGGTTTCTAGAATGTTTTCCCATTCACACTTTTCTACAATGTTCTCCTCAATTATGCTTTTGCTGAAGGTTCTTCTCCATTCACACAGTTCAAAAATGTTCTCTCCCTATTTACACTGTTCAAAAATGTTCTCCCCCTTTCTCAGTGTTCTAGATTGTTCACCTTTATCCGCAGTTTCGGAATGTTCTCCTTCATTTATGCTGTTTTATTATCTTCTCCCCAATTCACACGGCTCTAGGATGTTCTCAGTTCACACTGTTTTATAATCTTTTCCATCCATTCACACTGTTAGTGTTCTTCACTCATTCACACTGGTTCATTTGGCGTGTTAGTTCTCATTCTAGATAAGCCGTCAGCATTAGAATGTTTTTGTTTGTTGGGGAATGTTGGACATTGAGGAATTAGAGGAATAATCTGTGGATTTCAGATAACTAATAGTTCTGTCACCACAATAATATTTACAAAATTAAACACTCAAAGAGGCAGACAGGCATCCCTTTTTTAATGTAATTGTAATTCTGAGTTATATCACCATGAGGTGATATAACTTTCCAGCATCTTTTTAGTGACGCGTTTGATGTTTTTTGGAAATACAGGTAAAAAAATGATCTTGCTCCATGTAAAAAAAAAAAAAAAAAAATAGGATACAACACAATCTGGTGTAGTGAAAGGCAGAGATAGAAGTTCTGAACAGATAACTCTTTGAACCTGTTTTAGAAGTAATTACAAAGTAATTACTCTTTCAGATTAATATTATTGCAGATCCAAATGTTAATCGGTTAGTTTTTTCATATCTGTGGTATATATCATAAAGTGATCTAACTTGCATGTGTTCCTGGGTAGTGAAGCTGGGCGAGTTAACCCCTGTGTGGTTCTCTTGTGCTTTGTTAGCTCTGGTACAGACGGCGTCGTACGCAGTCCTGATCGGTAACAGGGAGTGGATGAGGCGCAATGCTCTGCACATTCGGCCTGACGTGGATGACGCCATGACAGAGCACGAGAAAAGGGGCTGCACAGCAGTACTAGTGGCTGTGGATGGTTAGTGCAAAACAGTCATGGAGCGAGTATAGATAGCAGCACTGATTCGAATGGATGGATGACCTACAGTGGTTCAGATTTGTTTTTGGTGTAGATTGCTTTATCCTTAGTGTGTGACAGCACCTCTAATGCTCACCTCTCAAACAGCACCTGTTTACCTTCTCTCAGGTGTGCTGTGTGCCATGGTTGCCATAGCAGACAAGGTGAAGCCAGAAGCAGAGCTGGCTGTCCACACTCTTACCTCTATGGGTCTGGAGGTGGTGCTGATGACCGGTGACAACAGCAAGACAGCACGAGCCATCGCTGCTCAGGTACAGTACTCTTCTACTCCTCTATTCACATGGATTTAGAGCTGGGCGATATGGCCAAAAATATCATCACGATAAAAAAATTCATATCAGTCGATATCGATACATATCACAATAAATCTCAAATCATTATTTCTTTCAAGGCTGATTTTTGCTCTTGAGTGGTTAATTGCTGTTTTAAACTATGCTTTATGGTCAGAACATGATAAACACTCACCAAACAGTGGAACATTTCACAAATCTTTCATGGGAGAGTGGGAGAAAGTTTCTGGTTGGCTGGAAATGCACGGCTGCAATTTTTTGCAACGGTTGTAATTTAAGAAAGAAAACAGATTAATTTGAGCTGTCTGGTTATACGTGCTAAACTGTTTAGTTCCTCAACAACGTCAGTTTAATATGAACAGCAGTCATTAGCTGGCTCGGTAGGTCAAGGATGGATCACACCACCTTACTGCCATCACTCCCACCACGTCCATATCAGAGCATATTAGAGTATTCAAACACCAGCAGACATCTGGATTTCTCTATTCTATCATAGTAGTTAGTCGCTGTGTAAAGGCATTAACTGCAGTGTGAATCTCTCACACCAGACAAACAGAGTCCTTTTAAATTAAATCGTTTCGCTGTGCTGTGTGAGTGACAGAGCGCTGCTTCAAGTTAGCCAGCTGCTAAAAACAGCTAGCCCCAATGCCACAGCATCCTCAGTTTACTTTCATTTAAATCAGTCCTGTAACTTGCATTATCCCACTTCTTCGTTTCACTTTCGCTGCTTGGGAATACACTAATACTAAAATATGACTGTCCGAGCGCTGTAACAGTGCTGTAGTTGTGAGGAGCAGATGTGATTTTAATGCTGCTAAAGCTGGTTAGGATGTTAGGAAAGAGGTGAGCTCACTGTAGGACAGTACAGTTAACTCGTCACTCACACTTGGTCACAGGAGAACAGAACGCCGGTCGCTCCACTCAAACGGAATATATAACTCCACGTTTCAGACGTTGTTGAAGTGTATTTGCCGACTCATTTCACTCGTGCCCCTCCCAGTCATGTCGAAAAACTCGGAAGTGCGCCCTCTCCTGGCAACAGCAAAGTAGTGTCGCTTTCCTTGCAGTAGAAAACGCCACCAGGGCTGTCGCTAGAACGAGGAAGTGTGAGAATGGTCTATTACATCGAACATTTTTATCGAGGAACATTATATTGTGATTATTATCGCTATCGTTTTATCACCCAGCCCTACATGGATTTGGCCCTGAGTGATATTTAGACTTTAGTCTTGTTTTGTGTAAGTATCAGGCCTCTGTGATTCTTTTGAAAGTACCAAGGTGAAACTCAACTCACAGAGCTCCTCTTTGTGAACTGAAACCTCCTTTAGCTCTTTGGGCCTGCCTGATGCCTTTGTTACTTTATGGCAGTGCAGCTGTTGTCCAGCAGATGGTGCTGTGGCTCTCACCCATGGTCTGTATTTTGATATTCGAAGACCTTTTAAGAAAAATATCACTGTTATAATACTTACCATCTCATCATTTAACTGGTCATATCCATTTGTTTATTAATTCTGTATAGATTAGCCCTTTTGATATTGTTCTCCTCTGCTGTTTGTCCAGGTTGGAATCAAGAAGGTGTTTGCAGAGGTGCTGCCCTCTCACAAGGTGGCGAAGGTAGAACAGCTGCAGCTGGAAGGGAAGCGCGTAGCCATGGTGGGAGATGGAGTGAATGACTCACCTGCGCTGGCCATGGCAGATGTGGGCATTGCCATTGGCACAGGCACCGACGTGGCCATTGAAGCAGCGGATGTGGTGCTCATCAAGGTGAGAGCTCCCAACATGTGTTACATCCACTCGACTGCAATCGAGCTGGATTTCATATGCAGCTGTATGCAAACATTGATTTTCTAAGTGAAAATAAGTTAACACACTTTCTGGAAAACACTTCTGAACATTTAAATGCACAATTTGTATTTTATTTATTATGAAATAATTGTAATTATTATTTTTTTTTACTATTTTAATTTAACTTAATGGAGGGGGTAAAAAATAAGGCCTGCACGAATGTTATGGTTCCATTTATATGTTTGTTTATTATTTAAGACAATATTACAATACGCAGTTAAATTTAATGATGAAATTCCCGCATGACTTTACCGAGACAATAATTCATGTGTTTTTTATATTTGCCTGTTCTCTATGATGCTGTCTGTCTGCCCTCACAGAATGATCTCCTTGATGTTGTTGCAAGCATTGATCTGTCAAAGAAGACAGTCAAAAGGATCCGTATTAACTTTGTATTTGCACTAATCTACAATCTTGTGGGAATTCCTATTGCAGCCGGTGAGCACATGCATAACATTACAACATTTTTGCCATGAAAGTAGCCTTTTCTGCCTGAAGTTTAACCAGAGAAGAAAAAATATCCATCTAAATGGACCTTTTTTAGCATTAAAAATCAGTCAAAGCCTAATACCAAAATGGTTATTTATAGCTTATGTATGTATAAACTCTGATCACCTCAGTCACTATAATAATGGATTAGCATTTCACAAAAAAATGTATTATTTATTTCTACTGGGTTAAAAATGTAGTCAAATTAAAATATTACCAGTGATTTAGCACTGTAGCTTATCACCTAAACAAGAAATACTTCATCAAATATCAGTTTGAAATACTGGACATATATAAAATAAATATCCACTAGTGTCGATATGATTCAGATATCATAATTAGTACATAACATCTCTGGCCCATTGATCCGGGGATTTCAATAGCTGCTTTCTTTTGCAGGTATTTTTATGCCTATAGGCCTGGTGTTGCAGCCCTGGATGGGCTCTGCTGCTATGGCAGCCTCTTCAGTCTCTGTGGTCCTCTCCTCCCTTCTGCTCAAGTGGTGAGTGTATCTAAGCTCTGACACACTGCAAGAACACTGTCTGCCTGAAACATATTAATAAATGATTGTGTCTTTGCGGTGTTTGCTCTCTTTGGTGTTTGGGGATTGATTTTTGTACTTTCTTGTTTACTATTCGATCACATGTATGGACCTGTATAAAATCAGTGTCATAACAAAACCCAATATTCTCTGAAATGATAACTTTTAAAGGAGTAGGGGGAAAAAGCCTTAATTTTAATGTTCATTAATATTATAAGAATCTGTTCCATGTAATTTTAGAGCATTTCTATTGGCCCATTCATCATGAAAAGCTCATGTTGTTCAGAGTAACTGCTATTTTTAAATGGTGTTTAAAAAAGGATGACAAAGTTTGAAGTTTTTGTGATGTAGATGAGACTGTGTTTTTTGTTTTTGTTTTTTTTTTCCTTTATTATTTGTACTTGGTAGAGCTCATCCCTATACCACACAGGGTGATTCAAAAAAGATTAATCCGATTTCAAAGCGCCATATTTTTACAACCATGAGGCACCTAGGAACCAATCACATACCAATTGAAAGAGGGGGTCATAGAGTTTCTGTATGGCAGTGAACCTCCAACAGCTCAGAGCTTTCGTCATTGGTACTGACAGTTCCAAGAAAAGGGTCACCCGCATCACCAGATCTCACGCCGTGTGACTCTTTTTTGTGGGGTACGTTAAGGATTTTGTTTATGTGTCACTCCCAACAACCCTGGATGATCTCCGGAATCGCAGTGAAAGAGACCTGAATATAGTGACAGAGTATGGGATGAATTTGACTGTGGCGTTGATGTTGTCCGTACAGCTGGAGGAGGTTCATATTGAGCTCTTTTAAAAATACATAATAAACTTTATGCTCAGTCAAACCATTTACAGTTTACTGCATTGTTCTGTAATTATTTACAAGTGAAATAAATCATTTTGAAATTAGATGTTTTTTTTTTTGAATCACCCTGTATTATACATAAGGAAACGTAGTCCAGGGCTAGAATTCCCAAAAGCAACTTGGAATAAAGAATATTCTTAATATTGTAATGTGAGCATCACACTGATCACTCTCTTTACTGGTTAAAGTTAACTAAGATGCTTTGGGAAACCCAGCCAAGTTTCGTTTTCTAACATCTGTTGTCTTTTCATTTCTGTTTCCATAGTTACAATAAACCCAGTGCAGAGAAGCTGGAGAAACAGCTGTCCAAGCAGGGCAGGCAGACCGGGGAGGGCAGTCTGTCAGACATCAGCGTTCACATAGGCATTGGGGATCTGCGGCGCCCATCGCCCAAACTGAGCCTGCTGGACCGGTTGGTCAACTACAGCCGAGCCTCTATTAACTCCTTACGATCAGACAAGCACTCCCTCAACAGCATGGCACTGAGCGAGCCTGATAAACATTCGTTGCTCATAGCTGGAGCCCACTGTGAGGAGGAGATGGTCTGAGGGGTGCGGGGCTTTGGGCAGCAATGCTCCAATGACGCATCACCAGGAGCTACGTGGCTTCTTTCCACACCTCAGTGCCTGCGGGGGAGGGACTAAAGCTCAGTCCCCAGAGTGATCTCATCCACAATCAACACCACCAGTGCATCAGTCCCGTGTGGTTGGGTTTGAGCAGCTGCGAGTGCTTTCTCAGTGCACGTTTTATTCCTTTGCATTGCTCAAGCATTAGTTTTTGTGTCTCTATGGCACCCTGCCTGTATTTGGGGTGAGCTTGGAGCCAAAAAGCACTGGAGGGAAAAAGTGGGAACACATGCACATGTGTAATATGGCTGTTTTATACTGACAATCTGTACAACGACCAAAAGAATTCTGGACATGCCACATGCTAACATGGAAATATTTTGAAGACTTTTATTTCTGTGACAAAGTAGTTTGGTGCATTATTATTATGTTTTAGGATTGTCACTGAAATAATATTTATAATATCCTTTATTTATACTTGTGAGTAATCAAACAAAGGAAGTTAGAGATATAGAGAGATATAATTTTGTTATTTATCCAAATATTTTCCACTGTCACCACTTTTGTCCCCGTACTTGAATGGGAGTGATGTGGAGCAGAGAATGGCTTAGAGCCCCAATGAGGAATTACTACAGCTGATACATCTATGAAATCACAGTAGTTGGACTTGCCATTTTCAGTGTTCATAAACGCAGTAGTAGTTCTTTCATTGGCCTGGTGCTGTCTTTTGCCCATTCATGACTGGGGCGTATATCTATCTAGACAAAAAAAAAACATTCCAAAGAAACATTTTAGAAGCAAAAGGTGTTGAGAACATAGCCAGAGTTATTTGTTAACATGATAGATAATTAACCTGGAAAGAAAGGCTTGAATACTGCAATCTTTCTCAGTCGTTTCTCAGATTCAGTGAGCATTCGTGCATGTGGGCTTCGCTAATGAGCCGACTGGTACATTAAGTCCTTGCTGAACCCAGTCAGGAGATCCTCTCCAAAGAGAAAAGACTTAAAAAGCAGATATATAATACTTTTTTTGTTCAGCTATGACTTGCTGTCCAACCATAACAGATAAAACTTGTAGCATGAATGCCAATCTCAGGTGCTTCAGCCACTGTTTTGATTTCTTCCAAATTGACTCAACTCTGTTGTGCTATAGAACACACTAAACAATGAGTGCGTTTACATGCACTTTAGTAAACTCTGGGTCTACATGAGTCAGACAGTAATCGGATTTCTGCTTTACAACCAGCCAATAAACTCACGGAAGAAGACGTGACATGAGCGTAATGTAAAACATCATGCCGCAGCTTTTTTTTAAACATTGCGAAAATATGAACAAAACTGAAAATATGAACAAAACTGAAAATATGAACATACGTCATCTATAAGATGAAGAATATTTAAATCCTTTATTTTGTGTTTGGTTTCAGCGTCGCTCCAAAAGTGTTTTGCTGCGTCTCACAGCAACGTTGTTTGCTTGTTTCCGGTACCGCAGTCTGTTTTCGCACAGACTGAGAAATCCAAAAGAAATCAGAGTGAGAGTCTAGATTCACTGATAAATCTGATTGCTGAGCTGAAATCCAGCTCTCTTTTTATTTTAGATTTCTAGATCGGAGAATGGTGTTTACATGACCATATGAATAATCTGATAACTGCAGAAATCTGATTATGATTGGATTATTGAGTGCATGTGGACACACTCAATGGCCAAAAAAACACTACCTGGTCCTTGTGAGGGCAGTGCAAGCTCAAATATGTGCAGCAAGATTAAGTGAAACTTGATGGCTTTTTCAAGGCTTGTATATAATCACTCAGTGATCTCACACTAAAGTGGCTGATGGGGCGCCATATGGAAGACGGCTGCTAAGGAAGTCAAACTTGGCTGTTGGAGCCGACTGTGATACGCTTCTGTTGTCTTTAGTTTCAGGCTTGATGTGAAATGCAAACAAGGGTGTTAAACTGAGCTCTAAATGCTTTTAAAGGAACAGCCTGACCATAATGATGGCATAACTAGCAATAAGTGAAAGTTAGTGGCTAACATTTAGCATGGTTTATCATCGTTTACAATATATATGTAAATTGTATTACCTTTTAACCATTTTTTTCTGCAAGTATGGGAGTTTACGCTTGGATGAACTGACCAACTCAGTCTGTGTGACCATAGACAACAGATACACTGACCAACAAGACAGACAGCATCAGGATGCCTGTTAACATAGTTAGCATATTGCAACAAGCTGAGAAAAGAGGAGCTAAGCAATTATTTTATCCTAACATGGCCAGTTATGTTCTAGATTCTTTGCCATGGATGGCTGCCGTATATCTGGGAATCAAACTTAACTGCATTCAAACTGTCGCTATCTATATAACACAGCCTTCTCAGCAAGTTGTGCTGCTCAGTATTGTGGATTTTTTTAAATTATTAGCTAGTTAGCGTCTTGGCTCAAGCTGTTCCTTTAAACTCACCAAGTGGTGAATGGATCTGCTGTTAAGGTCACATATATCGAAAGATCCAGTGAGAAATTAAGCAACTGATCTAAAATCTGGGTGACTTGAGAGGCCCTAATGGCCGTGGCTGAAAACTCACTGTACTGAATGCTCAGATAACTACAAGGGTTACCGCTGTAACTCATAGTTAGCTTAGCGTAGCTTCAGTACACTGTGAGATGGTTCGTTTTTGGTCGAACACTTAACGAAAAGAAAAAAAATCTTTTGGGCGTTTGAAGGATTCTAAGATTTAGAGAGAAATTTGTGTACGAGCTTCCACTCGTACTCTGTTGCCTGCTCCCATAGACTTTCATTTTATTGAAGGTCTCATCTAGAAAGATGGTTCTTCGAAGGGTTCTTTAGTAAAGCCAGCGGTTTTATTTATAACCATGAGCTCTGTATAGAACAGTTCCATGCTTACATGCTTCTTTGCATGGTGAAACGGTTCTTCAGGTTGATGGAGAATGTGTAGTATGTGGTTCTATATAGGATCTTTTTGAAAAGGCACCAAAAAGCATCAATACGATGTGAAGCATATAACAATAGAAGAACGCTTTTTGGTTCTACATAGAACCATTTTTGAAAAGGTTCAGTATAGAACCATATACAACACATTCTCTGTGAAACTGAAGAACCGTTTCACCATGCAAAAAATGGTTCTATATAGAACGTTTAACACTTATGTTTCTGCCATTTGGCAGAAGCTCTTATCCAAAGTGACTTACAATGTGATTGTTTTACACAGGAAGGTGAAGGAAGTGTTAGGAGTCTAGCCCAAGGACTGCTGTTATCCACTACTCTATACCAACCACACAGAACTCATGGTTCTACACAGAGCCATTCCCTTTACTAAAGAACCCTCGAAGAACCATCTTAAAGTGTGTTGTCTGTAATAGATTCAAGTTAAAAATATTTTGTGAGGTCTTTCAGTCATACAGTACGTATTGTAGCCAGGCATTCATTGTCTCTGTATCTTTCAGACAAAGATGAGTATTGATTGTAGAGTTTCCTCTGGGATGTGTGCCTTGTTCAAAAACAATGAACTCGTGGAAGGTGGCCGTTCTTTACAGTGCTGTGTTCTCACGTTTCCCTGTTTTAAAGGAGAAGGAAAGGGAGGATATGGAACAGGGGAAGCGATGTTACTGTGCCTTTTTATACGTTCACTGTTTTGAAGGATTTTGAAGGCCACAGAGGAGCAGCTTAACCTAAGCAGGCCTTCCGCAAAAATCAATGCATTTATTAGTCGACAGTGGTTTCACTGCACTCAGCCGTTGTTATTTATTGCTCTTCTTGCCGTGTATTTTCTTACGCTGAAATCTGACTGAAGCTATGAGTGAATGTGACATTTATTATTTGGATTTGGCCTGTTTTGTAGTTGTTACGCAACACAGTCTTTCAATAAACTGCAGCTTACTGGCTTCATTTCATAAGCATGTGTTTATTTGTTTTATTCTTGCCATCATTTATGTAATATAGTAAATGGTACATGTTATTTTCATTGACACAGTAGAAGGTCTATAAACAGGTACTTTTAATATGAAATTACAGTTTGCATGATTGTGCAAAACATTAATGCTGAAGAAGTATACTGTAACTTGAGTTACCTCTGTAACTGTTCTGTACCAAGGCTTGCGGTACATGCTTGCATCCTTAAAGGCAGCACATTTTAACAACGAGAAAGTAAGCGTAGCAAGTGTAAATGTAGAGGAAATCAACCTGGATTCATCAAAACTAAGACTTTTCCAGTAAGTCTGGGTACAAAGGTATTTATGTGATGTAATTGATGGTCTTATATACAGATATGTTACTCTTGTGCATGTGTCCATGCAGCAATATGGATGAAAATATTGATAAGTTTATCTTTATTAATGGTCATTTATTTCACTCACAAACGTTTCTTACCTTGGTTCCAGTTTCTGCTGTAGTGAAAATGCCGGTGCGTAGATTTTCGACACATGTAGGTTCACTAGTAATTTCAGGTAGCAGATAAAATAGTGATATTTGTAGTGTAGACATACAGATGTCTGGTTCCTGGTGCTACAATGGTGAACAATTTTGACTGCAAATTTTTCTAGAAATGCGCATTTCGCACCAAAACCACTCTGAATGGTTTTGTTTACATCTAAACCATTAAATGATTATGTTTTGCAAAATCGATGGAGTTCCCCTTTAAACTCTTCGGACGTCTGGTTCCCATCACCAAATTCTGGCTCTGTAAGTTTCTCTAGAAGAGAGCATTTCACACCAAACCACTCTGAATGACTTTATTTACATCTTAACACACCTGCTGGAAAAAAAAACCCATGGAAAACATTGTGTTTCTGTGGTTTCCTGATGTTTTTGTGAAGTGTTTTGGCTTTTTTAATGGGTTGATATCACAGTGTGAAGGGTCCTAATGGTTTAACCGGGGACCAACGACTGGTTCTAAACACATTTTATGGTTTCCTAATGGGATCTACAGTGTTCTACTGGTCTCTATTACACTCTATGTAAGTTCACAGGGAGGCAGGGCGGTCTCGGGGGCGCGCATGCTCAAGTTCAGCGCAGTGCGCGTTCACGCAGCCCGAAAGGGGGATTAGAGAGGGGTGAAAGAGGAGGAGGAGGAGGAGGGGATAACTTTTTTGTGGGATAACCGGAAGCAGCAGGTTGTAGAAAAACATCGCGGGGGGGTGGCTGCTCAGTTTGAAGTTCACAGTGCCTCCTCTGCTGATGGACGTTCCGTTTGTCCGTTTTCTGGAGGAACGGGCGGAGGTCTGAGGCATGGCCGTGTCGCAGGGGCTCGTCTTAGCGTTTCTACTGGAGCGCGGAGGCAAAGTGAGGAACTCTGAGCTGCTGGGCGCTTTCAGAGACTTCATCAGCTCCAGCGAGCCCGCGGAGAGGAGGAGAAACAGAGACCTGTTCAAGAACTTCGTCAACAGCGTGGCCGTCGTTAAGCAGATCGACGATGTGAAGTACGTGGTGGTGAAGAAGAAGTACCAGGAGCTGCTCCAGGCGGGGAAAACGGTGGAGGAGAAACCAGAAAGTCTCGGTTCAGCCCTGGAAACATCTTCATCCACATCCCGCACCGCGACCACCACCCAACACAGCAGCTTCTCCAAGCGTGAGTCTCTTTCTAAACCCCGTGGAAGCCTATTCACACCACTTTGTGAACTATTAGTGATTTGCTAGGCCGTTATTTTGAGATACTAAGTCATTATTTTAGACACTATGTCATTATTTTGAAATACTAAGTCATTTTAGACACTCATTATTTTGAGATATTAAGTCATTATTTTAGACACTATCTCATTATTTTGAGATACCAAGTCATTAATTTTAAATGCTAAGTCATTATTGAGATACCTTATTATTGTGAGATATTGTCATTATTTTAGACACTGTCTCATTATTTTGAGATACTAAGTCATTATTTTAGACACTATGTCATTATTTTGAGATACTAAGTCATTATTTTAGACACTCATTATTTTGAGATACAAAATCATTATTTTAGACACTATCTCATTATTTTGAGATAACAGGTCATTATTTTAGACACTATCTCATTATTTTGAGATACCAGGTCATTATTTTAGACACTATCACTATTTTGAGATACTAAATCATTATTTTAGACACTATCTTGAAAGCAAAATGCATCTCAAATGAATGACATAGTATCTCAAAATAATGGCACAGTCTCTCAAATTAATGACTTAAGTTTCATCATTAATACTTATTTAATTATTTTTAAATGGCTTAATTATTTAATTTATTAATTAACTAAATTGAATTCATTAAAGGTTTCATAATTTGAGATGCTTTATGCTATTAAGATGCATCAAGCATCTCAATTTAATAGCATACACAATATATATACAACCCCACTTCCAAAAAAGCAAAATGTAAATAAAAACAAAATGCAATGATGTGCAAATCTTTTAAACCCTGTATTTAATTGAAAATAGTACAAAGACAACATATCAAATGTTGAAACTGAGAAATTTTGTTGTTTTTTAAAAAAATATTTGCACATTTTGAATTTGATGCCAACATCATGTTCCAAAAAAGATGGGATGGGGGCAGCAAAAGGCTGGTAAAGTTGTCTAATGCTAAAAAAAACACCTGGTGGTTAATTGGCAACAGGTCAGTAACAGTGACAGTAAGTAAGAATGGGAAAACATTTCACTTTCAAAACAAAAGCAGTGTCTCAGTTCCCAAAAACTTACACAGTGTTGTTAAAAGAAGAGGTGATGAAGCACAGTGGTAAACAGGCCCCCATCCCAACTTTTTCAGGACATTTTGTTGGGATCAAATTCAACATGGGCATATATTTTTCAAAAACCAATCAAATTTCTCAGTTTCAACATTTGATATGTTGTCTTTCTACTATTTTCCTTTTAAAACATGGTTTACATGATTTGCATATAATTGCATTCATTCTGCACAGTGTCCCAGCTTTTTTGGAAATGGGGTTGTATAATGAGGAAGCTTCTCAAAATAACTTATGTCTTAGTCTTAGTAATGACTTAGTATCTCAAATTAATACCATAGCAATTCATTTAATACTGAAAAGATTATAATTAGGTGGTAGATATTTTAAGTGTCAGGAATGGGCTTCCACTGCAGATGTCTTAAACAATAATAATGATAATAATATTAATAATTCCTATTTCTGCTCAGGCCCGAATGTTAACTGCTGCATTGGTCGTGCTGGGAGTTTATCTATGAAGCCACAAGTTCAAATGAGAAGTTCTCCTGATGGTGATCCCGGAATGATCTCGCCTGCGACAAAGACCAGAACCAGCCTAGATGATTCTTTAACTGCTACAGTACTTAATGTCTCTAATGGCAGAATAGGTAAAACAGGGGCTGTTTTTGCTGTTGTGGCAATAAAATCTCCACCATCACCTCATTTAAAGTCTGAAAAAGTCCACAGCGAGAGGGTGAAGCTCATCCCCAAAGCACCAGATGACCTTGCCGCTCAGCAAAAGGTTCCGTTTGGGGTTCTGCCGCAGCCGTTTGCTGGAAAAAGTAGAGCAGTTGGCTGTAACTCATCATATCTGAGTTCAGCTGAAGGACGTCTCTATAGGTCACTAAGAAGCAAAAGGAGACATTCGGTGGGACCTAGCTCTCCAGCACCGCCAAGGAGCACCAGAGTGACCAAACCGGGTTCTGAAGCCAAGGATTTGGCTCTGATCCCTCTGGAGCAACGAGAACACGACTGGCTGGTAAAATCAGCAACAGGTTGCTGGGGTCAAGTCTACAGCCTTCTCCTGCAGGACGCTGAGCTGGTGGAGAAGAAGAACTTCATCTCAGGCTTCACCGTCCTCCACTGGGCTGCTAAGAAAGGAAACAGCAAAGCGGTGCGTCAGATCCTGGACGTTTCACGGCAAGGTGGCTTGGAGGTTGACGTGAATGCCAAAAGCCATGATGGCTACACCCCTCTGCACATTGCTGCCATTCACAGCCAGGAGTCAGTCCTAAACCTTCTGGTGTGCATCTACAGAGCCAACTGCAACATCCGTGACAACAGTGGCAAAAAGCCCTACCACTACTTACGCAAAGACGTGTCACCTGAGGTGAGAGAGATGCTCGGAGACCCTCGCGTTTCGCTTCAGGTTGCAGAACACGGGCACTCGGATGATGATAAGCACTTTTCGGATGTGCCCAAAGGGCTCAGCACGTTCAGTAAACTGTTTCAGTCCAGTGTGGGGCACAGGAAGAAACCGAGACATCGTCCAAGCTTCCATTTCATCAGTGATGACCAAGATGAGAACAGGAGGGACTGCGCTACATTCAATCGCAGACCGCTACACTAAAACTAATGAACTGACCAAATTAGATGCACTTGAAAATACTTTATTAGTGTAATTTAGTGTTATTTATAGTGTAATTTAATTGTAGATAGTGTGCTCAGAATAACTAATGTGTGTGTGGGTTTCTAGAACAGGTTGATTAGCCTAATCTGTCTGTCACTTTAATCTGGACTATCTCTAATGTTTAGTCTTTAAGCACTGGAAAGATTTTTGTGTTTTAATGTAATATGGAATGGAACATATTAGCCACAGATACTGTATAACCATTTTGACTGTAATGCATTAGTGATATAACAGAATTATATTTAGACAGCAATAAGATGGTTCTTCAATGGTTCTATTCAGAACCATGTGTTGTATATAGAACCATTTCAAGCTTGAAGGGTTCTTTGCACGGTGAAATTGTTCTTCAGATTGATGGAGAGTGTTGTATATGGTTCTATATATCACTGCTGTCGGAACAAAACCTTGTATCTCCATTTTTGTTGTTTTTCAGTTTTTAACATAATTTGAAAATACCTGTTGGCCTTTACACTGTGTGTAAATTTAACAATGAATGGACCAAAAGAAACGGCCCAAAATTACTTGGGAAAATGTCTGGTTCCATTGACTTACATTAAAAGTAAAGTAGGTTTTTTCCTTCTGCTGTAAAGTCACTATTTTGGCAATACAAGGTTTTGCTCCGACAGCAACGATATAGTCTTATATGGTAACAATAGAAGATGAGAGATGGTTCTGTATGGAACTCATGGTTCTAAATAGAACTGTTGCCTTTATCAAAGAACCCTAAAAGAGCCATCTTTTTAAGATCGAGCGTAAGGATTAACAATTTGGGAAAAATATTTGGGAAGAAGTGGACTTGTGGATGTTTGGTTGTTTCTGATAGGTCAAACTCATCTACGGCCAGTTCACCAGTTCCATGTTATTAGGTAGAGTTTCCTCACATTGTTGATATTATAGGTTATAAATAAAAAATTGCAGCTCTTCCCATTTGAAAATTGCAGTCTTTCATGTTGCAATATAGATATAGAAAATATGAATCTTTCAGGTTTAGCTGTGAGTCAGTTACATCTTAATATCAGCACTTGTTTTCACTTGTTGCTGCTGCATAATGAGCCACAACACACATTCAGCAGAAACAATGTTTTTCTCTTCTCTATGAATGACTACTCGCTCGCTAACTCCTACCATATCCGATTCAGTGTGGACGAACGTGCCTCCTCAGAAACACTGACCGCTGTGTTGGAGAATAAAAGAGAGATGTCCGTCTGCTCTGCGTGGGCTGGAAGAATGTTTGCCTTGAATTTATCACGTTTTGCCTCGTTTCTATAAAAGAACAGATGACTTTTTTGATGGCTCTTCAATCAGTACAGCTTTTCTGGGCCGAGTTTCCCGAAAGCATCTCAGCACAAAGAGTATCCTTAAATGGGAGCAGGAGCATCACACTGAATACTCTCTCTGCCAGTTTAGATGATCTTAACACTAAAACTTTTCAGACACCGGGCCCTGACCAGTCAGGTCTATGACTGACTGCAGGAAAGTCGTGGGATTTATTACAAGCTTTAATACAAGCTTTGTTTGGAAAAGTTCAAATAATAAGAATTCCAGAGTAATACATTACAAAAAAGGATGTAATACTAATTTGAAATCCTGCTGTTTCCATTTACAGCCCCTCAAGGGAAATTCCACCAATTTCTCTCAATTTTGTGATAATTATATTGTTGAGATGTACACAAAGTTATTCAAATGTGTCTGATGTCAAATGGTTATTTGTAGAGAAACGTACTAACTCAGATTTCTTTACAGTGGTGGTGATAGGAACCAGGGGTCACGATGTCTGCAACACAAATATAGGCATTTTATTTACTATCCAAAACAATGACTAAGCCTACAAGTGTGTTTCTAAGTGTTTATATATGAAATTGACAATGGTAAAACAAGTTTAAGACTATAATAAATAAATAATAAATAGAATAAAATAATTTACCCTACAGTGCCCTGCACGCACCTCTGTGACATTAATGTATTTTGTATAATGTTTTAAATGTTATCATAAAATAATGTCTCAGACAACATATTTGTGACCATTTAATATAATAACTTTGTGTGAAGGGCCTTTTAGAGGCATTAAACTCTTCAGACGTCTGGTTCCTGTCACCAACACTGAGAACAGTTCTGATTCAGTAAGTTTCTCTAGAACGGAGCATTTCACACCGAACCACTCTGAATGACTCTGTTTATCTATTTAACAATTTAATCATGCAGAAAATCCAAAATTTCATTGGAATTTTCTTTTATGTAAACTCTTATGTAAACTCTAAAGTCTTAACATCGGCCTACAATTTTAGCAAAATGATTAAAATGATCCTACATAGCAAAAGGTTCTATTAGGTGTAACAATAGTGCCTTTTGGTGCTATATAGAACCACTGTGTATATCATTTTAAAAGGTTCTTTAAAGAACTTAATACAACAGGTTCTCCATCATGGAGATAATACACAAAAACAATAACTGAAATCATAAACTTGTAGCTTTGCAACTGTAGCATGAATGGCACACATTGTATGCACTATATGATTCTATATAAAGAAGATTTACTGTTTTCTGGTATTTTGAAGTTGCAGAAGCAGCACCATTTTGGGTTTGTTTGTTCCAACCAGACTTCATCCAGGTGATTCTGATCTGTTTTATGTCCATATTAGCACTGTTTCCCTGACGCATACAGATGGAGTCAGTTAACACTGATCACATACAGCAGACAGAGGCATTTAGTGTACCGCTCATAAATGCTGAGGACAGCCTGGGAGGCATTACAGAGCCTTTGTCCAGACAGTCAGTGATGCAGTTATAATTTCACAGCGCAGCTCCCCCTGAGGCTCGTGTGCAGTGATGTGTCCTGGTCTAAGTGCCCTTGACTCTCAGGGGCTTCAGCCTCTCTACGCAGCCCAGCTGGGGGATAAACTCATTTAAACGGACAGAAAATCCATGTAATCTTCATTTGACTCTGCTCAGTATAATTTCATGACAAATGGAGTCTCCATGTGATGCAGAATTATGGCATACCTTCCCACAGGCTGCAAAGACATTTACTGATGTATCACATCAGTGCAGGTTTTATAAGGTTCTTTAAATTTAAGGCTTATAATATGCAACCTGACATAGTTCTTAGGGGCCACTCGTTGAAATGGCAAGAAAAGTGATTATTGCTGAAGTATACATTGTAGTATATAGGCAGGGTCTTCGTCCACCACTAACCATTTCTAGTTATGCTTCCAGATGCTGGTCTTGGAGGACCCTTGCCCTACACGATTAGGGTCGGGTTAAGCCACCTATTTTTCAAACTTGTATAGTTCTATCATTACGATGTAAACTCATTCAGATTGGTTTGATGTCAAATGTGCCACTACAGAAACTTACAGAGTCAGAATTATTCAATAGTGGGCAGTAGGGCAGTAAGGTTCGGGCCTAAAAAGTATTTTTACACAATCCATTCATGGAGGAGGGCTACATACAGGGTGGGGTAAAGCAAAATGGTATTTTTTGGATTTACCACCAATTTACTATTATCAAAATTACAGGTTATTAGTTACCAGTGTTTGTTTTGAATAGTAAATAAAATGCCTATGTTTGCATTGTAGACACTGTGAGTTTAGTTAGTTCTCTGTCCAAGAAAAAAAAAGTGCTCCAGAATCCCAGAATTCTCATATGTTTGCATTACTGAAGTTCAAACTGGTTCTGTTAATCCAATCAAGCCATTTGTATACAAAAGAACGGGCTGACTGGTTCAGATTACACTCAAGGTACAGTCAATTGTTTGAAAGTGAATTGCTGGTGTCATGTTTAGGCAATAGGCAGCACTGCAGTGTGATAATTAAGGAGATTAGCCTTTGTAGATGAATTGATCTAATCCATCTACCTTAGACTGCATCGTGAGTATAACTACCCAGCCACTAGTCGACTGTCTAGGAAGTTCACAGGGTGGAGCTGCCCAACACCTTTGATACCTGCAGCTTGTAGTAAGGCTGCCCAGGTGTCAGACTACTGGAAATAGTCTGTCACATTTGTAGTTCAGGTATTTACAGAATATAAATGTTTTGTCCGCTGAGTTCTCCAAATCACCACCTCGCTCACAAAATCAAGCAGGTTGGGCAAGGGCATCACTAGAGATTTACTGGACTGGGGGGCTACGCCTATACTAAGGGGGTCTCCTCAAAATATCTGATCATCATGAACTATTAGAGTAGCAATAGGTAGAAAATGTAACACCAAATGGCTGTTTGGTCAAGCTGGCACACGGTAGCTCTGTTCTTCATAGTGTATTACCCACACATCAAGTGCAGTTGGGTAACCTAATAAAGAATCAATGAAAAATACTGTTGACCACTTGATCTAACAATGTACATTGATTTGGGAGGACTAATATTTACTAAAACAGGCTTGAGGTTAAAAATAATATGTTTTTAAAATAAAATAATCCTCCTTTGCAGTAAAATAAAGCTCTGCTGATCGTTCAAACACGGTTTTAGCAATAACCGGCCTTAAACGGTGCAGTTAATGTAGCCTACAACTGCTAATTCACCCTTCAACCCTGAAGGTTGGCGCGCAGACTGCTGGTCACCATAGCAACGCAGACACCCTCGCCTAGCTAGTAGCTAACAAAACAGCAGAGAGATTTCAGACCAACATCGACGATTTGGAGACAAATGGGCTTATTTGCGTTTATACACACTCCAGCTGGTTTCCTGATACGTTTAATCTGCAACGAGAAACTGTCAAACACTAAACTCGCCAGCTTCTTGTTCAAATGTTCCCGTTCCACCTTAAGTGGTGCATCAGTTTTATTCTGGCGCCTCAAGCAGCATTTAAGGTGGAACGGGACAAGTTTAACAAGAAGCGGACGAAGCTGACTTCAGCCTCGTAAATAGTCAAACGCTGAGAGACATTTTCCAAAAAAACTTCTAGTTTTGAGGGAAAGTGCTGCCGGAGATGCGAGAAAAGCGGCCATGGCTGAGCTACAGTTAACGGCAGAGCAAAGCGAGTCCGTGTTTTTGTTTATATTATATTTTATAGCCTATACTTGTGCATTAGGACATACTGAGACACGTTTACGGCCAAGATGGTAAAATGGACATCACTTGTGGCTCCCAAAGCGGTTTTATTTTTATTGAAAGGACAAAATGACTTTTTAACATCTGGATTGCCGTTGAGTTACATTCAGGCGCGTTGTTCTGCTGCACCACTTAAGGTGGAACGGGAAAATTCATGTCAAGCCATAACTGCTCCCATGTCTCAGCACCGGGGCTACACGGCTGAACTAAGGTCACACCCTGCTATGATTGCTCACAGGTGTGAGGTGAAAGGCGACGGAAGTTCTGTTCGGCTGGGGACTCCGCGGTGTCGTCTCGGAAGGTGTTAAAGTGTGATGGATTCCTGGACCATGGCTCAGCTGAGCTGCCCGCTTTGTCGCTTTAAGGCGGTCCTGGTGCTCCTGGTGGTCGGCGGCTCGGGCCTGGCCCTCCTCGGCGAGGCTCTGCTTCCCGGCGAGGACAGCCTGCCTCATCACGGGAACATCCTGAGCCCCCTGCTGAAGGCCCTGTCAGAGCAGGAGCCGTGGGGAGCGGCGGCGGCTCCGCGGACCAGACCTGACTCCAGATACGTCCGCTTCATGAAGAGACTCTACAGGCTGTCGTCCAAGCAGGAGCGCGGCCACCACGAGGCGCCCCATCTGTACAACACCGCCCGCCTGATCACTCCGCGACAGGAGTGCCTGGGCCACAGCAGAGGTAAGGAGACAAACAGGCTCACAGTACGGGCAGGAAACATTCATAACAGATTCACGGTAGGGGCGTACATTAGGTGGGAGACATAAAGCTAAAATATCAATAATGAAAGAAAGCATTAAACGCGTGATTTGCGCACAAAAACGACAAACATTCAAACTTAGACCGGGTGCAGTTCAGCCAGTCAGCCACTAGAGGCCGTGATTTCACCAATGTTTATGTTGTCAGACGGGCAACAAAATACGATAGGAAATAACGAGAGAGTTCAATGTGTTATTTAAATGAACAACAACGAAAATAATAATAATAGTAATAGTAGTAATAATAATAAACAATTTTATCTCCACGCCATGTACTTGCTATCAGTAGGCTATGGTTGCTAAGCAACACAACTGTCAACAATTATTCCATGAACAGGCGGCCCATTTATACACAATTCAACTGGTTTGTGTTTATTTCCATTTTTCATTTATTTTATTTTTTTACAACAGCTTCGAACAAACTTGACTCCACCAGTCAGAATTTAGAACTGTAACCCCTTTTTTTAAAACATATCGTTGCTGTTGGGACAAAATCTCAGATCTCATTTTTGACCTTTTTCATGATGAGTAGACCAATAGAAATAATCCAAAATAACTTGGGATAAATGATTTCTCCTTAAACGTCCATTAAAGGTTAAGAAAGTTACTATTTTGGAGACGGTTTTGTTCCAACAGGGACTACATTCTGTTTGTCTTCACTCGGATGTCCTGTATCTTTGCAACTGAAGCCAAGTTGGCTAATTCTGCCCCGTTGTGCACACTTGCGGCACTTATTTAAGTGTGCCTGCAAGGAACCCAAGGCTAGGGATGAAGCATATGATTACAATATGATGTTTTTTGGTACTCTACGATACATACTAATCAACCTACTTGGAATGAAGTGGCTGTTAGTCTAAATGACTGCGGTGTCATTTAGTGTACTGTAACAATTAAATCAATAAAATCTGGCTGATTTTAAATGAAGTACATTAGTCAGCTATGGGTCAGGTAGCGCTGCAGTGAAGTGGGTTTAGCTCCACATCAGAAAAGTGCTTCTGTAGAGCTCTAAGTACATTTGTATATTTTTGATCTGTCTCTTTCAATAACAGTCTCTGTAGCACGGTGACAGCACGTCACGTCCAGGCTAATGTGTCTGAGCAGCTCACATTTCAAGTTTTACACCTTGTTGGAGTCTTTTTGGCTGATGAGTAGGTTGAGCTGTAGTTGAATGTCCTCTAAAACCAGGCATATACTGCCAGGTGATTTTAGCCACTGTAGATAAGCAAATGAACTAATTTACATGTACAGCCTGTACAGTCTGTCCCAGATTCAAATATATAAACCTAGTGCCCCCAAAATCTCTTGCATTCTACAGCAGCACGTTGTTGATGCAAGCAAAGTACAGACTTAAAGGAGGAAGGCTTAGGGTGCCTTTTGGGACAGCCCTTAGGATGAGGTCACATTACTAGATGATCACCATGTGCACCTGAATAGTCTGCTGATGTGTGGATTGACAAGTTTAGAGTTTTACTGAGTTAGATAGGTATCTGAGCCTAATATTTAAAGATTACTCCATGAGCAGTAGTTTTTATTAACTTGGTGCGTTTACATAGAATTCAATTATTGTTTACTGTCCTGTGTGTGTTTACATTCACGTTTACGGCTTTGAACATGACTCAGATTTTAGAACTGGAAATGTCCATTTTATAAACCGCCTTGATAGTGACACTGCAATATAATCGGGTCTCCCGTTCAGTCAAATATGAGCTACGCCACCTTTTACAAAGCAAGAAACCATTGTTTTTTTTAATATCAACTGACAGCATATTGATGTTTGATTTGTCTGTTTTCACAGGTTTGGCATTCTGGTATTCCTTACGAAAAGTGCTTACCGAGTAAGGCTAATAGCAACCTAACAGTGCCATTTAACTGGTAAATCAACAAATCTGGCTTACAGCAACTGTAGTCAATAATGTATTTGTTTTTTAAAATGCTTAAAAAGGATCAGGGAACCTTTCATACATCATAAGCAAAAATACGAGGGTCCCTTTATTTACAAAAAGGCATTTAAAAATGAGAGACCTTTTTTTGAATGCTAGTTTTTGTATTCAGAGCTTTTTCAGTGCCATTAATCAGTCCTTATTCTTGCTCATTGGATGGTGGACCACTTAGTAATAATAAATAATAAAAAAAGTATTCTAGGCTGACCATGGCCACATTTGAGCTGTTGAGGCTTTAGTATTTGGGCTGCTTTTTCAGCAGTTAAAAAAAAACACTGTGTAAAAGTCAGAGACCACCCTTCATTTATGTAATTTCCTGTCAAAACGGCCATTAAATACAAGTTATTCATTTTTAGCATCAGGAAAAAAACTGAACAAAACATACATTTCAAAGAAAAGTACACAGAAGCCTCAACAACTAAATATATATAACATAATTTGTTCAGTATTTTTAATGCGTCCTTTACTTATTAAGCTTCCATTCTTGTCAGGACACTTGCTTCCACTTTTGCTTTCAGTCCCACAGTGGAAGGATGGACAGAAACACCTGCGGATGTTTTCAGATCTGAAGCAGCTTGATTTTCTCCTCTCTCTCAAAGATGAGAGCTTTAAGTGCTGTTTATCTGATAGTGACATATTTGGTGGTCTGCCAGGTCTGGCATGGTTGTTAGGAGCCCCATTTTCTCTACATCTATTAATCATTTTATGAACTCCAGTTTAGAAAACAAATGTTTTCACTCATTTCTCCTTCCTTTTTATGTCTAATCTTTAGAAATATCTCTTAAAAAATGAATAACTTTGTACTTAATGGCTGATTTGACTGTAAAGGAAATGAATGATGGTCTCTGACTTTTCTCAGTACTGTTTACAAAGCACAGCGTGTCATTTTTTAATCTTCTTGGAGCAGGAGGAAGACTTTGACTCTCAGTGACGTCTTATTTCTCTCAGAATTTTTCATGCAGGACATTTCCTACAGTCTGGACCGCGTCCGAGCCCAGGAGCACTTGCTCAAGTCGGTGCTGCTCTATTCCATCAGCCACAACCATGCGGCCTCTCTCGCCTCCGTCTGCTATCTGCACGTGAAGGAGCACGTGCCCTCGGATGACCGCATCTGCCTCCACTCTCAAGGCTCCCCTTACTCAGCCACGCCTGTTAGCTTCCACGTTCGCGCGGAGAGAGCCGGCCGGCGCAAGTGGGTGGAGGTGGACGTGACTTCATTCCTCCAGCCGCGCATTCGGAGCCACAAGAAGGACATCCACCTGCTCCTCAACCTCACCTGCCTGGAGGACGGCCTCTCTGATAGAAGCCCCATAGAGCTCACGCAAATGGCACCGTCTCTGCTGCTGTATCTCAACGACACCAGCGAGGTGGCCTATCAGAGGGGTTCAGCACACAGCAGGTTTGGTAGCATCACGTCAAACCAGTGGGATATGAAGCCCCTCCGGCACAGTCGCCAATCCGGTTCTGTGAGGCACATGTGGAGGGATAGAAGGAGCCCTCCTAACAGCACTCAGGAACCCAAGCCAAGCACAGAGACCGACCTGCCCAAGTACGAGTACCCCACGGATGACTGCGACTTGTACGACTTCAGGGTGAGCTTCAGCCAGCTCAAGCTGGACCGCTGGATCATAGCCCCCCACAAGTACAACCCCAGGTACTGCAAGGGAATTTGCCCCAGGGTCGTGGGCTACATCTACGGTTCGCCTGTGCACACAATGGTGCAGAACATTATTTACGAAAAGCTGGACTCCTCTGTTCCAAGGCCTTCATGCGTTCCTTCAGAATACGACCCCTTAAGTGTCCTGACCATTGAGAACGATGGCTCTATCGCCTATAAGGAGTATGAGGAGATGATCGCTACAAAGTGCACCTGCCGCTAACACTCGAATCAACCGGTATGAATCTTTTCCCAAAACGTGAAGCACTGTAAGTACTACTGTTTGCACCTGCCATATGAATGTAATGATCAGGAAGAACTCCTGATGACCTCATGTGAGACTGAGAAGTGGTTTCCTTGCTGTTTTGTTCACCAACGACATTTTATCAGGAGAACGCTGCATTCTTATAATTGTCACGTGAAGGTATTTTCTGTCCAGGAGTCAGGTTTGTATAGACAAGAGGATGTAATCGAGCATATGACTGGATGAAAAAGAGTTTTGTTTAACAGTTAGTACTATTTAAGTTATTGTTTTTTGTTTTTTTTGGTGGTTGTGTTTCAGTTTTCTGTATGCTTTAACATAAATGGCAAAAAGTTTTAAATGAGTCTATTTCTGGACAGATTATGAAAAGTGTTATCCTGTTTTCTTATTGGAACACTTTTACAGTCGTTTTTATACCTGTGGATTGCAGAAGGTTGTCAGACGGGCAACCTCTCTCTTCATGATGTCCAGAAAATAAGTTGCCCTAAACTATGGACAACTTGATGAGCGTATTAAATGCTCTAGGGCGTTTAATCATTGTGTGCCAAATGGTTTATAACACACGTCATGTATGTAATTGTCATTCGTCTATGTGCCATGTTCTGGTTGGCTCTGATTTCACACCAAAAATGACTTTTTGATATTCATTAAAAAAAAGTGAAATTAAAAAAAATACAAGCACCCTTGAGATTCTGTTAAAGTTCTTGTTCAGTTACTGCGCTGTACTAAAGTTCACCTGGAACACTGGGACTGTTACATGATTTTATAATCTTAGGAAAATAACTAACCAGACATGGTAGGTCAGGTCCTCCCTGTAAAAAGAGGTAAGCAGTTGCTGTTTTTTTTTTTTATTGTAGCACATCGTAAGTCCAGACGTGTGGCCTAAGATGGGGAAAACATCCATATGAAAACATCTCATAATCTCAGTCCTCTTTATTCTGACTCAAATGCTGTAATAGATTGAGAGAAATAATGTAACACTGAAATAGTTTTCTGTTGCATCTCTGTCTGGGTGAAGTGTCAGTTTAAAGTTATCTTAAGTGTTTAACTCCTTTGGATAGTTACCTTGACAATATAAGGACAATTCCACTGATCTTTCAAAATTTCTGCATAATTTCATAAATAAGATGTAAACAAAGTCATTCAGAGCAGTCTGATGTGAAATTGTCTGCTCTGAAGAAACTTGCCGAGTCAGAATTATTCACAGTGGCGGTGATGGGAACCAGATGTCTGAAGCATTCATGCCTCTAAAAGCTCCCTCACGGGATGTTTTTTACACAAAATTGTTACAAATACATTCCCTGATGCCTAAGACATTGTTTTATAATGGTTTTAAGTTAACATTTTAGGCCTAAAACATATTTTTAAAATACCTTAATGACGAAGAGGTACATGGAGGGCACTGAAAGGCAAAATAGTCCTTAAAGAAGACATTAATTTCAGATTCACCATTATTTTACCATTATTAACTTTACGTATTGAATCTCAGAATGCATGTGTAGGTTCAGTGTTGATTTTTGGTGGCAAATAAAATGACATTTTCATTGTAGTCATTGTGACCCCTGGTTCCTGTCACTGCATGGTAAAGAAAGCTGAATTGGTAAGTTTCTCAAAAAGGCACCATTTCCCATCAAACCACTCTGAATGATGGTTTACATCTTAATGACTGGACTGTGCAGAATTCCCCTCAATCAACGTAGATTGGAAACTAAACGGTTCAGGTCAACTGAAAGTCACACTGCTCCATTTATATATAACTGCACTTCAAGAATGCTGACCATAACTTTTTATTTACACTGTATGTAGTAAGTTAGTTTTATTCTTTGTTTGCTTCATACATAGAAGTGATGGCAGCTCAGATGCTTACAAGAAGTGTGAGATTAGTGTGAGAGTGATTAGTCTGAGATCTAGAGTGAACTAAAGACAGTTCTTACAGCACTGGCTGATGGAGAGATGCCGCTATAGTATCAACGTGTCATACATATAAGGAACCAGCTGGTGGCAGCAGGAAATCTGTAAATTTTACTGCTTGTGCACACTTGCATACAGTTCATGTCATGTAACTGTCCATCTTCTACAAAAATGAGAAATTGTCACCCATGTGAGTTTACTTGGGAAAGAGGTTTTAATATCAGAGATTCATTTTAAACAAAACTGTTACAAGTACCTCATAAAAAACAGTGGGCCGAACCGTGGGCCCTTTGTATTAAATTTGTTCCTGAAAAAGGTTCTACTAAAAAGTCTGTCAGATTCATTACGTGTTCTTAAACCACTGAATTGTTCACATCTTGAGCTCTTGAGTGTGTTTTGATTCTGTTCTTCTCTAAAAAAAATCCAAATAAGAAAACTGGTAAATATCAGAATCTTCTAAAAACTGAGTAAGTGGGTTTGACTGAAGCCCAACGTGTTCACTAGTGAGAAATTTATTTGTAAATTGTGTTATGTAAATTAGAATGTCAATATAAAATTTGTACTTGTGAAAACAGGTTCAACACATTGTCCCTGCCATTTAATGAAGTGTAAGATCTTACATGACAAAATAGTCACTACTAGTAAAATCTTGGTATGTATAATTTTTTAATGCTGTTAAAAACACACATTTAACAAATAATAATTAAATATTCAGCTGATATCAAGCAAATGTTAAAACAGCTTGCTGTAGTGTCTTCCATTCTCCTACTAGCCTACACAGGTACACCTGGCACTGAGCCCCTCCCCTAATTACCCATTGTCCAATCAGAGCTTAACACCTGTAGCCAGGCCTGAGCACCTCTACAAACATTAGAACTCTACCTTTACTTGTAAATAGCGTAATATCCCAAGAGTTCTGAGGGAAGGAAGTTTACATCACTTTCCTAAACTGAAGACAAAAGAGAAGGGGTGTAGGACCTGGATTAGACTGTGTGGACGACTGCACTGACCAATAAAACCCACCAAAAATCACATGGAACATGTTCGTTTGCTCCAAGGTACATGACTAGATATCTTGCTGGCTCACACAGACCTGTTATTGTCACATGACTGAATTTAGTATGAGCTAAAAGAGGCAATGAAATAGATAATCGTGATTACCACTGTTCTCAAGATAGATTAGTAAAAGCTGGCACTACAGGGTGATTCAAAAAGATTCATCCGATTTCAAAGCGCCATATTTTTACAACCGTGAGGCACCTAGGAACCAATCACATACCAATTGAAAGAGGAGGTCATAGAGTTTCTGTCAATGGAAGATGGCTCCCTTCAGTCTGAGGGGAGATGGAGACCCCTGAGCAGAAAGCGTTTATGTTCTCCACTTCAATAAGAGTGAATCCGTCATAACTGTGCAGCGTGATTTTCATCAGCAGTTGTTGGTTCCACAACACTGGAGTGAGTACAGTTACACCCGACATGCTCAATAGAGTGTGGGATGAGTTTGACTATGGCGTTGATGTTGTCCGTACAGCTGGAGGAGGTTCATATTGAGCACTTGTAAAATTACATTATAAACTTTATGCTCATTTAAACCATTTACAGTTTACTGCATTGTTCTGTAATGATTTACAAGTGAAATAAATCATTTTGAAATCAGATGAATCTTTTTGAATCACCCTGTACTTACAAGATCTAATGGGGCATGCACACTAAATGTGCAATGTAAATGTTTATCCTTAAAATGCTTATATACAGTATAAACTATAACCTTAAGACAACTGAAAACACACACTGCATGTGTTTTTCTGGCTTTTTTATTTCCAATAAATGACAAATACATTTTAGTCAGTCAAAAAGAGTATCAAACAGTGTTAAATCTTACCAAAAACAAAAGGTACCCACAAAGTGGAATGCTTCACTAATCAATATGTCATATTGAGGTACGATGAGGTTTACAAGTTGATGGCTTTAGAGCAGATCTATCTACACTCCTTCAGCCCAAGCAGAATTACTGCTTGCCGTTGCCATTGATGGGCAGTTTCTTGTAGTCCTCTGAATCCAGAAAAGCTTTGATCTTGGGGCGGGCGGACAACGTCTCCACAAAGCTCTTAAGGGCAGGGAAGGAGTCCAGGCAAGTGGGGCTCAGCACCTGGTGGTTCAGCAGCACCTCAAAGAGGCTGTAGTCTGCAAAGGAGACCTGTGGGCAGAGAGACGAGGCCAAGTTAAGAAGAAAATCAAACGCTCACAGAGCCTTGGCCAAACAGCACCAGTTTTCTATTAGTATTGGTTTTTAATTATAGTCTTGCACCTGCACTGCACCTGCTCTACTACACCTGATTTATGAAGTTAGTATGGGTGTGACAGTATAAAGTACTGTATTTAGAACCGAATAGCATTTTACTTATTTGGGGTTTGTTCTTAGGTAAGAATAGAATCTACACACTCAAGAGCACAAAGGGAGGACAATTCTGAGGTTTAAGAACACGTCATGAATCTGACAGACTTTTTTTGTAAGACCTTTTTCAAGAACACAGTTCAGAAAAAACTTAGGAAGATATTGATGAATGAGGCCCAATAATATTTCCATTTCATAATAAACCATCATTTTAAAGATGTTTTTTTTCTGTGCTTCAAAATGTGCCTTGTAGGGCACAACAATGTATTAATAGTGTATTTCAGTGAATGAGCTAAAATAAGCTGCGGTGTAAGGCATGTGGTACTCAGATGAGGATGACTATATTTACATACTTGAGAGGATTCACTGAACTTGTTGTGGATCAACGTCTTTTCGTCCGATAATTTAGTGCTTAAAAAGTGCTTCCACACAAGATTTCTCAGGCATCTTTACTTTTTTGTCCACCAAATTAGGGGGGCAGTTTGTTGAGCCTTTTAATATTTTATTTATTCTAGACATTTTCCATTTATAAACAATGAAGGGTCAATCTACAGGCCTTTACTGATAATGTATTGTAATTTAAGCTTCAATTTTTTGAGTGTCAAAGAAAAGGAAGGCAAAGCTTCCAAATACTAAACAAAGAAACCACTATTAATGAAACAAATACTCTAATATTCAAATGATCTGCACCAGCCTAAATGTACCATCTTTTAACATGGCTAGCATGTTAGCTTGTGGCTGGTCCATTAGACTGGGACATTATAAATGGCAGCTTTCAGTGTTGCTGCTAAGAAACGAGTTTGAATGGTTCGGTCAAATACTGTACTTTTACATTGTTGAACGCTCTCATAAACTGACAATAGAAACATTAACATACTGGATGTGCTTTTAAGCACTTATTTTTTGCTGCATTGAAATTGCATTGAAGTGAGACACCATCATATCATGTGGAACCTAATTATAATTTCTGTGAATTATTACAGCCCTGGAAAATAGCTAAGTTGGATTAGATGGGAGATAACAACACTAGCAATGTCATACCGAGTCACCGACGAGGAAGCCACTTTTGTTCTTGGCCAGAACAACTTCGAACCTGCACAGGTGGTTGGGCAGGTCTTTGATGTAGGCCTCTTTACCAGTTTCCTGAGAAACGAAACAATGGAAGAAAAATTTAAGCAATTACAGTTGGAACCACAGCGGCTACATGTTGGTATTCAAAGTCTACACCTTTATTTTTTATAGCCCTCTGTAGATGATAAAGGTCTTTAAAAAGTGACAAAATCAAAGCAGGTATGATCTGCCTTGAGATTAACATAAAGTTCCACCAAGAAACACTGAGTGTGTTTACATGTGCTTACATGCGCTTAATAATCTGATCATAACCAGATTTCTGTAGTTATCTGATTATTCAAGTGGTCATGTAAACAGCATCCTGTGATTTCTTAGATCAGAGATCTACAAATCCGATTAAAAATGTGACAAAGAGAGCTGATTACTTTAGCTCAGTAATCAGATTTCTCAGTGCATGTAAACTCTCACTCTGATTTCTTTCTGATTTCTCAGTCCGTGCATTTGCGAAAACAGACTGCAGTACTGGAAATAAGCAAGCAGTGTTTAAGCACCCACAATATGACAACAAAACACATGAACTAGAATTTATATCTTCAGAATAAGTGGCTTGACGTGGCTTGAAAAAAAAAAAATTCAGCTTTACATTACGTTTACGTCACGTCGTCTTCTGCGAGTTTATTGGCTGGCTGCAAAGCAGAAATCCGATTACTGCCTGACTCACGTAGACCCAGAGTTTCCCCATTATATGATTAATCAAGTGTTCATCAATCATGTTGATTGGCTTACTGACAAAATCTGATTTTCTGCAGTTATGGAATAATTAAGTGCATGTAAACACACTCAGTGAAACTCAAGCCAGTTTATAACTGTACAGTGCCCCCAATGAAAGTTGGACATTTAACATGTTCTCTCTTCGTTAACCAAGAGACCAGCTGGAGCAACTGCTGCGATGTTTTTCAAGTCTCAACGTACAGCTTTAGTGTTTAATATTAAACTTAAGGATGTGGGTGATGATCGGTAACTAGTGAATATGAGTCAAACATTATCTACAATGCTTAGCTGGCATCTTCACATCAAGCCTACTGCAGAGTTACAAGTACTCTATACAACCAATTCACTAGTACCTGAGGTGGTCTTACAAAGAGTTTGTGTATTTGCCATTTTTGGTGTACTATTAAAATTGCTAGGTGTACACCGACCATGGTCTATGTATGTACATGCTGTGTAAATACGGCTAAAGAATAAACACAGGGCTTACATATTCCTGGTAGATCAGTTTCATGTATTTAAGGCGAAGATCTTCAACTCCGTCAGCAAACATGTCGATGAGGCCGGCTTCATTGTCGTTCTTGCCATAAGCACCTGCACACAAGTGAAATCAAGCCAGTTTTGTGATTTTTTTGGTCTGACTCAATTCTTCTACTGTACATTGGAAAATGTTTTTCTTTGAGGACTTGGCTGCTCAAATTCTGTAATATAGCTCATTGATTTTCGCTCAATGGCTGAATGAATAATCATATGCTTGATAACATACCAGCATTAACGTGCTTACTGTAAATAAGTAAACCTGGAAATTGGTTCGGCTATACATAAGCTATACTACTATACACACACACACATAATATATATATACACATATACATACATATATATATATATCATACATATATATATATATATATTATATATATATATATATATATATATATATATACATATATATATATATATATATATACACATACATATATATATATATATATATATATATATATATATATATATATATATACATACATACATATATATATATATATATATATATACCATACTATACATATCATACATATATATATATACACACATACATATACATATATATATATATATATATATATACATATATACACATATATACATATACATATATACATATACATATATATATACATATATACATATATACATATATATATATATATATATAATTTATTTCTATATATTCTATAGTCATCTGAAGTTCTATGATCATCATTCTATAGTGAGTGTCATGCTCATACTAGGAAGTCTGGGTATAAGCAAATTTCTCTATGGGAAAAATGGATACCGTTTTCAAAAATCTGTATCACTTTGTACTAAAATGCCTTGTGAACATTTTTCCTTTGAATGTCACTGGATTCTCTGAATTATGAAGTTACAAGTCACTGCTAGTTAGCTAGAACTATTGCGCCCTGAACTGACATCATAAGACTGGCAAACTAACCTAAATACCCCACACAAACCAGCAAGCTTGGTTAAGCATGCTGGTTAAGTTGGTTTAGCAGTAGTAGCAGTAATAGTTCACAAAGGCACTGTTCTTTACGTTCTGTTTAAATGTTATGATGAATGGACCTACACACATGATCCAAAACCACTTGGAACAAAATCTTTTTACATTAACTTGCATTGAAAGTTTAAAAAGTTTCACATTAAAGATACAAAATAAAAAGATACACATTCTGTCACTGATGCATAGATGCTGAACAAATAGTTACCAAGTCTGCGACCCAGATGCCTCAAAATGGCATTTGACTGAAACAAAACCAGGTCACCATCCTGAAATTTGGGCAACTGTCCAAACACCTATAAAAGACAGAAGACAAAAAAAAGTAGATTTTAATGAAACACAAACCTGGAATGCGGAGTAGACTATACAGAATACCACAGTGCTGGTAATACTGCATGACTGTCACTTTCATCATTGATGCAGCTCTTAATGTTCTAATGAAGGTCTGCATTTGGGAGTTTGGTGGAATAAAGGTGGGGATTTTGGGGGGGAACTGAGAGATGATATCAAATGAAAGCAGCAGAAGCCTTTATGAAACACTCACGCAGGTTTTCTTCAGGTCTCCCTTCATCCACTCCTCGAAGTTTACCACAATCTCCTTCCACTCCTGACCCTGGTCAGACAGCATTATCCGTGTCGCACCACATCGGCCTAGCACGGCATGACACAGAGTCATAAGGTCATTACTATGGCAACAACATCCTATAATCCAGGGGTGACCAGTCTTATCCACAAAAGGCTGATGTGGCTGCAAACAGTTGGTCCAATCTTCCTGATTGGTCATATGACACTTGCTCCTGCCTGGTTGGATTGAAAACCTGCAGCCACCCCAGCCCAGTGCCGACGAGACTGATGACCCTGATATAATCCCTCACGCATGAATGTCTACATTAAAGGGGAAGTCCACAGATTTTTCCAAATTTCTGCATAGTTAAGGGGTAAAGATGTAGAAGTCATTCAGAGTGGTCTAATTTGAAGTGCTCTGTTCTAGAGAGTAAAAGTTGTTCACAGTGGTGGTCATAGGAACCAGACGTCCGAAGAGTTTAATGCCTCTAAAAGCTCCCTCACAGAAACCATTATTACACGAAATGCTTATGAACACACTCATATCAAAAAGGTTCTTTGGCTTGTAACCACAGTGGAACTCTTTGAGATGCGCTATTAAACCCGTTTCATCTACAGCACATTCTCTATGAATCTGAAGAACGCTTTAATCGTGCAAAGGGTTCTTTGAGTGTTCATGGTTCTATACAGAACCATTTTCTTTAGTAAAGAACCCTTGAAGAACCATCTTTTTTAAGAGTGTAGGCTGTCTGATACCTGAGATACTGTTACAATAGTATTGAGAACGTTTTGGCCTAAAAGTTTTTTTAAAGCCATTTATGGTGGAGAAATGGCAAAATCCCATAAGAACACGTATTTTATCGGATTTAACTCGGATTGTAAATAAAATAGCTATATTTAAATAAAACTGCTAGAGACATTGCGACCCCTGGTTCCTATCACCACCACTGTAAAGAAATCAGAGACAGCAAGTTTCCTTATGAAGCACCAATTCATATCAGCTCTGAAGGAGTTTGTTTACATCTCAACAAATTAAGTATGCAGATATTTTGAAGTTGGTGGAATTCCCCTTGAAAACAAATGACACCGAATCATGCACTAAAAAAGTATGGAACACAGTGGTTAATATGTGGAATCAGTTTGTGTAGGTAACCAAGTCTTTACTGGCTGACTGAATATGGTCCATTGTTGCATTTGAATAATGCAAAACGTGGTTATGAGTTTTGAATATGAGGCAACGCACAGCCTGTGAATCTGCACTGATTTGTATGAAAGCTAGAGTTACTCGGCCACTCCTCTCTCCTATGGCTCAACACTCTGCCAACCCTTGTCCATAAATTAGGTCAGAGAGTTTCCAAACTGAGGTCTGATTGGTCAACTGTGAAGAATGCTGAGAGAAACAGTGCCAGAGATGTGAAAGACAATCAAGTCTTGTAAAGCTCTTTTATTTTAAGGGTGAATCGGTCAGTTTGCTTTGGAACCAAATCAAATCCTTCCTGGCTGAATGTTTGTCCAGTACCGGCCCTTAAAATGGGAAATTTTCCAGCTCATCTTCATTTGCAATTCATTCCGTCTAACTGCCAGTGCAGCGAGTCGCTTGCTTAACGGCATCTCATTTACTATCCCCACTAAGGCAGCTGACCAACATGAATGCTCATAAGAGCCTGTGTTATAAAGCCTACAGGGTCAGGGCTCAGTCACATGATGGTGGAGGGGATTAGGGTTCTCACATACCTCTCACAGGAAAGTAAGTGATGGTGTAGGGAGCCACTAGGGTGAGGAAAAAAGAGACAGAAGGAACAAGATAAGTGCACTCCTTACTCTATTCACGTCATGCTATCAAGTCACACAGACCAAAAATGGATGCATGCAAGACGACATTAAATCACATATTCATAACAATGTGCATGCAGTGCTGCATGTCCTGCACCTTTCATAGTGAAACCTACTTGTGAAATCGTAACCGCTCGTCTCCGAACAGCGATTCAGACTGACCTCAAACCGCCTTTCAGTGCAGCTCTCATGTTATGCAACTTGGCTCGGAACCAAGATACTTTTTTTTCTTCATTCATTCACTCACTCATGCAGTGCTTTTGAGCTCATTTTCGAGCTGTCATTATTATTGTTATTATTATTATTATCACTATTATTACTATTAAAAGTCGTGCAGCGTCGAAAAACTTCTGTCGAGCTAGAAGTGAAAACCAAGCTAAAGGTGGCTTTCTATTCGCCTGCTTCTTATTCGAATTTTCCGTTCCACCTTAAATGCTGCAGCGGGTAACTACTCACTGCACAGGCGCCAGACTGTATCTACTGCACCAGTTAAGGTGGAAGCGGTCTTCAGCTTCTTTCAGGCGCCAGACTGTAAGTGCTGCGCCGTTTAAGGTGGACCGGAAAGCTCGAATAAGAAGCTGATCACCATTGTACGGGCGTCAGACTGTAAGTGCTGCGCCGTTTAAGGTGGAACGGAAAGTTCGATTAAGAAACTAATCCGAGCTTCGTAAACGCGTCGGAATGTAACTGTTGGACCGTTTAAGGTGGAACGGAAAGTTTGAATGAGCTACCTTGAGCTTTGTACAGACGGAAGTACAGACGTAGTGCACTATTTAAGGTGGAACGGAAAGTTCGAATACGAAGCTGACTTGAGCTTCGTACAGGTGTCAGAAATATGACTGTCGCACCGTTTAAAGCTCGACTGAGAAACGAACCACCTTCGTTTGGCCGTCAGAACGTAACTGTTGCACCATTTAAGGTGGAACGGAAAGTTCGAATAAGAAGATAAGCACCTTCGTACGGGCGTCAGAACGTAACTGCTGAGCCATTTAAGGTGGAACGAGGTGTCTGAATAAATAAAGAGCTAACTTCACCTTCGTACAGGCCTCAGACTAGAGGGAAGTGCTGTATCATTTAAGGTGGAACGGAAAATTCGACTAGGAAGCTAACTTTTGTTTCGTACCGACGCCTGACTATAACTGCTGCACCATTTAAGGTGGAACGGAAAGTTCGAATAAGACGCTAACTTCACCTTCGCACAGGCGTCAAACTATAACTGCTGCACCCTTTAAGGTGGAACGGAAAGTTCGAATAAGACGCTAACTTCACTTTCGTACAAGCGCCAGAATGGAAGTGCTGCCCCATTTAAGGTGGAAGGGAAAAGCCGAATAAGAAGCTATTTTCATCTTCGTCCAGACGCCAGAACGTAACTGCGCCATTTAAGGTGGAACGTAAAGTTCGGATAAATCGGCGCTAAACTCGTTTCCTCACGCACACTGAGGCATGCAAAATGCATGCACCGTTCAGTATATTAATGCAATGTGCACATTTAATCCTATACACTGCAGCAAAGCCTTCTATAACCTAAAGGTTACTGTGCTGATATCACTGTAATTTTACGTGATGTTGTAGTACCAAAGTGCTAAAGCTACGCTAGAGCAGTAAGAGCAGGAGGCAGCGAGCTACTTACTTGTCTCGGGTTGGTTGATTGGACCGAAGTTTCTTTCCTGCGCGTCTCTGAGTGGAAGTCTTGGAGCGAAGACGTCGTGGGTCGTGCAGCTGGTTTTATAGGCTGTGACCGCCTCCCGCTTATTGCTGAGTCACGGCGCTCGGCTGCGTGTGTGGAAGTTGACACGGGTAACTGGTTCTCTATGAGAACAACACAAACAGCCCCAGCCCTGTCCAGCGAACAGAGTTCTTTAAAAGGGTTCTCTCAGGTTCCTACTGAGTGTCCTTCCCACTGTGCATTCCCATACACACTTGGAAAAATAGTTCTTGGGTTATTTAGTAAAGAAAATGGTTCTATATAGAACCATGAACACTTGAAGAACCCTTTGCATGCTTAAATAGTTCTCTGCATGGTGTAATGGTTCTTTTGATTGATGGAGAATGTGTTGTATATATCTATATAGAACCTTTTTGAAAATAGCACCAAAAAGGGTTCTTCTATTGTGGCGAGGTTGACATCGTCACAATAGGAGAACCCATTTTGGTGCTACATAGTGCTACTTTCAAAAAGGTTCTCTATAGAACCATACACAATACATTCTCACAATCTGAAGAACCATTTCAACATGCAAAGAACTATTTGCATGTGAAGTGTTCTTCAAGTGTTCATGGTTCTATATAGAACCCTTGAAGAACCATCTTTTAAGAATGTAGAACTTATGGTTCTGAATAGGACCATTGCCTTTACTAAAGAACCCTTGAAGAACCATCTTTTTTAAGAGTGCAGGATGATATAAGTTCTGATCATTAATGTTATTATGGTGTTTTCATTGGAAAGTGGGCTGGAACAGTTTAGTTTACTATTTCTTTTTAAAGCCACTTATTGCTTCACATTGCTGCTAATATGCTTCCATAGACAGAAATGCAGTATGACATTGTTTTATTGCTTCCGATAATCCTGGTGTATAATCAGATAACACTGTATGTGATCCTGAGACAGACAGGAATGCATTACAGCTGTGCACCAACATGCTAAACCTTCATTTTCATCATTACTCAGCACCTCTTAAATGTGCTTTACTGACCGCCTGGTGCTACTTATCTGTTCTGAACTAATAGCTTGTAGAACGTTCAAAAGCCTCAGTCCCTCCTCCCATTGTTGTGCGTCCTGTAAACTTTCAGTTCAGGCTCTCTGGTAGCCTCCAGAACACCTGTGCTAACAGACTAAAACGTTTGGTAGTACAAATGAAACTAGAAGCACACAGAGGAGTGTGTCAAATAATAATAATAATAATAATAATAACAACAATAATAATTTAATTCTGGAAACAGTGTTTGCATTAATCAAACAAGGGAAATCTTTGTCACTCAACATTAGTAGCAGTTCATTCATGTTTAATTAGGAGGAGCTTTGAGCTCAGAAAGCTGCCCCTTCAGATGAGCTAAAACGCTGAGGAGGACTCGCCGTCTTTTACACAGTGTCTTTTAGTGAACTTTAATGAAACAGTACAAATGATGGCATGTGTATGTTTGCCTTTATTACACAAATACTTAAAATAACTTACTGATTTAGAAACACAACAAATTTCAAATGTTAATTCCAATTCTCCAATTTAATGTTCATCATCAGGTAAAGTACTTTCTGAACATGCTCTGGCTTAACCCTTGTGTGGTGTTCAGGTCTGTGGGACCCATTTTCAATGTTTACTAAAAAAAAAAGATGTGATTTATTATTATTTCAACCTCAGATTCCTTGGTCTTTTCTCATTTTCTGTGAAGAACATATAAAATAGCCCATTTTCAGTGTCTTCACTCTGTTCAACCCCACACATTTATATTACACGTGGTCTTGGGGTGAACCCACGAGGAATAACAGTGTGGAGGTGCTGTGTCCTTCACTCTGTTCTCTTCCTACATGGCCTGCTGTTTGTGTGTGTGTGTGTGCACGTGTGTGTGTGTGCGCGTGTGTGTGTGAGGGTGGACAACATGGACACAGGCTGCTGACTGGCTACAGCTGCTAAAGGAGAACTCTATACTGACCACTTGTGATATTGTGTGTGTGTATTGATTAAAAAAACAATAACATGGTGGGTCCACCAGACCACTGAGTAACAAACACATCAGCACCACACAAGGGTTAATCTGGAACAGTTAGGGCTAGGGTTGCCTGTTTTGATTATACAGTTTAGTATAAAATAGTCAATTTTTTTGCCTGTCGTAGTTACAGTAGTTACACAGCTTGTTTAAGAAGCAGCTTTAAAACAATGTTTTATCTGAAGACATTCTAGGAAATATCTGTAATGAAGTGGCACATTAAATCATTATATTATGACAATGATTGTATATGGATTTTTTACTGTTGGGAGGTTTATGATCCTTGGACCTTTGGAGCTCTAGAGATCAAGAGAAAGACTGCAGTGAATTTTTCGATGAGTTCATGCTGCGACAGCAGGGGTGTTGACAGGTAGCTAGAGCAGTACAAGCTAAGATAATCCTTTTTATTATTACTGGAGACCTGCTTTGGCATGTTCCAGCATAATTCATAAGGAGATATTTTCCACTGCTTCTGTGTCTCCTGCATTTGCTATATATTGATGTGTGGGGTCTTTGTTTTAGTCATATGCTGTCATTAACTAGCCCATGTTAAATGGAGTCTATGAAGTGGACTGTTCACAAACTAAAGGGGTCTTTCATAATAAGGCAGTGAGTCACTCTGGCAAGAGGATATAAATATTACCAAAAAGATAATACAGCAGTGTTCGAGTATGCAGTATACTGTGAAAGCAAAAAGAACATATTTCACAACTACTACAAATATTAAATATCATTTTCAGTTGATTGATATGATTCATATGTTGGAAAATTCATATTGATTCATATGTTGGAAAAAGGGTTTCGATAATTTGGAGCCTAATGGGCTTATTTGCATTCATAATCACTCCAGCTGGTTTCCTGATACATTTAATCTGCAGTGAGAATCTGTCAAACACTAAAAAGTCATGAAGTTGTTCAGATTTTCTCATTCCACCTTAAATGGGGCAGCAGTTACATTCTGGCGCCTCAGGCACCATTTAAGGTGGAACGGGAAAATGTGAACAAGAAGCTGGAGAATGAGAAGCAACTTCAGCCTCGTAAAAAGCTGAACATCAAGAGACATTTTACAAGAAACTGTTTCACTTTTGAGTAAAAGTTTCCTGCCGGAGATGCGAGAAAAGCAGCTATAGCTGAGCTAAAGCTTAAAGTAGAGCAAAGTGAGTCTGCGTTTTTGTTTATATTTTTTAGCCTGTACTATTATATCAGCAAATATTGTGATGTATTTACAGCCAAGATGGACATAAAATGTTGTGACTCCTGACGTGGTTTGATTTTTGTTGAAAGGACAAAATGGCTCTTCTTAACATTTGGGTTGCCGACCCCTGTCCTAGGGGCAGTCCTTCCATAGTTATCAGATAAGAAGGTTGTTTTTTAGTTGCTGTTGAGACTGGATTAAGGAGCTGTTTGGCATGTTTTGAGGAAATGGGTTCGTCTTTTTTCATCACCGTTACTGCATTCTTGAGTTTCAACTTGCAATCACTCTTCCTCTTTTCTGAGGCTGTTTTTGGTTAATTTCACGATTTGTGAAACTGACACACTGTAACTTTTATTCTTCTGTGATGTGCAGTTCAGTTTCCAGCCTTCACATTTTGCTCTTTACTCAAATCATTTAAGTTAATATGAAATGTGCACATTGGCATATAGACAATGCATAGATAAATTGCATGGTATTAAGTGTTGATGCTGGCAGGCATGAGGAGATTGTAATCTGACACTGGGCTACTGCGTGTCGCAGTCAGTTTTATTATACCCTCAACTGTTCTAAAGCAAACATTCACTTTTGTTAAAAAGACAAAGCGAGACTCGGTTACCCAAAACAATATAGCTGCTTTTCCTGCCAGCTTGCGAGCTAAACTGCCAACTGTAAATACAGCTGTAAATGTATATCCCCAAAACAAAGCCCTCCAGATAGCTTGCATTAGATGAAACTGCCGTTGTTGGATGTGACCTAACTATATAGCTTTCTTTGATTAAATAAATATTAATTTTTATAACAGGACATCATTTTTTCAGCAGTGGTGCTGCCTACATTGTCCCTTGCACACACATATGTCAGCAATAAGGTGTCAGTCAGTCATTTAGGGATTTTTGACCCTCCTTGGCTGGCCAGCTGAGCGGTCTGTAGGTTTGAGTCGATTGATAGTTTCCATCTGCCAACACTGTCAGTGAAGCCGGATGATTTAAATATCTGAAAACACTCTGTCCGTGGCTTTAAGGTGCACAAAAGTACTCATGTTTGTTTTCTTTTAATATGTAATGTTAGTCTATGTTCTGATTCAGCCCTGATGAGCTTGATTGGTAGGTCATTTTTTCTCACCCATGGTCATCCTTGTTAAACTGCTAAAGCCATCCAGCGGCCTTCCATGCACAGAACGAGGGCTTTAAAGATTGTTATGCTGGGATAGTTACGGTAACAGTAGCCTTTAGCCTTTTTCAGACACTTAAGCTTTAGCTATTTTAATATTTTAACAAGATGCGATTTGTAGGCTTTAAATACACAGTTTATTGAACCTGTAACAAAAAAACACCAAATCATAGCAAGAACAAAGTTAGCTGGCACATTTCTGACCAGAAAGCATGTTTATTTTCTCTGGTTTAGCAGGCACAGCAGGTAGTGTGGTGTTACCGCATAACCTGTCATGCTGAAAGAGGTTACTAGAGAAAAGTGGAGTGGATTAAGAGGATCCTCAGTCGTCTGCATGAGGAACAGACTGCAGTCTATGCGGGACAGAAAATATGCTCAGAAGGTGTGCTGGTGGAGCGGGAAAGCAGCACTTTTTATTTTTTACACCACCCCCCTTAACCTTACAGTAGTATTTCATCATCAGTCAGCGGTGGCTAGGTGCACTAGGGAGTATGTAGCACACAGTGTCACAGGTCTAGAGGTCTGGCATACAGTGTAACATGTTTGCAGTCAGTTGAGACCAAAGTTATTGCTGGTCGACAGACCATTTCTGTTTGCTGATTTTTTTGTCTTGCAGTGGGAGTGAATTAGGCCTCAATTTAGGCCTAATTACTAGTTCCTCATATTCAGAATGGTAGACATACAGCAGCAAAAAAAACACATACACATTTTCCAAGCCGCTTGTCCTTCTGGGTTGCGGGGGGAGCTGGAGCCTATCCCAGCGGTCACTGGGCAGAAGGCAGGATACACCCTGGACAGGTCCCCAGTCAATCGCAGAGCAAAAAAACAATAGCACCTAAAGTATTTTTTAAGAAATAGTCAAGATCAAGAAGAACGTTGTCTTCCCGACCATATAGAGTGTACAGTGGAATAAAAGAATGTTCCTCCAGGGCCTCTGTACAACACTCAGTCATGGCCTCCGTTTATATGTATGTATATATGTATGTATGTATGTGTATGTTGCTGTTGTCTGAACAAAACATCGTATCTCCAAAATGGTAACTTTACAGGAGAAGGAAAAAACCTACTTTACTTTTAATGTAAGTTAAATGAACCAGAGTTTTTTCCAAGTAATTTTGAACCGTTTCGTTTGGACCATTCATCATCAGATTCACACAATGTAACGGGACAAAAGGTATTTTCAAATTATGACAAAAACTGAAAAATGGAAATACAAGGTTTTGGTCCAGCGGTTGCGATGATGTCATTACGGAAAGTGTTTTTAGTGCTAAAAGTCAGTTTGATGGAACAACAAAAAATCTCAAACATACTTTGCGCAGCGTCATTAAAAGGCGATGGAAATGTAGCAGCTGAAAGTTACAAATGTTTTTTCCTTGTTAAATTTTGGAGACTTTAGTTTTGCTCTGACAGTGATACTGTGCCAGAACGCTTTTTGCTACAATAAACACACAACAGTGCGACTGTGTGCAGCTCGGCTCAAAGCCCAGCAACAAAGACAGTATTGTACATACACAGGACAAGGCAGCACGAGAGAGATAGTAAAGTATACATAGCTAAATGAGTAGATCAACTGTGCAAATTCTATGTAAACTGAAGTGAGAGCTGAAAGCATTTGGCAGCTCTCACTGTGTAAAACGCATGCAGCAAGTGTGCGGTAAACTCTGAGCCTGCTGCATACCATACATCAACATGCTTTTGTATGACACTTATCTGATCTAGTCGTGTCTCCACACTTCAGGTTTGTGCAGGTTGAGGCCACAAAGCTGGAAAGCAAGAAGTGCATGATGTATATCTGAGTACATACATTTGTAGATTTGAGATTTGTTACACCTCACATTTCTAGCATTTTAAAGCATGCTGTATACAGAGTTTTGTGCATCCACTACAGCCTAGCTCACATCAGCTCTCCGTGGAGCTTGTTATTGAGCAGCTTTGTCCCAGCTGAACAAGGCCTCTGAGCATGTGTCCCAAATGCATGCACACAAACAGAGCATGGGGTTTTTTCATGATTTATTTGAGCAAACAGAGCACGCTAAGCAGTCACAAGCTGCAGTACAAATACGTGCCCTTAATCCATGGCTTCAGGGATGTGCAGTGACTCTGCAGAGACTTTCTTTTAAGTAAGACATTTCTAGGAACGCTTTGTCTTGAGACACGGAGCTGGGCTTTTTTTCTCTACTTCGAATACTGATGCTCTTGAAAGGAGTATTTCACTCAAAAATGCTAATTTTTGCTCAAATTAATGGAAGATAGTAGGGTATGTATGACAAAAGTATGTGGACATCTCTCAGCCACAGGTGTACTAAATCAAGCACATAGCCATGCAATCTCCATAGACAGTAGGGAGTAGAATCATGTTTAAAGTCACTGAGCTCTAGAGTATGACCCATTGTACTGCTGATGTCTATGGAGACTGCATCTCTTTGTGCTTGATTTTATGAGATTTTCTATAAGATACCTTTAAATATGCAGTACAACCATATGCAATATACACTGATACTTTACAGAAACACTTTGATGAATGACAAACCTGAACACAGTAAGTAGGAGGGGTGTCCACATACTTTTGGCCATATAGTGTATGTAAGAGTTTACAATGACTCTTTCAGTAAAGAGCTCTAGCATAGAGCTGCTGCCACTGTTTTTAATTTCTAACAACTAACTGAAACTTGGATAGACTCCCCGCTAGTACTGGCAGTCAGCAACACATCTAGGCCTTACTAGATGGCCTTCCAGAAGGCCCAAGGTGTTGTTTTTGACCATCTCTTACATGAGGGAATAAGGTAGGCATGTGTCTTATGCTGCTTGGAGTAAAACTTAACAATAAAATGAGCATTAAAACAATACCTGCACAGTTTAAATACAATGAGCAATTATCCTATTAAATAAAAATGAACTGAAATAAACAGTCTACTGCAGAAAGCACAAGGCCTTCCCATACAAATGCAATGGAGCCAGAGAGCTGCACGTTGTAAAGAGATGTGATCTTGAGCAAGACATTTTTCTCTCTTGCATTTTACTCCAAGCAGCATAGCTCACATACCTCCCTCATCCCCTCACATGAGAGATAAGCAACTAGAGAATTCACTACTGTATCTGAGCCTTTAAGCTGCATTCAGCTACAGTTAAGAACAACAAAGTAGCATCTCTAGCACAGGTTGAAGCAAGAGGTCAAGGACATGTTATCCTGCTAAACCTCACAGACAGAAGCTGGAATGCGAGGGCTAGCAGTGACCACACATGAACACTCAAAATGGTTTGTTTAAATTCGTCATGTTGTCCGGAAAAGATCTGTGATTATGCAGTCACTGGTACTTCCTGTCTGACCCATACAGGCACTCAGGGGCATATAGGACTTTACTATAGGTCATGACAAACTGAACCACATGCTTTGTGCATTTGTACTACCATGCCAGTGTGCTTCATTGTAATCAAATGCCTCGCCTATAATGAGGAATATATCCGTTGGGTGGGGTTGCCATACTCTCCTTTGTAAAGGCCTCCCTTATGTTATGTTGCTATGCCAGCCATTGCTGAACCCATCTGAACTAGAGAGTATTATTCCCAGTGAGGCATGGAATGTTACACACTGAAGGAGGGGGGTCACGATTTTCTACAAGACATATGTAACTATGCAATACATTGAAAGGAATAAAAGAATAAATTAATATTTTACAGAAATATTCCAGTGTTGGCCATAACAGCCTCCACTCTTCTGGGAAGCTTTTGATACAAGATTTTGTAGTGTGTCTGTGGGAATTTGTGCCGACTCAGTTAAAAGAGCATTTGTGAGGTCAGGCACTGATGTTGGACGAGAGGCCCTGGCTGGTTGGAAGTATGTAATTGTCTTAAATGTCTTCGTATGATGTAGCATTAACATTTTCCTTCACTGGAACTAAGAGGCCTAACCTAAACCTTGAAAAACTGGCCCAGATCATCATCCCTCCTCCACCAAACTTTACTGTTGGCACTATTGATTTATGTAGGTAGTGTTCTCCCGACATCTACCAAATCCAGATTCGTCCATCAGACTGCTAGATAGGAACCTGATTCATCACTCCAGAGATCACATTTTCCCCTGCTCCAGAGTCCAGTGGATGTGTGCTTTACACCACTCCAGCTGACACTTGGTATTGCGCATAGTAATCTTAGCCTTGTGTGCAGCTGCTCGGCCATGGATACCCATTTCACGAAGCTGCCGATGTGCAGTTCTTGTGCTGATGTTGCTTCCAGAGGCAGTTTGGAGTGATTGGCTGAGCCTTTGTTGCTCCTAGATGCTTCCATTTTGCAATAATAGAACTTACAGTTAATAATATTATTGTAAAATGGAATCTAGGAGCAACAAAAGTGTATCCATGAAGCAGTAGATCAGGCAGACTGAAAGAGTGGGGATGCAGAGTGCTGAAGCGCTCAAGCACATATATGTGTGTGTTGTCATTCATTTGGTTGAGCACTTATATATGTATATTTTTAAGGTTGTGCTTTATTTCACTTATTTTGCTGTCTTTACCCACTATGCAACTACAATGAGTCCCCATAATGCAAAAGGAAAAATAGACAGCATGTTAAAGTAAATGTGAGTTATTTGTGTGTTTAGCCTCAGTCTGTGTTTGAGAAAAACTGGTATTTAATAAGAGTACGGCAGGAGGTTGTGGCTTTCACATTTAACCAATTTCTGCTTTGTCATCAGGACTTGGCATTTTTTTCCGGAAAAGATTTTTGTGCTTACGCAACAACTGGTTCTTCCTGTCTGGCTCATACAGGCACCTACAGGCCTATAGGGCACACAAGTTTATATGCTTCATGCTTTGTTGCAAGCTCCAGTCACTAGGGTACAGGCCACACACTAGTGTTAAATGACCTATTTGTGTATAGTCACAGTGTTCGAGTGCTCTTGGGAAAGCTATAAAATATTTACAGGATGGCTGTTATTTCACAGGTGTGAAACATTGTAGGTGTTGTTTAGCAGCTTCCATTTCAGAGTGGACTTCATTCATGCATTCTGCACTGGCACTAATCAACAGTATATTATAAGTAGAACATTAAGATTTAGTTGTGCTACGCAGATTTACTAAGAGAAGCACTAATTACCACTTAATTAACACTTTGCACTGGTAGGTTAGTGGGTTATCAGTTAAGAACTTCCATGCAAATGAATGCAGACAAAACTTTGTAATTATCATGTGAGCAATATAACCATGTGTTTGGCTCACATGCTTTTTATATGAAAGTCTCTGTCTGCCAGGTAGGAGGAAAAAAAGCCTTTTATCTCTCTGTTTCAGGTTCAAACTGTGACTCATTAGGTTGAAATAATGACTTATTTCCTCGGAATTTTCACATAATTAAAATAATGACAGTCAAAAAGATTATTAGTCGTTGAGAAAGCATGTGATTATTTCAACATAATAAATAATTATTTTGAGAAGAGAAAATGTCAGAAAATCTGAGAAAAGAAGTGATTAGTTTGACTTTCTGTTTTGAGATGTTCATTATTGGCTGGTGGGATGAGCTGAACTTGTGTTCTGTGCTGAGTGCATTTAGCAATCATCTGATAATGTAAAATCCCTGTTCAATTTCTCAAGAGTGACCAGAGATTTTCAGCACTATAATCAGTGTAAAGCATTTTAATCTCCCTGCTTTATCAAAGATGGACGACATCATGAGGAGGAAACATCATCAAGAACGATTTAAAAGGTTGAAATCTATAAGCCAGTGGCTGAACCATCATCTTTTAATAATAATGCACTGTAGAGTCCCATGGCTTCAGTTTTCATACATACAGACCTTTGGCTCTTGGGCACAGGAGAACAAATTTGGACACAGTTCTTTCCTTAAAGTCATTTTATATAAAAACTAGATTAAAAATGCAAGTAGGTGGAATTCAGTATAAGCGAGTAACTTCATAATACAATCGTATTCATACAATGGTTCATAGTTGTGTCATGTTTAATGATATTTTTCAGGGATTTGTCTTGAAATAAACTCATCCATGTTTAATTTCACAGAGCTCGTCCTGGAAAATGCATCTTAAACATCTAACAAACTACAGATTGGCAGGGAAAGAAAAAGACAAAAGGACAGAAAAAAAGTCTACATGGTTGTTTTCACTCCTATGTATTAGGAATATACTTACATTAATCAGTTCCTGATACTAGTTTAGCTTCAGTTGCCTCCTGGTAGTTACTGTATAGTCTATACTGTATAGTGTTTACATAATCTATTAACTGTTACATATTTTACAGCATATTAGAACGTGAGTTCAAAAATATTTTTTTATCAATTTGAAAGTTACATCAGTATACTAAACTAACAGCAACGTGGTTCGTGATTCTACATTTACAGTCAATTCAGGCTGCGATACCTTTTAAGCAGTAAGTAATGACTAAATGCACAGACATACACGTTGTATAAGTGTGTGTGTGTGTGTGCGTGTGCGTGTCAGAAAAAAAACCTCGTAGCTCCACAATGGTAACTTTACAGGAGAAGGAAAAAACTTACTTTACTTTCAATGTAAGTCAATGGAACCAGACTTTTTTCAAAGTAATTTTGGGTCATTTCTTTTAGTCCATTCATCATGAAATTTACACACAATATAAAGGTCAACATGCATTTTCAAATTATGTCAAAAACTAAACAATGACAAAAAAGGAGATACAAGGTTTTGTTCCGACAACAGCGACACAAACCTATAGGTTTCCTTGTGTATGTGTAGCTGATCAGCACACTGATGATTAAAAAGACACATCGATCCTGCATAGATTGGGATTAAAAGCTTTCCGATATGCTTCTCAACACTATAACCCATATATTCATATATCCATATATTCATTCATCCAATCCAACATTTGAACTCGAATCATTTCTAGAGTAAAGCAAAAATTAATGACTAAACAGAACATTTGCTGACAGACATGACATAAAGAATTTTCATTTGTCAGTTACACACAGTACAGAGAAAATCCCTGCTTTATCTTATTTGGTTGAAAACAGTGGTATACTATTGTTTTTATGCACCTATATCCATCCATCCTGTATGTAAAATAACTCTATGCTGCCACACAAGATGGCAGCTGTATGTAACAGGACAACGCACAACATTACAAATAAATCATTATATAAATTATTATAAATAGATATATAAGCAGACAAGCCAAACCCATGTTTTAGATTCTGTACCTACCACACAGAATCATTCACTGTAACGTATATGAATGAAATCAGGCCTCACTTCACGTCCAGTGTATGTACAGCACAAACCTGTAAAACTGCTTCCAGGCCACAGTAGCTAGATGATGCTTCCTTGCTCTAATCGGACTCTATGTGACTCCCACTATGTGACTGACTTGCCTACAGCTCCTCATGTTAGTGACACAGACACTGTGCAGCAGTGTGTTCTGTATCAGCTTCAGGTGGGGATGCACGATCATTTCAGCATAAGCAGATAATTATAAAATAAATATTATCGGCTTTGGGCAGATATTTAGATGTAACACATGTTAAAAGGAGATTTGATGCTGTATGAACTCCAGGAGAGCAGAACTTTTAGGTGATGCTGAATTGCTGTGCTAAATTATCTGCAATTGATTGCTTTGACTGCATTTGTAACCCTACAGAAGTAAATGTTAATGTTTATGTATGACATTGACACATAGCAACATGAAATGATGATATCGGTTCATCCCTAGGTTTCAGTGTTATGATTACTCAATTCAAAAATGATTCAAATTCTACTTCTTGATGACTCAGCCATGATTAGTTGGCAGTCGTATGATGACAATGCATTTTTTTCAACTCTCCTACAGTCCTCCCTTCCAAGAAGAAACAGAGCCTAATGAACGCACACTTTTACATTTTAAAGCCGTTGTTTATATTTTAGCAGTAAAATATTTTGGAATCTTTGAAAGTTCATGAATCTTTTTTTTCTAGTTCAGTAAATTTTTATTGTTCAGCCTCTTTTGAAAAATTGAATTACTCAAATTACTCAAAATAATCAGCAGATTTGTCAATTGCTAATTTAGTCTACAGTGGCAGCCCTAATCAGGTTCATCATCTTTGTGCTGCTATCTTGGAGTTTGACGAGACTCCATACAGATATCGACAGATATTTGATTTATGGTACAGTCAATGCCAGAATGTTGTCACTACTCACATTTGTTGTGTCACTGATTAGTTCAGGAAAATGAAGTAAGTTTCCTCATATTTGTCTCATATTAGTCTGAACAGTAAGTGATTCATCAGCCCACCATTAACTGACAAGTCTCTCTAAAGTTGAAGGAGAGCATTTTAGAAGAAGGAAAAGAACCAGACAGCTCTGTGATTCATCTCACAGGGTTTAACCAGTATGTGGGCGAATGCTTCAGTTTCCCACTTTGATTACTACATAACTTGCATTTAGTTTCCAGCTAACAAGGGCCGTCCACCTAACATCAGCGGATGTTCTAGTTTCAGCTTCTGAACAGCATTATGTGCAATATTCTACTGAGAACCTCATGTACAAACGAGTCCACTACATGCTCTGAAACTGATTTGCAGTTACACCATTCAGAGAACAATAATCATTGGACATCCAACCATTTTTGTAGAAAGAGTTTAAAACAATTAGTATGTAGGTTTTAGATGTCGTGTTTGGACCATGTGGTGTTATGAGACGAGACTGTTCGACTGTAGGAGGGGAGAGAACTCTGAGAACAGCACAAGTTCTGGGCAGCTTCTGCTTTAAGCTAGAAGGCCAGACCCACCATCCCCCGACCCCCTTAATGAACAGTGCAACTGATATGAAAGCCTGACCAACAGGGAATAGATTCCATCATCATAGGAAATGGAAGGCAGAGATGGAAATTTATTGGATGTTAGGTTGGAAGTTATGGAAATGGATTTCTGAAATTACTAAAATTTAGAAGGAGCATGCCTGAAGCTCCTCTTTCTAAAGTTGAGTTATTTCATGAACACATTTGGTGCTAAACGGAGGGGGAGATCTTTTTAAATCAAGGCTACAAAGATGCGACATGTGAACGTTTACTATTATAGCATGGGGACGTTCTTAGAACGATGTGAGGACATTGGAAGAGAAGGCCTTTATACAATCTGTGGGAGCCTACAAAATAACGTTTCCAACTTTTAAAGCCATTCTGAACGTGTGCCCAGGATGTCGATTTGGTAGCTGGGCTCATAGTTGTTACTGAAACAAGCTGTTGTTATAGAATAATAAGTCTAAAGGTAATAAATGAATAATAAGCCTAGGGTTCAATAGGTAAAGCTATAAAGGTAATAACTGAATAATAAGCCTAGGGTTCAACAGGTTAAGCTATGCTCTGAGCTAAGCTATTGACTCTTCTTAATGAACCAGTATATATTTATCAAAGGGAACCGGTTTACCTGCTTGAACAGAGAAACTGGCAATATACAATCCCAGTTCTGGCACAGACAAAAGCTCTTGGAGGGTTTAGCCAATGTTCTTAGAGGACAATAGGTGACACTTAATACCAAATTAAACAATGGCAATTTATGTCATTTGCTCTGGTGAGAGTGTTCAATGAAAAAAGCAGCGTCAGTGCATGAAGGGGAGAAATTCTGCAGTGTCATCATGATTGTTCCTATTGACTTGCTAGGCCAGATGACACAGTAAGAATAAGAAGTGACATCTGCATTCCATTTAAAACACCTGGAAATGGCCTGGACTGAGTTTTCAGGTTTGCATGTCGTCAGTGAAGCGAAGGCGGAACTTAGATAAAGTGTCACTCAATGCCCGGTCAAAGTTCAGCTGTGAGTCACAGAGAACAGCTGGAGTTCAGATAGAGAAGGACTTTATCATCCTGACCGTGAAGAGCAGAATGAAACGATGTGGAATCAGGCTAACGCTGAAGGGCCACTCTGTGTTTGTGTATGTGTGCCAGGCTCTGTTTATGGTGTGTGGACGGGAGCCAGGTTGACTTTTTCACTGAGCTTCTGGATGAGCACAGAAAGCTCCTCTGTGGCCTGGGACTTCTCCTCTAGCAGCTCGTAGCGCAGACTGGAGATATCCTGCTTTATCTCTTTCAGCTCACCTGTTTGTGGGGACACACACACAAGATACATACACATGAACATAACACGCCCACAGTTACTCACACCCACAAGGGACGTAATGACAGAGAAACAGAGTTAGTCATGCAAGCCAGACGCTTATCCATTCATCTATCGGTTGGAAGTCTGGCACATTTTTTTGTTTAGCGCGGCCAAGATCCACCTACTTTGTCAGGAAGTGAGTGACATGCAGAGGAACCGATAGCAAACAGTCTATTTTGCATGACGTACAGTACTGTGCAAAAATCAAAGACCATCCTCCAATTATTAGTTTCCAGTCAAAACAGCCATTAAGCACAAGTCCGAAAAATTACAATGTCAGGAAAAAAAAAAGCAAAAACAGAAAATTACACTGAGGCATCAACAACTAAATGTAATACAGGGTGATTCAAAAAGATTAATCCGATTTCAAAATGATTTATTTCACTTGTAAATCATTACAGAACAATGCAGTAAACTGTAAATGGTTTAACTGAGCATAAAGTTTATTATGTAAGTGCTCAATATGAACCTCCTCCAGCTGTACAGACAACATCAACGCCACAGTCAAATTCAGCCCATACTCGATTGAGCATGTCAGCGATAATCACGTTGCACAGTTATGACGGATTCACTCTTATTGAAGTGGAGATCGCAGAGCGCTTTCTGGTCAGGGGTCGCCATCTCCTCACAGACTGAAGGGAGCCATCGTCCGGTGACAGTCAGAAACTCTATGACCCCCTCTTTCAATTGGTATGTGATTGGTTCCTAGGTGCCTCACGGTAGTAAAAATATGGTGCTTTGAAATCGGATGAATCTTTTTGAATCACCCTGTATTTTTTCAGTATTTAGTGTGTCCACTCTTTACCTTTATTACAGCTTCTATTCAGGAGACTCACTTTTAGGTACCTTCAAAGTTCAGTCTTAGACGTTGGTTGCATTTTCTGCTTCTCTGGATCCAAGTAATCCCAAACATATTCAGTGATGTTGAGGTCTGGACTCTGGGGTTTGCAGTCTATTATTCTGGGGAAACCAGCAGCTTCTTTGTTTGGTAAATACCTCTTGATCTTCTCAGTAGTGTGCTTTGGGTCCTTATCAAACATTTTCCAGAGGGTACTGTATGGCATATTAAAATTTATGTCCATCACCATTCATGGTGCCTTCAATCAAAAACAAATCACCAACTGTTGCTACATCCCTAGACCTGGACTGATCCTCCACCATGCTTGACTGATGTTTGCAGACGTGGTCCAAAGTCTTTTCATTGCTTCGGCAGCAAACGCACTGCCTCCTGACTTCAAATTTGGGTCTGGACATTATTTTGAGAACACTAGCAGCTTCTTTGTTTGATTTGCAAAGGTTCTTCGTTTTTGTCTATTTTCTTTTCTCAGTAAGAGCTTCTTAACAGCTACACATCCTTTCAGACCCATAGCGCTGAGTCGTCTTCTCACAGTGGAAGGATGGACAGAAACACCTGTGGATGTTTTCAGATCTGAATCAGCTTGATTTTCTCCTCTCTCACAGATGAAAGCTTTAAGTGCTGTTTATCTGATGGGGACAGTGCTGGTGTCTACCAGGTCTTACACAGTTGTTAGGAGTCTCATTTTTTTCACAGTAATTTATTTATAATTATAATTCATAGTAAATTATTTCCCTCTTAGGCAAGTAGATTATCTCATATCTAATCTCCTCTGGAACGTCTTCTGAAAATAAATAACCTGTACTTGTAATGGCTGTTTTGACTAGAAGTTAAATAAAGCAAAGGTGGTCTCTGACTTTTGCACAGTATTGCATGTGAGCAGGCAATTTTCAGAAAAATGTGGGAAAAAACATAGGAAAGCTTTATGTCTGCTGGCAATATGCAATCATATCTTTGCAAGGCCTCAAATAAAACTGTTTAACAGTCTTTCAACGTGTAATGATGTGAACAATTTTTTTTCCGACCCACTGCCTATATCGCACTCTTAAAGGCTAATTATTGTCACCCTAATGAAAAGCCAACTGCCAGTACTTCACTTAACAAGGGTAGTTTTCCTTTGGATGGGAAGTATATATTGCATATACATGGATGTGTGGATAATCAGTCATAAAGTAACTGACAGTATTCCAGTTGTGGCCAGATTAGTGTGCAACAGATACACACACAGGCTGAGAGTGGTCACAGTGGAACAGTAGCTGCACATATTTCTTGATATTTTTTTCACACGTTTCACATATTTCACAGAAAAATTCAACTGTTCCCAATTTCTGCTGAAACAATGAAAGTGATACAATCACTTCTGTTTCATTTGCCACCAGCGCTTTGGTCTGGCCTAAATCTCAAATCACTTCTTTACCTTCGTTGACTTCGTCGTTCTCTTTGTCCACTTGTGCTTTCAGGACGTAGCGCTTTATGAGCCGCTTCATGATTTGCTGTGGGAAGATGAGCGGAGATTGAAGATGAAAAAAGAGATTAGGACAGTTGATAAAAGCTCAAGTATGTCAACCACTTGGGGACATTCATTCATTTGGCATATGGAGAGGAGGAGGAGCAGAGGAGAAGGAAGAGGAGGAGAGAGGGGTTGAGGACAGGAGGAAGAGGAAAAGGGAGAGAGGCTAGAAACGCTGACTAAGATGAGGAGGAGAGCAGAGTATAGAAGTAGAAAGGAGGACAGGAGGACACAGGACAGATAAAAAAGAAGTGAGGAAAGAAAGAAGAGAAGAAAAGGTGGAAGAGGACTACAGAGAAAAAGATGAGGAAGGGCAGCAGAGAAAGATGAAAGGAGAGGATCAGAAAAGAAGAGAGAAGGGCATCAGAGAAGAAAGCATGAGAAGAGAGGAAAGGAGGAGAAGCAGAAGAAGAGGTTGGCAAAGAAGAGCATAGGAAAGAAGACAGGAGAGGAGAAGAGGAAAAGCAAATGAAAGGAGGAGGGAGGACAGGAGGGTATGGAAGAGGGAATGGAGGAGCAGCGTTCTTGCCTGATAGCGTGTGGGCTGGTTGAGGATGCTGCTGAAGCTGTGAGACTCAGTCATGCGCATGTTGGACTGTGAGAAGAGGTTCAGCTGTAAGCAGTGAAACACAGACAAACAGACGGTCAGAAACAGGTGAATCCTGCCCAGCGGTCAGTCAGCAGTGAGGATGTTTACAGTAAATCAGTACATAGTTAATGAACATGCACATACATAGCTATTTACAATATATGCTGCATGTTTGGTGATAAACACATACACACATTGCTGGCATGGCGTTTTTCCACACGGCGGTGCAGTAACATACGGTACAATTACAAACCCGTGATCACTCGTTTTGTCATCATTTCCACCGCCGAGTGACCCGTACTCTACCTGAATGACCATGCTGAATTTTTGCTGAGGTACCAAGTGTGCTGAGCTGGAATACATGGGTGGAGCTAGTAATGATGCAAACCATTGAGTGGTCAAACACAATTGTGACTGAATTGTCGTGCTGTGTCAGTGGAGTCAGATGATTTTTTAAATAAAACATTAGCTAACCAGAATTGCTGTCTGTGACTCATTTACAACCATTGGTAAGGCAAACAGTAAAGTAAAAGGTAAATCCTAAAGTAAAAGGTAAAAAGTGGTTGGTATGGTGTAGTGGGTAACACCTCTGCCTTCTATGCTGTAGACTGGGGTTCAACCCCCTGCTCTGGATAAGAGCGTCTGCCAAATAATGTAAATGTAAATAAATTAGAGCTTGAAACTTCTCCATATTTGCTGCTGTTTGTTTACTTTTAGCATTACACTCACATGATGTGTAATCGTTTCATGCCTCACTGTACTGTCCAGTGCACAAATGCCTTTAGAAACTGTAGCCCATCTGCCAACACAATAGGTGTTAGGCATCCTCTAGCCCACATGTGTCAAACAGCATGCACTGCAGTGCTCCAACTTCCCTACCCCAAAAGCAGTCCATGGGACAGCGGTTACACCAAAGTTCTACACAGTTCTACTAATTCCACACCAGTCATATCACCAAACACACTAGCTGCAGTTCAGCCAATATAAACACCTAACGCTGGCTCAGTAGCTCAGAAACTGGACCCAAGTCTTACTGAACTTGCAGCAGAGAAAGGATGCCAGGTGTCTAGTTCAAGCAGATAGGTAGTTTTAAAAGACAGAGCTCCTGAGGACATTTAAATTTTGAATATATCAAATATTCATGTAATATTTCAAGTGCCTGTATTTTACTGTTGAAGTTTTCATGTGTTTTGAATAAACAATGGCCAGTTTGGGTTACAGCACAACATTAATTAAACATGAAATGAGAACACAGGTATTCTCAGGCCCACAGATTTGTTGAGAGTTTAAAATTTGGTCCTTTTAGTGGTTGAGTTTGCCACCCCTGCTCTAGCCCTTCATCAGTGATCAGTGGATAGGCCACTTTTGCACAAACGACACAACCCATTTTGTGTCCGGACAGTCCTTGTAACAAGTGAATTCATTACTTTAAGTGAATAATACTTAAATATTATTTAGCTGAATGCAATCAAATCCTCACCACAGTGTTCTAGTGTAAAGTCCTCAAAGAAGAGTAGAGGCTGTGACTGTAGCAGTGGGGAAACAAACTCCCTGTTAATACCCTTGATTTCAGAAGAAACGTTGGATGGGCAGGAGTCTACAGACTTTTGGACAGTGTAGCAATCAGTAAGCTGGAAACTCTGAATATTAGACACAGATGTTCCATTAGGCTTCTGACTAAATCCACATAGAGTGCTGCCTACACTCTCAGAAAAGGGTACTAAACTGTCACTGGGGTGGCTCCCTCAAGGATACATCTCAGTACCTTTAGTCAGGTGACATAATTGTACCATAATCCACTGAAATTATATTTACTAAGTCGTATTGACTCCACACACCCCGTCTCATCCATTTTATTGTATTGTTTTGATAAACAGCAGATTAATGAAAAGGTACAAATGTGCACCTTTGCCCTGAGAAAAAAAATATTTAAGATACACAATTTGCAGGTACATTTACATTGTTTGTACCTTAATGAATGAAAAAAGTACAGTACACTGTTTAGCCAGTAGGTGGCATACAGGACCACTGAAATCTTAACTCTGCTAAACAGATTCTAACAAGAGGTCACAAATCTTTCTCCACTTCCTCTTATATAAGACATTTACAGTCATGTGCAATAGTTTGGACACCCCTGGTCAAATTGAATGTTTTGTTGATTTTCTAGGTGAGAAAAAACTTGAATGGCAATGGCATTTATTGTCAGTGGCAAATAAAGAACTTAATTGTCATTTTCTGCATACAGTTTCTATTTGTTTACTGAGTTTAACATTTTGGAAAAAATAAAACATTCACTATAACTTCACAGGCCAGATTTTGTGCTTTATTTTGTCTCCAGTGTGTTAAATCCAGCAAATGAACAGTAACTGCATTAAAATGTGCAGGAGCGTGTTCTCTGTAGAGGACATGTAAACTTATTTTCATTTAGAGCAGGAGTGTCAAACTTAACCAGTAAAATTAAAGTTGTGCTCTAACCCGAACTGGCCATAGTTTATTCAAAATACGCAAAACCTTTAGCAGTAAAAATAAGAACACACTACCTATTTGCTTGAACTAGACACCTGGCATCATTAAGGTTTGGGCTCAGTTTCTGAGCTGCTTAGCTGTTAAGTGTTTATATTGGCTGAATGGCAGCTGAAATGCATTTTGGTGATAAGACTGGTGTGGAATTGTGAACTGAGATGTAACTGCTGTCCCACAGACTGTTGTTGGGGTAGGAGAATCAGAGCACATTACGTTGCAGTGCATGCTGGGGACTAATATTAATAGAAAAAATACTTTTGTGGGCCAGATAGGATTGTGTGGCAGGCCTGATCTGGCCCGCGGGCCTTGTGTTTGAAAATCAATAAGACGTCATTTGACCAGGGTGCCCAATCTTTCACATACGACTGTAAATTAGAGAACTACAGGCCTTCAGATCAGCCGCAGAGTTTCGTTACTGGGTTTTAAAACAGTTCCTGACAGTGCTGACACAAGCAGGTGCTTTAACCCTAAAGCTGTATGAAAACTGAACTGAAATCACGCGGCTAATTCTAATTAAATACGAATATTAACTCCACACAGAAGAGCAAAGCACCACTGCGGCGAGACAAAACCCTCTCCTCAGCTCTCTTTGATAACAACGCTTCAGATTTGAACTTGTCAGCTTTTCAGTTATGTCAGCCTGGAGGAAAAGATCCACCCGTTTAGATTGAATTAGATATGTACAGAAGAGCGAACGCGCGAGATCTCGCCACACATGCATCACGATAGCACGGTTCATTCTCTGCTTTCTGCGAACAGCTCTTTGAAGTTTTATTAAAGGGTGAATGATCGCTGCCCCAGTAATGAGCAGGGATTGCCCTGTTCACCTCATCTAACTTCTCAACAGCATTGATTACAACTACAGGCTGAATCAGAGCAAAGCTATACATCTCGTCTCTATTAGACACGGACAGCACCTTGTTTTTGGGAGAAAGTCTGATGTGTTAGTGATACAGGAGAGAGAGATAAAGTGCTGCTCTACACTGAAACACACAGTCAGACTGAGGAGGACAAAACATCACCGGCCAATAGAAACGCTGAATTCTCAACATAGACAGACGCAGGTAGAGAGTGAATGCAGAGCTGAAAGGAGAGAGAGAGAGACAGGGAGAGAAGGAGATGGTGAGAAAGAGAGAAAGAGGAATGACATACAGATAGAACAGAGAGGGAATGATGACAAATACAGAGAAAGAAAGAAAGAAAGAAAGAAAGAAAGAAAGAAAGAAAGAAAAAGAAAAAGAGAAGGAGCAGGAGAGAAAGGAATAATATACAGATAAGAGAGGGGGAATGAGGTGAAACAAAAAGAAAAAGAAAGAAAGCAGGAGACAGGAATGATATACAGATTAAAGGACAGAGAGAGAAATAAGACATGAGGAAGAAGAAAGACAGGAATGATATACAAGTAGAAGAGAGAGGGAATGAGGAGAAACAGAGAAAGAAAGAAAGAAAGAAAGAAAAAGAAAAAAAAGAAAAAAAATGAAAATGAGAGAGGGAATAAGGTGAAACAGAAAGAAAGAGAGAAGGAGCTGGAGAGAGAGGATTGATACAAAGAGAGGGAATGAAAAGAAACAGAGAAAGAAAGGAAGAAAGCAGAAGAGAAACGAATGATATACAGATAAAAGGGAATTGGGAGAAACACATGAAGAAAAACACAAATGATAGGAGAGAGAGAGAGAGAGAGAAGGAGACAGGGAAAGAGAGGAATGAGATACAGACAGAAAGAGCAAGAGAGAGGGAAATAGGAAAAGTAGAGAGAGAGAATGAGAGAGGTGGAATAATGGAGAAAGAGGTGGGATGAAATAGAGGGAAAGAGAAAGAAAGGAGAAATAAAAAGAGAGGAGCAATTAAACATAGAGATGAAGAAAAGGAGAGAAATTGAGATGAGGAATGAGAGAAAGAGAGAGAGAGAGAGAGAGAGAGAGAGAGAGAGAGAGAGAGAGAGAGAGAGAGGGAGACCTTTGTTAGTGTGAATCTCAGTGTCTTCCCTGCACAACTGTAGAGGAAAGTAAGGGTTTATGCATTATTCAAACACACATTCATTCTCTCTCTCTCTCTCTCTCTCTCTCCCTCTCTCTCTCTCTCCCACTCTCTCTCTCTCCCACTATCTCTCTCTCTCTCACAGGTGCGTACTCTGGATTTGGAGCTATCCATGCCGAGCTCCACGTCTTTGTTCAGGCGGGGACGGCGGCAGCGCAGCAGACTGATGAGTTTGCTGATGCAGTGGACGAAGGACTTGGGGCTGGGCACGATGCTGAAGGGCGGCGGCAGAGTTTTACCGTTATCAAAATACGACAGCCACAGTTTAGACCTGGCAAACTTCCACTCCACATCCGCATCGTCCTGCAAAACACAGATTGTACAGAAACAGCCACGTTACTGCAGAGGTGACTTTCTGTTGTTTGGAATCATCAGTTTTATCTTCTGCAAGGTTTGTTTTAATTGTAACTACATGACCCAGAGGAGGACAGGTTCCCCTTAGGGCCTTGTTTCACAGTGTGCCTGAATTTTAAAACTGAGGTGCAAAGTTTCACAGCGGCAGCAAAATTGTGGAACCACTGATAAAGAGACAGTCGTAAACATTCTACAGGGATGCACTTCTACTCCAGTTAAAAAAAATAAATAAATAAATAACACATAAGACAGATGTCAGGTGTAATACCCGCCCTCAACACAAGAGGTCAGCCTCTCCTGAGTATTGGGCTCTTTCCTAGTGACACCTTTGTCTTTTTCACCTGCTCATCTACTTCCCTTTATAAGGACCTTCACAAACAGGAGCTGTGTCCCAATTCAGGGGCTGCATCCTTCGAAGGACACGGTCAATGAAGGCGTGTCCTTCGAAGGCTGCTTAGACATGTGAAGGTTGAACTGAAATGAGACGATCTGTTGTGTCACAGCACCGCTGTTCCCGCGTTTACCGGTGCATCATGAAACGCCGCTCCTGTGAAGTTCTTTTAAAGTTCTTTAAAGATGGAGCCAGAAAGTTTGATTTAATTTTTTTATTTTTTCATTTATTAGAGCTGGAGATGCTTCTCTCTGTCTGCTCCTGCCTCTCTAAAACAAAACGAAACGGTACCATAAGTTTTGCTTCAGACCACATTGTTATTTATTTATTTATTTTTAAACATTTGTGTCATTAGCTATTCACCTCAGTATAAACCCACTACATCTATTTAAAAGTGTCTCCTCAGCCACCGTTCACTCGTCTGCTGACGCTGCCATGTTCTCGATTCCTCACTTGCACGCAATGAACCTGGCTTTTCTATGGCAACAAAGGATCCATCATATATCAGCCGCATATGAAGGAGCCTTCGAAATGGGACAGGCCAGTCGCGCAGCTGTGACGCCACAGCCCTTTAAATGCAACCTTTTGGACGGTCTCTGATTCTGATTCTGGTTTTTGGGATTTTGATACTGTGTTTTTTGAGTCAACAGGAAAAAATGGATTTAAACAGCTCTGGAGAGCCTTCATTACAACAGAAGAAACAGTTTTGCTTCCTGAAATAACCACTGTCTGACAGACAGATCTGTGAGTGTGAAGAACCTTTTAAAAGTAGAATCTTCACATAATGCAACAGTTCCTTAGTAACTTGGGGGTTCTTTCTAGAACCTTTATACAGGGTGATTCAAAAAGATTCATCCAATTTCAAAGCACCATATTTTTACTACCGTGAGGCGCCTAGGAACCAATCACATACCAACTGAAAGAGGGAGTCATAGAGTTTCTGACTGTCACCGGACGATGGCTCCCTTCAGTCTGCGAGGAGATGGCGACAGAAAGCGTTCTGTGTTCTCCACTCCAATAAGAGTGAATCCGTCATAACTGTGCAACATGATTTTCGTCAGCAGTGAACCTCCAACAGCTCAGAGCGTTCGTTGTTGGTTCCACAACACTGGATGATCTCCGAAATCTCACTGAAAGAGCTGTGAGTGCAGCGACACCCGACATGCTCAATGGAGTGTGGGATGAATTTGACTATGGCGTTGATGTTGTCTGTACAGCTGGAGGAGGTTCATATTGAGAACTTGTAAAATTAAAATAAACTTCATGCTCATTTAACCATTTACAGTTTACTGCATTGTTCTGTAATGATTTACAAGTGAAATAAATCATTTTGAAAGTCGATTAATCTTTTTGAATATTATGTACAGGTTCTTCACAGTCACACATCTCATTTTCATATGCTTCCTCATAGAACCCTCTGCTTAAAAAGTTGAATTAGGGAACCAAAAGTGGTTCTTCTATAGCATCACACGAATCCTTTCTGGCACCTTTATTTTTTAAGAATGTAGCTGTGCTCTGGAGGAACAGCCACTGTGTCCGCTGCCAATGTGAGAGGACGTCTCCCAACAACACACCAAGGTCTATGAAAAACTAACTGAATGCTGCTCAAACAGCAGTTAAATGGAAAGGCAACTGATTACATATTTCAGTAGCTCCACCCATATTTTGCATAATCCTCCCTCAGAGAGATGCACGTTTTCCATATTGCTTTTACAGTTAAAGACTTTCACAGCAGTTTTGTACACAATACATATGATTTTTGAATGGAATGCATCCCATTAGTGTCTGAAACCTGGCACAAAGTGCTTAGTATAGTACAGTACAGTACAAAAGTCAGAGACTATTTAATTTCCAGTCAAATCACCATTAAGTACTTATTCATTGTTACTATGAAAGAAGCAGAAATCACTAAACATAATATTACACAGAAGCCTTAACAACTAAATATAATATAAATGCTTAAGTGTCCACACTTTATCTTTATTACAGCTTCCATTCTTTTAAGGAGACTCACTTTCAGTTTTTCAAAGAAGTCTGCAGGGATGTTTTTCACACCTCCAAAGTTCAGTCTTAGAAGTTGTATTTTCTGTTTCTCACTATCCAAATAATCCCAAACACATTCAGTGGTGTTGAGGTCTGGACTCTGGAGTGGTCAGTCCATTGTTCAGATACTTTGATGTGTCCGTCTCCTTTTCTCAGTAAGAGCTTCTTGTCAGCTACACATCCTTTCAGACTCATAGCGCTGAGTCATCTTCTCACAGTGGAAGGATGGACAGAAACACCTGTGGATGTTTTCAGATCTGAAGCAGCTTGATTTTCTCCTCTCTCTCAGAGATGAAAGCTTTAAGTGCTGTTTATCTGATGGGGACAGTGCTGGTGGTCTACCGTGTTCCAGGTGGTTGTTAGGAGTCTCATTTTCTCTGTATCTTTATCATTTTTTGAACTCTGTTGTTGGAAACTTGTTTTTCTGCTTATTTACCTTGATTTTCCCCTTCCTTATCTGATCTCCTCAGAAATATGTCCTAAAAAATAAGTAACGTAGTTGGCAAGTGACCTGAATAACTTGTATTTGACCGGTACAGTTTGACCAGAAATTATATAAATGAAGGGTGGTCTCTGACTTCTGCACAGTTACCTCTGCCCCTGATGTTCCTCCCTCATGCTCTTTGGGAGTTTTCCTGCAACTAATTTAGATCCAAACTAGTGCTGATTTACAGCCTGAGTTTCTACGTTTTTATTCTAAAATAACCGGTTCATCCATCTTTGACCAGAAGCATAGAACACACAGGAGAGGCTGATATAACTCATGCCCTGCTCTAACTCCCAAGCTTCAAAATGCTCCATGCTCTAATCGGAATGGACAGCTAACTGATGAATGTAAAGCTTCCTGTCTTTGCCCTCTGAACTCAAAGCGTGGCTGTCATCAAATAACCGAATGCCCATTAATCTCTGTCAGATTACAGTAGTGTAAAAATCCAATGTCATTAACATTCTTTGAGGTGCTGCTTTTCTATCCTCCGTCCTTGTTTCTCGCTCTCGCTTTTACTCTGATTCTACTTTTGGGATTAGTACACGGAGGATAATCTGCATATGCATAACATTTTCAACATATTTATCTATTTATGGAACACATCGTGACCTCTACTCCCACATCAAGCCCACTGATGATAAATGGAGATTATGGCTTTTTTGCTCTCCAACCAGAGAGTCTCCCTGAAACAGTAAAGAGGATGAGATGGAGTTTAAAACAAAAGTTCTAGCTAGGAGTCTAGGTTAGGTGATGCCTACAGTGTCCCGCCAATCAAATAACAGAACTGTTAGAATCGTAACTTATATAACCTCCATTCACAGTGTGGTTTTTCGATTGCTGTTGCTGCTTGATTTCGATTAATCTTAACTCTTTGCTCTTTCACAGTGTAATCCCTTGAGACACAGCTTTGCTTTCAGAGCTCATAGGGAAATGGGAACTCGTCAGCTGCTCTCTAGGCGAAGGTTAGACATGGCCACAGTTTTAACTTACTAGAAATTGCAACACTAAGCAATGAAAAGAAACAGATTACGAATATAAACGTTCTCAGACTTCTCACCTCTATCTCCTGGTAGGAGCTGTTGATCATGGCGATGAGCATGTTGAGCAGAACCACGACCATAGTAACGTTATATATCCCGTACAGAACGTAGCCGATGTTCTCAATAAACTTGTGGTCATACTTTAGCACCACGGAGGAAACTTCAGACAGGCCAAATATGGACCAAAACAGGGTTTTAAAACTCTCCTCGACTCTGCAGAGACATATAGGGGAAGAGAGATAGTAAAGCAGGCCCAAGTCCAGTATTAAATCACACACACACACACACACACACACACACATATTTGACATAATTTGAAAATGCATGCTACTCTTTACATTGTGTGTAAATTTCATGATGAATGGATCAAAAGAAACAGCTCAAAATGACCTGGAAAAAAATCTGGTTCCATTGACTTACATTAAAAGTAAAGTCTAAGTAGTTTTTCCTTTTCCTGTAAAGTTACCATTTTGGAGATACGAGGTTTTGTTCTGACGACAGCGACATATTATATACAAAAGTAGAGGTTCCTAGATGGTTTATGGGTTGGACATATGCTTCTTGGAAAATCTGGTTCATTAATACAGAACTTCTACATTGTGCACAGATTCTTTAAACTTTAAAAAGGTTCCTCACACTCACACATCACATTTACTAAATGGTTCTTTAAAGAACCGTCCACACATCACATTTACTAAATGGTTCTTTAAACACCGTCCACTGAATAGGATCTTTAAGGAAATTAATGTAGTTCTTCTTGGCACTGACGTAAAGAACCCACTTAGATTTTTTAGGAGTGTAGCTGTTTGTAGACTAACCTGATATGGGTTTATGATTGAAGTTTAAACACACTCAATCAGTAAAACAAGCCTTTAAAATGGATTCTGGCTTTAAACAGAAGCAGTTCTGATTTTAAGTCAGGGAGGCTACGTTCTTCCATTATATCAGTCTAGAAACTGAAAATATTCTTTGTCAAAACTGTAAATCGTATATAAAACTAAGCAAATAAAAGGGAAATTTTCCTGCACAATTCAATCACAGAGATCATAGTAAACAATGTAATTCAGATGGTTTATTATGAAATGAGCCTTTATAGAAAAACCTGCCAATTGCTAAGATTTCTCAGTGGTGGTGATCACTCATTGAAAAAGGTTTGTTGCCCAATTTTTAATGCTTTTTCAGAGCTCAACATAGCAAAATAATACAATTTGAACTGGAAAATGACCAACTTGTGCACACAAACTCAAATATGCCAATCATTAATGTCCATTTTATTCAAACCGACTACTATCCAAAAGCATGGATATATGCTTAGAGACTGCATGACCCTTCAGTGTGACTTTAGCAATGTCACCATTCTCTACCGCGCCAGTTCCTGACCACAGGATCACTGTCGGATAAGTGGTTTTAGTTAACTGTTCTGAAAATGAAATGGAATCATCTTATAATTTAGTTAGGAATGTTCCAATTCACCCCCCCCCCGCATCGTCCCACCCTCCAATCAGATTTGAGACCTTTAATATGGAGCATCAGCTGATATTTAGTCTCATCCAATCTGTGTTTTCATATATAATATCAAATAGAACAGCACAATTGAGGTAAAATACATTAATGTTACTTCAGCCTTAGTATGCGTATAATATAAGATTCTGGACTGATATGTTTAGATGTTTAGCTCACTTTTTGTTGTTCCGTTTAATATGATTTAATTTTATTGATCTCCCAGATTACGTAGCTACTTCAATATACAGTATAATCTTAGATTTTTGAGAAAACAGAAATATTCAGATTTTTCTTGCAGTGTTTAGATACAAGGCGGTTAGTTCAACTACAGAAGAAGCACAGGCAGTGCAGAAATTACAGTTTTCATTTTCCACTGTAAAGCAGTTCCAGACTGTAGATATTCAGACTGCTTTGCTACCTTCTGTTATCTACCTCACTGCTGCAGTGTGTTGAATAATGTCTGTTTATGGCGCCTCTATGACAGCGGTGTAAACAGGGTGCAAAAAACCTGAACTGGATAGGGGTTTGTTTAGCCAATACCTGAGTAATTAAAATATGCCTTGACATCCCTACATTTAATACCTCTAACAGATGAAAATAAAACATTTTCAGACATGTTATGGCTTTTAAATTTTCATATCTATTTTAAGACTTTGGTAGACTTTTTAAGGATCTGTGGGGAAACCTGTGAAAGCTAGCTTTAAGATAGATTTTGGCCTAAAACATAATTTTGAAATACATTAATGGTGGAAGGTTACATGTAGGGTCAAAACAGTCCCTGAAGAACACAACCCTTGCTTCTGATCACCAATGCCGTAATGAAATCTGAGTCAAAGTTTATTCTATTTCACATCAAACCACTCTAAATGACTGTTTATCTCATTTAAAAAAAAAATGGTAGAATTCCCCTTCAACATCTTCCATATGGAAAAAATAAATCTGCTTTATGGTCTGGGATTACTGCCATAAACAGAAATCATGTGTTCACATAACTGTAGACAGCCTGTGTGTATATGTGTCTAAATAAATGTATGGTGTGTGTCTGAGGAATGACCAAAAACCAGCAGCTATGGTGATAACTAATGATTTCCAGGGCTCAACGTTCTGCTTATGAAGCTGGCAGATCTGAGGAAATAGTTCAGACTGTTTCCTTCCCTCCTGCTGTCTTTAGCAGTACAGTGTCCTTCCTGAAGATAAGCTACGGTGTGAAATTAGTTGCTTTGCTTGGTGTCTTCATGCTTTGCACTGCCTCTCTCAGTTCCATCTGAATTAGTGTGGAAGTAGATGGTGGAGCTGAGCTTACGGAGCCTATATGGCACTCTCTGCCTGAGTGAGCTGAGCTTAAATTAACGCTATATCCCAATATACTCTTTTATTGTTACTTAATTGCCTTCTCATGCTATGCTTTACACTTTCTTGCCCTCGCCCTGTACTTAATGCCTTTTCCACACCCAGCCGCGCTCTTTTTCATGCATAAGAAAATAAAGGGGGAAGGGTTTAGAAAGATTGATTGGTTGTTGTCCTGTCACTCACGTGGTGAAGGCAGGGTTAACCTTGGCACCCAGATAGTAGGAATAGAGGATGAACATGCCAATCATGAAGGCGAGGAAGACCATGATGAACAGCACCATGAACTTGAAGATGTCTTTAACGGTTCGCCCCAGGGAAATCTGCAGTGGGCCGAAGCTTTCGTTGGCCGGGAGGATGTAGGCGATCCGGGAGAAGCTCAGGACCACAGCAATGGCGTATAGCCCCTCAGAGATAAGCTGAGGGTCTGAGGGAAGCCACTTATCCCTCGCTAGAAGAAGACAGTCACACTGAATTTACATACCAATTAGTAAAACCTTTTTGCATAATAATCTATTCACTGTAATTTCACTACACCAACCCCACAGGGCAGCCTGAATGGCTGAATTATTTGTGGATACACTTGAAATGGCCAAGCTGGCTATGATTTGTTTGAAACATTTAAAATATTTTAAAATGATGAACTGATATCAGTGAAGTTTAATAGTAAATCTAAGGTAGCTCTTCACCTTTGCCCCTCTGAGATAAGCTAAGGGTCTGAGGGAAGCCATTTTTCTTGTGATGGAGAAAGAGAATCACACTGGAACTTGCACACCATTCAGTAAATCCCTCTGCTCTGCTACTGTGCCAAAACAGCACAATAATCTAGTCTTTCTTATCTTATTTTGCTAATCCCAATTGCCAATCTCAATTTGATTGGCTAAATTATTAGCAGAAAATATACAAGTTATTTATCAGTTTATCCACACTTAACTTGTTTTAATGACCTCAGAGAAGATTAAACCTAAAGAGTAAACCTAAGATGATTAATTTACTGACTGCCTCAGATTCTGGAAAAGTCTCTCCTCTGGTACCACAGAACTTGAGACCAGCTTTAAATACAACTGACCCTGATATTTTAACGGACAGGCTTGAAATTGTGCTCGGTTTAGACAGATAAGATCTTGCCCAGTTTAGATTTTACTTGAAAGGCTGCTGCCCAGGGAGTTTTCTGAATATAGAAAAGAACAATATGGTGTCCCACAAGGCTCTGTTTTAGGGCCCTTACTGTTCTCCCTTTATTTATTTGCTGGCTATCACTTTTATGCTGATGATATTGGGTTATACATGTATTGATCCTGTGACATATCTACACATAGTGGAAAACTATGTTAAAGACATAAAAAGCCAGGATGACCAGAAACTTCCTCCTGCTAAATTCCGATAAAACAGATTTATTGCTGTTGGGTCTTAACTCCTATTGAAAGAAGGTTGCAGATTTTATCTTTATCTGTTTCTTATTTAATATTTAATAGTTACTGAAGAAAAAGTATTAAGATTAATAAGATATAATAAACCTATGGGTTTAAGATGTTAATAAATTGTGAAGTCATGCAGTCTAGAAATGCAATCTGTGGCCTCAGTGCTGGGTGGATGTGGGTGCTCTCTGAAGCAGGGCTTATGGGGTTTAAAGCCTCACACACTCACCGTACGTGAAGTACTTGATGTCAGGCGGCAACGTGACCAGAGACAGGTCAGCGGCGTGGATCTTCTCATCCACGTACTCTTGGGCCTTCATGGCCTGCAGAAAGGCTAAGAAGCGGGCGGTGAACGCCGCAATGAAGATGGACAGCATGCCGAAATCCAGAACGTTCCACAGTTGCAGGATGTACTCCCTGGGCCCTTCTGTCCAGAGCTCTTTACACTCTGACCACATCATACCTGCAGGATTGGGTGGAAGAGCGAGAGTTTTACTCTCTGTGGGCCAAAACACTCACTCCTCAGCCGTTAAATAAAGTGCAACAGTGCTAGAGTTCTGTTTCTCTGTTTTAGTCCATCTATCCCCCTCTCATCTCTTATTCTGCTCCTCTCAGGGGAGTGAGCAGATAACAGAAAATCAATAAGCTTGTTCTTGCGCTGCTGTATTTACTGGGTTATGCCCTTCATGCAGTTAGGAGAGAGCATTATTCTGAGCCTGGTATGTATGGTTGCACTCCTGATGTCTTTCTCAAGCTGTAGCCATACATCTTGGCTTGATTTTATGCTCAAGAAATCCATGATGATATTCTGTCAAAGGCAGCAAGATTTACAGCATGATTATGCCTTTTCATGAGAGTAAGAGGAAGAGAGTCAGTCAAGCATGGAGATAAAGTGCTTTGAGGAACATTTGCATGTGTTAAAGTTGATTGAAAGAAACACATTTACACAGTTCTTCACTTCCACCAAATGCAGTCAATCAGCTAAGACATTCTGGGGTCTAAAATGTGCTTAGTTTTGCACTGGAGCTATGAGGCTAATGTGGCTAACAAGTAATACATGTTGTCTATAAAAATGTGCAAAAGGACAAAGTAAATGTAGGTTTTAATGTTGTGGCTGATACTACTGTTTTTACCTTTGTGACATACTATTGTCCATTTTACGGATGACAGTCTGTCAAACATTGTTAGGAACGCCATAATTAAGTCTATCTGAGATTACTTAAAAAAAGTTGAGTCATTTTTCGTGGCTGAGCACTTGAGTTGGTGAGTCACAAGCAGCAGGTGCCTTCTCTGCACACCGTGAAAACAATGGTCTTTTTGGAGTAAAACTAGTAAAATTTCCTGAAATCTCTTCTTTAAAATTGATTCAAGAGTTTTGTTTGAAGCTCACATAGCAGGTAAGCCACTGTATACCATTTGGTTTCACACAGGACTGTTTTTGTTGTTGGCCTCATTTCCCAAAGTTTTTTCTTTAATTTGTTCTTGAGAAAGGTCCTAAGGAAAAAGTCAACGTCAGATTCATGACGTGTTCCTACAAATGGCAAATAAGAAGACGGTGGTGAAGGTCAGAATCGTCGTGAAAACTGCGTAAGTAGGTTTTAAGAAATTTCTTCTTAAGAATGATTGGTGAATGAGGCCCAATGATTGGTTGTTTTGCATGCCAGGCAAATGACCCTTAAGAAAAGGTGATCCTTGGTCATGTTCAGAGATAAAACCTACCAGACTCTCTGGAGAGGTAGCAACACTGCTACACTGTGGATCCAAGTGAGATACAAATTGGAATTTTCATCTTTTTGGTCAAACGCAACACAAAATGAATAGGGTTGCATTGAAACTTACTGAGTCTGAAGCTCATATATGTAAGCGCGAATGTATGGGACACACGTATGAAACAAATGACTTGAGAAATTCAATACATATTTAAAAGCTTTGTATGTTTTATTTGTGACACAGAAGACAGCTTTTACCAAAAATAAAATATTTAAATTGTGAAAAAGTGGAACTGTATAAATTTCAGGCCATAAGTTATTTAGAAAGAGTTTGTATTGGTATTGACTGATACTTAAGGATCATGTATCAGTATTCTAAAGGAAAAAATGGTATCAGTGCATCCCTAAAAATTTACACACACAATTTGCGTGGTATATTGTTAGGTAGTGTAGGTGTAACGAATACTTGGTTAAGCAATGACTTGCACCCATCCTTATTTAGTAGCACGATCTAATGTGAGTGTGTCATGATTCAGGCATGTGGTGCGCGTAATGCTAATAATAAGCTTAACGTCTTGGATGATCAATTATATTTAAGATAAGAGAAAAACTGTAAATTAGATGTTTTGCCAATCTATTCCTTTATGTAAAGCTGGTCAAAAGATCTAACATATTTCAGGGCTGCACTTACATTATTTGTGGATACAATATTTTCAAACCTGTTGGCTGACTGCCAAGTTAATCGTTTTCATGACAGAGCAGGTGACCGCTCGCCTCTTTCAAGGCTGCTACAACACACATGCAATAGAAATGAGCCCATTCGTTCACAGAACACTCAAGGACAAGCCGACCACAGCACTACTGAGAGCAGAGTTAATCAGGAGTCTGTCCAGTAAGGTCACATAAACTGATGAGTTCTGTAATGGCTGACCATTACGCCACTGTGCAGAACCTTCTAGATATGAAGAATTCAAGCCTTTGTCACACTAGATTGAACACAGTAATAAGAGACTGACCACTGGTTAGCAAATAGGCTCTTTCGAAATGCTGAGACGACTCCAAGTGCACACAACTGTAGGACTTCTGCAGGGATGGATTTTTCCAGGCCAGCAGAAATGTCCAGACTATGGAATGCATATTTTCTGCTTTCTTCACCAGCGGCACAACGTCCTTTTCAGACTGCAAGATTTGAAATACTTTCCTGCCAAAAAATTGTTTTTAATGAGGACCTTTTTGACTGAGATGTAATAAGCTATATGTATAATTATATTTAATCATCTCTAACTTTACATTTACAAGGTGGACCAACAAGGTAGGAGTGTCTACCAGAGTGGACAGTGAGTGGACACTGTGTTTAAAAACTCCAGCAGCACTGCTGTGTCTGATCCACTCGTACCAGCTCAACACACACAACACACCACCACCATGTCAGTGTTACTGCAGTGCTGAGAGTGATCCACCATCCAAATAATACCTGCTGATATTTATGGTATATATTTAGGATAATTATGTACAGAAGTGGACAATGAGTGCAGATACAAGGTGATATATGAAGCGGCCTCTCCACTAGAGTACTTGTTTATTTGCTATACAGCAACATTGTTCTGTACCTCATTTAATAAGGTTTCAGTGTCTTGAATTCATTTGAAACCTCTTTGAAATATGAAACACAATGAGGAATCTTTCAAATCCAGTCCAGTTTCTCAGGTTGTAATTTTGTGATGCCACTGCCAGTGAAATGCTTTCCAATCTGATCTCTGTGCTGTAAATTTAACATTGATGAACAAACATGTCATCATTTCAAAAATCATGAGTCCTTTATGTTTAGATGCTGGTGAGCACATTTTTTCTAGTAGCAGTAGGTCAAGGTGTTTGGATGTACATTTGTTGTCTAGAGTATTATATCGGTATAGTGCAGAAGTTGGCAACATGTGGCTCCAAAGCCGCATACAGCTCTTTTACTGCCCTGTTGCGGCTCCACAGCAGAATTAGATTCTTAGATAAAAATAAAATAATCCTCCTTTGCAGTAAAATAAAGCTCTGCCTATGGTTTTAACACAGTGTTATCAATAAATGGTCTTAAAAACTGAAATTAACTACTAATTCATTGATCTTTAACCCTGAACGTTGGCGCACAGACTGCTGGTCACTATAGCAACACAGACAATCTGGCCTAGCTAGTAGCTAACGAAACAGCAAAGAGAAAGATTTAAGATGAACATCGAGAATTAAGAGACAATTTGACACACTTATTTGCATTAATAATCACTTCAGCTGGTTTCCTGATACGTTTAATGTGCAGCAAGAAACTGTCAAACACTAAAAAGTCTTCTTCTCGCATCTCCGGCAGGAGACTTTCCACAAAATTAGAATAGTTCTTTGTAAAATGTTTCTCAACGTTCGACTTTTTACGAGGCTGAAGTCAATCCTGTTTGAATTCTCCTGTTCCACCTTAAATGGTGCAGCAGTTACACTCTGGCACCTCAGGCACCATTTAAGGTGGAATAGGAAATTTCGAACAAGAAGCTGGCGAATGACAAGCTGAGTTCAGCCTCGTAAAAAGCTGAACTACTTTTCTGTCCTTCCTTCTTTTTTCTTAATTTTTGTCTTCCCACGGCTTTTCACTGATACAGTTTTGCAGTTGTTTGCCTTTTTAACTGTTGCTACAGTTTTACTGAACTGTAGCTCTACTTCTTTTCTTAGAATTCTCAGCTCTGTTTTTTGGATTACTTTGATGTAGCATGTCCACTATGTCAGCTAAACAAGTGCTGGGTGTTGGTCATTAATATGCATTAGCACATAAACATGTCAATTTTAACTGTAGCTGAGACACATTAAAAAAAATACTACAGCTATGGGGGAGGCCAGCGCTGACCAGCACCATGCTGGCTTGATGAATACGGCTTAATGTCAGTGGCAAACATTTTGTGTAGTGTAGCAGGGTTAGGTTTCATCAATGTGGCTCAATGTGCTTATGATGCACTGAGGCCCTAAAGGGACGCTGTTTCGTTCCACTTAGTACTTACATGTAGTTGGAATGACAGCAAAGTTCTTCCTGCAGACTCACTGAAAACTTAGCAAAGCATGTAAAAGTACTTATTTAGTATTTTAGTAGGATAGCATTTTGTTGCCTATCTCTTCTTTTGGATGACAGCATGAATTATTCTAAGCATGGAGTGTGCACAACCGATGCTCGCCAGGCTTGTTGGATGTTCTCTTTTGAAAGGCCAGAGTGAGGCAGGTTTGGATCACATCCTCTCCAAGACTTCAGGACGTTTTTCACATTTGATTATGGAATTTTCAATGTACATAATCTTTATCACAGACATTTTATTACGAAGAGACAATATTTTTTGACGGATTAATTCAAGTTTTTTACAGCAATATCTTTCAGAATGTTAATGAGTTTTTGATGCAGGTGTGTTGGATGGGTTGTTCAACTGAACCCAAAATATTGATTGATAAGTTATAATACAGCGCAAACTATGTACTTTTGAATAAAGTAAAGTACAAATTGCACAATACTTTAATAAATTAAATAATGGGAAAAAAAATAATAAGTGATGGAAGAGGTGTCCCAGTACTATTTCTGAGCACTCTATAGCTTTCGCTTAGTGATGATTCTCAATGACAAAAGCAGTTGTTAGAGTGAAACATCTTCAGTATTATACCACAAACTTACTTGCTTTGCAAACTAAACAGATCAATGACTTGGATGACTGTAAAACTTACTGACATTTGCTGTAATGGTTAAGATAACTTCAACAGTGCAGTGCTTTTGTGCCCCCCAGGAACAACTAAAAGTTTGACTTTTTACTCTTATAGCACCACTGGGTATCTTAGCATCTTTAACAGTGTTCAACAGTGTCTAGCAGTTAAATGTGGTGTGAAGGTACTAATTGGAAGCTAAGACTCATGGTAAGCTTTGTAAAAGATCAAGAGGACAGTGTGTCTCTGTGAGATCCAACATGTTTGGCATAAATATACCAACATTAATAGTTTAAAATTAATATTTTAGTATCCAGCGACTTACCTGCCACCCACACCATGATAAGGATCTCAGTCCATGTGAAGCGAGTGGTCTTCACCCTGAAGATCTGGAGCGGGTGGTCAGTTACCGTGACATTTGGCAGAGTGGTGATTCCCTCAAAGCGGTCAGACGCATTGAAAACAAGCAGACAGAGGAAGATGATGAAGGACGCAGCATGAGCCACAAACTTCATGAAGGGACTCCGCAGCACTTTCCCCAGCTGCAAACGCCAAACACACAGCAGTCAGATACAGTACCGCTGCCGGACAGCAGGGTCTTCCACATAAAAACGCATAATATCATAACAGAAATGAAAAATCTTTGCATTTTCTCAGTGTACAAGAATATTTTACACTGCCTGGTTTAAAAAAGTTGAAGGGGAATTCTCCCACTTTAATAAAATGTCTGCGTAATTTAATGGTTAGGATTTACCAAAGTCATTCAGAGTGATTTGATTTGAAACTCTTGTTTCTAGAGAAGATTACAGAGTCAGATCCGTTCACAGTGGTGGTGACAGGAACCGACGTCTGAAGTGTTTAGACATTAGCAGTATTTCACAAAGCAGGATTCCTTAGTAAACTGGATCCAAAGTTGAGCACTGTCCAATAACTCCTCCTTTTGGACAGGCTTGTTTTTTTTGGCCTAAGGTATCTGCTTTGTGAAATACCTCCATTGTTTTGAGGTAAACTTATCTATCTTTCAAAAGCTATTCATACCAAAGTGGTACATGCAGGTCATTCCAAGGAAAATATAATATCCAAAGAAAACAGACTTGCCACTATTTTACCATCATCACTACATATAAAAAAGACATGTGTAGGTTTACTGGTTGTTTTGGATAGTAAATAAAACGAATACATTTGCGTTGTAGACAGCATGACCCCTGGTTTCCAGACCACAACTGTAAAGAGCCGGTAAGTTTTTCTACAATGAATCGTTTCACATCAAACTCTGAATAACTGTTTACATCTCAGTGGTGGAATTTAACAGAAATTGTGGTAGTATCACCCTTTAAAATGGGGCATGATGGCTTGACATGAACGTAGAAAGCTACCAGTCAGTGCCAGTGTTTTTTAAAAAGGCATTCTCACATTTCACACTAAGTTAACACATTCTCTACAGGGAATAAACTTCACTCTGGCATTTTTCTGCAAATTATAGTGCACAAATTGAGCATAGCGTTACTTCAGGCAAGCCACAAAGTCAAGCTCAGGCCCCAATCTCAAATCACCAGCTGTTATCAGCTGATCTTAATCAGCTGACAGCTCAGCTTAATGTCTGCTATGCAGACGATCGGCTAAATTTGTCAGGGCGTTCATTTAGGCTGCTTTAGCCTGCCCATTCTTGCTGCTCCTCTTCAAGCCGCTTTTCAATCTCTTGCTGGCCAGTGGTTTGCCTGGCACGGTGGTTTTGGTGTCTTTCTGCTGCTCTCCCTGCCTTTGGCTTTCCATGCGTGCACATGGAAGAGCTGGGAGGTCCCAGAACAGAGCCATACTGCCAAATATAATTACTGCAAATGACTATTACTTAAGTAATAATACCCTACAAGCAGGGCTTAAGTCTTGGTACACTACTTCAGCTGCCTGCTGCCTCAGGGAGTTGTAGTAATATGGCTGCGCCCAGTAGTTTGTGTTGAACACAGGACACAAAACAGACTTGCCACTATTTTACCATTATCATCATTACATATAAAGCAGGATAGCAATGCCTTAACGATGCTAAAGAAAGTAAGTAACTGTTTTATTTTGTTTGGTTGTAAAATTGGTACGTTTTGTAGGTTGTTTGTGCCTCCAGTAACATGTAAGGTGAAGTTGTCTGCCTGGAGTCGGTTTTAAACAGAGAATGTATCTGTAGTTTGGTGGGACAGCACATGCGCAAGTTGGTGTTTTACTATCCAGAGGTTCACTCTGGTAGCATCTTGCTGGCCATGATGTTTAGTGTGGTGTGTTTGGCATCCAGTGATGCAAGCTTGTCTTCATTGTTTACAAGAACGAGCTTATGTCACTGTTTTACTGCTCTAACAAATCCTTTAATACTACATCTGAAGTCAAAGTTGTTGATGGACTGATTTGCATAAGTGTTGTTGCCCAGTTAGTTCTGTGAATCTGTAAGCTTAAATTTGCTGTTCAGTAAATTAAAGCTATGCGAATTTATTGAGTTTGTCAGGGTGCCTATTTAAGCTGCTGTAGCCTGTGCTCATTCTCACCGCTTCCTCTACAAGCCTCTTCGCAACCTCCTGCTGGCCTGAGATTTTCCCTGGTATGTTTTTTTCTTGTCTTTCTGCTGCTCTCCCTGCCTTAAGCTTTCCATGTATACATATGGAAAGGTAGGGAGGTCCCAGAACAGAGCCATACTGCCAAATATAACCTACTGCAAATGGAAACAAAATATTTTCTTCGACAAAAGTGGTCCTGACAGAATTTCTATTTATTTGCTGAATTTAACATGTTAGGAAATTCGGCAAATAAACAGTAACTGTGCATTAAAATGTGCAGAAGTGTGTCCTCTGTACAGGATGTGTTCACTTATTTTCACTTAGAAGATCAACAAAACATTACATTTCAGCGAGGCACTCAAAATTCTACATACAACGGTATGTTGTATTGGATCACACTGTATTATTCTTGCCTTTTGTTTCTTACGCGTATTAACTGGTATGTGTTTCAACATAATACTCCTGAGCACAAGGCAGCGTCAATGAATCCCTTTCTTTCAGCTACAATCTACGCTCCACTGAGTTTGAGGCAAAATAGGAACGTTTATTAACATTCCTCTGATATGCCATCTCTGCAGTTTTATCTCTCTGTAACAGAATTGCCAGAGGAGCTGGTATGGACCATCTGCTGCTATTCCGCATCCTCTCCTCCTTTCTTATCTGTACAAGGGGAAAATAGCTCACCTGGTATTCTGAGAACAGTTCAATCTCACGTTAGCCTCTGTGCACACCGCGGTGGAACACCAAAGGTCAAGAGGTTTGTAGATACCTGTTCATTCAAATTTTCTAATTTTCTAATTTTTTAATGGTATTAATACGAAGTTTGTCCTCCCTTTTTGCTGCAGTTCAGCCTCTACTTTTCTGAAAAGGCTTTCCACTAGATGTTTGAACATTGCTGTGATTTGATTACATTCAGCCACAGGAGCATTAGTCAGGTCAGGTACTGATGTTGGATGAGCAGTTCTGGGTCATTCCACCTTATCCCAAAGGCAGTGGATGGAGCTCCATCACTCCAGAGAACAGTTTCACTGCTCTACAGTCCAGTGCTGGGGGGGATTTTTATCTCTAGCCAATGCTTGGTTAGGCTCATGTGCTGCAGCTCCAGAGTATCTCATTCTATTGACAATGCTTTTACATGGCGACTATAATTCTGTGTCAGCAATGGTTGCACCTTAAGGGTGTCTAGATGCTTTTAGACACACAGTGAATAACAGTGAAGCACCAAAATGGAAATTTTCAACCGAGATTGAAAGAAAGTGTTCGTTTATATACAATTTTCTGTGTTATTTATGCTTTTAAATTAACACATTACAATGCTGACGATGCTTTAAACGCAATAATTGCCATATAGGGAAAAGGAACTAAGACAAGTAGAAGACTAATTTAGGTTTAAATAGCTAGAAAAATAATATTTAAAGTTGTAAAATAACAAAAAAGTAATACTTCGTGATTTCTCAAAGGCATCTAAAGCTGAATTCCAGAGTGCCTCTGCTGTGACGACAGAGAACACCTATACTTTTAAAATATATGAACATGGCTTTGGAACTCTTGTCTAGCAGTCTGGCGATTCTCCAGCAGGGGCCGCTAGCAAGCTTTAACAAACTGCTTTCAACATTTAATGTAGGTTCAAGACTGCACTGAACGCAGCTGCAGCGGACTGCGTTTGTATTTAAATGCATCTGTGCTGAAAAGTGAAGGAGAGCAAAGAAATCCGTGTTTTTACCATTGAAATAACTTGTTAAGTGCTACATTTTGACCTATTTAAATGTAAAAATTCTCTTTTGGCTGAAAATTGAAAGCACCAATGTTTACCATTTCCTGCTATTTTTTCAGGGGCCAAAATTTCTATGCATTCTTAGTGAAAAATATTGTCTGCATAAAAGGTAAATGACAAATACTGACTGGGAGAACTAAGGTGTGCATGTATAACGGGCCTGAATAACACACACACACAATTATAAATCACAGTTCTGGGCTTCTTGGAGTCGCACAGCAGAGCTATTTATTCTGAACGACTGATCGTTCATAAAATCGATTTGGAGAAGCTGTTGTGGTCAGCAGGAAGAAAGATGAAGTAGGCACACTGTGACCCTCAGGTGGGAAAAACATGGCCATTTCCACGTAGACTAAATTAGCTGCTGGACTTTAGTTTCCATTTGTGACACATTATCAATCAGGATTTTATAGGGCCTGAGCACAGATGGAGAATCACTGTTTTGTTTGCTGTTTGTTCTGTGGCTTCTACTGTAAGTGTGGGCTATAGCTCTACAGACTTGACAGGTTAATGCTATATGGAAACAGCTGTAAATTGCAGTCACAAAAAAGGCGCAAAGAACAGTCTGAGTGCCTCTTGGCAGAGGAGGATGATCGTATTAATGTCAGTATTATCTACAGTGCTGCTCAGAAGGTTTAAAAGAGACATAATGTCATTTGAACATCATTTTATTATTTCCTGATGCAGAGGAGACTAGAGACTACAGTAAGCCTCCATAACATGCTACATAAAATTAAATGGGGAATTGATTTTTTTTCAAATTTCTGCATAATTCAATCAATGAGATGCAAACAAAGTTAGTTAAAGTGGTGTGAGGTGAAATCGTGCATTGTAGAGAAACTAATTCACATTTCTTTACAGTGGTGGTGATAGGAACCAGGGGTCACAATGTCTATAACACAAATATTGCCATTTTCTTTACTATCAAAAACTACCAGTGAAACTTCACATATCTGAGATTTTAGATCTGAGGCACCTTGCTCGTGTTAACTAATTTTTAAGGTTAAAATTAGATTAAGTGACCCTTATTAGTCCCACAGTAGAGAAATTTCACCTCCGCATTTTATCCATCTGTGCAGTGAAACAGCACATACACACTATTGAGCACACACGCTAGGGGGCAGTGAGCAGACTTGCCCGGAGCAGTGGGCAGCCCTATCCACGGCGCCTGGGGAGCAGTTGGGGGTTAGGTGTCTTGCTCAAAGGGCACTTCAGTCACACAGTGTCGGCTCAGGGGATGGAACTGGCAACCTTCCGGTCACAGGGCTGGTTCCCTAACCTCCAGCCTATCACTGCTAATAAACTCACTCACACACTCACTCGTGTTTAGCATGCTAAAGATGCTCCACAAGGGGGCGTTATTCAGTGGCATTTCTGAGAGGAGCAGCTGGGGTGGTGGCAGGTGTTCATGTGCTTCCAAATCTTAAATCTACATAATGGTCCTCTCTAAAATGCTTACAGTATCACTGCTATGCACTATTTGAAAAACTCATCCTTCCTGTATAAGCAAGATGAAATTTATCTTGAAAGTTTTTTTGCAATAGTTTAGGAATCTGAACAGTTTCAAGGAATTTTTCAGTAGTATTGGAATTAGCAAATAATGAATGATACCCAATTTTATTCAGCAATAGTCCCATTTCAGCTATAGATTCAACTTGTAACTTTAACCACTAACATTTTCAGTTAGTTAGCTAGCTAGATAACTCGTTATTTGGCTGGAAACACCTACAAAATATCAGGTACATACACTGTACCTGGAGCTTCACCAAATGGGTTTCCTGAGTGGCTGAGTAGCTGCACACAAGCCTAAGACTGGTGTCCAACAAGCTCATCTAGGTGTGATGGTCAGATGTCCATTTACTTTTAGCCATATAGTGTACCCCTGTTAAATTACATTTTAACTTATTTTAAATTCAATATTTTAATTATTTTAATGTATCACTCACTTGTAACTCCCCCTCTAAAACTGATCTGGACAGGCCACTAGTGCTACTAGAGCTATCAGTAGTTTCTGGTGCTTCATAACAGTGCAGCTTTGCATCAATGACACTGTATGTCCTTCATATATATTATGTTGATTAAGGTAAAATGGTGGGGATCTGATAAAATAAGATTTTGGGCTCTATTTTGCCTTACAAAACCCTGCATGTACCTTTCTACCATGAATGGCTTTTAAAAATACATTAAAATATATAAACCCTATCACAAAACTATCATAAAATATTAATCATTTAACGTAAGATGTTTCTGTGAAGTTCTTTATCTTGACAAATGCGTCTTACCTTACTGCATGGAGCAAACCAATAGCCCACAGCTAGGAGAGGGAGTCCCAGAGCTACCACCAGCACCACCAGACACTTCACAGCGATGGGCTGCTCCCGCAGGCCTGACAGGTTCTCATACCAGATCGTCAACAGCTGCTGCTGGCAGTTAGGATGAGCCACGAACTGCAGAGATAAGAAGAGCGTATGTGTATGTGAGAGAGAGAAGAGTCAGTCTTACAGAGAATACCAGAACAGCTGCACTTGGGGACCACCATTATATTACTGTAGTGGTAATCTGCAACGACATATCACCAACAGAATGACATTAGCACAAACAGAAGTGATTTTATTAACCAATATATTGTCAGATTATTACTATGTGTATTGCAGCACATTAACGTGAATAACACCTTCAAGTGAATTTTGATCATTATGATACTATTTGATCATTTTGATATAATGAATTTTGACATAATGACGAAAAAAAAGCTGAAACATTATAAACAGTTTATGGAAATTTAAAATTGCATTATGCTCCAAAATGAGCCAAATCAGTCAATTTTTAATCTAATTTTTACTGTGTACTTTTAGTATTCTGTCCAATCACAGACATTCCTTGACGAGTGTTTCTAAGTTCAACTGAGACAAGGTTCCTGACTAAATTTCAGTATAAGCCTTGGGAGGTGCTATAATTTGATTACTGACAATGTGATTTTGATCCAGTTTGAATCTGCACTGACTGTCGATTTTACAAGTCTGCTAAGTAAAAATCCTGAAACGAATGAACTACTACAATTTCCTGAACTCAGAGCTTCCTTAGTAATACCAGTTCTGTAAAAATCGACATCATAATAATGTAGTTACAAAACTCATTTTTTTACGACCTGAAGACAAGGCCAACAGCTAAAATGGAGCTTGATTTGACCAAATTCCTTAACCCCTTAAATCCCAGGCTTATTATATACTAGGGCTTATTATTCAGCAACAACAGGGACTTCAATGCAAACTGGCTGACCTATTCTTGGATTATAGAAGTGATAAAACTTTGGGCCCGCTGGCAGGCCCTGGCCATTTTAGGTGCTTGATCCACAACTTCATGACAAAACCGCAGAAATTTGGTGTATATTCCCTCCTGTACTCTATGATTATGCATCATAATTTTGAATTGCTGCTGATGACAAGCATCACCCCACACTGAAATTAGATGTAAAGTCTCCTCCCTCGTCCAGTGTTTTTTTTTTGGCACCATATTTGCCATTTGGCTGCATAACGTGTTGTATGGAACCTGTTGCATTATGCTGTCATAAAAATGACTGTGCAATTATATTTCAAACTGGGCTGTTCGGGGAAATTAGACAGATCTTTTTCCTGTACGAATCAGCCAGTCAAATCACATACATATTACTGGGCCTCCTCCAGTAAAACTAATCCAGGCCAAATAGGGCTTTAGTTTGAAACTAACAAATGCAACTGCTGCAAATTCGTTTTACAACGGCAGTGGAGCGTGTGAGGCATGCAGCACTACATGCCATCGTTATTTAGCCTGGCAAAAGGTGAATCACCATTGTGAAACAGAAAATCCCAGGTTAGATCAAACTAAGACTGCAAGATAAATCATATTTTGTTTTGTTATTGAAATGTTTTTCATTAATAAACACACTGCTGAGGGCTGTGATGACGGAATAGATCTAATTACCTTTGGCAATGCCAAAGTGACATAATTAGATATGCAGAAATTAGCGTTAGAAGCCCAACAAGTGCTTTCTTGTGTTACAGTTCAGTGTGGAGAAGTGTGGAGAGGCAGAGGCAGCAAGATTATTAATATATAAATGAATCAAGACTGGACTGAGGAATGAACCTTGTGGGACCCCTTTAGTGCCAGGCATTAAATCAGATTTGTAGTTACCCAGTTACGTATTATTGCTTATCTGGGAGGTAGTTTTGGTCCCAGTTTATTGCATTTTTATCGTAACCAACTGTTTGTAAGCTCTTTAAAAGAAGCAAGTGGTCAACAGTATTAAAAGCTTTGGTCAGATCAATAAAAAGGGCAGCACAGGGCTTCTTTCTGTCTATGGCCATTAAAAGATCATTAAAAAAGTGTGTGTGTAGCAGAAGCAGTGCTATATTTTTTTCTAAAGCCAGATTGATGGTTAAAAAGCAACAGAAGTTTCATAAAGAAATCTTTTGAGTTGGGTATTTACCAAAGATTCTAGCTAGGCATGACCATTTTGAAATATGTCTATAATTATTCAGATCTAATGCCTCGCCTCCTTTGTGTAGGGGAACAACATGAACTGTTTTCCAGATACTGGGAATTTTACATGGTAAAATGGAAAGAATAAATATGTATGTAATGTGTTCTACAATGACCGGAGCAGCAAGATGCAGGAAATAGGGGTCCAGTCCATCCACCTTTTGTTTCTTTTTAGCAGCAGTGAGAGCATTAGCCACTAAATATGGACAGAAGGGATGGAGTGTGAAGGGACCAAGGCCATGGCTAGCGACAGAGGTTATATCTGGTTCATCCAGCTGCAGTCCCAGATCAGTGCTGTCAAATATATGACCGGCTGCATAAAAAATGTGCATTAAAAGCTTGGCAGAGCTCTTTTGGTCAGCTAGATCTCACTGCATCTGAAGTGTCCACATATCTTTTCATGGTTTTCATGGTCATTCTAGTCTATTTTGATTAGTCTGCAGGGTTGTAGCTGCAGAAACGGTGACAAGATGAGCTCTATCAGCTAGCCTACAGAGTTACAGCTTGCCTACCAATATGGCGACAGGGTGTTATTAATGATGTAATTGAATAGTATGTATAGCTGATCCTATTCCTACGACTAGTAATTACTGTAATATTTGAGCAAAGATTGCTGGTAGTCAGAAGTCATTTAGAGTTCGGAACAGAATAAAATACATAGTGGTCTAAAATCTGTGAACCAAGCATGCTGGGGTGAACCTTATCTTAGGTGTAGAAGGACAGGTGGATCCAGAAGAGGTTAAAATTGTCAATAAAAGTCAAACTAGTGGAGAGGCAGGTTTTTGGAAGCCAACTATGAACATTTAAAATACAGCTTAAAGGTCCTGCACCTCTACCCAGGCGTGGAACTGGACCAGAAATAAAAACGCCACAGTCTTTTGTGGTAGACAATAGTTATGTGAAGTCCCTTTTCAACAGCTCTGTGCTCTGAACTGTAATATCATTACAGCCCACATGTATAACTATATTCTGCCCAAAGTGGTACCTCTCTAAAATGCTGGGGAGCAGTTGTGCGATGTCCGAGACTTTGGCACCACAGACCGAACGGACGACAGATGAGTGAAGCTTTTTGTTTCTGATAATAGAATCACCCACCATTAAAGTGGTTGAAGGGGAGGCGAGGGATAAATGAGCGGCCCACTGCTTGGTGTCTTGTGGCGGTGGATAATGGGTCTATATATACAGCACTTTAGTAGGGACACTATACTATTACCAGCTAGGGCCTCCCTTTGCTCTCGAAACATCCTCAATTTTTTGTGGCATGGATTCCACAAGACATCGGAAACATTCCTTTGAGAACCTGGACCATGTTGACATGATTGCAAAATGTAATTCCTGCAGATTTTTGAGGTCAGAGTTTTCTGGTGCAAATCTCCTGTACCACCACATCTCAAAGGTGTTCTAATGGATTCAGATCTGGTCACCGTGAAGGCCAATGAAGAACACAATGAACACAATGAAGGTCACTGTCAAGTTCATGAAACCAGTTTTAGACGACTTTTGCTTTGTGACGTGGTGCACTATAATGCCGGAAGTAGGCATTAAAAATGTGCCAAGAAAACATTCTCCACACTATTACACCACCTCCACTAGCCTGGACTATTGACACAACGCAAACTGGGTCCAATGCTGTTGGCACCAAATTCTGACCCTACCATCTATGTGCCTCAGCAGAAATGGAGATTCATCAGACCAGGCTATGTATTTTCAGTCTTCACCTGTCCAGTTTGGTGAGCCTGTGCCCACTGTAGCCTCAATTTTCTGTTCTTGGCTGACAGAAGTGGAACCCAAGATATTTTCTGCTGTTGTAGCCGTCCACCTCAAGGTTCGACAAGCTCAAACAAGTCTGACCATTCTTCGTTGACCTCTCTGATTAACAAGGTGTTTCCGTCTGCAGAACAGCTGCTCACTGGATGTTTTTTTTATTGCACCATTCTGAGTAAACTCGAGATCGTGTGTGAAAATCCCAGGAGATCAGCCGTTATAGAATTAATCAGACCAGCCTGTCTGGCACCAACAATCACACCACAATCAAAATCACTTCTGTCTGCTTGTCTTTCTGGCTAGCTAGTCATCCCTGCACAATTTTCTGATTTTCCTCCTCAAGCTCACCTGATTTGAGTCATCAGTTAATTACCAGATTTGGCTGGTGTGCTAGAGCAGGGAAATCACCAAACTGTGCTGGACTCTAATTTCCCACCCCTGATATATTGCAAGTCACACAGCAATGCAATATGATATTTTATTCATATTGTGTAGCCTTGGTTCAAATCAATGAAAGACCAACATTAAAAACATTAGAAACAGTATCATGTTTTTTATGTATTTTATGGATTGTTATGTTGTCAAAACAAGGCTGAATCTGTCAACAGCCACAGAGTTTCCATCAAATTAGAGCACCAGTCTTGGCCCTGGTTCTGCACTCAGCAGGAGCCTGTCACGTTCTGTCTGCTGATGAAATCTTGCTGAGTTTACACACTCGAAAACACGCTTACAATAGAAAAGGTGAAGAGTCTAGAAGCGTGTGCATTCAACGTGTCTTTGGCTTGGTCAGCAGGCGGCGGCTGAAAGTATGTCTGGTCATTTGCATGTTAAGTGGGTACGTCAGAGAAAAAGAGTACGGTAGGACTAATCCCATTAACAGCGCTGATCTGATTCTAAGGAGATGGATTAGACTGTGGCTCTGGGGACCGGAGAAGACGGTAATGTGGTTGTGGAGAGTTCTCAGTATCTGCACTTGCAAGCTCAGAGAGTGCTTGACCCACTGCTGGTCAATGTCCTGAAGAGTGCTTGGTGTGGAGACTGACAAATGGCTCATCCGATAAACAAGTTTATTCACTCATGGTAAGAGACCAGTACAGAGCTCTGGAGTGCAGTAATGCATGTGATAAGCCAGTATTAACTGCAGAGTCAGAGAAAATAAATATAACCTCGTTAGCTTGCTAGCTGACCTATATCACTCAGCAGCTTCCGAGTGATCGTTGCCTTCAGTGTCCCCTATGAATGAGTTTTTCAGGTTGTCTATAGATCCTAATCCTAAACCAAAAACATATTAAGTCAAAAAATTCTATTCAAAAAGTCTATTCAAAATTCAAAGAGTGCCCTGCACTGGGTATTAGTGGCTGTAAAAAGTAACGGATATCGATAGGCTATGTGATAAATAACCTATAATAAACTGGATATTTTAAAATAGCCATTCGACATAAGCACATTAGCTGAATTCTGTATCAAACCACTGCATATAAAACACTGTGCTGTTCATGGTTTAATCTTTCTGTTGCTTGTATGAACCGTAGAATGTTGATAGGTGGGGCCAGGCATCAGCGGCATCTGTGAAACTGAACTAAACAAACCCTACCTAAGAACTCAGCTTTGTTTACCACAGAGCAGGGCTTCCCAACCTTGTGCAACTCGTGGCCCACAAAATCAGCCCAAACTGCTTCTGCAGCCCACAAGAAGATTCAACCAGACCAACTATTTCAAATGCAAACAAATATAATGCAATAATCAATGCAGCCTATCGAAATTCGCATGGCTGTATAGTCACGCAACATCATAAACACTGAAAGATAACAGAACATTTTATGTTTGTAGCCATTTCTCCATGATGGATGAATTCCATACGGTCAAAAAGAGAAATGTTTTACATCAACTTGCACTGAAAATATACACATGACAAGTTAGCTGTGTTGTGTTTGCCAGACCAATCAAAAAGCTGAACCTAAATATGTTTCATTTTTACAAAAAGCATAACAGTAATTGCAATTATAACCCCAATCCCAAAAAAGTCAGCATGCTGTGTAAAATGTTAATAAATATAAATAAAAACAGAATGCAATGATTTGCAAATCTCATAGACCCATATTTTATTCATAACAGAACACAGAACACACATCAGAAAGTGAGACATTTTGCCATTTTATAAAAAACATTAACTAATTTAGAACTTGATGGCAGCAATGCATCTCAAAAAAGTTGAGACGGGGCAATACAAGGTTGGAAAAGTAAATGGTATTAATAAAAAAGAGCTGGAGGAGCGATTTGCAACTAACTCACATGACTGTGTATAAAAAGATCATTTTAGAGAGGCAGATTCTCTCAGAAGTAAAGATGGGTAGAGGTTCACCAATCTGTGAAAAACTGCGCCTAAAAATTGTGGAACAATTTCAGAAAAATGTTCCTCGACGTGAAATTGCGAAGACTTTGTGATATCCCACCATCTACAGTACATAATATCATCAAAAGATTCAGAGAATATGGAGAAATCCCTGTACGCCAGGGATAAGGCTGACGGTCAGTATTGGATGCTAGTGATCTTCGGGTCCTCAGGTGGCACTGCATTAAAAAACAGCCATGATTCTGTACTGGAAATCACTGCATGGGCTCCAGAAATCATTGTCTGTGAACACAGTTTGCCATGTAATCCACAAATGCAAGTTAAAGCTGTATCATGCAAAGAAGAAGCCATAGGTCAACATGATCCAGAAACGCCGCCATCTTCTCTGGGCCAAAGCACATTTAAAATGGACTGAGGCAAAATGGAAAACTGTTTGGAAACCACGGACGCTGTGTCCTGCAGACTCAAGAGAAAAGGGATCATCTAGCTTGTTATCAGCGCACAGGTCAAAACCCTGCACCTGAAACCAACTAGCATGAGCTGGACTGGTTAGGGCCAGCTAACCATCAGTGGTAGGTTTCACCACAGCACCATTTATAATACACTATATATCCAAAAGTATCCAGACACCCATCCTCCTGCAGTGTTTAGTTCCAACATGCATTCATCATGCCTCCCTATTGACTTAACACTAATGCATCTGATCCAGCCAAAGAAGTAATTAGCAAAAATATTGTGAGAATATTAAATCATGACCTGAATGTATCATTACACCTCTCTCCTAATGGTATCTGGGCCACAGCTAAGCACGCTGTCTATGCAGAGGACTCGTGGCTCATGTACACGTGGCTCTGATTTGAGGTAGTAGGTTAATTGCGTGTTTCCGAAGGGAATAACAGGTGATAAACTCTGTCCTACATAGCGTAGCCCCCACTACTTCATCTATCAATGATTTCATATGTGTGTCTAATTATCCTAAAAGATGTGAATTCAGGTGAGAGCAGAGTAGCTATGAATAAGTACTCCAGAGTGGGACAGACTGATCGGGAAAGAAAGGGGTAAAACCTGATTTCCTTCTAGAAATAACTGTGCTGTTCTGCAGCACAGCAGATGCAGTCTAGACTGTTTGACATATGATTTTACTCCCCTTGCTGAAATATAACCGTGTACCGCAAACAACAATAACACTACTGCACTGCATAAGAGATTTCTGCTGCTATTTATTATGACATTAAATGTCTGAATCTCCCATTCTTATCAGAATCAAATCACATTATCTGGAGAAACGAATCCGTCATGCACATTCTCATCACTACACATGTGGCTTTTATGAATGCTGTAGTGTTATATCTTCTACAAAGTTTTTCCCCCAACAGTCAATAAACAGAAGGCAGTAGGACCCTGGGGAAATCGCCAGGCCACTGTGTCAGAGCTACCATGACTCAAACACTCCCCTCAGTCCCAGCTGGCAAGCGCCATTAGTTACACTTGACAGCAAATTACAGTGATGGCTAAATCTCGCGCTAGCAGGTGTTAAGTGAGTAATAAGAGAAAGCGCTAAAACGCTACAGGATATTTCATGTCTAACATTTTAGCATAATTCCACACATCTGGTATAAACTCTGCGTGATACTGTATAATACACATACATTCATACGATAAATGCAGGAGTACTGGAGAAACAGTACTTAAATAGGCCACTTAAAAGGCCATTTATGAAGTTTGTGCTTATTTATGTAATAAAACCAGCCATAATTTATTGACTGCTTTCAAAACTGATATAAATGTTTCTCTGCGTACTTTGTTAGCCCCCTTTCACCCTGTTCTTCAGGGGTCAGGAGCCCCACAGTACCGCCAGAGAGCAGGTATTGTTTTGGTGGTGAATCATTCTTAGCACTGCAGTGACACTGATGTGGTGGTGGCGTGAGTGTCGAGTGCTGGAGTTTTTAAACACTGTGTCCACTCTTTAGACAGTTCTGCCTTATTGGTCCACCTTGTAGATGTAAAGTCAGAGACGATAGCTCATCTGCTGCAGCACAGTTTGTGTTGGTCATCCTCTGGTCCTTCATCAGTGGTCACAGGACGCTGCCCACGGGACACTGTTGGCTGGACATTTTTTGGTTGGTGGACTATTCTCAGTCCAGCAGTGACACTGAAGTGTTTAAAAACTCCAGCAGCACTGCTGTGTCTGATCCACTCAGACCAGCACAACAAACACTAACACACCACCACCACGTCAGTGCTTAGAATGATCCACCATCCAAATAATAATGCTCTGCGGTGGTCCAGTGGGGGTCCTGACCATTGAAAAACAGGGGGCTAACAAAGTATGCAGTGAAACAGAGGGACGACAGTCTGTAATTGTGGAACTACAAAGTGCACCTATATGCAAACGGACTTGATAAAACAGAAGATAGACAGTGAGTATAGAAACGAGAGGTTCCTAATAAAGTGGCCCCTCAGGGTGTGTGTGTGTGTGTGTGTATTTCTGTATTTATTTATGTATGTCTTGGTTTTCATGACATCACGAAAATGTTATGCTGTATATATTTAATATTTTTACTTTTGCAGCTTTGTTTACATATATAGACTGTATAGACTGAGGGGTGAACAATACATAGCTGATATATGAGCTTCCTCAGCTTGCTCAACAGTTAATGTTATACTTGTTGTGTCCATTAAAACAGAAGAGTGAATAAAGAAAACAACCTTTGCTTTTACCATAGCTTTCCTCCACCTGCGTAACATCGCTAAATTAAGAAATGCACTGTCGCTACAGGATGCAGAAACGTTAGTTCACACCTTTATCATGTCCAGGTTAGATTACTGTAACGCTCTGCTTTCTGGCTGTTCCAGCCAAAACCTTAACAAGCTTCAGTTAGTCCAGAACGCTGCAGCCAGAGTTCTCACCAAAACCAGGAAATTCGACCACATTAGCCCAATTTTGTGTACCTTACATTGGTTGCCAGTTAAATTCCGCATTGAGTACAAAATTCTTCTACTGACATTTAAAGCTTTGAATGGCCTTGATCCTCAGTACCTCAGTGACCTTATTTCCTATTATCAACCGACACGCCCACTTAGATCACAAGGTGCGGGCTCATTATTAGTACCCAGAATAAATAAAGTTACGTCAGGGGGAAGAGCCTTTTCATACAAAGCCCCCCAGCTTTGGAATAACCTACCAGTCTGTGTTCGGGACTCAGACACAGCCTCTATCTTTAAGTCTAGGCTAAAAACGTACCTGTTTAGTCGAGCTTTTGGTTAATTTGTTTTTCTAACTATGTCCCTCTCATCCCCCCTCCCCTCCCCCTCTACTTCCCCCTCCCCCTCCCCCTGTCTTTCCCTGAGCTGAGCGGCTGCCTGTCCTAAGAGGGTCTGACCAGAGATGCGGCCGGTGCACTGCACAGTGGTGTTAAACTGTATCCACTATACTGTTTTGTGTCTGTCCTCTTATCCGGTGTCGACCAGAGGAGGATGGGTTCCCCTTTTGAGTCTGGTTCCTCTCAAGGTTTCTTCCTCCTTTTGAGGGAGTTTTTCCTTGCCACTGTCGCCAAGGCTTGCTCACTGGGGGCGTGGACCTGGGTTCTCTGTAAAGCTGCTTTGTGACAACATCTGTTGTAAAAGGCGCTATATAAATAAATTTGACTTGACTTGACTTTTATACCAACTCCTTGTAGGGACATGCTATGAATGTCAAACAGCAAAAAGCAGGTTTTCAATTTGGCTATCAATTTAAAACACGCAATGTGCTCTTTGCTTTCCAATGAGTGCCAGTGAACGCTGCAGTACCTCTTATTTCCACTAGTTGTCAGTAATTGTTCAGCATAAATGCTGCATCAATTTTGTGCCTACACACAATTCATATATACAACTCCTGGTCCAGGTCAGAGTACTTTGAAGGCTTAAATGAAAATGTAAGGACTAAAAAATATGTTTTGAAAATGCTGACATCACACTTAACATGTTCATGGCTGTGCATGATCTTTTCATTTATTGAGCGTGCAGAGCTGTCTGCATTGCAACAGACGACTGAGCTGTTTCTGTCTGCTCAGCAGTTTATCAGTCGATAACGTTTGTAATTGAATTTGGCTTTTTATTAAACTGCACTGCGCACGCGTCTGAAAGTACTGCATGCAGTTCTTTTAAATGTGGCATCACCTCAACTGCAGATATTAAAAATACCCCAATGATTCTAAAGATATGTGACTTGATCATTAACCAAAGTCAGATTTGGAAAAAACAAACTCCATGATTCAAATGTTGTGAAAAGCTAAAAAAACTAAGCTTTTCTATCTGACCAGGACTGACTGGAGCTTTCAGAGGTGGTGTAGCCATACCAACGTAAACAACCTCACGGCAAGCGGTATGTTTGCTTTCGCTTTTTGATCGTTTATGCTGCTGTTGTCAGAAGAAAACCTTGTATCTCCAAAAAGGAAAAAAAGTCAAGTCAAGTCATTTTGAAATTTCTTTTGGTCCATTCATCATGAAATTTACACACAGTGTAAAGGGTAACAGGTATTTTCAAATTATGTCAAAAACTGAAGAACGATAAAAATAGAGGTTTTCGATAAAAATAGAGGTTTTCTTCCAACAGCAGCAATATTCTGTCAGAAACTGGACTTTGAATCTGAGTTACATCAGTATCACAGAGGTCTGATGTCCTGTGAGTCACAGGCTACTGTGTTTGCAACACGTTGTTGTCATTTTCCAAAAAATCTGCTGGTGTGGATTTTTTTTTTTAAAACGTTGTAAATTTCCGGATATGTGTGGACAGGACTTGAGGTTTTAAACTATCATCAGGACATTACGAGCTCTGATATGGTGAAACGCAAGCACAAAGTTGATAATTATCAGTGCGTTATTGGTCATATTTTTGCTGATTATTACTAAAAATGCGAGTCGTCAATATCGGTCAATGTTATCGGCCAATCAATATATCGGATGGGCCCAAACACATAGTGATACACACTGTATTCTTATCAGATTATCTCCCTACTGTAGTTCATGGAAAGCCTCTTCTTTTATGATCTTATGTGTGTAATAATTGGTAGGGAATTTCTGATAACTTCTGCTTTCTGTGTGTGTGTGTGTGTGTGTGTGTGTGTGTGTGTGTGTGTGTGTAAGCAAGGGGGGGGGGTCTGTGGTTCCAGTCCATGTGTTATCCAGCCGGGTGTGAAGAGAAGTGGTTGTGCTTTGGCTCTCTGCTGATGAGTAAGGCTCCTCTGGGGAGAAGCAAACCAGCAAACAGCTTTCTCAAACACTACCGCAAAGACTGTTGCAGCATTTTAGGGTTTTCTACAAACAAACTCAAAACACTTCATATAAACAATCCACCTTAACAAACCTCTGACTGTGGCTTTAGTTATTACACACGAAGAAAAAACTCCTTTGTGAAAGGTCATAAAGCGGGTCTACCAGGTGTCTTCTCCTGATTAATCTGGACACATTCTCATCACTCAGCCTTAATAGTGTAACAGCATTAGTGTAAAAATGCATCACTGCATCATGAGGCATCGATATGAAGGTGCCAGTTCAAATGTTTGAAATGTTGGAGAGATTGTAATTGATTAATTATATATAATCTGAGTTTATGCTCTTTTTCTGGCTAAAATAAAATCTGAGAGAACAAGAGAGAGAGAATGAGAGAGAGAAGGAGAGAGAGAGAGAGAGAAAGAATAAAAAAAAGACAAAAGTACTATTTGGATGTGATTAGTTTTACATGGTGATGTAATGTGATTTTACCTGTAAATATTACTGTCTGTAATGTTTATGATTTTCCCTATTTGTTTAATTATGCTCATTAACATTAATAATAAAAAAGTATTAACAGTTAAACAGTTATTGTGTATTAAACTGTGTTCTCTGTAGGGGATGTGTCACATACATATAAACATTATCAATCCCTTGTTCTGTATCAACTCTGCAACATTGTAAATGAGTATCACCCTCATGTTCTCCAAAATTAAATAAAGGTTGTTTTCTATTCTGACTCTGCTGTTGTGTTGGTAGTATCCTTTGCGAGTGAAATGTACCTCAGAAAAGGTTTCAAAAGCAATTCGAGCAGTTGGAAGCGTTCAAAAGGGGTCACATTGTAGGGCTGTAGAACGTTACAACGACTGCCCTTAACACCACGTCAGCGTTGCCAAAGACTGCAATGGTGTCGTGCCAGACTGTCATGGAATGACTCTGAATGGCAGCAGGTCATCAGTGATGAGTCCCGCTTTTGTCTCGGTGGAGACGACCAACGAATCCGTGTGTGGAGGAACGGTGGTCAGCGCCAAGATGAACAGTTTGTTGTCACGCGTCACACGTCCAGAAGGCCTGGCGTCGTGGTGTGCAATTTAGTATGATGCCAGATCACCTTTGGTCTTCATTACAGGCCCTTTACAACCCAATGTTATGTTAATGAGGCCCTGCAATCAGTGGCCCTACCTTTTCTGAACACACACTCCGGTGCGCTATTCTAATAGGACAACCCTCGTCCGCAGACTGCTGAGGTCTCAAGAGTTTGCCACAGATATTATATGTATATACTACATGTATATACTATGTGGCCTCCACCCCTACCGCAAAATCTGCAGGAACTGCGTGAGAATATTCAAGCTGCATGGGATGGATTATCACAGGACACCATTAGGAACCTCTACAACTCCATGCCGTGACGTCTGGCATGTTGCGGTAGCAAACATGGCGGCCCAACACCAAACTGAGAGACACTACTTCTGTATGTGTAGCTCAGTAAATATTGCACATAACAGTCTAAATTCTTAATCATTTATTGTTCCTGGTAACCTTTATTTTCCTTCCCGAACAGCATTGCAATCCAACACTTCCTTCTGGGTGCAGCTATTTTTTGGACGATGAGAGTGTATATGTAACACGTTCCCTACAGAGAATACAGTTGAATAGTGGTGCGGTCAGAGATTTACACTCCGACTGTTCACACTTCTTTCTTTATGACTGCAAACACACTGCCAACAACTGCTAAATCTCAAAAGTGTAGCGGGATGATTTCTTTACTCGAACAGGAAGCTCCCAGTGGACACCACCCCCCCACCCCGGGGCATTCCTTCTACAAATCTCATTCTGAAATTGCACTGTGGCTCATTGCACTTAGCTGCTGAAGCTGTTAGCTTGATTGACCCCCTCCTCCAGCCTCTCCCTGTGCGAGTGTTTGTGTGAATGGGTGGTCAGTTGCAGGTGTGGTTGTATGGGTCTGTGTAAGACAACATCTGTCCAGTTGTTATAAATAAAAACAAATAACAGATTAGCAGATTAGCTGCATCTGCTTGACATACATGTAAGACCAACATGATACACAGTGAACTGAGGGGTATCTTGTATTCTTTGATCTGAAAAAAGGCATTTACAGACGTTCCCACAAATATACAGCACAATGGATGTATCTGCTGGCATAGGGGAGGGGGCCACAGTCATGCACTGTTCAGCAGACAGCAGTAGGAGGCCCCAAAGTAGGGGGAGTGTGAATACAGTGAAAGAGACTGCATCTGCAGCTAGCTTTATGGTTATTATGGTTATTATTGTGAGAGGATACAGACAGAAAATGTAAGAAGAAAGTAATATTCTGCATACTGGTGGGGGGTGTAGCTGAGATGCAGAAAACAATCATCATATAACTGTTAATTACAGTTTAAAACTCCCAACAAGGCAAAACAGGTTGTCATTCAGTTACTGACAAAAATAAAGCAGCTAAACCTGCCCTGGAATCATTTTTTTAACACTTCTTTACTGTACTAAGTTTGTTGACTTATGCCATAACAGTTCCTTTTTGTTCTTAATTATCATATTTATTATCATATTTCATCAATACTGGTCTATTTTGCTAAAATATTTACTAAAAACTTTAGTGACACAGTGGAAAGCTGAATACTGAATATGTCTGATGTTCCTATTTTTTTCTTTGTGTTTTAATACCGACATAAAGAGCATGAGATATGATAGGTGTAACTGTAGGCTGTATGTTTGCTGGATGTAGACCAAATCTGGATAGTTTAACGTAAAGCAACATGAAAGAGATAAGCCACTTGTGACCGCGCGTTACAGTGATTTTCTCACGGTTAAGGCACAGTGCAAAGCGGAATAAAATCACTAACACACAGCCTCAAATGGATTACTGCTTTTGTGAAACAGCTTATGTTCAGCAAATAATTTAACAATACCAATTACAATAAAAACATTCTGCCAAGCAGTGTAATTTAATAACTTTACTAACTTAACTGTGTATTAATCAGTTCATTATTTAATCTTATTGTAGAAAATCTGTGGATGTAGCCGTGGACATGTGGGAGGCGTGGCCATGCGGAGCGCTGAGCACTGAGTACCACGCGTACCACGATGGCAGCGGTGAGAGACTTTATTCCTGTAAATAAGTTAGTGACGTTTAAGACGTGTAGCAATGTTGTGTGTGCTGGGCTGTGGGGACATTAGGTGGGTCTGCTTTTCTACCATGGACTAAAGTTGTACGGCTGCTGGTGACTTGCCTGCTTCCCTACTGTATCCGTCAGTGCTGAGCGGCAGGTCTCCCTGCTGTATGTAAATAAAAGAGCACTCATTCAAAGTACTGTTTCTTGTGGCTTCTTCTTCTACACCAGGGCCTGAAATACATTTTTCAAAATTCCCCCTTAAATGTTTAACATCGGGGGGATTACTAATTGTGAGCTTAACTACAGGTCTCACCTTGTCCCATTCTTTTTGAAAGCTTTTTAAAAGAAGGGCACTCTTTCATGACTTTAACCAGATGACCAAATTTTGAATTGGCCAATTCGTTTTCTGCAATAAAGTAGCCATTTTTGAGAACCCCTTTGTTTCCTCATCACACTGCAACTGCGCACCTTCAATAGCTTTAGCCATCACATTCTTCGCCGAATCTGCCTCACACTTTCTTTTCAAGGCTGCAGTATTAGAAACTCCATCTGAGTGGCGCCTTAAAGTTGACGTTTTGTAACATCGGCTGGTAAAATAGCATAGGCTTAGGAAGTTTGGGCTGCCTCCTCACATCTTCACCAACTTCTACAGATGCACCACAGAGAGCATCCTCACGGGCTGCATCACTGTCTGGGATGACAGCTGCACCGCCTGCGACCGCAAGGCCCTTAAGGGAGTGGTGAGGCTGGCAGAATGCATCATAGGCAACAAACTACCAGCCTTATAGGACATCTATCAGTCCTGATGCCTGAGGAAGATCATAAAGATCCGGTCAGACAGCAGTCACCCAGCACACAGCCTGTTCACCATTCTGCCATCAGAATTCCCTGCACTGAAATTCAGGCCCTGTACACCAACACAATAATTTGACTGTGCTCTCTCTCTCTGACTGACCATGACTGTGTCTTATGTGTTTGTACTGTATAGTGACCTGTAATGCATACTGTTAGTCTTAAGAAGTGCACAGTAGCTGTGTATAAAACTATATACAGCTGAGAAAAGCACATGATGTATAGCAGAGGATGCTGAGCTGAGAGCAACACAGTGGGGTTATTAAAGAGACTTCAGATACTCGCCTTCTTGACTTCATATTTGATGGCCAGCTTGACTCTGCTGAGCAGCGTGCGGTGATGCTGGCCTTCCTCCAGCTCGGCCGATATATCTCCATTCAGAATGGCCTCCACCTCCTCTGTGTCCCTACACAGGTCCAACACGCCCACCACAAAATCCTTACACTGCATAGACAACTTCCTGTAGTCATTCTGGAGAGAGAGAGAGAGAGAGAGAGAGAGAGAGAGAGAGAGAGAGAGAGAGAGAGAGATAGACAGTACTAAGTAACAGTAACAGTAGGCTCTCAGAGTAAACAGTGTTCTGTATCCAGTGAAAACAGTGTGGTTATTAAAGGACACTATTTGTTGGGAGATGGTAATGAGGGGTTACTCAGGGTCTGAATCAGCTGGCTCAGGGCCCAGTCTTCACAACAAAGTAAAGCAGAAGTAGCAGAAGACCCAGAGGAAACCCTGCACTCCCTCCTGTGATTGACAGTCCCTGTTAGCACTGACTGAGCAGTCTCTCTGTTCCTGTCCTCCAGAGCCTGTCGGAACCTGCTCTCCTCCAGGACTGAACGCCCGCACTTACAAATTCAATTAAACATTACACGAAAAAAACGAGTCCTCGAGAGCGGTTCTCCTTTGAAGGCTTTTGAAATGAGTGGTGGGGAAGCGCATTCTTACCTCATCAAAAACAGCCTGAGTCAGTCCAAACGACCGGTTAAACAGTAATTATACAGTGAGAGAGTGAGATAACGCTATCTGCGGAGAGGAGTGGGGGAGCTCTAATTAAATGTCTTATCCGTCCCGGGGAAACACCACAGAACAAATCTGTGTGCGTAAGCATAGAGAGCTGAAATTACAGTTTAACATTACCACATTTTCTATTAGCAATATTCAGAAGATCATTTTCTCTGTAACAAAAACATTCACAGAAACTTGGCTGGGATTAAACACACAATTTCAGGTTCTCTTTTCAGCGTAGGCATCCAAATGTTCTTGCACGGAACACAAGGCTGAGAAAATAAAGATTACAACAAGAAAACCAATGATTTTATGGAGGAACATTTAGGGCCTAATTCACTTAATCTATATCTGATTTAATTTGCAACATCTGTAGCATATAGATGATTTTCATAGACAATCATATTCAGTATGTTTACCAGTGTTTAAAAAAGAACAGACGAACTGTTGACTCAAAACACACTTATAATAGGAGCCAGTGAGCAGTAGTGTCAGTTGCTTAGTTTTTGAGTCAACGGGTCCTTTAAGTCCAAAAACTATTGTCTGTGCTAACTGACATGTCAGATAAAGATTAGGCTGAAAAATAATGGAACATTCCTTTCAGTTTGGAATAGAAATCTATCCTATTCATGGTCTCAATTACACTGGAGGGCTGTATCTGATTACAGACGTTAAAAAATTGGTTTGGCAAAAAACCTAATTTACACAATTTTTCCTTTGCCAAAACATGTTGGGGTGGTCTGATGGGTACTTGGTTTGCTGTGATGTAATATTTAAAGTGAGAGTGCTGGTTTAGAAAAGCACATTGTAGCAATAATTCTAGGCTGGACAACCTGTTTATTCAGGACTTTAGTCCCGAAGATGCAGCCCTAACAGCACCAGCGGTGAGAAATAAAATATTGGAAATCCCATGACGTAAATAAACTTTGTGTATTTGTCGTTACTTTACGCTGGGACTGACTTCTTTGGCACTGACAATATAACATGCTATTAACACTATTTAGAATGCATTATGTTAACAATTCAAAATGTATAATAAACATAGCTATAATTCAGTGTAATTCAGTATAACTCATGTTAAATAAAATTTATATGCATGTTTATAATGCCTTATGAAGGCATTATAACATGTTACGAATGTGTTTATAGATATTTAAAAACATGACATTCATAGTGTTACCATAGTGTTACCCTTCTCTCAAACCACATCTAGGTGTTCATTAAAGGGGCAGTGTGTAAGATTTAGGGGAATCTATTAGCAGAAATGGAACACAGTATACAAAACCATGTTTTCATTAGTGTATAATCAGTTATGACTACGAATCGTTGTGTTTTTGTTAGCTTAGAACGAGCCCTTCATATCTACATATAGAGGCCACCATGTTTCACTGCCATGTTTCTACAGCAGCCCAAAACAGACAAACCAAACACCAGCTCTAGAGACTGCCTTTCACGTTTTTATGTTGAAGCAGCAGCTTGAATTTGGTGGTGCAACAGTACCGGAAGATGTAGAAAGAGGAAGAATCAGTGATTGCTGTTGGTGCTGGTTAGCCATTTTCTGTTGTGAGAAGTGTGAGGACCCAAATTTTTACAAATAGAGGATCATATTTATTATTATTTAGCACAAGAAAAAGCAAGGGAGGCTGAATCCTCGTCGTCAAAGAAACGAAAACATGGCTCCCGAGTGGTGCAACCGTCTAAGCGTTGGCCCTGTCATCAGGAGATCGCGAGTTCGATCCCTGGTGATGCTACAGCCATCCGTAGCCGGGAGTCCAAGAGAGCACAATTGGCCTCGCTCTCTCTGGGTGGGTAGGATGGCCCCTCCTTCTCCCCCCATCACTCAGCGCGATGCTAGTCAGCACAGGCGTCTGTTAGCTGACGTAACAGATCTGGCGGTTGGCGCTTTCCTCCGAGCGCGTTCAGCTGTCCAATGACGTTGCGTGAGCGGCAGTTCGAAAAGAAGCGGTGGCTGGCTTCACAGGTCTCGGAGGAAGCCTGTGTTAGCCTTCACCCTCCTAGCGTTGATAGCATCGTGTGATTGGGGGAGTCCTAACTAGCGGGTGAAATTGGAGACGACTGAATTGGGGAGAAAAATCGGGTAAAAATTAAAAAAAAAAAGAAACGAAAACATGACGGCCACTGGATGTTCTACCACATGCTTGGAAAGGGAGGGGTGAGGGAGAGGTATTCACTTGGTTGCAATCTGCAGCATCACTGCTAGCTACCACTAAATCTTAGAAGTTGCACCTTTAAGGACTTCTTGACATGGTTGGGGAACACAGTATGACTTAAAATGAACAAAACCACCGTATAGCTGAACGCTGCAGACAGCCACTTTAGACCACAGGGCGTCCTGCCAAATTCTGAACCCCCCCTGCAGCATTTGGATGCTAGATTAGATTTGCAAATTCTGCTGTTTCAATTTTCAAACATATTGAGTTAAAAAAAATCAGATTATCAGTTTCCTATAAACAGAAATAACAGAAACTGTGAATGTAACCTGTAGCATCCATATGCCTGGTGTGCATGTGAAGAGGAGCTGAATTTCAACACCACTGTTCTACGTCAAACTGTGCTCTAAACCACATCAAGTCTGTGTGACCTCAATGAACACCAGGATGTGGTTTGAGAGGGTTAAGAGAATTTTTATATATTTATAGGAAAGATTTGGGTGACTACTGACTTCTAGTGTTTGTTAGCCTTGTAACTCCAGCGCTAAACTAAAGAAGCAAAATTTAGGCCCAATCCCATTTCTTATTTTTACCCCTACCCCTTGTTTTCGAGTGTCACATTGACTCGGTTCCAAGGGGCAGTGGTTAAAATCTTACCCTACAAAATGGTACAACAATGAAAAAAATAAAAAATAAAAAACAAAAAACATCACTTCATTAACAGGCTACTAGCGCTGCTCTGTAGGCGACCTTGCCAGTCTGCAGTGATAGCAGAGGAGGGTAAAGTTCAGCTCCTCACTGCTGGGCTTTCGTTACATTTAGAGCATCATATGCCTTCAAAGAGGGGGACACGACAATTATTTATTATCGTCCACCCTTAATTATTCAGTGATATGAAGCTGAAGTCAGCTATTTGCTAGCATCTTGTTCGAATTTGGGGTTTGGGGGGGTCAGAACGTAACTGTTGCTCCATTTAAGGTGGAACAGGAAATTTAGGTAGCTACCGAGACATCAGCAAACTACTAGCGATTTTTTTATGCTTGTTACAAAGAAAAGGACCATAATACACCGAAACGACATTAAACTTTAAAAGATAATACAATGGTCATAATTTTTTAGTAGTGGACCTTAGACACCAAACATGTCTTGCCTGATCAAGTGCAACTGGTGTAAGAGGAAATTTGTGTCAATGGATTTTTTGTTTCCCTTTAAGATATGTACCCCCTTAATTAACCTCTTGGCAATTTGGAAAGAAACTATGAAACTATTCTAGAATAGAATAAACATCTTCCACAGAACTCCAACCCTGTGATCCTACTACACATTCAAAAAAGAAAAGCTTCAGTTAGTGAGGAACAAAAAAAAAAAACTTTGTTTATTCATGTAGCCCCCTTTTTTTTTCAAAAAGAAAAACAAAGTGTAATGGCCTTGATATACTAAGTGGATCAATGACCTACAGCAAACAGTTCAGCACTACAAGCACAATACGCCATAAAGATTAATGGAAATAATTTGCATAATGAAGATGAATGGCAAGAATTATATGAATCTGATGTTATTCATGCTTACAGTAGTACAGCGCCAATCAGGGACAAGCCATTCAGCAGAAGTCATGGACTGTTTCGGTGAGTGCTAAACGCTTCTTATAACATTTGTTCAGTATAAGTATCTTTTTTTGTATTTTCTTTAAAATAGTTCTTTAAAGAACTATCTTTTTAAAGATTTTTTAGGAGACTAAAGGAACTCCACACTGCCTGAATTCAGCTACTGTGTTAAAGTAACATTTTCCCCACATCTTTCAAACAATATTTCCACTTTGCTGACTTGTTGAATTATTGAAGTCATTGACTCTACATGAAAGTGGCTGAAGTACTTTCTGAAAGGGTGTTTTTATCAGGTTACATGGAGAGGATCCACTTCCGCTGCATACAGACATTTCATCGGTGTCCCACAAGGCTCAGTGCTGGGTCCTCTTCTATTTTCCTCTTTACACTTGTTCTCCTGGAGATGCAATACTCTCTCACGGCTTCTCCTACCACTGCTATGCTAATGATATCTTCTGATCTTGAGGTTTCCAGTCGCATCTCATCATGTCTAGCTGACATCTCTTTATAGATGACAGCCCACCACCTGAAACTGAATCCCAGCAAGAACGTAGCCTTGGAGTAATTCTGGATGACCAGTTGCTGTTCTCTGCCTCCGTCATGCAGGTTTTTCCTCTACAACATCTGAAGAGTTTGACCCTTTCTCTCTAGGGAGGCAGGTACTTGTTCATCTCAAGGCTTGATTACTGCAACTCTGTATAGGCTGTTTTTCCTATGCGGGTCATCAGGCAGCAACTGTATCGCAGCTTGTCTTAAATCTTCCCAAGTTCACTCCACTGTTGCATCCCATTTCCTGGCTTAATCAGATTTAAACCCTGATGCTTGACTACAAAGCGGATGTGCTACTCTCCACCTGATGACAATGGTCAAAACTTGATCTGTACCTTGTGCGTTGCAAGCTTCAAGTATGGCTCGGTTTGAAATGCCATCCTTCAAGACACATGAAAGACAAGCACGAGGATGTCTCGGCGCTGGCACCTGGTGGAATAAACTTCCAGAGTCCCTCGCTGTCTTCAAACGTTGAGTGAAGCTTCTTTGTGAAGCATTCAAATATATTTAATACAGCCTTTATTGAAATGATTCTTGCACAGTATATTAGTTCAAAGTTAATTTAGGATGTAAACTATTTGTAGTCACTCTGGATAAGATGTTGTAAATGTAAATGTAAATAAATGTGATCAACCTTTTCTTACATAGCCTTCATAGCCTTCACAACTGTTTCTAAATCCAATAAAGGTGCATGCAGGTAAATTCTTCTTCCAGACCTGATCAGATACCAGAGTAATCTTCCAGGATGCGCTGTCACTGAGCACATGATGAGCTGAACTTTATTGCTCTCAGCAAGGGTCATATCACCTTCTCTGATCAACAACAGCATGAGAAAACCAACATCACTGTCCATTTGTCAGAAGATACCTCTAGAGTATCGACAGTGTGGGGTAGCAATGGTGTTTCAGTGTATCCCAGGAAAATAACTGATGAACTTTGTCTATTGCTGCTGCCATAACAAACACACACAAAAAAAATCACAAACAGTAATTTTGTAAGACAAGCAAAAGAACATGAATTCAATGTAATGTATGTTGATGTGCCAAGATTTTAAGTTAATCTGGACCATTTCTATTGATCCATTCACTGTGAAATGTTCAAGCAATAAGAAGAGCAGCTGGTGTTTTCAAATGGTGTAAAAAAAAATAACAATAAAATAAATGGAGCTTTAAGGTTTTGATATTACAGCAACAAAATGCTGACTTAGAAAAAGCAAACAAAGACTCACTAACCAAAGAACACTTTATATGCTTCCAGGATTCATCTGCACGCACCCATCAGGAGACACTTTGCTATTCATCTACTGAATAAGACTGCATGGAGCAGTCAGTGCTCGTTCTAAATCAGCGCCTTTACTGCAATATGCTGTATCCATATGGGTCCCGGCTGAATATTTATGTGAGAACCTGCATGTTGCATTGTAAAGTAAGAACAAAGAGAATGATCTTTGAACAGAAATGTAACTGCCCTTGTTTCTGTCCAGACAAGAGCTGAGCAGAGCTTACAAGGTGAATTATTAAAGCACTTCCTGCTTGTTCTACTGTCCTAATCTCGGTATGCTCAGCATTATTAGACGTCCACACCTGGCAGGCTGAGAATGAGCAAACATGGTGTTACGACTGCACTATATAATGTTAATTAATCATTACCGCAATACAGGATCTTGCAAAACTAATAATAACAATAATAAATGTGTGCAATATGCAAATGAGCCTGTAACCAATAACGGAATGTTTTGTTGTGTGCTGTAAGAATCCTGAAGTATCACAGATGTCATTTGTGTTAAAAAAATAATTACGCTGATCTTTAACTGTGTAACATCAAAAAGGTTCATTGATGTGTTTTGAATATACTAAAAGGCAAATTACAATTACAAAATGTAGCAATACAGTTAGTGCTGCACCAAAATGTCGAAAACTACATATTCTGACAAAAAAACAAAACAAAACGAAAACAAAAATGAAACAGATCTGCAAAGTGTCAAAATCTAGGGCTGTAAAAATCATTTTAAATGGTAATGAAAATGAAAAAAAATAGTGATTAAAAAACCCTTTTATTTCCTTCCCTCTCCTGTGCTGGGCAGTGCAGACTGAACAGCAGCAGATTAACAGTGAAGATGTCAGTCATGTGGAACTACTCAAGGTTTCTATGAGGGACACTAGACAAGCAATTTATAATCTCATTTTTACAGCGTGCAAAAACTTCTCCACAGCACAACAACAGCACCAGAAAGGAAAGTCCCTGCAAGTGCACTAATGTCATCTGTATCATCAGCTTTGAAATGACAAAAAATAAGCAAAAACTACACGGCCAAATACGCAAAGTATACAACGGGGCTTCAGGGCCACTGTTAAAAGATAAAATAATAGTCGTAATATTTCAAGAACAAAGTTGCATTTTTTGGAATAAAATCCTAACATTTTGAGAATAAAGTCGTAAAGTTACAAGAAAAACTTGCGATATTTGGAGGATAACATGGGCTAATGGTAGGGGCTGCCATAACACGTTAGGGCCTCAGTTGCTGTACCGGTGAGGATGAAGATGCCGAGCGCGCTGAAGTTCCGCTCCTTCAGGATTGATCATTTTATCATTCTCTTTGTCTTCGGTGAAACTACACACCCTCTTCAACTGGCACAGAGATGTAACCACCGACAGGCTTGTAGGCAAACACTGCTTGAGTTCTCCTTCAACAAAACAGACAGCTTCCTCCGAGTCCGTCTGGTTCTTTATACTGAATAATCACAGTTTCCTAGTTTATTACTATTTTTTTTAACAGTGGCCCTAAAACACAGTCGTAAAAGTATAACTCAAAAAAATGGAATTTATTACTTTGAATGTCCAACCGTTCCCTCAGATTGAGGGCACTGAATTCCGTGGCACATACTGTGGCATATGTACTGTAATAATTTTAGTCAATTTATTTAATAAAAGCTGTTTTTATTTATTGTCTGTTTCATTTTGATGCATCACTATTTATAATATGTCATTTTGTCCATTTCATGCCCTCCTACAGTTCAGAATATTGATCTACTGCCTTATTTCCCCTCTAAACACATTCTTTCTGTGTCTACAGTGATATTTAGCTGCACTTGGGAATAATTCCTTTGAGTAAACTTTAAAACATGGCAATGTACCTTCTTCCTCACTACTGTTCAGCTCAATATCATGCTGAAATACACTGTGTTAAGTGAATTATGTTAAGTAGTTAAACATATTTACCAGAGAGATGCAATTGTGCTGCATGGTGTCTTTTTTATGCCTCTTTTTATCCTGTCGCCAGCAAGGACCCACCAAAAACAACACAAAAACACAAACACAATGATGAGCAGGGGTTAAATGAACATATATAAATGAATTATGAATTAAATTCAAGGTTTATGAACAGTAAAGAGATATGTAAAAGAAGAATGTGTGAGGATGCTGTATTTGTAGTGTTAGTGTTAGTCGTGAGCTGCAGCTACAGGTAAGAGGAAAGAGTCTCTCCTATCATGCTCTACATTAGAAAACCCACACCACATTGTCCTAGTTCATCAATTTCTCACTGGGAGCTCTTGATTTATATGAAAGTTGATTTATGGGTGTCTCTAGACAATCTGCTATCTTTAGCAATGGCAATGAATCTACAGTAGGCATTTCACATAAGACAGGAATTCTCAAAATTCCTCAAAGCCACGCTGTATTTTCATGTATGAGTATGAACACCACAATGTTATGCCTTTAAGTAAAGACAATGTGAAAAACATGCTGCAATTGCAGATAGACAGACAGACAGACAGACAGACAGACAGATAGATAGATAGATAGATAGACAGACAGATAGATCTGCACTGGAGCCTCAAGGCTAATGGTATCAAGTATTGGAGCCTTATATCTAACTTAATACCTCTGTGCAAACTGCTTGTCTCAAACATAGCAGAGTTTTCTTGTTAAGTACTCTTAAATAAACTTGCAAGTGTGGTTTCTAACACTGTACAATATCCATAAAAAAGGCCTAAAAACGTGTAGCTAAGAACATGGCTAAAAACAGCAGTAGTAGTCATACTGAAGTCTGAATTTTGTCAGACTTTGGATCATTTTTATAGCTAACCTGTACTCCATACAGTGACAGAAACCACATACACGTTTTTGTATTAAGCCTCTATTACCTTCTAGCCTATATCAGTCTCGAAGCTCCAGTGCAGCATGTCTTGGCCAAAGATGAAGAGGAAATTATGAACGTTTGATTTTTCACCAAACTATTAAAGCTATTGATAAAATATTGTGAGGTAACCATCCTACCTTAAACTCCTTCTCAATGTTGGCTAGCTTGGCCAGTTCATTGCTGAGCTCCAGGGCGGTGAGCACGGGGTCTTCACTAGAGAGCGAGAGGTAAGCGGGGCTGGCCAGGCCGCGGTAAGCGTTGATCCTGGAGCGGGAGTGGCTGAAGGAGTCTTTCCTCTGTTTCTCCGTGCAGTCGGCGCACTTGCAGAAGTAGTCGTGCGGCCGCTCGATGCGCGCACCCTTCATCAGCAGCATGTGCACCACCTCGTATTTCTGGCAGTGGGCGGCAAGGATGATAGGTGTGATGTCGGGCGAGAAGCGCGTTCCGTCCTCGTCGTACGAGTAGAAGTCGTCGTCCTGCAGCTCACAGGGGCTGCGGGTGAGGCGCTCTCCACCGGCCAGCGACGGGTGGCCCAGCAGGGCCTCTACGATGCGTATGTAGCCCTTGGAGATGGCCAGAAGAAGGGCGTCGCCCACTCGCGCCAGGTTTTCTCGCCGCAGGAGCAGCTCAGTCACCTCCAGGTGCTCGTTCCCCACTGCGAGCTGCAGGCCGTTCTGGCCCATATAGTCCACACAATTCACATTGAGTGTGTGCGACTCCTCCAGCATCTTGCGCACCACCGGAATGTTGCCGTACTCTGCAGCATCCAGAAAGCGTTCCTCCTCGGCCGTCAGGCTGCTCCCGCGTGCGTTGAACATGAACGCCGGTCCGCGGACAGCCTGCCTGCGACCTTTCTCTCGCTGCAGGGTCATTCTTCGGCCCGGGAAGGTGTCTATGGCCTTCCTGGAAGCAGAAAAAGAAAAATTAATAAATCCCAAACTGCAAACATAAGGTTTCCATCGTACCTAATAGCTTAAAATAGTTAGTGAACAACAAGTCTTAGGATTTAGTAAGTGATTAATAAGCCTGCAGTTCAAAGTATTAAATCACACCTTAACAGTAAAGGTTTGTCCACTTCCAGAAGCCACACTAACAGCAAGCACTTCAGGTAGATATGCGGCACATCAGACCCTCCAAGCTCACCCATGTGGAAACTGCTCTCTATTGACTTGGCTGCCTTTGCTGAATATGATATTACACATTGACACCAGCCCAACAGGTAGCCACCCCTGAGCAGGATATTTGGTTTGGGTTATTAACTCACAGAAGACACGGTTAGAGGCGGGACTCAAGCAGCAGTCTGGGGACAGAACCCCGCCGTCACTGTGAATGCCTTCTGCCCTTAAGAGCTTTTTAATGAAACGCAACAGATGCCACAATCAAACCACAGGTTGGTACCTCATCACAGCCACTTCTCTGCCAGTATGAGTCACTGTTACAGAGCACAGGACAGACACTATAAAACAAGCAATAACCGCACAAACTGTCTGAATAGAGTCCAGTAAAATGCTTCAATTTATAGGTAGATAAGTGGTCAACAAACCTCTTCTCAGACGTATAACTACCTGCAAAGTTCAGATACACACCACATCTAACAAACCAGAACTGGCTGACAAAGATACACTCTTGAAGATAAAGGTTTTTAAAGGGTTCATGGTTCAATTGTGCAAATGCCAATTCCAAATAAGCTAGGACAGTGTGAAATGCAACAGAAAAAAATGGATTTATACTTCCATTTCATCTTAAAGGAAAACAGTACAAGGACCTGATTTTTTATTTTTTATAAATAGAAGCTCATTCTGAAATTATGCCTGCAACACATCCCAAAAAAGTTGTGAAAGGGGCCATTTAAGACTAGTTGCAAAAGGTTTAGGAAAGGTCTAGTCTTTTATGAGCAAGGATGTGTTGAGGCTTGGCACTTTGCCAAAATAATTAGCGAAAAATCAAACTGTTTAAAAATAACGTTCTCCAACAAGGATTTTAGGTATGCCATCCTATCCAGTGCATAATACAATCCAAAGACCCAGGGAATCTGGAGAAATCTGTGCGTAAAGGGTAAACTGAAGCCATTTGTCAACAACGCCCAGAATCGCCGCCGACCTCTCTGGGCTTGAGCACATATGAAAAGGACTAAGGCACAGTGGAAATGTGTATTGTGGCCTGACGAGTCAACCTTACGGATTATTTATGGAAAAATGTAGGTTTAGTAGGGGTGGGCAATATGATAATGTTTTACCATTTTAGTGATAAATTATGTCACAATACCCTTCCTGAACATACTGCAGATATCGTCAGTCAACACTGACTAACTACATGTTTTATTATAAAGTGAGCAAAATTAGGCCTGTTTAATTGGATTTAGTGCAGAGCAGTTTGTAAAACACTGAATAGAAATCATTGTAGCATTAAAAAGCTTTAAATACTGTGATGCATATTGTGTATCAGGAAAATGTCTTATGTAGTATTATGATATAATATTGCCACATTGCCCACCCCTAACGTCAAGTCTCCTTGACTGCAAGTGCTAGACTGGCCTGTCTGAAGTCCAGAATTGTCTCCAGTCTCCTACTGAAAACGCATGGCACACTATGATACGCAAAATACAACAACAATGGCACCATACAGTTGTGCAGCTTAAGACTGATGTTTGAAAAAAATATTCTGCCATTTTCAGTCCAAAAAGTGATAATAAAGGGTGGTTAAAAAGAAATGTGATGTAAAACGGTGAACTCCTTTTAAAACTATAAAATTTAAAATGAGCATGCATGCAAAAAAAAACAAAAAACAAACAAAGTTTATAAGGTAAAACACAAATAGTATGTTTTTGTTATATTTGCTTTCCATTTTTATTAGTATCACATACTTTCCTGATTTTTTTGGTAGTGTGGTTTTGTGGGAAAAAACTTTAAATATAGTATAGAAACTTCAGAATATGGCTTGGTTTTTTAAACTTTAAAAATGTCCTTCACAGACATTTCACTTTTTTACGAGGTTATGTCTGGGGACAGCCATGAGAAATTTTGCCTAAATGTGAGTGGGAAAGTAAACTTCTTACACTCTCAGAAAAAGATAAAAAGTACCACTTGTCACTGGAGTGGTTCCCTTAAGAGTCTGTCTCAGTATCTTTAGTCAGGGAACATAATTGTACCACAATCCACTGCAGTTATATTTTCTAAGTTGTATTGACTCCACACACCCCGTCTCGTCTCCAGGCTTTTTATTTTGCTGTTCTGTTTAAAACCATTAGGTTATGAAAATGTATAACTATGTTCCACCTGGATAAACTTATTTAAGGTACATAATTTGGCCTTAAAACCACTGTTGCACTTTTAAGGGTACATATACATTGTTTGTACCTTGATAAATGAGAAATATACCTGCTCAGAACCTTTACTGTGAGTATAGGCAGCAAAAAAGCTACAGTCAGTTCCACAAATGGTTAGACATTGACAAACTTAGCTGTAACTGGCTGAAATAAATAATGAGTCTAAGCTCGAACTTTAAAAATACTTTTAGCTTTAATTTGACAGTATTTACATCCAAATTTTCATACATAGCTCCAGCCACCTTCCCCACACACTATTTTTATGGTCTCAAAAGTAATAAGCTATTCTAACAATCATAAACTGTCATTTTTATTACTTGGTTGTAAATGCTCTGTAGTCAATGTCTTCCTGAAGTCTGGCATCTTTAGATATGACCAGATGCAGGGTTTCTTCTCTGGTGATGCTATGCCTGGTCTTTACTGATTGTTAGTTTGTCCGATTACTTTTAAGCCCCTAAAAATGAGGGGTATAACATTATGACCATTATGAGCACTGCTGTGTCTGATCCACTCGTACCAGCACAACACACACTAACACACCACCACTACATCAGTGTCACTGCAGTGCTGAGAATGATCCACCACCCAAATAGTACCTGCTCTGTGAGGGTCCATGGGGGTCCTGACCACTGAAGAACAGGGGAAAAGGGGGCTAACAAAGTATGCAGAGAAACAGATGGACTACAGTCTGTAATTGTAGAACTACAAAGTGCACCTATGTAGTAAGTGGAGCTGATAAAATGGGCAATGAGTGTAGAAACAAGGAGGTGGTCATAATGTTATGTCTGATTGTTGTATATAAATGTGTATATGTGGACATTTTGCATGATCCTATCTTAACAAATTTCTAGCTTACTGTCTTATGTGCACAGCATGATCTAGCCGACTATAGACAGTGATGACATATTTAATGTGTACAGTATCATCTATCAGTGCAGTGAATCAAAGCACTCGAGGATATAAATTGCCTTTTGTTTATGTTTGAACCTGAACCCACAACCACAGAGCCCACAAACAGAGCCATTTAAATGATCTACAGTCGGGCAGCATTAAATCCTATAATACTACGACAGGCAAATTACTGCACCACTAGACAACATTAACTGCAGCCACAAACAGAGGAAACGAAATGAAATCAAAGTACAATCGGTGCTCATATCATCCAGTGAGCTTCAACATTAACCCTATAGCTCCCCTGTAGTTCTCTAACATCTTCAACTAACTAGCCTCTGTATCATATCCATCATATCCATGAACAACCTCTTTAAAGTATCAGCAGCCACTACGAGTGACTCCTACAATAACGAAGTCAAAATATCAAAACTCTTCAATGCGCACCTGTTCATTCTTTGCACACCCCAGTGATCAGTTGGAGAGTAAACAAATGCAAAACAGAATGCGTTTAATTAAGCTCTCAGTCCCTGGACTACATCAGCTCTCCTTCACAAGGGTTTCACTTGAGCAGCGCGATTCCTTTCACACAGCCAAGCCTTTCACTCTCCCTCTGCCTTACAGCCTCTTCGCTGCCAAGACGCTCAAGGAGAGAGAAGCACTTAACTCTGAACCAGATGCTAACATCTTCACCGCTCATCACAGCCTATATTACTGCTCCTAATGCCTGCTTCTCCCACGATCCATTCTGAATATGGGCCCAATCAACTCCGGAATTGATCTTTACCCAGAGGCCAGTTTAATTTGGATAAAGGAAAACTCTTTTAGTGAATCGTCTCGTGTCTCTCTTCGCCTTTAATACTCAATCACTTTTGGAGTAAAGCGGTTCCTTCTGTGAGGAGCTCACTGGAGCAGGACTTCTCCACTAACTTGAGTGCAACCGAGGGAGCCAAACAGCCACTCGAAAACAGGAGGATGAAGATATGCACCAGAACAGGCACACATGTTTGTGCTGGAATATTAAAAGAACAGGCAAATGTAATATATAAGTAAGCAAGTCTGATTGTGATTGATTAATAACTCTTTTTATTGAAAAAGATTGTTTTCCAATGGGGTCTTTTGTAAAGAAAATGGTGCTAAATAGAACCATGAACATTCAAAGAACCCTTTGCATAATTAAAGGGTTCTTTACATTGTAAAAGGGTTCTTCACATTGACAGAGAGTGTGCTGTAGATGGTTCTACATAGAACCTTTTTAAAAGGGGTTCTATATAGCACCAAAAAGGGTTCTTCTGTTGTAACAAGCTTCACATCATAACATTAGCAGAACCCTTTTTGGTGCTATGTAGAACTATTTTTGAAAGGTTCTATGTACAACACATTCTCCAATAATCTTAAGAACCTTTCTGTCATGCAAAGAACCCTTTAGTCAAAGGATTCTTTGAGTGTTTATGATTCTATTTAGAACCATTTTCTTTACTACAGAACCCTTGAAGAACCATCTTGTTTAAGAGTTCACGGTTTAAGGCAAGTGTGTGATTATTTAGACGTGCAGTTTGTAGTAGGGACGAGTCACAATTTTCGAATATTCAAATACAGTTATGAATGTTTAAAAACTGCGTACTCTATATTTTAGAGTGCAGTGTAGAATCTTATATTTCTATTAACGTATATGTCCACCAGAGAACTTGTAGAGAGGAGAATTACCACTCTGCAATGCCTTCAGGGTTTCTCAAATGCTAGAGGGAGCTACTGAACAAGTCCTCAAGGAAATGAAGCATTTGAGCAAAATCATAGTTTATAAATGTTTAAACATTTTTAATGAAAAAGAGTACATTTATTTCTCGAACACAGAACAGCATAAAACATTGTAACAGTGCTTTTATATTTTTTATAGCTTTTAACTTGCAACTTGTTTGCTTGATTGCTTCTGTGAACCACTGACAGTTTTACATAATAATTAAAATATCTGGTTTTATTCAGAACTGTTGAAATTGAAAATCTGGAAGGAAGACGTTCCTTTGGATGTAGTTTAAAAGATTCCAGCAGAAAGGCTAAATTTAAATAATATGAAGTTCGCAACCCTTCACTTTTAATAAAAAACTTTTTTTTTCCCACTGAAGTAAATCTGGAATATTTCTACTGTGCCAAATAGTGCTTTCAAACACATAAAGTGATTTCCATCTCTGCGAGCCCAGCAAAAAAGGTGCCAAATGTTGCTTCACGTCTAGGCTGTTGTTTCCATAAGGCTGAAGTTGGCTTCTTATTCTCCAGCTTTTTGTATTTCTTTGGCTCAAATTTTATTTCCACCTTAAATGGAACAGCAGTTACATTCTGACAACTGTACAAGCACCTGAATAAACTGCTGCACCATTTAGGGCAGTATGGGACATACGAATAACAAGCCAACTTCAGCTCTGTCAAATTTCTAAAGTCATTTGTTTCATACGTGCATCACGAACGCTCGTACATGTGATCGCCAGACACAGCTGGAATTTGGAAAATATTAGTCATTCCTTCTTCAGTACCAGCTGGCTGAGTCATGTAGCTCGGATGGTTTGAGAGGAAACCATGAGTCCATTTTAGGCCAAGGCTAAATTCTAAAAGAACGGCTGTTACTTTATGTTCACTGCCTCAAAAACAAAGTGGACTACTTCAGATGCAACAGACTGGACGGTGGGAGGTGACTGAGGAACAGCTGCATTTTTATTTGAAATGTGCCTAAAACAACAAACTGGCTAACATTAGCATGGTTTGAACTGCTTGTATGTCATATTATCTGCAATTATTTGTGGCATATCGGTATAATGGTTGTGACGAAAGTCATACCTGAGGACAAATTTCAACTGCTATACTGCCAACTACTAAATCAAAGTCAATCAATCTATCTGCCAATTTGTTCTTTAAGCCCAAGCAGTTTATCTGCAGCAAGACTGCACGAACACCACACAATTAAAACTGCCGAAACTCAGTGAAGGGGCCATAATAGTGGATGACAGGCAACATCCAAGATGAATTTATATTAGTCAGGTACTTCCTGATTAATTCAATAATAAAAATAATCAAGGCACCAGTTAGAGGTTATGACCCGGTTTACACGCAGTTGATGGAATTGCAGTTTAATTCACATTAGTGGGAGATAATTGAGATGATTGAAAGACTGAGCAGAATCACCATTCCACAAGCAAAGCCCAGCACAGCTGCTTCCCCTGTTCTTCCGCCACAATGGGGGTGGCAATTGTTCTCGTTCAGTAAAGCTGCTGAGGGCAGGACTTCTATGTTTACAGTGAATTAAGAGATCGTAACAAATGGCTTGGGATCATTACATCAGAGACACTGACATTTATTAGCGAAGTTTAAGCTGTCCATTTAAAAACAGCTTTAAAAAACCTCCTCCAGTCCACGTTTAAAGCAATGTTTCGCTGGAGTTATGAGGCTTATGTAAGTAATCTGAAATACAGGCTGTGGCCCAAGCCTTGAAGACATTAATTTCATTGATCCCCTGGTATTCACTTCTAAAATATTTCTGTTAACTCAGGAAAAAAAAATACATCATAAAACCTAAAGTTTATTTTGCAGTCTGTACAGGCAATATGCCAGGACAACTATATAGAGAAATCCAGTGAGATATGTAGAGAGGAAGCAGGCCATCCAGATCATGTTGGTGTGGGACAAAAGCAGAGACAAAACATCAGTATGCGTGGAACGCAGTAGAATGCAGCAAAAACACCTTTAACTGAAAAATGTTATCATTCTGATTTCCAAGACTTGCAAGAGGTAGGCTACAAATCAACATGCCACACTGTCTAATGTGATATATACAGTCTTCCAGACACATCTATGACCCAGTTTCTACTATAACTGAGTACAGAAGAGGAACGAAAAGATATCTGGAAAAACAGAAGGTTTGTTTTTAGCATAACAAATATTCTGCATTTGCTCTACTTGTTTAAAAGAATAGTTAGGTGAGAATTTTAACTTACATGATTTTCCAGTTACACCAAACGCAGCTGATCAGCCGAGACATGTTTGGTGTCCAAATCTTGCTTCTTTAGTTTAGAACTGGAGCTGTTGGGCTAAAGGTGCTAATAACAATGGAAGTCTGTAGTCACCCAACCCAGTTCCAATGATACATGCAAAAATATAATAAAAATATATGCTAACATATTTACACATTCAAGCTAAAATTGGAACTACATTCTCACCTGCATAACGTGGTTTGGGTGACTATTGATTTTGAAATTTGGGGTTTTTTTACTAGAACTTGCTTTTATGCTGCAGTAAGAGGACTGTTATATTAGTGGTGTAGCCTATGAAAGATTAATATGCCTTTTAGCTTCTGTTCCACATGTGTCAGGCTCCAGTCCTCGCAGGCCAAAATACAGCAGACTTCAGCACACTGCCTCATTAAACACACCAGATTCAGCTCATCAGCTAATCAGCAAAGCATACATGAAGTGAATTCAGAGCGTTAGATGAGGTTAAATCCAGATCTCCACAGCACTTTGGCACGGAAGGTCACCAGTTTGACATGCCTGCTCTATTCAGTGAACTGGTTCCAACCCCAATGTTGTGATACATCGTGTAGGCTTTTTTACCAATACAACAAGTAATATTTATTACAATTCTACTCATTTCTAGAGAGGCTGTGTGTCTAACCAGAATTAATCTGTGGTCTAACACAGCTCTGTTCTCCCCGTTTTGCCATGACTGTTTACCTCTGAGGTTTGATCTATAGGTGATAAATGGCCATCAGAAAAAAGGTAATGTAGGGCTTTTGACTGGTCATTTTGTTAAGTCACTGATGGCTTTTGCCTGAAAAGCTTAATGATTTATCATAAATTTAAGAAAAAAACTGTGCAAAAATTGAGAACGCAAACAATCATCACTGCAATCACAAAGAAATGAAGTATGTAAGAGTGAGTTTTCATTGTTCCAAATCAGGGATCAGACACTAATTAAGGCAGAGACACAGGAAATCTTGTCTAATAAACTCTGACCAATAAACTTCAATAATTCTGTCGCACTCTGATTTGTTTCTTAGATTTACTAGCTTAACACTTGATGTGGTTTGAGGCAAGTGTTTAATGATTTAGGCACGCAGTTTACACAATGCTAACTGGTGAAGTATATGCCTCCGTTACTTGTTAGCTACATTAGCCTTGTGGGTCCAGTGCAAAACCTCAGACACCAAACATGGCTGCTATTATCATTTTTAGCTAAGTAACATACTTTTGTCTATTTCTATAGATAACAGTACATCAGACAGTGTCAGAAACCACTTAAGTAAGTCTGTTTAAGATTACTAGAAACTTGATGCTGTTTGAGGCAACCCAGCCAACATGGTGGCCAGCTCCATTTTATACTCAGGGACTCAGCATCCACTCGGATTCGGTGCGACCTATATGGGCCGAGCTGTAAATCAATAGATATCCTGAGAACTCTTTGGGTAAACTTGCAAACTGTTAGCTTTAACACTAGCTAATGTATCTTAATTTTAATTCAGGTTCATTTACCAAGCTTAGCTTCGTACATTTAGCAGGGTAAGATAACTCATGCAACCGTGGTATCAAGCGTGGTAACATGCAAAAGTTTTTTTTTCTTAACCTCAAGTTATCGTGTAAACTACATAATGTTAACCTTAGCATGGTAAGCCAAGTCAGCTAATGCTAGTGAGGTAGGTTAGCTATGTTTGTTAGCATTTGAGGTAACAGTAAACAGTAAGAAAGACTCACAATCATGAAACAGGACTCAGTTTTACCTCAGCTTAAAATAAACTGTGTTAAACATTAACCTAACGTTAGTTGATTCTTTAGCTCGGTAACCTGAAGTAAAGTTAGGTTCGCTAACGTTAGCTTGCAAGGGGGTTTTAGTTAGCCAGTATGTCAGATAGTGTCAGGAACCACATAAGTGAGTCTGTTTGAGATTACTGAAAACTCAGTGCTGTTTGAGTGTTTAGGCACACAGTTTCTGCAATGCTAACTGGTAAGATATATGCTTCTATTACCTGTTAGCTACACTAGCCTTATAGCTCCATTGCTAACATAAAGAAGCAAATCTCAGACACCAAACATGTTGACTGACTACATTTGTAGTCAGAGGAAAATTATGTTAATTTGATTTTTTTTTTTTTGTGGAATTAGGACATCTGCGATGGACTGGCGACCTGTCCAGGGTGTATCCTGCCTTCCGCCCAATGACAGCTGGGATAGGCTCCAGCACCCCACCGCGACCCAGAAGGATAAGCGGTTTAGATGATGGATGGAATTAGGACATTTACATTAATATCTGGAGAGGAATAAGCTAATCATACACCTTTGGATCCACATTAACCATATAAATGGGATCTCTTGGTCATTATGCTCTCAGACAGCATTCATGCGGGAAGATTTTCTTACTGTACTACAGCTCCATTTTTATTAGCTTTAACATTTTATATTAGCTAAATAAATAATTAATAGACAAGCAAAGTGACAATGATCTTGGAAAAGAAAGCTTTTGATCTCAGCACTGTGGTTGGAACCATGGGGAGAAAGACTGGCAGGAGAACCAGAATTGAAAGGCTATTATTTCCCTCTTATTAAAAAAACACTACTTTCATCACTGGAAACATGAATTATGCTGCTCATTATTCACCGTAACATTCCATTTGGTAAAAGAAATTGATTGCCAGTCTTTTGAGCTGATGTAGCTTTGTGTGACCATTTGGCTGCATTTTATTTCATAAGCCACGCAACACAAACACACACAAAAAGGCATCTGCGCTGCAGAATCCATCATCATGCTGGCCGCACGTCCATTCACTCATGAAGAATATAATGTCGGACAGCACAAAAATCTATTTCAATATCTGTCAGGACAGCACGCACACGTTACAGGCAGTAAATGAGCTGTAGCGCTAATGCGAAAGGTCGTTTTGATGTATTACATCGTCTCTGTTGCCTGCATATGTTCATCACATGCAGGCTCAAAGCTAAAGTGGCTGTCCGGTCAGGCTTGTTTTAGCTTTGCTACTCGTCAGCTGATGACTGCAGATGTAAATGTGTTGTGTGGGGTAGTATGACTCTCAGATACGTACAGCTGCATGCAAAAGATTGGACACCCCTGGCACATTTGCTTGACTTTTGAAGTTAATGCGCAGTTACTTTGTTTGATTACCCTAAAAATTAAAAATAGAAGAAATACAACAGTAATGGTGACATTTGCAAAAGTTTGGACACCCTACTAAGTCAGTACTTAGTAACACCCCTTTGGCTTTTGCTATCAAAATCTTTTTTTTAAATCAGCTAGGACTCTTTCTGTTCTTGTTTAAGGAATTCCCACCCGTTATCCTTAAAAAAAAGAACACATTCTAATTCTGCCATTGTTGCAGAATTACAGCATGTTTAAGATCTACCCATAGATTGTCAGTAATGTCAAGGATCTATCATGGCCACTGTAAAAGCTCCAGACTGTATTTTTTGAGGTATGGTTTGGATCACTGTGTTGTTGTACAAGCCTGTGTTTACTTCTTTTCACTTAAAATATCAAGAGAATATATAATTTGGCCAGAGTGCAAAAACTTTTGCTAAAAATACAAGATTACTAGAATAGACTGTAGGAACAGAAGATACAGCCATTTAGAAGAGAATATCAGTATGATGTTGTCCCATTTTATTTATATAATTTTTTCCATAATGTGGATACCTTGATAAGTCCAAAAACACTGAACCACAGCCCCGTCACCAAGACTATCTGAATATAAGCTTCAATAACTCATATAATTTATATAAACTCAAAAAAAGAACATTTAGGACAAGAAGGGGTAACTGAACTGCTGAGTGGTGAGTGGCACTACTGGATGACATTTTTACGATTAATCATCATAACATATACTGTTATTATTATTGTTATATAATAACCCTTAACAATTTGATTGAACTATTATCGTTCAATGTGCAGAACTATTAAAGTACAATAGCTTAGTTATCTTGTTTCTTAGCTGCTGATCCTTAGTAGTTCTGAACTGAGGACAGAAACAGCTTGAAGTTTGACCTCAACCAAACACTTATTACTCACTGCTGCCCCCTAAAGGAGTTATAGCACCAAGTCAAAACTATTTATTTATTTATTTTTCACAGTGGGGTGGAGTGGAGTCTAGCCTGTCACCACTGCTGAAAACGCAGTAAATGCATTTTCTGCTTTGACGAAAATGGACCCACTTCTTTTTCTGTTTTTGTGACACATGATTGTGAAAATCAATTGTGGGAAATAACTGCGATCAGTTCTAAAATTTGGGATCAGGCTGTTATGTAATAACTATGACAGTGTAATTGTGTAAAACACCATCCAACAGGTGGGGAAGAGTGATATTTAGCAAATGTGGAATAGCGAGCTGCCTTTGTTAGTGCCAAAATATCATTTTACGAGACCCAGTGAGTGCAATATTGAACTGAAGATGAGTGAGGAGAGAAAAAAAATGCACAGGAGGAGAAACTGTAGGAGACAACAACTAAAAACTAGACCCAAAAATGTAAACTGTGTGTTACATTCACACAATTTAGAAAAGCTTTCAGGGTCAAACTAAAGCTAAGAAGGAACTTTGCATAATTTATTCGCCTTAAAGTGGTTTTAAAAACAGCAGAAAATACGGTAATTTACATTTGAGCTCATATCACCCACGCCTAATGGGATGTCAGAAAGTCATTAAACTGCTTCATAAAGAATTATGGAACTTTAAACCTGCTTTCATTGAAATGAAATACCAAAACAAGTTATTAACTTTAAGTCAAAAACCAATTAAATACTGTTTTTCTGTTACAGCAGTCACACGACCTCTGGCAGTTTTCAAAAGCTTCAGCTTTTGCTTACGTCCAAATTGAACATTTCAGTAATACTGCTTTTTCCAAAACACTTCAGTCTGACTTATTTCATTTAACTAAACCTTGATTAGATCCAGTGATGCCTTTTCTCCACAAAAACTCGTATGCTAAAGTAAAAAACAGTAATGGTCTGCATGGATGAAGCTAACTTGTATTAGGACACCACTGTCATTCACTGAAAAGGCACATGGTGATTAATGACAAATGTAGGCCTGTTCATTTGCACAGCAGTGTATCGTGTCTGATGCTTTTCTGATGTGATGCTGTAATCCACCTGGCACGGTCACGCAGCAATACCGTTATGAGTCTGGACCCTACGAGATTTGCACTGGAGTCACATTTGCACACTATTGCGATTAAACTACAACACACCTTCCGATTTAGTAACAGCTTACTTTCGTCAGATTACATGAATACCTTCCACCCGTTTCAGTGCTTTTTTTAAACATGCCTTGTCGACTTGGCCTCATCTTGCCCCGCCTCTGGGGAATTCCAGTCTCTGTATTAAGGGCTGATGTTTAGATTAGGCCAGTATTTCAAACACAGTTTTAAAGATGTATATATTATATACTACATACTGGAAGAGCAGGATGTTTAGGTGATGATGGACTGCTAAAAAATCTGCATTTTACTCATTTTAATGCATTTGTACGGAGCCCTGCTGGTGACATCCTGTATAAAAAAAAATATTGCATGGCTAAGATATAGTAAGGTGTGGGAATTAGATAATTAAGTCGTGGCCTTGACATGGGAACGAGATCCTAATGTGTGGCCATGGCTTAGTAAGGCATGGGATTGAGATAATTAAGCCTTGACCACATCTTAAGTCATGATCTCGTTCCCAGGCCTTACCAAGTCATAGCCATGACTTAGTTATCTCGTTCCCACGCGATAATTCAGCGTTATTTTTATTTATACAGGATGTCACCAGCAGGGCTCCGTACATTTGCAACCCTACAGAACGTTACATTCCTCTGTGATGCTAATCCAGGTAGGATTAGTCCTGATTTCTCCATTTTATCCATGTTTACATATTGGCAATGGAAGATATGCACATGAAAAATGTTAAATATTGGCATCGGCTCACAATTCCCACATCAGCACCTCCCTATTCATCAACCTCCTCTCTGTTTCTTTTATTCTGGCTCATTCATTCACTCCAGCCAAAGC